>NC_143409.1:25533500-26169000 GCF_052110815.1 Crocodylus siamensis
TATACCGATGACATTCCAGAGTTGTCCTCTTCTCCCGCATGTGTGCTGCTCTTCCAGCTACTCTATTGTTGCCCCCATATTACAGCACTCAGCCTGAGCTTATGCCCTGACTCAGCCCAGGCTCAGGCCAGCTAGCCGCCCTCTGGGCAGTCATGTGAGGCTTCCTGAATCACCCCAGCTGCCACTTTCTCAATCTGCTGGGTCAGTACACCTGCTGAGGCTTCCCTGCTCTGGCTGGCTCCTTTAAAGTGGCAGGCACGTCCAGTGTCCTGCCAGAGGGAAACTTCTGGGAAAGTATTGCTCCAAATGTATATTTGGTTTTTAAAACAATGTTTTATCAGATCTAATACAATGGTTTGGGGGCTGTTAATATGTAAACGAAACAGTTATTTTAAACATTTTCCTACTGCATTTGACACTTAGCCTTTGAATCAGATCAGTGCAAATGAACAAATAAAAGTGAAAGCATACAGCCTATTTGCATTGTCCAAGCAGAATATAGTGCAACAATGAAATTGCAAAAACTAAATATTTTAAAATGTTACTAGTATTTAATGATCTAAGTGCTGCTATTAGCACAAAAGGTTGCTTCAATTTTTTTAACCAAATAAACTGATGAAGTGAAATGCTACTCCAGATATCACTTTTTCAGATCTCAAAAATAAATCATAAATGAAGAAAACAGCTGAGCATCTGAAAAGCAATACTGCTTTAAAAAAAAAAAACAGGACTAACAATGAAAGAGGGGTAAACCTAAGAAGTTCCCCAAATTTTGGGTGCATCAAATCCAATCTTCCAATCCAATCAAACTTCTCAGGGCTGCAAAATTAAGCACTGAATCTAAAAGACATTGCATCTTTGTTTTTCCAGGGTTCCTGCTGCTAACTAGTTCAGAAACACCAGCATATGTTATTTTAGCTCTTCTGCTTCAAGTTGAAGCTAAGTACAAAAACTTTAGAAAGGTAATCAGAACTTTTTTAAAAAAAAGGCCTTCAGAATGACTTTTTTTATCTTTTGAAGTGGCTTGTGTTAACTGATTTTCCAACTGTTCTTAGAAAACTCCTGAATTCTTATACTACTTGGCAGGGTTTTAAAAAGATTCCATATAAACAAGTGGCATCCAACTGACCAAGTGTCACAGTCTATTTTTCCTTTACAAGTTCCTCCAGAGGAGACCCCTGCTGCATTTCCGCAAATCACAGGATGACAGACACAACAATTTATCATCCTGCCCAGCACCTTCAAAAACGCCTTGTGCCCTTTGAAAGTGGTCACCCAGAACTGATCATCTTTACTGTGAAATGAAGAATAGCTATGGTCTAATGCCCTGCTGAGCTGAATGAGCCTGTGAGGTCTGTTTATACTCACTGTTTTGTTTCGTTTTTTAAACCTGAATTCTTCATTAACACTTGATAAGGTGGGGAGGGAGGAAAATGTTTTACTCCTAAACACATTACTGGGTATTTTTCTGTGCATCTTCAAGTAAAAGCTAATTTTAATCATATTTTGCAAAATAAAAGTGTCTGGATTAGGTCAGTACACCAAGTAAAAGCATAATATTCAATACAGTCAATCTTACATACGTATAATGTGAAAAGCTGCAAAACAAAGAAAATTAATTTTCTATCGCACCACATGCATCTGCTTTCTACTGACATGGGAAACTCTCTGAATTGTCTCCACCATTTAAAAGCAGACCTCTGTACAGAACATAATTATTACATGGTTCAATTCTTAGCAAAAAATTGAAGCCAAAGTCCATGTAGAAAAAGTTCACCAAACTGTTGTGTATTTATTGTTTCCATGGCCAATGGAGCACATATTGGCAATACAGACTTTCACAACCAAAGATTATATATTCTGGACTGATCTGAGGCACCTAAAAATTACAGAGCCCAAGAGTAAAGAAATTAAAAGGTAGAATAGGAAACTGTGTTGGACAGCTGAAGAAAGCACTTTAAAACATATTTACAAATTATTCTCATAATATTGATGCAAATCCAATTCAGGCAATATTTGCATAAACATTCTTAAAAGGTTTATGATATGGGGAAAAAAAAGTTATGCTACTATATACAAGATCTTCTTGTGGCTCGGAAGAATTAAAGAAATAAATGTACCCAAGCTACATTATATGAAGGAGGAAATATATTTTTGTTCTGAAGTAGTTTGTACCCAGACTATTAAAGCTTTTTATTTATTAGACTGATTTACTGCCTTGATGTGATCCAATCCTAGGTGGCAATCCCAATACAGTCTTGGCATAAACATTTTCATCTAGCAGTTCATCAGTTGGATCAAACATCTTCCGTACAGATCTTTAAACAAGAAAACAAACTTAGGCATTTGCATTATCTTTATCCAGTATAGATATCCTGAATAATTTATATATGGATCATTGTTAAAAGACTGGTGATGGCAAGGCCACCCAAGAGCCTGATAATCTGAACTTTAGTATATGCCATCTATGTGCATTAGACAGCAACTGCAGGCTTCATAGTCACAGAAATCAAGGAAGAACCCAGAGAGGCCATCATTCAAGCTTACAGACAAGGGAACAGAATATCTCTGCCACAAAAGACTACTGCTGTTCAGCAACAACTGGACTCTGGTATTCACTTTACTTAACACAATATTCAGTACCTTAATTGATTTAAAATCTGAAAAACCCTAATTCTACATCTGTGCTATGTACTGTTTCAACTAATTCTAGAAAGTCAGTTTTACTGGTTTTTGATAAAGGCAGAAGGTCTAGTCCTGGAGATGAGGCAAATGGGTATTTTGCAGTTGATTTACTGGCTGGCTGAACTGAGTTACTTTGTTTTTGTTGAACATTTGTTTTTTCAGTGTTGCTGGCTTTATCATGTGTTGTGAGATTAAGTAAATAAATGTCAGGGTACCTGGAGCATCTTTTTATGGACATCTTTATTGTTATTACTTAAATATAAATAAGTCTATTGATTAAATGTACCCCAAACTATACACCTTACGTACAGTAAGAGACCAGCAGTGTCTTTTGTTAAGTTGTAAACAAATTATCTAATACTGATTAACTAGCTTTGCTGCAAGAGGACTTCCAAAACTCATTACCTTAGTGAATAAATTAGAGATTGCAAAGAGGAGACTGGATAGGCAACTGGCTGGGGTCTTAAGACCCCTGCTACCCCCAGCGCTCCTTCCTGCCCATGGCAGGGGGTCAGACTAGATGATCTGTCTAGGTCCCTTCCAACTCATTGATTCTATGATTCTAAGATATTATGAAGCAGGTAGCAACTGGAGTCTGGAGTGGCTAGAGTGATCTTAGTAGAATCATGACCATAGTTTTATCTGATGTGGCCAATAAATGCCAACACTCAACTATAAATTTAACCACAGGTGTAAACTATTGTGTACACACACACACACAATATTCCTATGAAACAAGAAGCTGGCAAGATCCTAACATGTCTATTCAGTACTCAAAATAAAGATTTACTTTCAATGCTCTAAAAATATTACTGTTTCGCCTATCCTGTAAAAATCCTACCAACAGCCTATAAGACTCTGCAGTTCAGTATAATTCAGTATTCTCTGATGTCATTTATTTTCCCATAAATAATTGCAGTCAACTAAGAAAACTTTAATGTTTCTTCCACCAATCAGACACTAGGGGGAGTATTCTCTTTCTTAGCAGCTGAATGGGTTCCACAAGTACAGAACTAAATTACATTCACTTACATAAACACTTAACTGGAGATGTTCCTAAAATATAGGTTACAACCAGAAAAGGCTACTGAAAGGAACTATTTTTCTTTATAAAAGTCCTGGTAACAAATTTTAACTCCTCTATTTTATTATCTCTAGATCCCAGAGATATAATTGTAGCAGTGCAGGTCATAAGTACTTAACATACTCACATACACACACTATATTGTCATTACTGTTATAAACCAAGCCATCAAAAATCAGGTACATTTGATAAAAATATCTGACTCCAGGGAAGTGTATTCTCCCCGCACTAAGTGCCCCATATATGTTTAGTGTTTCAGGTAAAGTGATTCTGAAGTTTCAGCACTGAATGTTAATGCAATAATAAAACAGCTCCCATTTCCACAGAACATCACTGCATTCCATAGGAAGATGAGAGAAGCATTATTGTAGATTTCCTTTTTTTCCCCTCAAAACAAATAGTAAAAACAGAAGATTTGACTTTGTGGCAATTCTATATTCTAGCATTTGCCGTGCTTCTTTAGACAGTTCACAGTTAACTTAAATACTTGCAACTAGTGACATCAACTCTGCTTCTACCAAATCTTCCAGCAAATCACTTTCAGTGATGCCAACTGCTGCCAAAATAAAGTACTACACAGGACAAACAAGTCATCCCACTGGGATGTGGGAGAAAACCTGTTCTAAGTGGATTTCTTTTCTTTTTGTCCAAACCTTTAAAAGACCAGATTTAATATAAACTTCTTAGGCTATACATATGGCTAGTGGAAGCAGCTAAACATTTTATTTAAGCATATAGGGAGCATTCTCACATGCAGGGGTGTGCTTTTGCCATGGCAAAAATAGCAGTGGCACAAATTTGTTGGTTTGGTGCAGGGCAAACTGTCCCAAGTGGGGTAGGAAGGCAAATATTTCCAAGTGGCACCTGTGCTGACCCCAGCAGTCTTATCTGGGGTTCTGGGGGTCCCCCAGGGCAACAATGGCACTGATCCAGCTGCTTTGAGCTCAAAAAGTATGGCTCTGGCCGGCCAGACTCCGTTTCTGGTGGCACATGCTGCTGCCCCATGCACCATGCTGCTTTTTTTTTCTGTTGCTTATTTGACACTTGGATCTCCCACTGTCAAATTTTGGTGCCAGGCTTCAAATTAGCAGCAAATGCTTGCACATTCACCATGTGCAGTCTGCAGTACTTCAAACAGCTTTGAGACTCCACAAACCACATGTGCACACTCTTCTGGACATGCCCACACAGCCAATTCTCAAACCGATATCCAGTTCCAAAGCAGATGCTTTACTTAAAAAGTGCTATTCCTGGACATAAGCAGGACATTAATACCTAGAAGTGTACTGGAGCTACCTTGCACCACATACAGCAGATTATAAAATTCTTTAGAATGAATAAAATTACGATCTCTTCACTTAGTTCTACACTTTCTAAAATACAGTGGCAAGTAAAGAAAAATATACAAGATGATCTAACATTGTTCTATAATACTATAAATTGTTGTTCTTTTAATTGGCCTCTAAATCAGAAGCTGAAATCCAGCCTTCTTGCTGGGATATAAAGTGATTGCAATAACAGTTACTGTCATTTTGAAAAAGGAAAAAGGTGTCCTTTGTTTTGTAGCTGTTTCTCCCTGTGGTAAGGGCAACATGGAGAGAGGAAGGAACATCTCCCCAGCACAGGTTGGTTCCATCTGGTGAAGTTACACCTCATGACTGCCAGATGGTGTCATCATGCACTTCCAATGAAAACACTGCTAGACAGAGTATTGGCAGTGAGTAAGAGGTATCTGTACTGAGAAGGTTTTCTTATACCCTCTCTGCAACTCTTAAAACTTAAAATATAAATCATTTGATTTTTAAACTATAAAAGTCTGCATAAACAAAATTAGGAAAAGGTAACCAAGAACAAGTTTCTGCAGCACTTAATTCAGTTCCATATTTTCAATAAAGAAATGTCATTATAAGAATTAGTTTTTCTGTAAAACTCTAAATAAAAAAAATTAAAAAACCATGCATCAGGAACAAAAATTTGCAGTTCTCAACCATGCTTTAACACTATCCTTTGAATCAAAGAAAAGGTCCCAAGTACTCCATATGTTCTATTGCAGTTTTAGTAAATCCTCTTGTTTTCACAAGATTAATTTATTCTAAATGTACCTACAAGCGCCCAGGCTGGAAACTGAAGAACATATGGGAAGAATATCCAAGATTGTTTTGTACAACAGACACACTGACACATCGCAAAGCAAATATTCATTGATTTGGAGCTAATACTGAAAGAAAAAATTACTCTTTTAAATCAAAGGTTTTAGAGCTGTGTTTGCTAATGTTAAAGCAGCCAAATTTGGCTTTTTGGCAAATGCATCATAGAAAGCATCTGTTTACAGACTATTTAGTCGAGGTTACAAGAGAGTATAATATTGCAGCCCTTAAAAACCCTGTCATTGTTTCTTTCAGCTGCTGCATGTTTGTGAAGCTCCAAAGGCCTTGAAAGGAGCCAGAGCAGAGCCAACAGGTCAGGGCTAGATAAAATTAAGAAAGAATCCGAGGTCAGGACCATGAAAGAACTTTTTTTTTTCAGAACAGCAAGTCCACCTCCAGCAGGCTTTCATTCAATACAGATAAAAGGGCTAAGAGGAGAAAGAGCACTCCACAGCTGGATTTAAGATTTTAAAAAAAAAAAATCCTGTTTAGGGACAGAACCAGATAAGGGGACTCAAAGAAAATAGGGCATTTTAGTACCATTTATTATTGACTCATTAAATCCAGACGCTGGACATTCTTCTGTACCTGACTGCTCTGAACATCTCACTACTCTGACACACTGGAAAGAAATGAATTTCTTGGTATATGGAAAGGACAGATTTTTTTCCTTTATTTGTTCCATAATTATGATTGCATAGGATTGAAACCTGCTGTTGAGCTTGGTGATTTGAAAAGCAAGGAAGGAGAAAAGAAAAACAATTCAAGGCTGCTATAACACACACACACACAAAATACAGATTTGGTTCCTTTTATTTAAAAAAAAGAAACTGAAATGTTATTGCGCATGGAAGGCAGAAAAATTGTTGGCAGTTAAGTTTAAGTTTAACTACAAAAACTTATCTGGCCAAATGTCCATTTTTAATTTAATCTTTTGTGTTGCTGGGTTTTTTGTGTAACCTACAGGTCCATTGTTGTATAGTGGTCTGGCTGGATAGCTCATTGGTCTAGCCTTCCAGGGTGACTGCACTGCCCCCAAGCCCGTCCCTTCAACACAATAAACTCCAGATAATTATTCAGAGAAGAGGCCAGCAGCATGGGCTGCTGTGACACCTGGGTCATGGCCTTTGACATCAAATCTGGGGCTAGCCAAAGTCTGCTCCAAGCAACAGAGGTCCAGGGGAATTATTAAGGGGGAAGGGTGGGAAAGGAAGAGCAGTGAGAAATACTATCCTGAAAAATGCACTTTTGAAGCGAAGCAATGTAAATACAGAAGAAACTTATTAGAAAAATAAGCAAATATATTTCAGATACACGAGGCAAAAAAGCAGATCAGTGTATGAGACAAATCAATGACACCAAATTATAATACACCTTCAAACTTCTAAGTTTTAAAACTGTTCTCCAAAATATGCAATAGACAGCAGCTCTTCACTTAGCACTGGATTTCATGTACCTGCATTATTTTAAACTGTACCTACACATTCTTCTAGTCCTATGCATTAGATAAGAACAAATGTTTAAAACAAATAAAAAAAATAGTTAAACACATTAATTACACTTTTAAAAAAATTCTATTGATGCACTGCACACGTTACAGACACGTATATTTACAAATGTTTTCATATGTGGTTATTTAGGGAGATTTAGGGGTTTTTAAAATAAAAGAGTGGGATTTAATATTAACAGAATTAAAATGTGGGTTTTAAAATACTCAGACTGAGACAGTCCAGATTATAAATTATCAGCATTTCACATCCCAAATGGTTTACACACCAATTTAAAGATAATTGACGATAGAACAGAGACCGTCTGTAATACTCATGTTTTCCTTTACCAACCAAGTAACTAAAAGGGAAAATATACAATTTGTTCTTTCTACAACATGGTAAAAGTTTATTTTGGTAGAAACTAGACCATATGACAGATGTGAGTCGATTCAACTAAATGGTGTTAGGTTTCTGTGGTTTTGGATGGCTCCCGCTTATTTGTCTAAACCTGAAAAGGCTCCATATCCCTTTTGTAGCTTTGTTCTATCCCCCTGAAGGGCCTCAGAACAAACAACACCTCACACCCCCTTGCAGTAAAAACATCACCTCTACTACTGCCCACAATCAGCAATCTCAGCAAAAAAGAGGAAAGGGAAATTCCCTGGGTATAGCATTTTGGTACTTTAGAGGCTGAAGAAACGAGGAATCTGTTTAAAGAGTTTAATTTTTTGTTTTTGGAAAGTCTAAGCAGATTTAGAGAATTTCAGCTTGCTTTGACCAGATTTTTCTTCAGAACCATGTCACATAATATTGCTCCTAGTAGATTTCAAAGTGTTTTAGATCAATTCCTGTTTGTGCTACACTAATTAAACATTCTTTTAAAACAGGAAGGAACAGCACTGTCCAATAATTTAACAGCACACTAACACTAGAGATATCCTAATACTAGCTGGCTTGAGTCATATATTTCAATCTGAGTCTTCATAGGGGAAATTTCAGTTCACATACTCAAAAGCTGACTTGAAAGTGATACCAGAGGCCTGGACAAACACCTAATTTTGATCTTTTGTGCTCGTCTTTTCTTCTGGGAGACCTTTTCTTTTGTTGCTGCCCAGTGGAAAGAACATAGCTCATTGGTCCTGCTTTGAAAGATGAGAGCACTGCCCCTACATCCACCCCTTTGAGTACAATCAGTTTAATGGAATTATGTAGAAAGAGGCCATCTTTGAAAGAAGAAAGGAGGAGGAAGAGTGTCCAGAAGAGCCAGCAGAGCCTTAATTACCTTAAATTCCTAACACAGATTTTTCCATTACAAATTTGTACCAAGATCCCAACTCGCAATGTGTCCAGTACTGTTATCTGTATGCGTGCATGTGTAAGTGAAAGAGGGAATATTTAGTGAACTAAGCAACATTATATTACAAGATAAAACTAACTAAATGAGTGCCTTTAATCCTGCACTTCAAGAGGGATACTCTAGAGTTAAGAGGATCCTACTGGATTAGCTGAAAATTATCCAGGAATAAGTTATTTCCACAATGAAAACCAACTTCTCCAGGTTCTTAGAAAAAAATATTTTAGATAAATTTGCCTGATGTTTATATCTGAAAACATTCTTACTCAAAAGGCATCTAAACCATAGGAAAATAAGTGCTCTACAAAATTTGGTTTAACATCTGTTTAAGCAACAGCGATGATATCGCACATACAGACTGTCTGACATACAGCATCATCTTACAAACAATACATTTTTACACACTGACAAAGGGAATCTATTCATGACACCCAAACTTCCCCTCAAGCTATGAAATAAATTTCCTTTCAGAACTAACATTTCTCTGTTGGGCTGTCATGGGCTCCCCATGCCATTTTGACCCTTTTGTGCAGCTAAATGAAAACACCATCTATCATTACTTGCACCACAGTGACTTTCTAGGAGGTGCACAGTTTCATTGCAAAAACATCTGTGGTTTGGTGACCCTCATCCCAGATCCCAAGCTTTAAAGTACTACTGTTGCAATCATGATTACAGGATACAAAAATCTCAGGTAGTCTACTAACAAATAGCAGAGTTTGCTTCTTCCCTAGATGGGAAAAAAAGAAAATCACACTCATTCACTTCCAAATTGTTATGGATAAAACAAATCAGACACAATATGAGAACAAAGCAATGAATTAATACAGGATCTTTACAATAAAACACCCTGTTATAATATTGCATTGTCTGTTGTTATCAATACATTCCATCTCCAAGGGCAAATATTTCAGTGGTACAATCCAAATGGGTTGGGGGTGCGGGGGTAGAAGCAAAACCTGCATGTTTGCATCCATACAGCTGCTCATATATCAGTCACACAATAGTTGGTTCTAGGAGCATCTACCCACCTCATATGCACCCAATGTATTATGTGTTTGTACATGCAATACCGTGAGTGCAATCACTTATACACTCGGTCTGCAGATGCTAATTCAGAGGCTGGTTAAGGAAAACTGAAAATCTGACCCTTCAAGTCAGCAAACTTTAGGGTGGTAATCAAGAAGGCAGCTGCAAGCAAATTCATAGAGATCTAGTCATATCTTGATATGTGTAGAAGGTCAACAGGCAATTCCTATCATCTTGCCAGTGACACCGTGTTCAATGGCCTCTGTAATACTTCATTTACTGAAGTGAAATCCAGCTTAATAAGAAATGACTTAACAGGAAGGGCTGTCAGCATGTTTCCTTTACAACCTGGCTTTAATGCAGAGTACTCCCTGAAACTTTGGCACACACTGCCAAATCCACAAAGTGATTTACAATAACAGTGTTCATAGAAGGACTGAATCCAGCCACCATCTTTTACAGAGTCCACCCCTGTGCCTCAGGTCAGCAGGTAATGGGTGCTACGATATGGGACTCTTTCCACCTTTCAAACTCTCACACAGGATATACAATGCAGGCCATCCCTCCATATATGTACACTGCTGACTCTTCCTAGGCACAGACAGGAGTGACACTTTTCACCAGATGTGGTCCCTGGAAGCACTCTACAGCCATGACTTAACACAAATGCACGGCTGCAAAGAGCTTCTAAAGGGCCCGATCCTGTGAACTGGTGAACCGTCGTTACATGAGGGTTCAGATGAAGGTGCTCCAAAGTGTAGTGTCTTCATTAACTTGTGTCTGTGTGCCCCGATGTGGGGGCTCCAATCCAACCACCCCTCCATTCCAGCGCAAACTAGGAAAACTACAGAACAGACCTCCCTTCCCTGCCTTTTCCCCCTCCCATCGTGAGACAGCACTGAGGGTGGGGGAGAGGGGCATGGAGCTAGGGGGAAGACACTGCAGAACACAGCTTCTCTCCCTGGATTGGGTCCAAATTGGAGCTTGATCCCTCACCCTCCCAACCCAACAGTTAATGTCTGTTGGGTTGGGAACATGGGTCTAACTCATGGTGGTTTCTGTAAAGCACCATGAGTTGACTGGGAAACTACATTTCTGTCTGTACCTGCTGTTACTTTTCCTTCTCTATCCCCTTAGCTGCCTGTTTCTGTGTAAGAATCTCTAGTTGGTTTTATTTCTTTCCAGAGATGCTGTAGTTACAATTTATGTCATACACCCTCTCTATTTGGCATTATAAGATTATTTTTTGATTTTGACATTTCCATCCAGAAACATCCCAATATACAACGACACTTCTAGAAAACAAACTAACCATCTTCCCCTAGATCAGAAAAAATACCCCAGACAGCACTCCATCCTCCCTTCTAGTGTGCAGTATTGCTGTACTCAGTGCTGCAAGCTTATGTAGTATTCAGAGGGATAGTAGTACTCTACACCGGTACACTTATTGAAAGAACATTAGAACTGAAACTCGGCATTTGGAAATGAAGCCTGATATGCATAATTTAATGGTTTCCTTGGAATTTTCAAGCACTGTAAAATTTGGTACAGATACTACTAGCCTGAAAAATAACCAGGACTTTTTTATCCTTGTTTAAAGAATCATTAAACTCTGATTTTGTAGGCTAACTCATAAAATGAGCTCCAGCAGACAGACTCAACCGCAGTTTGCAGGCCAGATCCAGTCCCCCATGTTGTATTGTTCATCCCACAGGATTCCCCATAGGTTTGTGGCGAGTCCTATAGGCTGTGGCTGCAAACACAAGATTAGGCATGCAGGGTTCAATCCCAGTGCACAGAGCCACGTATGGGTGGTAACAGGGTGCCAGAGCCCAATCTTAACGCATGGGGTCAGATGGGGGTGGTGTAGAGCACCAGGGACAAATCCTAGCACATGGGGGTGATGCAGGGCCCAATCCATGGGGGACAGCCAAGAGCATGATCCAGGCATACAAGACTGATCAAACTTATGGCGTAGCCCCACCACCTATCTGGCCCACACAGCCAAAATGTTAAGCACCACTGAGCTACAGCATTTGTACTGGGGAGAGAAGGAGAGGGATGGAAGAGGGAACACCTCAGTATCATGGCTTCTGTACCTTTTAGTGAAATTAGTGAAACAGCTAATAGCTGTTTAAAACACAATTTAAAAATGTGAAAATATATAATTAATTCTGAATCTTTGGAACACTCTTAAAAACATTACCCCAGCAATAAATTTTGCCCATAAAAGGCCTCAGTTCTTCCAGAGCATCTTAGAACATGGCCCTAATACATCCTAGAACACAAAAGCTTTCTCTTTACTGAGAATGGTTTTGGTTCTCTAAGCTTTGCTCTGAGCATTGATATCCTTCCCCTAATATTGTTTGTTGTTTTTTTCAAAGCAGCAGCCACCAACAGGAGCAGTCTGACGGGTGTGCAAGGTACCTAAAGCTTTCTGAAAATCCTTTGCTCTTTCAAAAAACAGCACAGACTGCTATTTTTTTGCTCCTTATAGGCAAAAGTATTATTTTCCACATTTGGAAGTGGATTATCATACTTAGAATACATTGTATATAGTATAGTAATATTAAAGAGTGAGAACTTTTCTCCTGCGGGGATCCACTGGTAATAGAACAGAGTTTTTCAAAGACTATGTCCGAGAATTCTTTCTTGCTTTTAAAAGGTGTTTTGCAGTCCTATAAAATTGAATCAGGGGAAGTTGTAAAATCCTGCTTGAACATTGGGGTTTTGTTATTGAAAATTTATGTTTGATACAATCTAGAAAATGTCTTGCTACAACAAATTTTGTTTTTACTAAAATGCCTGGCCAATATCCAAGTTTCCACAAGAAAAAAATACTTGCCACAACTTTTTTGTTTGTGTGAGGTTATTTTGTAAATGGGCAAGAGTGGATATAAATAACAAATACCTAAGTAGCCTCATATGGAGGCTAACCACAGTCCAAACGTGACTGTTCATCTTTTCCAATGCATGAATGATTTAGATTCTAGAGATCTTAACAGCTTGAATGAAATAAAATAGAATTAAAACAGCTCTTTCTTCAATACCTCTGCATTTAAAAATTTACACAGCCTTTAGAGACTTGGAACTTGACAACTCTTATAGACTGGCTGATGGACTATTTAAACAGGTGATCACTTAACTCTCAGATAGCCTATTTCATTTGTAGAACTAAGTATTGGTATTACCCAAAACAGTAAACATCATAAATTCTATTTAAAAAATATGAAAGCTGAAGGACAAGAAGTTCAGTGGCTCACCCAAGGTCACATCGCAAGCCAGTGACAGAGAAAGGAGCAGACTACAATCTACTAGCTACCCTGTGTTGTTCTATTCATTGGACTATACTCATGGTACCTCACATTATTAGAAGTAAGGTCAAAGCAGTTTGAATATTCCCACAGGTAAAGATGAATCACTTATAAAATCAGGCTACCCATCCTCAATTACAGAAGAGTCGTGTCATAAAATGTATCCTGACAATGGCTATGAATGTATTACGGTCTTCACCTACTTGGTTCTAAGATGAGGCAACTGGAGCTTGGGACTGAAAGACCAAATGACAGCTGACCATCTACCATGCAGAATATGTGTTTGCCTTGTATTAATACTCTCTACAGCCTATTCAAAGACAATTTGAACAAATGCTGTCAGGACTTCAACCCTCTTTTCTCAGATGATATTTCAAACCTCCATGATAGAGACTGGTGTGATTATGATCCCTAAACCTCAGGGACAGAATAACCATGTTATAAATTCCATTAATGAAAGCAAACTTCCATAAAGGGGAAGTGTGTTCCGATGCACAGACCACAGGGTTGGGAGTCTAGAGATCAGCAATTCTATTCCCAGCTCTCCCACTGATTTAATAATTAGGATGTCAAAGTCCAGAGTATTAATAATGAATAAGGATAGAAATATAAGGAATTGACACAGAAAGCCTAGCTTTACTAACATTTCAGAATTGTTTGAAAGGGGAAGGATTTACTGCTGCTTGTACCCCATTGGCTACCATCCCTGGATTTCCCTGGACAGGAAGAGGTCTCTGTTGGTGCTGGTCTTAATATAGGCAGATCCAGGCAAGAGAGGAAAATAGAGGAATTACTTCCCAGAGCAGATGCTACCTGAATAGTTTATTTTAAATAAAGACAAACAGAACACTTTTCAGTCTTATAGCTTGATTGTTTTCATTTTTGCTGTTATAATGTATAATACAATTTTGTGAGTATGCTCACAGTTACCACATATGGGGTGCATCTACACGTGCTTTTACGCACACCTAATGTGCATTTGCCTAATGCAAATTAAGGCAATTTAGGCACACATCTATGTGTGTACACATTAAGGGACATTAACACGGTGTGCAGACCACCTAGGGACTAAAGTTAGTCCCAAGTCAGTTGACATACACAGCATTAATACATTTTCGTGCATCTACATGTGTGTTAAGGCGCTTTAGCTATTCATGCCTAAATTTGATATCTGCTTTTGCAGGTATTAAATTTACATGCAAATAGCCTAAAATTGCCATTTTCAAGGTATATTAAGGGCACACACGTAGAACTGCACCCTTAAATGTGCCTTAAAAGTGGCTAATGTGCCTCATATTGGCACATGTAGACGTGCCCTTGGGCATTCAAATTTCCACTATGAGAACATTTGAGGCAGAAAATGTGGTTCAGAGAGCATGCTTGGTGTTTTGCTAAGCAAGGAACATATTTCCCTTGTCTTACTTCTAGAATTGTATTAAATAGTCTTTCCTTTCTATGAATCTGTTTTAGGCTGAAAACAAGATTTTGCAGAGAAACTCCATAACAAGATTTTTCCTAACAGCAAAGGAATCCTCTGATCTGTCAAAATGGCCTCTTTTGAAGGAAAAAAAGTTGGAGGTCCTGCAGAAAAAAATAATTCCTTTTCCACAATAGTGTATTTCACCAATGCAGAAAATAAAGTTAATGTAATGTTTAATTATAGCACTTACAGAAGTAAAGAAGGTATCGTTCCAGGCATGAGGATTCTCAGGAAGTGTAATACCTTATTCTTAGGAGTAGAGTTGCTTATCTCCAAACACAAGACTTTTTGCAAACTCAAGTTATTAACTTTCTTATACACTTTTATCACAACCAGTCAAGTATCAATTCCTGGACAGCAACAAAAGTCAAGGAGAAATATCACTGAACTTCCAGATTTTAGTTAAACAAATGAAGTTAAAAAAAAAAAAAAAAAAGGAAAAAATTAAGAAATAACTGGCCAAATACAGCAAATGTTTTCTTCTGTCCACTCTGAAGTCTCTTTCATGTGCTAATGGTGGCATTTTTTTTTTAAACTCTTCCCCTTTGACTTACTCAGACCTTTAAAGACCTCACACATCTAATGGTTCCTCACATTCACCAAGAACAATCGAGAGAGGTCTGGGGGTTGACATACCATATGATTAATGGACAATGTTGATTTAATTTCCTATAACAGGAGTTCTCTAAGCCTTCTCTAAGGAGCTGTTGCTTTGCCTTAAGTATTTTAATAATGAGGTCCAGTAAATACTGAATTAAACAAATTTTGCCTCAAATTCAGAAGTCCTTCCCCTCTTTAAGAAAAAAGAACTCCACATATTTAAGAGTCACTGGAATAAAAAAAGAAAATAATGAAACATCATCTATCCTTTATTACCAGGTCAACTGACTACTTTTAAAAGAAAAGGAGTGAAAGCAAGCAAAGACAACGTATTAAAAAAGGTGAATATTTATTCATCAAAAGACCGAGGTAGTCAATTTCAAATTAAACTGATTTAAAAATATAATCCAACACACATATTTCAATACTTTTGAACACCTATTAAAAAACCCCGTCAAGTTAAAGGGTAATTAAAAAACAATTAACTTGTATAAAAGAATCAAGAAATATATTAGTTTTGGCTTTACTGATTGTCATTGTGCCTTTGCTTAATATTAGTATAGCAAATGACCAGAAAGCTATTTGCATACAGTGGAATTGTTAGGCAATGAATGCAAACTTTCCCATGCTGACTTCTCTTACATATTTATTTTTAAAGCTGGAATTTCTAGACCCAATAATGCTGACTTAAAAGTGTTTGCTTCATAACATTCCTCACTCTTACACCTACTGGAAATACTACATATAAATACTTGAAGGAAACAGTTTTCTCCTGCCACACTGCGAACAGCCCCCTTCCCACTCCCCTCAAAGCTTCAAGGCTTCACAACATCTTCTAATCTAGTTCTTTAAACAGTTGCTAAACTTTTAGCTACTCATGGTCCCTAAAGAAACAACTGTATCTGATATTTCAGCTGGGGTGGCAGCTGGGAGAGTGGAGAAAAAGCACAAATCCACCATTGCAGGTAACTACTGCCTTTCATAGGAGTGAACATATCTTTTACTTTCTCCATCCTCTTATTTCTCATGCAATGTAGTCTCTGCTATTGATATATCAAAGCCTGTATTTTCTCCTTTTTATTTTATGGACTGTTAAAAAGCATTGTCACTTGAAATAATGGAACTTCTTTCTTCCTTAAGGCTCCAACTATCTACTCGGGGGGGCATAGTTAATTGGACTGAATACTCTATTTAGCTAGTTAAAGTGAAGCTGTATAAGTACAGTAATGTACAGTAAATCTTTATTCAGTGTTGAGATTCAATGAGTATCTGTTCTATACATTTTTCATGCGAGAGAACCTTCCCCAGCTCTCAAAACAAAACAAAACAAAAAAGCTTTGGCAGTTAAAATGCATTACAACAAAAACAGTGCATGTATGAGGGCAGCAGAATGATTTTTTTCACAGAAAAATATTTCAAACTGAAGATTTGTATGCCATGTTTACAGGAGCTGCATACAAAGCACAAAGTCAGAGAATCTTTGAAACACAAAGTCTGAGCAGGCAGTAACAGCTTTTAACCCAGCCCCCCAAAAATGTGTTTTATTTAGGCAGATTAATCATTTCAGACAGATTCAAGTTACTCCATGACTTCCCATTTTGCCCAAAGAAACCTAGAATGTACTCATTTCTTTGAGTGTTTGTCATGTTGTGTCACATGTAATATTCTAATCAATATTGTAACAGATATGTTACTCATGAAGCTTTCAGTATTTTAGAGCCTATTAATGTTGACTGCTGGCTAAACCAGTAAATTACTGAAATGTCTGATGGCGTAATTTAAAATTGACAAATACATTAAACTTTAATTAAAGCTTTCCATTATAAATGAACCAGATAAAAATAAAAATTTACTTTCAGTTGCAAAATGCAGGGGAACATCTTTGGATATTAACTATTCGACAAATGTCAGGGTCTTTAACAGCAATATAATTAAAAACAAACTAGTAAAAAACCCAACCAGTTGATGATCATTCAAACTATACATTTGTAGATACTAACTAAAAAAATGATACAATATATTTGTTTTTCGAGAAAAATTTTTGGTGGAACCTAGTACATGACAGAAATAGTCACACAATTATGCAAAAGTAAAAATGCCCGACTTTTACTGATGTGGCAAGTGAACTGTATACTAAAAATGCAACACTGGTAACTGGTAGTTTAACTGGCCTTTCTTGACAAATCTGCTCAAAACAAGCTGATATATAACACCCCTACTCAATGCTATACAGAAGCAGTCGAATAAGCTGCGTCAAATTCAGATCTGACATAAGTGATTACCGTTCCATTGTGTTCCAATGAAGTGGCATCCAATTATGCTACATCTGAATTTGGCTCTGGGAGAATGAGCTTTGAATCTGAGTGAAGTGATTTGTAATCTTTACATTTGTGGATACCAACTAAACTTTGTTTTGTTTTGTTTGGGAGCGGGGTTGGTGTGTTAAGCACATATATATTTAACCACCATGGTCCCTGGGAAAGCAAGAGGTTATAAACCACTGAGGAAAAGGGTGCTTTTAAATGCTCCCAATCTACTTCTAGACCCTTTTGTTTTTATCAGTGTGCAATAAGATCAACTCCCCCCAACCCAACAAATCCCTTATGTTTTAGCTGATAAGTAATAGTAGCAAGTCTGTTATATATAATCAGGAGAACTGACAGATAAAAGGTTTAGTTTAAGGCTGTAATCAGAGTGAGTAAACACTAGACTGACCAGCTGTAAACAGTAGTAATAAATGATAATATTTGTCCTGGTCATCTACTGAACTATTAACACACATTTCACTATGTAACAATGTAAATATAATGCCCTTCTAATGCATACAGTATATATAGTGTACACGGCTGCAGCCCCAAAAGCAACTCAACTAAATATTGGTTGCCGAGCTTTAATAAAAATGAATGTAGGTTCTTGATTTATTTAAATAGAATTGTACTGTGGTCATATCAACATTTTTGCTAGCTATAATAGTCAGATTCAACATGGAACTCTTAATGCAAAAGAAATACAGTTATTAGACTGCATTCTACTTGGCACAACTACCAATATAGTATATACACCAACTTTTGCGGTGGGGGGGGAATGATTACTTCAGGGAAACGAACACAAAATTCTGGGGGAGGGAAGAATCCCCTATGGAAGATATCCTCAGGTTTCAAAAAAGTTAAACTTGAAGACAGTTTCTTCAGGACTGCTTTTTCAGCTGACCTGCCTTTATTTTTGCTAGCCCATGATTGTTTTGTAAAAATGTTCCCATCAAGTATTTGCTTCCTCAAAATTGTATATGAAGATTCAGCTCTAGGAGTTCCTATCACTGGTATTCATATGCAGGTGACCATCTTCATTCGTCAAACAGACAACTGCAGTGTCTTTTGGATATAAACACTTAGTAACGTACTAAATGTCCACAAAAAAAAAGCAGAAGAAAGGATGTCAAGCTGAAAATGTATCCCAAACTATCAGAAAATCAGAAATTTAATATGTTAAACAGAAACAGTGTTACAAGACATTTCAATACAAAGTTGTAGCTAGTTGAACTTTTAAAAAATCCTAATCCATTTATTCTTCTCTACACATACTCATTTATTTATAGACTCTAGAAAGCATTTATTCCCTGGCGTCCCATGTAATAAAGAAGACAGGAAATTCCAAAGGTCCTCCTGGAAAGGGGTACTGTGTCAGGGAAAGGTAAAAGTATTTAGTCTCTGTTGCTCAAAGGGTTTTCACTAAGGTTATCAGACCAGTTTTTCCATCCCCTAAGGTCTCTGGGTGAAAATGATTATTACTGTGATATCATCTTAAAAACAGCAGAAACAGACAAGCACCTAAGACTGCACATCTTGGCCACATTCATTTACATCAGTAAACACCTATTAACCAGGGTTGTGTGAGCCTTCAAACCGTGCTTCAGATCCGGAGAAGCTTTGGACGCTTTGGTGTCCAAAGCGGCACGTGCGGATTGAAGCACTGGCTTTGTTAGGCTTTTTGAACCGTTTCAGAGCCACTTTGGAGATCCAGGCATACGGTATAATGGGGAAGGAAATCAATTAAATATCTAGAACTTTGTTTTTTGTCTGATTTGGATGAAACCTGAAGGGGTGGTAGCCTCTGCTGAGAGCATGAAGCCTGCCACGTTTCAAGAGGATAGGTGCAGGGGTTCAGGGAGAACTGCACCCCAAATTCTTGAAAGCAAAACTCATGTCATGTCTGTGTGTTACATCACAGGGGGGTGAAAACTGCAGGGGTGGTAGCCCCGGTGAGGCCACAAAGCCTGCGAAGTTTCAGGAGGATAGGTACAGGGGTTTGGGGAGAACTGCACCTCAAGCTGGTGACAGGCAAAACTTGTGACATGGGTGACTGTGTGTGTGTTAAGGTGCAGTGGGGTGAAAGCTGCAGGCCTGATAGCCCCTGCTGAAGCCACAAAGCCTGCCAGCTGTCAAGGAGATAGGTGCTGGGGCCCTGCACCCCTAGCTGCTGATAGTCAGTTGCACAAGCACCTGTCACAAGTTTTGTCTCTCTCTGTCTTGGGGCAGTTGATTGTGTGTATTGATTATTTCCTCTCCTTAGTCTGTGGTTTTGTAGATGTTAATCCATGCTTGTTATGTAGTAGCTAGGTACTGTTTATTGAGCTGGTCCTTGAGTGAATCATGATTAATTAGTAACTGGTAACACAGTAGCTTAGCAGCCAGGCCTGCAGTAGTCCCCCCACTCCCAATGCCCCAAGACAGATACAGTTGTACAAGCACCCATGTCATGAGTTTTGCCTGTTAGCAGCTAGAGGTGCAGGGCCCCAGAACCCAGAAGCCCTGTACCTATCTCCTTGACAGCTGGCAGGCTTCATGGCTGCAGCAGGGGCTACCATCTATGCAGCTTTCACCCTGCTGCACCTTAACACATACAGAGTCACCCATGTCATGAGTTTTGCTTGTCCGCAGCTTGAGGTACAGTTCCCCCCCTGAACCCGTGCACCGATCTTCTTGAACCTTGGCAGGCTTCATGCTCTCAGCAGAGACTACCACCCCGGCAAGTTTCATCCGAAGCAGACAAAAACCAACAAGTTATAGATATATCATTGATTCCCCATTATACCCTATGGCCGGATCTCTGAGGTGGCTCCAAAGCTTCGGAGCCACTTTGGCTGGATCGAAGCGGAAACCCAGTCCAGAGCTCCGGATCAGATCGCTGGCATCCGGAGCAGCTGGATCCGAAGCGGGACCGAATAGCTGTCTACTTGCACAGGCCTACTATTAACCATACTAAACACCTTACCTATTTGAAACCTTTTCCAGGACTTCGCACAACATTTATCAGGACAGAAACTGTTAGAAACAATGACAGGCTACACAAGACATTAGTGATGGCTGACTGAAAACTGAACCTAAATTTCTGAGTTCTTTTTACTGTGCTGTGGAATAATGTTGATATAGCTTTTTCTCAAGGTCTGCTGTACAGTAGGGACCTGGTAGATACTGAACCATTTTTATTGATTTAATTAATTACATTACATAGAAACAGTAAAAGTAGATTTAAAAAGTAGATAAATAAAAACACAACTAATGTTATAGAATGAATTACCTCCACTCCTCCTCAAAGTGCAGTCTTTCACTCCCTTTCCATTTAACATGGCAGCAGCAAAAGGTTATTCACATGTTTTTTACTTCTGATTGGACATGCTTAAGGCTCCTACCATAGAGGTCTTAGCTCTCTCCAGAAACCCATTCCTGCCTCCAATAAACTAGACAAGATAACGTGTCAGCAGAACCCACTTACCATTTCCTCTGGAGAGCAGGCGAACAGTGTCAGCCTGGTACAGATAGAGGGTAGGGCTGTGAGAATCTTCGGTAGCTGATTTGAGTCAAAGGAGATTCAGCCCAATTTGTCAGGAGACCCATTAAAGGTGTGAATCGAACTGGATACCTCTGAATCGATTCAGAAAAGATTCGGCACCAATTCAGAGATTTGGCCATAGACTAAACAGGCAGCAGTCCTCAACCACACTGGACATAGCTGCCTCCAGTTGGTAAGTCTGTTGTGGTGGGCAGTGGGGAGGGAAGGGGCGTGGGGTGTGCAGATCAACATCCCCACAGTGAGGGAGAGATTAAGGCTGGGGCTAGAACAAGCTGCCCAGCGGGGGCAGTGGTGGGGGGCGGTGCAGGACTCACAGGGGGGCTCCCCTCATTGTGCACCAGTCGGGGAGGGCATGGGAGCAGGCCTGTCCCCTGGATCTGCCTGGGGTAGGCTGGGCCAGGCTGTGCTCTGGGAGTGAGCTGCACCTGCATCACACCCCCCCACCCCCTCCAGCTAGGCAAGCTGCAGCAGGGCATAGCTCCTGCTCCCACATCCTGTGCCCCCCCGCCTCAGCTGGACAAGCAGTGGGGGGGTACGCCCCCCACTCCCAGCATCTTTCACTGCCCACCCAAAGCACACACTGGCCCAGCCTGCCCCATGCAGATCCAGGGGCACATGCCCACTCCCATGCCTTCCCAGACTGATGGCACACAGTGGCACAGTGGCAGGAGCCCCCCTCCCTGAGTCATGTGCTGCCCCACCCTGGCTGGGCAGCTTGTCCCAGCCCCAATCCATCCATCGCTGTGTGGGCACTGATCTGCCCCACCCACCATGTCCCTTCCTCCCTGCTTCCCCCACCACAACAGACTTACCATGTGTCCAGCATGGTCAAGGACTGATGCCTATTTAGTCTATGGCTGAATCTCTGAATTGGCGCCAAATCTTTAAATCCGATTCGGCTGAATTGAATTGGGACAGTAACCCGAGTCACCAAATCAAATCACTATCCCTCCAAATCTGTCGAATCCGAATTGAATACTTGCCGCTCCGTACACGCCTAATAGAGGCCACAGAGCATGCCTAATGGCCTTCCTGAAGTTTTCTGGGTTTTTTTAATACTTCTAAAAGGGTCATTTGAACATATTTGATAAGGGGAAAAGGAGCTTTTGTCTTTATATCTGATTCTTTTGTTGTTATTTACTTTACTTTCTCATTTTGCCAATCTCTCTTGAACTACATAGTCAGAAGGTTGCCAAACAAACTTTCCTATCAAGAAAATTAACCTCAGCTCTTAAATGCATTTATTCCACAACTGTTTGGAAATACAAACCAGAGAAGCAAATTCAGAGCATCACAATTAGAATGTATTTTACAGAAGTCAAACTCTACAGAGCAAGGGAGAGCAAAAGAAGAATTAAAAAGGGAGGCAAAAATGCTTGGTATGCACCCAAGGGTCTGTTCCTGTGGCAAATTCAAGTGATAATGTTAATGGAATTTTACACTGGGGCTAGGAAATGGTCTGCTGATGAAAAATAAATGCCAAGACCTTTAACATAAACAAATGTCGGCATGAAACGGAGGATATTTATTTTGAGAGTGGCAAGCCTGACTCTGGTGACAACATTTAATTCCATTTACATGGTGACTATTGTGCCAAATAATCCCATTAAAAAATAAATAGCAGTAACTGGGCAGACATACACTGGGGTGAGAGATGTGATCTGGCAAACATGTGGTAGGAAGCCACATGAGACAGAAAATTTTTTAAAAATGACACATTAAATATTAAATTCTTCTTAACATACTTGAACACTAATTTTGCGCTTCTACTTTGCTGACACTCCAATTTTACGTCCAGTCCTGTCACTTCACCTTACATATTGGTTTGCAGTTTATTTACAGTGAACTGTAACATATTATTCAACATCATTATCATATTCAAACCAAAGTTTTTAGCCTAATAAAAAAGAGGCTTGCCTCATCTTAGCAGCACATAGTACCAACCATCAGACAAGACAGTAAACTGCTGCCCGTGCACCGATAGGCTTTGCACCACAGATACAGGCCAAGATGCAGCTCCTTTCCAAGTATGGGTATTCTTTACTTGCTTTGCAACTGTAAAAATTGTTTTAGCTGGCCCTGTTTAGTAATATACCTAAACCTCAGTCTAAAGTGAAAGAACTAGCCCTGGAGCCACACTTCATGCATCAGGCTACAAGGCTGGTAGATCAGTGTGTGCAAAGCAGTATGGTACATTTACAGCAAAGTAATGAGGAACACTTTCAACCTAGCCAGTCTGGGGTTCAACTTATACCCATGTACGGACATTCCGTTTCTATTGGGAGAATTGCCATTGGTTTCTGGAGAATTGCCAATTTCCCAATAGAAAACAAATGTGTGCAGATGTTCAAACTTTTTCTTCCACAGCAAAAATGGCTGCTCTGGGAGAATATAACCCAGGAACAACCAGGGTTAAATTGCTCATGGGAAAGTTTATCTTGGAAGACTGAATGTCTGCATACTCTCCCTCAGCTTTACTCTTCCTGGGGACCCAGAGGAGCAGAGCTGGGGCAAAGGCTCCAGTGCCTTTTCCAGATGAGGATCACTGCAATCTGGTGAAGACATGGGGGTCAGGTGCTCCCCTACAACTCAAGAGACTGGGGGGAAGCAGCTGTCAGCTGCTCTTGACCTGCTTCTCACACAGGAGTTCCCAGTGCGAGCAGCAGGTAGGGGTTTTGCTGTTCCACTCCCTTTGCTCAGTTCCCAGGCACTGGGAGTGGAGTGCAAGGAGCAATACTGCCCCAAGGCTTTCTCCAAGCCCAGTTCCCAGCTCCACTGGCTTCCCCTTGCACTTCTGCTCATCAGTTGGAGGTGTAGGTGGCAAGTGGAAGGTGGTGGGACTGGGAGCTGGGCTTGGGGACTGTCTGCCCAGCTCCAAGCCCTTCCGGGTTTTAAATCATCCCCTCCCCAAACACTCAGCCGAGCCATGGGGGGCACCAAGGGTAAGCAGGGGTGGAGGCACTAAGAGCAACGCTTTGGGAGGCTCCCCCTGGGGTAGCAAGCCAAACACACCAAGTCCTGTCTGTTCCTCATACTAGAGACCCAGGTGTGTGAAGTGAGTGAGGATTTTGCCTGCTTGGCTCCTCTTGCCTGAAGTCCTGTGCAAGCAGCAGTACTGCAAGCTCCTTTACCAACTGTCTTACACATTGGTACCCCAGTGTGAAGAGAGAGGGACTTTGCTCCACTGTTCCAGTCCCCCAGAAATGGGAGGACTGGAGAAGCTCATGCTCTCCCCAGAGTGGGATCACCCCGGTTGCAGGAAGGCACGAAGAGCAGAGGAGAGGAGGTGGCTGCAGAATAAACATCTGTACTGCTCCCTCTCCTGGAATTGTTTCTAGTGGTAGAAATTTTCCACTACTAAAAATTAACATTTGTACATGGCTTATGAAAAGTAACAAGAAAAAAAACACTATGGAGTCAAAAAGCCAATCAGAAATCAGATTTTTCTAATGGGTTTTAGTGCAAGAGTGACAGATAATTCATTATTCCTGAAAAAGCTGCATTTTAGCTAGGCTCAGAAACATCAGCATTATAAAGTAGCATGTTTCACGTTCATCTTTTCCAGGCATACAGGCTACACCTAAAATGTCAATAAGTTTAAGCTGACCTCGGCTTTACTGACTTATGTTTGTACTAATTGTTTAAGCATATGCTATATCAGCTGTTCTCAAAATTTTTAGAACTTGTTAGAAACCTTATTAGAAATCAAGGCACCCCTCATTACACTCACGGCACTCTTTGGAAAATGCCAGTTCTTAGTTTTCAGTCATTCTTCTAAGTGCAGAAAAATAACAGAGTAATTCTTTTGTTGCAAAGAACACATAAAGACCATAACAGGCCAGAGTGTTTTAACACTATGGATTTCTATTTGAAATCTGTTGGTTTGTTTGCAAATCCAATCTGCATACCTAACAGTGCTAACACCCCATGGCACCCTGAAAAGGATCTCAGGGCAACCGAGGGTGCCACAGCACTACATCAATATAGTAAATAGAGAAAGCAAGCAACATAATTTTTTTTCAAACATAAGTTACAACTGTTCTTCTTACTTAAATATCAAGGAAGCTTTAGATCCTAAAATATCCTCTGTACATACTGTATTTTCCTAAACCATGCATCAAATCTTGACAACACTTCTTGAGACTGCTTTCATCTATTTAAAAGTATGCTTTACACTATCCTGGTACATAAGGAGCAACTCAGGACTGAAAAACAACCACTAAGATAATCAACTGTGGAAGCAGCTGCTGGGACACTTGACTTTTGTTATTCTAAGCCAGCAGTGTATTACCAAGAATCTGTTTCACTTCCATATTCTACACCTAAGGTAAAGGAAGTATAATTACACATTCATGACACCAGTTAGAATTTATTAGAATGAAAAAAATTACAATTAAAATGATTAGTGGGGATTAAGGATGTTGGGGGCCGAGATATTTGAAACAGAAAAATATATTCCCAGAAATCTGAGAGAGATGTAGGATTATGATACATGTCTAGAGCAGGGGTTGTCAACCAGGGGTATGCATACCCCTAGGGGTACTTGGGAAGCCCCCAGGGGGTATGTGGCAATTGTGCAGAGAAGCGGGGAACACTTCTGGTTGTGCCACTGGCACTCTTGGTTTTGCTGCTAGCACCTTTTCGCTGCAGCACTTGGGAAACTGCCCACTCCCCCGCCCCCTGCCGATCGACTGGCCACCAGAGGGAACACCAACCAAAAAAGGCTGAAACTCCTGGTCTAGAGTATGTAGCATTTCTTATACAGGTCTCTATCATGATCTTCTTGAATGAAATAAAAGGTTTAAAAACAAATGTAAAAAGCGACTAATTTGTGAGAGATGGATGTCACTGTAGGCTAAAATAAGAGGGTTAATGGGAAAATCCGAAGTGTGCTGACATCAATGGTAGAACATAAGAATCTTCTCAGAGCAGACAATGTAATTTACATATCTATGTATCTTGTAAAATTGTGTGGCTCAAAAGATGTACGCCACACTGTGCATGGTTTCCATATTCTCAAATGGCTTGATGCACATCAACAACTCTGCTCAGAAACAATAAAATAACAGATTCCATATAGGAATGCTATTTTTGGCCTCTCTATAAATCAGCAGCAGTGATAGATATAACATTTCAGTAGATGCTGATCTACTGTTGTTAAAAATGTGTAAGAAAATGGTAAGCTATCAGGAGATCAGTCTAATCTAGGAGGCAGAGGAAGAGTTTGGAAAGCCAACACCAGAATTTCTTCCACATTATTCATTACTACAGAAACATAACCAACTTCTAGAATTACTTATCTTCTATGGTACTGTCAGGAGCCAGGGTGCCAGTGGCTCTCCAGTTGGTGCCTGCTTATAAGTAGCAGCCCTTCCAGTGCCTAGCAGGCTGCTCAACAAGACAAATACTTCCCCGTCTACCCTTGGGCTTCTGATATCTTGGTTCTTAGTTTCTTGATTCCTACTTTTGATTCTTAGTTCCCCCATCTTGTCTGCCTGATCCTAGTGTCTTAGCTCCTGCTTGTTCCCGATTTCCTGTGCCCTGGGTCCAGCTCATTAACTGCCTAGCTTCATCTTTGTTCCTGGTTCCTGTCCATGGGTTCCTGGCTCTAGCCTGCTGATTGCTTGTTCCAGACCTCAGCTGAGACCACTGTGCTTCCACAGACTGCCTTGCCACCTCCTTGACCTCTCGGGCGCAGGCAGAAGCGACAATTTCCACCCAATCTGGCCCCTGAAAGCGTTCTACAGCCATGACCTAACGCAAGTGCACAGCTGCAGAGCATTTTAAAAGGGCCCAATCCCATGACAATCTGAATCCTCATTACACAAGGGTTCAAATGAAGGTGCTCCAAAGTAGAGAGCCTTGATTTACTTGTATCTAAGTGAACCTGCAGCAGGGCTGGGCTGATGCAATTCATAGGGAGCTTGTTTCTGGGGGATGCTCAGCCAGCATTGGAGGGTGAGGTGGGTTGACTGGAGCCCCCTACCTGAGCTTCCCCAACTCCAGTGCAGGCTGGGAAAACCCCAAAATGGACCTCCCTCCCCTGCCTTCTCTCCCTCCAATCCTGAGACAGCACCAAAAAGCTGGAAGAGAGGGAAACAGGGCAAGGAAAAGAGACTGCAGAGATCAGCTCCAAATTGGAGCTTGATCCCCAAAACCCTCCTGATCCAACAGCTAAAGTCTGTTGGATTGGAAGGACTGATATTCACTTTCTGTGAAGTACCATGAGTTAAACCGGGGAGCCACACTTCTGTCTGTGCCCCTTGTGCTCTGTGCCCCTTGTGCTCCAGACTCCAGTCTGGACCCATGTCCCCATGACTTAGGGGCTATTATCCATATCCAAGTCCCACACAGCTTTGGTTCCATGCTCCTGACTCCCTGGCTAGTGATTCTGGTATAGTTCCCTGCCTCCTGTTCCTGACCCTATTCCTCCAACTCATGGTTCTACCCAGACTCATGGTTATACCACCTAAACTAATTTCCTACAGACCTCAGACTCCTTGACCCACCTAGTCATGCATGTTCCTGATCCCCTGGGCTGTGACCCCCCAGGGTCAAGTCCCAATCACCTACCCTGATAGGTACTTACACAATACCAGGAAAGTGCCTTCTGTTCCTCCTCCACACAACCTTTCTCCTGGGAACACCTCAGTGTTCTATTAATGCCTGCAATGTATGATAAAAGATGCCACAGATCCTTTCAACTGCCCATTTATTGATAGCCTCCTTAAAACCATGTCATTAAAGTGAGTAAGACAAATAGATAAAGGAACATAAAGATATCTATGCTACCTTCTGGTCCATTAAAATTAAGTTTACTATGATCAGATAATCTGGGAAATGGGTTATAGAGTGCTTTGGCACAATTCTTCCAGGTCAAGCAAATTCCCCATGTATAAACTGGCCAAAATTTTATTTTACTCAGAAACAGAAATGAAACAAATTAATCAAGAATGATTTGATTTCACATAAGCAATCCCACTGAAAGGGAGAAGTTTAATTCTTCACTACTGAATGCCTACCCATTCTTGCAGACTGAACTCTGTGGGTTTATAGATTGCAGGGAGTATTAACTGAAGCATCATCTAAACATCAAGCTGATATTTTGTAAGTGAAAGTATTTGTTATGTGTTGTTTTATGCAAAATGTCAGTGTTGACAAAAAGTTGAGGCAGGCAGCACGTGCATGCCTTAATGAAAGAAAGACATATACTGTAACTACCAGGAGTCTGTACAGATTTCTCCTGGCAATAAGGAGATGTAAAGAACTTAGCTGTAAAAATCTAGGTCATGTAACATTTACCCTGCCAATTAACACACAATTTGACATTGGGCACTGCTTTTTTCTCTTGCAGGCTACAAAAATAAAAATTAAAAAAAATAAAAAAAATAAAATCAAGCCAAAATATGAAAACAACCCTAAAGAAGAAAGGTCATGTTTGAAATCCACATTCAAATACAACTTCAGCCACAACCTGCTAAAATTCAGCACACCAGCACATGAATACTTGAATACTCTGCAATTTATGCATCCATCCTATGACATCAAAACTGAGACTGGTGAGACAAAGGAAAAATCATCATTTTAAATACTGGTACATTAGGGTAATGCAGAAAACAAATTTCAGATGCTGTGTGTAATGATGACATGGAAAAATTGGGAATGTAAATTTTTGCACATCCTCTTAAAAATCTTGATTGTAAATCAGGAAAATTACAAGTTTTGTGAGTACAGATTTACTTCATCTTGGCTTTCATTTCTCCCTAAATTTGTACCAGTAAAGGAACAGTGAAGAAGATGACACTTTACTGGTAAAAGTATATGTGGACAAAATATTTTTATACCATTCTGTAAAGGAAGTTTAATCAGAGGAAAACTGATGAATTAGGAAAAATTCTCTATTTCAGAGGCTGCATAATGAAGAAGTTTACATTTTTCTGACAGCGTTTTCGTAAACTGCAGAATAAGACAAAGGGAGGGAAGGGAGAAGAGAAAAAATATTTATGTCTCAAGACATAGAAGCCACATCCTCCTAACCTGCTGCCCTTTTTTCTCACTGCTCTGTTAAACAGTCAGCTGCTGCCAGATGCTCTGGCTAAAAATGGTCACAGATGGTCAGTTGTCCAGTTAACAGAGCAGAATGCTTTTCTCAGTCTCTCCCTAAAATGATATCTGGGCTAGATGTAGCAGATGAGAAAATCTGATCATGGTCAAGAGGCTATTTGACCTAGTTAAGACTGCAGGTCAATTCTGATCATTTAGTCAAGATTAATTCTCCATTCAGCCCTAAGTTAAAGTAGGCCATATTGACACAAAAAACCCCAGTGTCAGGCTCTTCTGTGATTTTGCCGACTCTACTACTGGTCACACCTTAAAAAAAAAAGGTAAAATAGCTCGTTATATCTGCATATAGAAGCACTTTCAAGTGACTTGTAAATCTTTATGCCAAATTCTACATCAGAAGGCAGCAACACATTCTGACAGCAAGTTTGGGTCTGAGGTGGGCTACCACTAGGACCTAGATCAGGGGTGGGCAAAATACAACCTGTGGGCAGGCACCCATCAATTAATTGCATCTTGCCCAGCCCACAGCTGCCCCTGCTGCACTTGCATGGGGCCTGTGCCCTGCTCACTCCCACTGGGGCAACATGTTTTGCTCCTACCCTCAAGTAAGGGAGAGCCCCAGCCCCAACCCCAGCCCCAGCCAGCACACAGCTTCCAGGTGGGGCCAACTGCTGCCATGGGAACTGCTCGGCTCCCCCTCATGTCCCTGCTGCAGCGCTCTGGACAGCAGGTAGGGAAGTGCTGGTGGGCAAGGAGAAGCTGCAGCTGGGTGGGAACACAGATCCTGGGGCTGGCACCCAATGGGGTGACAGGAGCGCAGAGCCCGAGTCTATTGCACAGGGCTCTCAGTGGCTCACATGCAGCTCCTAGGACTCATGTGCCACCGGGGGGGAAGCCCGGTGTGATGGAGCCGGTGGCCTTTGCTGCTCCCTGATGCCACATGCAGCTCCCAGGACTCTGCTGGAAGTAGTGCAGAGCCCCACACAATGAAGCCAGGCCAGTTCCGCTCCCTGCTTCCCAACAGTCCCAGGAGCTATATGTGGCAGCAGGGAGCAGGGTCAGGCCTCCAGCTCCATTGCACAGGGCTCTCCTTAAATTCATTAAGCGGCCCTACAGCTGAAATAATTGCCCGCCCCTGACTTAGAGGCTGAGGCTACTTCGCCTTGCTGCCTGGCTGTGGTGCACCATGGGCAACCCTCCCCCCTACAAAAGAATGCCATCAATTCCATTTGCCATCCTCTTCCCCCTCCCATCCCCTGACTCCACAGGTTAAATCCAATAGCTCCATGAGCTGGATCCATCCCACAAACCATAGGTTGCCAATAGCAAAGTTCTCTATTCTTTTAAGTATAGAAATATAGGTATTCTGCAACATGTTATTATTCACTGAATTACTTTGACACCAAATCCAGACTCATGAACTTTATTTGTTGGGGGAGGGGGATAGAAGGTTTAATCCAATCTTGTTCCTTTATAGGTCTCACGTAGAGTTCTGTGATATAATTTTCCAAAATTTACAAAGTTTACGGCTTGTCTCTAGATGCCCTTTGACTTCATTGTTTCTACCATTGGCATGAAATATATCATTTGTCCTTGACAAAGTATTGTGGGTAGGGGGGAGAAATAAATCTATATACTCACCCAAACCACTGATGGTATATTCAAGGTCTTTGACATCCAACAGAATTGGTCCATTCTCCTGCTGGCCTTCTTCCTTATAGTATAATTTGTACCCTTGAATAGTTGCCGTTTCCTCAGAGTCTTGCTGCCACCTTACTGTTATGGTTGTACAATTCAGTGGTTCCAAACGCAACTCAGGAGACTTTGGTGCTGTAGTTAGAAATTTTTTCTTTTTTACATTGTGAAACAAGTCACTTTTTGCAAATATATTTCTGCAACATTCTAGAATTCAAAACATCCCCAATACTGCCCAAGATTTTTATTCTAGCCTCTCTCTAGAGTTCATTAGTTAATACTTTATAATGCAGACACATCCCAGGGCTAGCTCAAGGAAAGATTCACTTTGTAATTTAATATTTTCATTATGGAGAATTAATACGAGTTAAACATTTTAGTTTTTCTTGATTAGTCAGTCCCCCAAGTTATGCACTTGGCTTAGTGCATTTTAAAATTGTAGTATTATGTCAGATCTAAAGTTAGAGGTAACATTTAAAGTTATTCAGGGCTACAGTAGTTAGCAGTAACTTCCTACTTGCCTTGTGCTCCAAGCATTTAACGTAGGATTGTATCTCCTATTGCAAAACATGAGCTCTGTGCACTTCATTAAGTACATTTAAGAAAAAACCCTCTACAAACATTTTGGTGAATGTACATTAATGCTGAAGTGTATAACCATTAAGTATGATGCTACTGACTAATGAGTTTGGCTACAATAAAGTAAAATCCCTCTGAATCATACTGCTCAAGATAAAGTGACCTTACATGTGGAACACATATATGCGTAAGTATGACTGCACTGATGGGGGTCCGTCCATTAGTAACCACATGCATGACTGGTATGGGTAAAGCCCAAACTACAGCAAATGTTTTTGGTACTAAACTGCAATGCCATTTCTTGAATTCTAGGTGTACAAGATACAACAAAAGCCTTCAAGATCACTGTTAAACAAGGCCAATTGGTAAAATGTTTGAGGTGCTTCTGCTTAGAAAATCCTTAACATAAAATGTCAAATAAATAATGATAAAATACAGAACTATACAGCTAAAAAGCAGCACAGAGTAACAGATTAGCATTCTCATTTTTATACCTATAAAAAACCCAGTACAATATAGGATAATTCAAATAATCATGTCTCATTCAAACTGTGCCACTGAAACAAGCTTGATAGCATTTTTTAATATTATATTCCATTTGCTTTTACATATTGTTTGTCTCTTACTTGGCAAATCTACACGAGATATTTTACTGAACAGTAAGCATGGGCATCTAGACACGCGCATATTATGCAGTAAACCTTGCTAATTGTGAGTAAATTGGCTACCTGCAAATTCAAGTAGCAAATTAACTTTCGATTAGTAACAGTGCAGTTGTGCTTGTGTAGACACCTGACCAGGAGCAAATCTGCTCCTGGTCAGCTGCCCAACAGAGGGTGGGAGATTGCTCCCTGTCCCCAGGAGCTGCTTGTGAGATCACAGTCAGGGAGCAAGGGGCTGGGAGATCCTTATCTTCTGGTGCCAGCTCCACAACTGCAGAGCTGGTGCCGGCACAGCTGAGATGGCGCTAGGAAATAAGGATCTTCCAGCACTGGCCCCATGTGGGAGCTCCCTGCTGGTGGGGGCTGGGGAGCCTGTTCTCTGCTCAGCTCCATGACTGCATAGCTGGGTGGGAAACAACCTCCACTGCAGCTCTTTCCAAGTCTCCTGCCCTTGATCAGGGACTTGGAGCTGATCAGAGCCAGAAGCTCCCTGCTGCTGTGGCTGCCCCAGCAGCAAGAAGCCCCCATGGGCAGAGCATACTGTCCCAGCCCTGGCTAGGAGCCAGCGGTCTCCTGGCCTCCTGCCAATCCCTGGGTTAGCACCCAGAGCCTAGAGGTCCCCCGGTGGCAGCACAGGCCTACTGCAGGCCCCTAGGAAGTAGGAGCAGTTTGCTGCCATTAGCAGGTAATCTGCTCCCGCTTCCCTGCATCCATAGATGCCTGCCCTGGAGTGTTCACTCACATGTAGTTTACTTATGAGTAAACTGATCCTGGATCAAATGCATGTATAGATGCGCCCACTGTACGCTATACAGACCCTTTGTTGTGAAACCTATAAATCTGAATATACACACACACACATTTAAATAATTAAAACAACCACATGGTGCAACTTCACTCCTTGTGATTACAAACACAAAATGAGAATTTATAGCAACATGTGCTCAGCACAACAGCAAATGCAATGGAAAAGCCTTGTTGAGGTATTTTCCTCCCAAAGGGTACAGATTAAAATACATTTGGGACTAGGTACACAATGCTCCTTTCTTCAAAGGACCTTAGCAAAGAAGAATTACCCTTCACACTTGTGGCTTTTGGAGTCCGGTGGGAGGTCCACAGAGATGCTTCTCCCCAGCCTATCCTTGTCGCTGCAGTAATACGAACCAAGTAGACACTATCAGGCTTCAGGCCTTCCAGAAGATGTTCATTTGCAGTCCCTGGAAGCTCTACAACTTGGATAGCACTCTCTGTGCTGAGGCGGTAAGACAAACGGTACAGGACAACTTGGCCTCGTCTGTATTTGGATGGTATTGGCAGCCAGGAAATAAGAATATCTGTAGGACTTCGACTTGTCAAACTAATTTCAGGAGCTCTCAAAGGAACTAAAAATAAGAGTAGGTATCTTTTTTAAAGCACACAGGGGAAAAAGCAGATGAAAAAAAACTCTTAACCTAGTATCTACTATTGTGATTTTTCAGTAAAATTGTCCTAGAAAAAGCTGGAAAGCCAGTCAAAAAGATCTGGAGGATAGAGACACAAGAAGAAATCATTCTAAATTGATCACAGTTCCTTATGTAATAGGAACACTAGCAAGCCTGGTCTTGGAAGTGGCTCAGCACTTTCCACCTCTTACCACAACAGCTGGTGACAATCGGCATCATGCAGAACTACTGGGTCAGACCTGAGCAGTTTTGCATTAATACAAGTATTAATTAAATTAATACACATATTAGCTGTATCACTGCATAGGAAATAAGGGGAAGACAGTATTTTCTCAATATCTAAGATATTGTAATAAACACTTTTAACTAAAAAAAGCTTCCTCAGTTGTTTAAGGGTCTCTTAGACAGAAATGGTAATTTCCCCTTCAAAAGATGAAGCAAAGATTGTTTAGATTATATACATTATCATTTCAAAAGTGTATGAATAATACAACTAACTGTGTGCATGAACAATGAATCTTACTGCTAACAGGGTAAAAGAGGGCATTAAAATCCTAAAACCCCACAAATTATTAACACTTACTTAATGCTACATACAATTGTTAAGGAATAGAGACTAGCCTTTTGAATCATTCAGTAACAACATGTTCTTTCAGCATAAAATAAATACACCCTGCATAACATGGAATGTTTTTTTATTCTCACTTTTCAATTGCTGGCTCAGTTTTGCATTTGTATGTACACAAAAGTGCCAGTGATGTCAGTGGGAATTCAAGATACTCCGAGAGCATTAGCACAGGCTTGGACATCTGGTTTCACTGCAAATAAAAATGCTTATTTTACTCTGCCACATTTATTTAACTTACCATCTTCAAGGGTGTGTTGAGTCACGTGATCTGACATCTGACTAGCTCCCATGGGCATGTAAGCCACAATATAAAAGGTGTAGTTGCTGGCTGGTTCCAAGTCATCAATAATGTAATGAGTTGTGTCATTTCCAATAACCACCTGATATTCTTCATTATTTAAACCTGAAATAAAAGAGGAGATAACAGGAACAAAAATTGCTGTCAGTTCTTAGCACAAGAAGATCCAAGGGTGGTGACTAAATCTATCTTTCTGGTCCTACAAGTTTAAGGAGTTTATTTCTTTTTTAAAATGATCCCGATAAAGGAAGCCTTTTGTACATGGAAGTAACTGTGTCTTATAGATTATGGTGGCTCAGGATTTTTGGTTGAATAAAAGATGCTGAATGCAATTAATCAATTCTAAAACCCCTTTCTAGAATAAGTCACAACAATCTGTGCCCAGTGTACAGTAACACAACAGACAAGCTCTAATAGCTTTATCATTCGTAGCAAGTCTTTAAATCTATTTGTTTCGAACCAGTGTGCTTTTTCAAAACCTATTTACAGAGCTTTCATATTAGACTGTGAAGAATGTGAAGGCTTCATTCTTTTTTTAAAAATGAACAACAAAACAAACAGAAAGAAGTCGCTCTGCAAAGGATCTCATTTTAGCCTTGAGAATTCTATTAAATTTGATTGACATGGATTTTCTTTAATTCAAAAAAGCCAACAGCAATGGTCCAGAATGAGCTTCAAAAATGTTTTGCACCCTAATGAGCTGTAAAAAAAAAATTCTCAGCAATTCATATTAAAATATGCATAGCAATGTATAGAGTAGGCTTTGTCTTTGTTGGTCTTTATTCCTATAGAGGAAAGCTGTGAAGTGGAATAAGTTTGGTGAAAGCTTAATGAACAATTCACACCAAATGCATGTCAACTTAATCAAAACTCTGTAAGAGCCAGCCCCTCCTCTTTAGAACTGAATTTATAAACAAAAAACGGAAGGCAAATTCCACCATTAAGTTTTCCCACATTTCTGAATTAACTTGATAGCATTTTAATTAGACAAGATTAGCAGCATCTCACAACAGACTAGTTAATGGCTTGTTAATTAGGAATTGCATGGCACGATTTCTGACCTGCTAAACAAGATCCTTGAGCTCAAATTAAAAGGACTTGTTCTCTCATTGAATGGATTGCTAGGCCTCATGTGGAGGCCCTAATGAAACAGCCATAATAGAGAACAAGGCTTGCCTTCCACCACAATCAGTATTCCCTTTGTACTTTTTCTAAATCACTAACAAGGAATTAACACACTCCAACATGCACTCAGCAGTCTTATTCTTCTTGCTACCCTGACCCCCTATTTAAATGTAAAATATTCTTCTTTAAAAAAAATAACGACACCTGTCAGGTTCTTCAGCCAGCTTTATTAAACACTAACATTATGATGATGATGATGATGATGATGATGAAGGGAGGGATCTCAACCCATTTTTGTCATATATTTTACAAATGCTAAAGTTAGTGTGAAACTGAATAATGAACTGAAGCATCTTTTTTTTTTTTTTAAACCACTTACCACCTTCTGTCTGTGAACACAGACAAAAATTTCAGGAACTGTATATGATTAGTGTATTTTGAAAGTTTTCATTTCACTTCAAACTACAGTTAATGGAATTATGTGCATTAGTCCAATACAGTATAGATATAGCTGAAAGCACTATTGTGTTAGAATATTTAGGATGAAACTTGCTTACACATAAACCCTAACAATTAATTGATACGTCACCTGATACTATATTTAGGAAGAATTACAAATATATGATTTAAAGCAAATAGATTAAAAAATGTGCAAACATAAGACAAAGATCCAAACATGAGGCACTCTCTATGCGACTGTAACGCCAACGCATACAATATGTCTAAACATACCATACTAAAACAGGAAAAGGTAATTACAAGTTTCACTATGCTATTATTTCATTATAGTAGCACCCAGAGCCCCAAAGAGCACATCCAGATGAACACACGCATGCCTCTTGCAACATCTCAAAGCCCTTTGAAATGCTGCAAGAGGCACACATGGGAACAAAAAAACACTCCCTGCGCTGCAAATTTGTCTGTAGAGTCCTCATCCAGGTCTGGCAGGTGGGCAGCAGGTCACAGCCAGGCAGCAGCCCCCACTGCCAGACTGCTGCAGTGGGTAGAGGGTGCAGGGAACTCAGGGCTGCTTCAGCAGTCCAGCTGGCATATGGGGTAGTGTCCCCAGGTACCAACTGGCCAGGCCCCAAAAGCTCTTGAGAACAAGTAGCCCTGAGCTACTTGCCAGGGCAGCTTTTTATACAGATGACGCCAGGACAGGACAGCTTTTTACACTGCTGGGGCCAGCACAGGTGCTGGCTCCAGGCTCTAGCTCCCCTTGGCTGCAGATCTGGGAGGAGCCAGGCAGGGTTGGTTATTTTGCCCCAAATGGCACAACTTGCACCACACCAAAGCACATATCCAGGCATCCAGTACCACCATTAAGATTCAAAAGAAGGTATAGCAAACAAACAAGGAGAATGCAGAAAGGTAAGATTAGGGTAACAGTGGCCCAAGCATCTGTGTCTGTGGGCTACATGAAGAAATTAAAGAATGTGAACTGTTAAAATATAAGTTAACCAAAGGTGATAATGGTGTCATCAGATGCAAAGCTTCTCTCTAGCCATATTATGAGCCATCAAGCCAAATTATTATTTTTAGTTATCTTTCTTATCTCTCCTTACACTTCAAATTAGCTCATCCAGCTTTCAAGAAGGCAGTTTAGCTTAGAAACACACAGTCTCAAAAAAGGTTAACACATTTTCTTCGTTATGGACAACAACGATCTTCGGAAACCTGTACTCCCTTTATTTTTGGCACTTAAAAAACAAACAAGCAAGCAAACAAAAAAATTTTGTTTGTTTGTTTGTTTGTCAGCCTTTTTCTGCCTACGCCTCTGTACATGTTATTAACCCAGAGGTGGGCCATTTCTTCAAGGCAAAAACACAGACATGTGACTATAACAGGGGGCCTGCTCGAGGCCGGTCCAACTGTGGCCCGCCCACCTGTTCTTGGGCTAACTGCCCACCTTCTCGCCCGCCACACCTTGATCTTAATTGATTAATAAAGGTGTAAATTAAACGGGAGGCTGCCCATTCTCAGCTCCCCCTAGCATCGGGGCAATCTGCAGCTCCTTTCCTCCGCTACACCACAGCCCAAGCCTCGCAGATGGCACCTAATTGTTCTCATCATCACCAGCCCCACACTGGGCCCCAAACTCCTCCTATCAGGACCCCTCCAAGATCCTTCCTTTCAGGCGGCCTACCTGGCCTTCATTCAGGCTATGTAGCTCCCTGAAACCATTTTCCCCTCTCAGGTGTGGTCCCCACAGGACCTTTGTCTACCACCCCTAGCCCACCTTCAGGCCAGTCAGAACCCCTGGCCCCTGGCTCTCGGGTGTCCCTCGCAGTGGGCCCCTGGCCCTTTTGACCAGTCTGGTCCTCCCCCAACCATGGGCCAGTCCAGGGTACTCTCTCGAACAGGTTGGAGTCTCTAGCCCCTCACTCCCTCCAGGAGTCCACCTTCTGGGCCCTCCACATAAAGGGGTTACCCACCTGGTGTTGGGGGCTAGGGATTAAGGCGCCCCAACCTGCCTTTCACTGGGGTGATCACTGGCCTGGCATTTCCTGGGGGTTCCCATGCCACTGAGAGCCCCACCAGGCCACCCACTCCCAGCAGGGTGCAGTTTTAGGTTGTTTCCAGGACCCGGAGCCTCCTTACCATCCCCTACAGCTCCTCCCTTACCTCCGGATGATATCAGCAGCCCTCTGGCTAGGCGATGTTGTTGTCTCTCTCTCGCAGCTGAACTGCCTTGTTTATAGGGGCAGCCCTGAATCTAGAATGGCTGCCCTCATTAGGCACCTGGCAGCAGCCAGTTCCAGGGCTTTAAAGTGGCAGGCACACACAGTGCCCTGCCACAGCAACCTACATTTTTATTTCAAATTGCTGGAGTTACCTAATGTAAATCCACCTTCAGGTATTATGGCTTTACCAGTGGGAAGAGTGCTCAACAGACTTACTTACAACAAGGCTAACGTTACATGAATTAAAAAAACCCACAACCCCCCCCCCACTTTTGAATAATTGAGCTAGCAGGCCCAATCATGCTCAGGGGTCACTTGGTTCTCCGAGGGTCTCCTAGGTCTGCAATGTCACAGCAGGTGAACTTAAATAAAACTCTGGGACATCTTTATTGAAAGATCACACAAGAGCTTCAGTTAACCAGGGACTGCATTAATGGAGTTCCACTGTATATATATATTTTTAAAATCAAACAGTTACTCTGCTGGTACACCTCCTGCACAGATGTTCACTCAGATACGCCTTTCTAATTTCCAATAAAGTTCCCTACCCCCTCATACTACCAATACAGAAGCCACATAAATACTCAGACAGATTATACAGTGGGAGTTTAAATTCACATTTGTGTTTAATAGGAAATGTGTGGATAATTCCTCAGCAATTCTGAAAATTTAGGAATAACTTTCTATGTGTTCATTTCTTCATTAGAAACTCTTCCCTTATGTCAAACATCATCTACTTTATGTCCTGAAAAATCCTATTTTCAAAAGCAAAAGGCAGCTATTTCTGTATTAGTCCTTAGAATAATTAAGCTGCTCCTTCCTGTCTTCTGCCTACCAGATGGCAGGTTGGTATTTCATACTAAGAGCTGACCATCTGCAATCCTGCCCTTGAATAAACTAACTGTTAAATAGGACCAGAGAAAGCAATCTTTCCACTCAGAAAACAGAGCTTCAGTGATGAGATTAGCATCATGTAGTTCAATTCATGCAGCTAAGTGATTTTTCAGTCACTTGGCAGTCACTTTTGCTTATAAAACACACCAGCCTCCTATCATGAGATAGGTAATAGATAATTGCTTTGAATGTTAACATTTAGAGCAGTGGTTCTCAACCTTTTTTGTACCAGGACCCATTTGTAAACAGTGATGGTCAGTCCCAATCCAGTGCCCCTCACTCCTGACCCACTCCCCCCCAGGCTGAGGCCCCCCAATGTGTGGAGTCGAGGAGGGTCAGAGGGCCTCCAAGCAGTCCCTTGAAGGCTGGAACTCTGCCAGCCTGCAAGGGAAAAGCCACAGTTTCCCACGTTTTTCTCCTTTAAAGGAGAATCTATTTTTAAGTTTTGTTGATCCATTTTTTAAAGTTTGTTTGTGACCCTTTCATATATTCTCGTTACCCACTTTTGGGTCGTGACCCACAGGTTGAGAAATACTAGAATAAAAGACGTGACTATCTAGTTACTTCCTACTGCCTTAAGTGAACTGTCCCTTTTTAGACAAGATAGATGTAATATTTCCAAGATAACCCATAGCAGAGTGCTAAGGTGTTATTTAAGCACATTTTTCAACCTGGGTACACTGACAGAATCATACCATCTCCTCTGCTTTCAACTGTGGAAGGCATGAAATGAAGGAAAAGCCTCCCCACCTTGGCCAGAGTTCTATCCAAGGGAAGAGGGTTAAACCAATATGATCAGCACAAGCTATGTGGATTAAGGATTGGAGAGGCATATCTGAAAAAGAGCTTAGCTCTGTGAACACACTGGTCAACCCTATCTTACACACCCAATCTCTAGCTGTATATACCTGAGGCATGCATATAAGCAGAAGGGAAAAATTAGCAGAGACTCCTGAGGAGATCCTGCTCCCAGAGAAAAGGGAAGCCAAGCATCGCATGGAGGCACTATACCTTTTTGTCCATGCTCCAGCCAGTTGTGACTGTTCAATATTTGCTTACCTGTGCACACTGTAGAGGTTAGAAGATGGAGAGGTACACATGTGCCAGCCTTATGAATAAGATATTTTGGCAAAAGTCCTGTAGCCTCAAAACATTTACTATTTCAGGTTGGCTGCCCTGTGCTCTTTTATGTAAGAAAGTCTGATTTGGCCTAAAATTAAGTTTATGAGACTTTTGTTGTTGGTAGACTCTTACTATGACAAACTAATGCAAAACCCACCCCACAAAAAACCTGATCACAAATGAGACTTTAACAAATATTACACACATGCACTTTAAAACAACACTGCTTACCTTCTGCTTTCATGTAGTGCACAGAGTATGCAATCACTTTATCTGAATTATAGAGGGGTCGCTCCCAAGCAAGCAGGATTGCTGAACTGGACATAGTTTCAGCATGGACATTATAGGGAGCACTGGGTCTGTCTTCTGACATAACTACAGTCAGTCTGGCCCGGGACAGGATACAGCCCTGGCTATTTTCAGCCATACATTGATAAATAGCATCATCTTCAGGAATTATCTGATTGATCACCAATTTACTAAAGAGAGAGAGAGAGAAAAAAAAGGGGGGAGAGTGTCTTATATTAATTTAGCTTAGTATAATGAAAATTCTCACTCTTTTACCCCTTCTCTATTAATTCATACTCTAAATGCCTTAGATTGAATTTACTATTCATTCTTTTCGGTTAGAAACTGATTGTCAAAGTTAGAAGCTTTAGAAGGTCTTCAAAAACCTTCTTCCAGGCCCTATGCTTAGTCCTAAAGTCAAACACATTTTAAAAAAGTAAAGGCATTTTTACAAACTTCCTCTTTAAAAGCCATTGCTAGAGTTACTCTTTCATAATGCTATACTTATTTTTGCCCCACCAGTAGAGTTTTTTCATGTTCACTGGATTTTAATAAGAGGTGCTAATTTGGGGGATATAATGATATGAAATAGCTCAAACAGCAGACCAGATTCTATCTTTTTTAAACCACTGAAAATTCACTGAAATCAACTAAATTACCAGTTAATTACCAGTTAATTTACTGAAATAGCAGAGATCATAAACTGGAAAAAGTTCTAGCTCTGATTTTGATGTCCTCAATTTGTATGTATTTTACTTGTGTAATAATCTCAAAAGCTAGGGTCAATGGCTATCTGAATGGTCTGAATACTTCAATGAATCACAAGAAAAAATATTCTTTTACCTGAGCATGCTGTTCTCTCCCATATGTAGCGTTTTAATAACTACTGTACATTTCACAACTGCAATGATTTAACAGCAGTAGTAGTCTCACCTGTTGTACATTTTAATTCTACCATTAGAGTGTATCCTTCTCCCATTTTTCAGCCATGATATTTTGGGTACAGGAATTCCTTCTGCCTGACAGGCAAAACGGGCTGTCCCAGCTCTGGGCCTTGTTAAACTTTCAGGCCATTCCACAAAAGAAGGGGGCGCTGCAGATAAATAATAAAATAAAAATTAAATCTACAAAAATATGGAAGTTCTCAGGGTTCAAACCAAGAAAATTTCCAGTGCACAAACCCCTCTAAGGCCACAGGAAGAGCATACAACATCATATAAGTACATGTTTCATATGCACTGATATCATGCTTTTAAAAAATATATGTAAAAATTAACCATTTTCATTTCCATTAGTTCATACGTCTATAAATTAATTATTTAAAAGTCCAGTGGATAAAGTGTTGCTCTTGAAGCATTCACTTAAGTTACATTTTTGACCTTGCTAGAAAAAGACTCATTCCATAGCAAACACATCCATTTCTAAGAGCAAATAAATTGTAGGAAATAACTCTTTAATCATACGTATCTGACAGTAACTCATTCAAAGTATTCTAACAAAAAATGGCCCAAACTCAATGTTCTGTTCACCTGTGAGACCACACTGCAACCCATCAGCTACATCAACAAAATCAATGGCAGAATGAACCTGAACTCTCAGCTATAGAACAAATTTTCACACAGTAGCAGGTTTTGTCAAACTGGAATTCAAAACAAGCTCACCTAACACAGTGAGAGTTGCCATTGCAACCGTGAAGTTACGTGTGCCTGGAATAGTGGCTCGACAAACGTAAACTCCTGCATGCTGCACCTTCACATCAGATATCATGAGGTTCCCATTTCCAAGGACCCGGGTATTGAAGACATCAATAGACTTATGGTCTGTTTCAGAGAGAAAAAAGTATGGTTACAAGATTGCTCCATGGTGTATTTTTAATTTAATTTACAGATTAGATGGGCCAAAGGCTTGGGGTAATGCCCAGTAATCAAAAGACAGAAAGGGAATTCACAGGCTTCCATTTTTATTTAGTTTGCCTCAGTTGTGCTTTGCAAGGGCTCTCCAGACAGGTCTTTGATCACTTGGCTAGCACGTCTAGTTTATGTTTGAAGTTTTTCCTGTTAGCTGAATTACTGCCAGTATCCCAGGCAACCTACAGGGTACACTTTGTACTTCCCGCCTTAAGTTGAGATTGAATTAATTGCTGGTAATGCCCACTTCAAATTTCACAGACAGAGAGTATTCATTTACTACTAGATTATGTTGAGAATGAAAGGATTTCTAAGCAAATGCTGTGTAGAAATCCTGGTAAATTAACTATCACATTTCCTTTTTTCTTAGGTGTATTTCTATATGCTCCCAAGCCCAGAAAGACTTCGCTATTTATTTCTCTTACCCTTAGACGTATGATACACAAACAATATTTGATGACTGGTAAATCAGATCTTTGACAGTTCTGCATTTTACATTTCTTTCATGTAACACAGGCATGTGTAGAGGGAAGAAGCTATAATTCTTTTTGTAGAAAATAAAGATTTGTTACAAATTCCATCCCTTCTTCCCATTCCTCTGTTCAGGAACAGATTATGGCCAAGTGTGGCCTAAATCAGCTGTGAACGTAGGGCCAAGGCCACAATTATGTATTTATTTCTTTTTATTTGTAACCATTCAAACCAGTCGTACCCCACAGTTGATTCTACCTCCCAGTCACAGAGTCCCCAAAGGTCACAGTCCCATGTTCCTTCTCCCCAGTCCTGTACTGTCAAGTACTTACAGTACTGTAAGTGACTGAGCAGAATCAACAGTTGAAAGCAGGCAAATCCAAGAGCCAAAAAATGCCTTATAGCTTCTCTATAGCATAAGGGAAAGATGATCCAAAACGTACTTTACACCTTCGAACCCAAATCAACTTCTTCCTCTTATCAGCCTAAGAGTACACAAAGCCCCCAAACAATAACCTAATTACTGAAACCCTTTCTTTCCAGTTTCACTTCCTTTCAACAGGCTAAAGGTTGCAGGCTGTAATTTTAAGACTTACCTAACCGGCTCCAAGAGATGATTGGCTTTGGATTCCCTGTGGCAACACACTCCAAGATGACAGTTTGATGAAGGGATGCTGTAATGTTTTGGGGACCAGCTATAATGGCTGGCTTGTGGAACAGCTTCAAGTCCAAGGCTTTTAAAAGCAAAGGATTAAATAAAAAGCCAATCAATCATGACATAAAACACAATAACTACATGCTAAGAGCAAGGCTGCTTGAAGTTCACCCTTAAAGTTAAAATTACAAATACAGACATTTTCTTTAATTGTGTCATTAGTAATTGTACACATTCAGGAAAAGAAGGAAATAGAACTGTTGCTGCTGAGGCTGATGGGTCCTTTTCAAAATAAGTCCAAAGACAGTAAGAGCTCTTTATTGAAGGTATCCCTTTGTAGACTGTTGTGGAAAAGACCATAATATTGGGGGGGGGGGGATTTATATATTCTGGGTACCTGGAATAACAGTTAGTACTGCCTCAGCACTTTTACGTCTATTGGCTATAGTTGTAGCAACACATCGATAATTTCCAGCATCCCTCTGTTCAACACCATAGATCTGAAGGACTCCTGTTGGTAAAGCAGTAATTCTGTCATGGAAACAAAAAGAAACGGCATGTTTATATTTATACACATTCCTTTTTCCTCCGCTTGATTAGCAAACAGCAATGGCCATACCAGCTTGAGAACAGTGAGCAGGGGAGCCTCTAAAAACCATGTTATACACGACACATCTCCACATTTCTTACCTTCAGTAATCTATGAGGGAAATCTCTCCCTCCCCTCCCCCTGGATGAATTTACCTGCAACTAATGGTTCTGCACCCGCAAATACAACACCCTAATCCCTCATTCACCCTCCTATATTCAGTTTGGCAAGCCTTAGCAGCCAATATTTTTTAAAAATTGACTGTTTTTTGATTTGGACTTCACTTGAATAACTGCTACCTAGAGAAATACACCACATGTATTTCCCATTAACAGCATCAATCATTTCAATATTTATGCTTCTTTCTTCCCTTTTTTGCAAGCTAGGAAGAATGAGTACACTTGAGAGAAGTTATGCAGCAAGGGAGTAAGTATTTGCGAGGGACAGCCTTAAACAGGAGATGCCGTAAGTAATGTTTGCTGGAGAAAATCTAGCAGGGGGGTGGATGTGAGGCCAGTGGCACTCAGGGCCAAAGAAAACACTCTCCTGTGCTGGAGTTCCTTCTTACTAAGCATTCCAAACCAAACTTCCCCAGGCTGCTTTAATGGCAACCTAAGGTCAGCGACTATCGCACTTCATTCAACAGAGTGATTCACAAGAGAGCAGTTCTCCAAGGAACAGACCTCACTACACAATCTCTTCCTAACTGGTGTTTAGGAATCTTTGCAAACCACGCCTGGAATGGCTCAGGAGGACTTCTGTAGGTCTCTGTATACACTACAGAATTCACTGCTCTGGACAATACAACAAAAGTATGTGGTCTCTGAACTACTCCATTCACTTCTGCCCTTTGCGACGTCCAATTCCTACTATACCCCCATCCACATAGCGGTTTCCCCACTGTATTGTACTTAAGTATGCTATCAGCAGGCACACCTCAATCCTGCAACATTTAAAACTGATTTGGTAGTTGCAAAGACTCATTTTAGAACTCCATAGCCTCACAGACATATTAAGAATCCCATATTTAAAGAGATTCTGATAATTAGACTAAATTAGAAAAAAACCCAAAAAAACAGTTTCTGGTTATAAAGTGTATCAGTAAAAATGATTAAAAACATACAAGACTTTCTGCACCCTTACTGATATTTTGAAGGAGAAAAGGACTTAAATAAGGCCTCAATTCTGAAATTACATATTTGAGTAATTTTATGTATAAAAGTAGTCCTTCTGAGTTCAGCAAGACTTCCCTTATACTTAAAGTTACTCAGATAAATAAGCACCAGCAAGATTTATTTATAACTATAAAATGGGTTATTTAATGATTCTAAACTATATCTCAAATGTTACTGGTTTAGTTGATGCTTTTTAAAATAACACTTTAAGTGTTAGGATTCCCCCCCATTCTGCAATTTGCAGATTGGCACAGATTCAAAATGTTTACAGAGAAGATATCATGCCAAAGTGTGAAAGACTACATACCTGTCCATGGCTAATGGTAAAGTTGTTCGATTTACTTCCCATGTGATGATGGCAGGAGGGTTGGCTGTTATTTTACAGGACAATCGGGCAACGCCTCCTTCTTGGACTTCAATTGAAAGTGGTTGGACTTCAAATGCGGTAATAGCTAAAAATAAAATTTAAGTAAAATTTAAAAGGCTGAATGAAAACAAGTTAAAACAAAAGAACTGCCCTAGAAGCCAGCAAGGAGAAACATGTTCTGAAGGACATAGTTATAGATCAACTTGCACAAAAATTACACAGAACAGTCTGTTTCCTGACATTTAAAGATGCAAACTTTGATACAAAGGCCTCGACGATAGCAAAACTGCATAGGTTTAATTAATCATGTATTTAGAATAATTCAGTTAAACCAGTGCATGACTGACATGACTGTTGTTGTTGAGCTTAGTATGATTTAAGACAGGTTCGTTGGCTTCAACTTAATTATGTTAAAAATGGAAAAAGCCAAATTAAAATAAGTCAGTGTTAAATCTTCAAACAGATTTAAGGATATCACTACACAAAACGGGTTTGCATTCAACTAAAAAGTTAGATGCGACACCTGATCCTGTGAACCTTGCTGAAAGTAAAGCTCACTTATCACAGAGGGAGCTTTACAAAGCTACATTTAGTTCCTCCCAGCTAAGTCTTGCTGTTTAACAATAGTATTTACCTTCCTCACTCAGGTCTGGAAAAACACTCCTAGAGCTGCACCAGTTAATACTTTAATGGAAAAACAAAACAAAAAGGAAAGCACTGTAAAGAACTGTGAACCTTCATCTCAGCCATCTGAGTTAGAATGTATGTGGTATGATTTCTACTGTTCCTTTTACCCATGAGAGCTTCCCAATATAATTTCACGCTTTAACAGCTGAACAGAGTGAAACAAAAATGAACTGCATAAAGTAAAAGATAAATGAACAACTTCCAATTAACAAACACCTACAAAACCAATCAACAGTTTGATTCTCTTGCTCAGGAAATGAAAGCTGGGAAGAAAAGAAAAAGCAGAGCTTCTAAACTATTAATTTATTTACTGATATTTGTGGCAAAAAAAAGTAATAATATATAATAGAACAAGAATACCCATCTGGGCGAGCCATACTATTCAGTTCATTTTTTAAAATTTAATTAAAAAACACAAGATTTTCCCCCTTTGTGTAAGTCACATAAAATATTGTCATAGACTATCCAAAGTCACTGACCTATTTTGTTAGACTGAACTTTGTGTATTTAAAAGACCTGCCATAAGTTATTGATTCCTTAGTGGAGTACAGACACATCTTTCTCTTACAAAGAGTACTCTTCTCAGATTTTCAGAATTCTTGTGCATTTCCTAGTATAGAATAATGTGATTTCATAATTAAGACTCTAGTAAATGGCAAGCCATACATAGCTCTGGAAAATAAGGTCTGGCTTACATCCAGCTTTGGTATCAGTACCATTATTTTGGTTAGTGTGTGTTGGGATGGGAAGTGAGGCAGGGTAGTTTTTTATAGTTTCAGTTTTTTTCTTCCAGTATAAGTATGAACACAACATTATCAATATAAAAGGTGCCTTAACCAATACAGTTATTCCACTTTCCATGTAGGAGTAAGCTATCCTGGTATAAATGCTTCCATATTATGTGGGCTGTATACCTTTACCATAAAGACTTATAACTTAGCACAGTGATTCTCAACCAGGGTGCCCCAACAGCTTGGGGTGCTGTGTTTTTCAAGGGTGCCATGGGGTGCAAGCTATTATGTGTGCAAACATGATTCACATTATAAACCCAGAGATTTCACACAAGAATTCATAGCGTTCAAAGATTCTGACCTGTTGCAGTCTTTTGAAGTTCTTTATAACAAAAGAATTGGCTTATTTTTTTTTTAGTCAAAAAGCAAGTGAAAATGAAGAACTGGCATTTTCTAAAAAGATGATGATTTCCAAACCATCATCCTAGTCATGGTACTCCTGATTAACACTGGCAACAATGAAAAGTGGGACAATCAAACTTACAAGAACTGTTTAACCCCTCTCGATAAAGCCTTTTTATTTCCAGAAAACCAAATATAAAACCTCCTCCCCCCAATAATTAGGCATCTGAATATGGAATTGTTTCTCTGAATATGGAAGCTCAGCTTCATAAAAGACTGAGGACCAGTCAGTTATACCTCTACCTATGACATACAGGTTAGTATACTTACATGAGCATCTTCTAGATCTGTTTTGCTTTGATTCCCCCATGGAGCCAATAAGACAAAAACACCCACTCTTTTCTCTCTCCTTTGATACCCCCAAGGGTGTGCAACTCATCAGGCCCTGCAGGCCAGATAAAGGTCACAGGGTCAGGTATGGACCAACCCCCTGTGCCAATGACAGCATCCCTAGCACCAGGGTCCAGCCCCCATGACACATACAGCATGCTGGGCTGGGGCAGCTAGCTGGGTGCCCACCAGCTGGATCGTATGGCTCCACGAGCCAGAGCTGGGCTGCAGGCTGTATATTTGACACTCCTCTCTACTCCAAAGGCTTGACTTAACAGGATACATTCCTTTAGCTCCCCATGGGAGCTAACACCACCTCTGCTCAACCCACCAGATCCAGTCCAGGAGGAATCCAACCCAGGGAGTTAAATGACTTTAACTTATCTGCTTTAAAGGGTAAAACTCAAAAACACTTTGGTCTGCACAGGAACTGCAGAATCATGCCCATAATTTCCTGGTATTTTTGACACTACGTAGTAGAACACTCTCAGGTTCTTTATACTCAATATTTAGGTTTTGTCAAGGAAAAAAATTGCAGCCTTCTAATCCTAATTTTTAAATAAATACTTTAGTGATTTTTTAAAAATTCTAGTGACTGCAGTTTATTATATTCCCTGGCAACCCATACATTACAACTACTGAATGAAAACTAGAATAGAAACTTGGCAAGAGAAACTGAAAAAAAGGAAAAGTAACATGTAAAAACTACTAAAACTGTATGAACAGCTTGTACAGCTATGCAGCTAATACTTGCATTTAATTCATCTAAGGCAAGGTTGTCCAACAGGGCCATGTGAAATTTTGCCAGCTGATTCGTTTTGACACTGTTTTGACTCATTTTGAGCTCAAAATAGCAAAATTGAAACAAAGGACTTCAAAACAGCCTCAAAACTAAATGAAACTAGGCCAGTCAAAACGTTTTAAAATGTTTTGAATTTCGAAGCAGCCAGCCAGGTGGTGGGAGACAGGGGAGAGCCAGGGCTGCAGACCCATGTCACTCAGCCCGGTGGGGAGTACAGCCATGGCTTTCCCCGCCTCCTGCCACCAGGCTGTGCTCTATGAGGCTGGTGGAGCCAATTGGAGCATAGTGCCAGCTCTGCCTGCCTCCCACCGCTGCGCTGAGCTCCAATCGGCTCTGCCAGCCCCGTGCATCTCAGCCCAAGGTGGAAGGCGGGCAGAGCCGGCACCTCCCACCACCGGGCTGAGTTCCACAGGGTTGCGAGCTGCTGGGAGCTGAGCCTGGTGGCAAGAGGCGCTTCTCCCCCCACCGGGCTCAGCTCCCCACGGATGCGAGCCGCTGGGAATTGAAGGGGAGCACCTCCCACTGCTGGGCTCAGTTCCCAGCAGCTCACAGTACTGTGGAACTCAGCTGGGCTGGGGGAAGCGCCTCCTTCAGCCCGACTGAGTTCCCAGCCCCTCTCAGCACTGGGGAATCCAGCTGGGCTGGAGGAAACACATGACTAATTTGTGGCATGCCTGCCAAAAAGTTTGGCTACCAGTTATAAGGCCTGCCAGTAACTGAAGCAGAGATTTTTTTTTCTTAGCATTTTCACCCTGTGTCTTTTAAAATAAAGTTATTTCCTGGAATGAGGTCCCATAGGTTGTCTATACATGTGCTCTGGGGTGAAGGGGAGGGTTGCTTTAAGTAGAGTGGTTCTGAGATCTGCTCTAATAAAAGCACTCATTGTGTCATGTGTGTCCAGCATCCCGCACTTCAAAATGGCAGCAGGGATGCTTTAACTAAAGCTTTGACAAGCTTTAGTTAAAGTGCAGCCGCTTCAAAACATGGGGATGCTGAACACATATGACATGGAGGCTGCTGGAGTGTGCTAATTAGCACACTCCAGCAGACCTGCAGCAGATTCCATTATCAAGTCTGCTCCAACACGTGCTAATTAGAACATATTGGAGCAAAGGTCCATCATGTGTATAGGTACCCACAGATACTAGAAATGATTGCTGCACCAAATAAAAATCCAAGACAGCGTTTTCAGCATAGCTGCCTACTTTATAAATGTTACAAGGTTGGTTTTAGAAAATGCTTGTCTTTGTCCTCCAATCAGATCACAATTTATAAACTGTTCTTCACAGCTCCATATCCACTCCTTCAACATCTTGTTACTTAAAGCAAATCTTTAGTTTCTTAATTCTGACTTTATTTGTGCCAGTAAAATCAGTTTTTACAAGTCCGCTGCTGTCTTGTGAAACCTGACCTCTTTTTAACATGCTTGTTTTCATGGCAAGTGCTGATACCAACTCTGAATCCCAAGAACAAGTAATTAAAGCAGTGCTGTTAAGAGGCCAGAGCCCTATAAAATGGATAAGAAACAAAGTCTCAAGAGACGTGCATTGTTCTTGAAAACTACCCTGCAAAACACAATAAATGTAAGTGCCTTTTTATTTGAGCTTTCCTCCTCCTCTTTAGTCTGTGTAATCATTTTGTTTCCAGGTTTACAGCCAAAAGAAAACAACTAGCATTACGCTGAGAAGCCAGCTACCACTATTCTTAACTGTAAAATACAGTACACTGATCATAAAGCAATAAAGAGATAGTTACTAATTAGATTCAGTTTTGCTGGGAACTTGTGTCCTTATAGTTTCTTTTGAACAACAGTATTGATGATTCTATAAAACCATGCATATATCCACATTTTTAATCTTAACACTGCACAGGGGGATGAGAGCCTAGCCCTGCGAAGTGCAGAGCACCCTTCCCTACAATTTATGGGAAACGGAGATTTAGAAACTTACAGAAACAGAACGAAGAAAAACAAAGGATCATTTGATGACATGCTCTGAGCCAGTACCATCAAATAAAATTGTCACTATTGTTCAATGTCCAGTATAAGTTGTCACTGCATAAATGTTGATGGAAGCTTCATACACATTCCTGAGGGTAACGGTGTTTGTTAAAATAAAATATAAGCATGCATTCTTTTTCGATAACAGATTATATTGTAGAAGCAAAGGTTGAAACTTTCAGCTCTAAATATTGCTGTAGATTAAATTCTAACAGGTATGTAAAATTTTAGTCATCAAAATTACATTAGAAAACCTTTCATACTATGAGATGGTTAAGTCTTTTAAGCTACTTCTCATCTTAATCACTTCCACTCTTTTAAACATACCAACCTCTTATTTAGTAATCTAACTTCTGCATTTCCAAAATAGGTAGAGGTGACTTAAGGCATTTTCTTAAGTACTGTATGTCAAAAGCTATGGCAGGTCAGTGGCCACCCTGCAGGCTCCATACCATTAAGTGGTTTTGTGGAATGAGCACATACTTGAGTGACAAAAGACATTTCTACAGCCTACATGCTTACCACTATTAAACCCCTCTAGTTTTAGCGTGTAGATCAGCTGGCATTAGCCAAACCTGAACTGGGAGTATATAACAGAAGGGGATAGCAGAATAAAACCCAGAGAACTTGAATTATTCTCTAACTTGAAATTTCAATGAAGAATCAGGTTTCACTTAACCCGGCTATAACAGATATGCAAATTCCCGACAAGGGATGCCAGCCTCTTAAGTACTTCTCAAAAGATAAGGGCTAAATCAGAGATGAGCTGCTCAGGTGGAAAGAACAAGCGTTTGAAGAGCTTCTGTTAATAGCATTGAGAATTATCAAAAACCCTAACCCTTCAAATGAAAAAAATACAGTTCAATTTTTTATTCTTAGGAGAAGAGATTTCACCAGGGAAAAGGAGTTCATCCATCAAGAAATTCCCAGGTATTTCAGATTTAGAATAATAAATGCACTAAGTTAGGCTTTATATTACTGTATTTTCTCACATCCTACATGCACCTCCAAAATTGGGTGCATATTTAAAAAAGAGAAGCTGATTTTTCTTCACTGGAATAGAGGCAGGATACAGCAACCAAGGGTGATAGAGGCTGGAAGACAGAAGGGCAGCCCAAAGACTTTGGTGGCAATTGGAGCAAAGTGGACAGTAGTGCCAAGACCAAGAGTCCGGGGGGTGCAGGTTAATTCCTCAGAGGCCACCAGTTTGATGGCCCTGGTATAGTATATAGCAGTGGTCTCCAAAGTGAGGTGTGCGCACCCCAGGGGGTGCGCAAGATGATCCATTGGGGTGCAGGAAGAAAATATTAGAACTTCTATTTATATTTACTTTTTATCTAAAAAAATAAGAAAAAAGTTAAGCTTTACTAATATTTAATATACGAATTGACACTGGTGCCCTCACTCAGTCCATATGTCAGACGGTCACGTGTCATGTACGGTACGCAAGGTATCCTGAGGGAAGAGTGGGAGTTTCAGAACGCGGAGGGGTTGACAGTGGCGCCCTCACTCATTTGTTCACTTTCAGTGTATTGTGACATATATTGGGGGTGTGTGCTCAAAAATGTTTTACTGATAGGGGTGCGCAATCAAAAAAGTTTGGAGACCACTGGTATATAGCATATACTATTATAATAGCAGGGGTTGACAACCTATGGTCCACACGCTGGATCTGGTCTGCAAAGGTCCAATCTGGCATGGGAGAAATAGGTGGCACAGAGCTGGGCTCTGTTGCCCACCCATCTCCTCCATTACGGAGCTCTGCCACATCTGCGCTTACCTTTGCTGTAGAAGGATTGGGAATCTGCAGTGAGAGCAAGCACAAGCAACTGACTGCTCTGGGGGATGGAAACTTGCAGCCTGCAGTAGAGGCTGTGAAACAAAAGGTGGCCTGCATGGGCAAAAGACTGTCAAACCCTTAAAGAGAGTATACTATAAGTACTTTACAGTAAAGTAAGTATTTTAGCACTAAAGCCCCAATCCTGAAAACACACATTTCACTTTACAAACACAGTAAGACTCATTAGCTTCAATAAGACTGCTCGAATCCTTAAGGCTAAACACATTCCATGTTCTTTCAAATACAAGATGCACTTGGATTTAAGTCAGACCCAAACTTCCTGACACTTAATTTAAGAAAAACATAAAATATCAAATAAAGGTACAGTAAAATCCCTGATATCCAGCATGAGTGGGGAAGGAGGGGTGCTGGTAATGTAAAAATGCCAGTTTCCGCCCAGATGTGGAGTGGGGGTGGGGGGTGGCGAAGCTGTACCTGGACCGGGGAGGGGGGGGGCATACCCCGAGAAGCGGCAGCACAGCATGGCGGGTGGCAGTGTGCAAGTTCCCTCCCTACCCTTCCCCACCATGTCCAATTGGCCAGCCAGAAATTCTGGTTGGTAGTGTCCCAGTTAGTAAAATCCCAGATAACAGGGATTTCACTGTACACTAACAATGATACAGACTCTATAGAATATAACATTTTTAGATTTTTGTTTCTTTTTTTTTTTTTTTTATTGCTTTAAACTCAAATTTACAATGCAGGCCAACTTCAGAAAAAATACCTGGTTTTGAAAAGTCTTATATTCAAAGGAACTCAGCATGCAAGCTTTTAAAGAACTGAGGCCTAAAATTAATTAACCTATCTATACCACTTTTAACAAACTAAAAATGTACTTGTTAGTAAGATAATGCACAGGCATTTCATACAATCTCTAAACTGAACCACCTTGTAAAACAGGCTCAAACTAACTGGAAATCAGGGCTATAGGGGTAAAGGGTAAAGCTGAAATAATGAATGGCCCTTCAAGTCCAAATCACACCCAACCTTTCTCCTAGGAGATCTGACCCTAATGTAACAATCTGGAAAGCTGCAAGAAATTTCAGTGCTTTTCTTGCAGTTTGATAAGCAGGGAACTTGTTTTTCCCCTGATAAAAAAAAAAATAGAAGATTCTCTGATATAAAGAGCAAATTCTCCAATAAAAAACCCATAATCTGTGATTAAAATGAAAGGTCTATAAATGCACGCATCAGTTAAACACAATCTTTTCTTGATATACTTACAACTTTAAAGTAATTTGGAAGCCTACTAGGACCTCAATCACTATAACAAAATAAATTCTAAATACCTATACATTTTGGTATTTCATTTTTATTTTTTATCATGGAAAATCAGAGTTCCCCCTGCCCCCTTACCTAACAGAACGCAGGCCCAGGCCCCTCACTCCCAAGCCACAGCCCCTTAGCCCTGCAGGTGCCCCACCCCACAGCCCCTGCCTCTGCTTGTGCCCCCCACACAGCCATGCTGGTACCCCTCACTCCCCCCCCCCAGCTCCCCAGTACTGCTGGTGTCCCTTGTTCCCCATCCACAGCTCCCTGCCCCACAGCCCTGCTGGACGGGGCCCTCAGCTGCCAGAGCTACGGGGCCAGGAACCCAGGTCCGCAGCCCCCTGCCCCCCGCAGGAGTTTCAAAGCCCTGGTTGCTGCCTGCAGGAGGCAGCAGCTGCTGCAATGGAGTGGAGCACCACCCCCACTGCTGCCAGCTCAGGTTGGGGGGTTGGGCCAGCTCCCCACAGCTGCACACACTCCTGGGGGGAACAAGGGGGACCCATGACCCCAGATTTGTGCATGGGGCAGGGGCAGACACAACTCGGCACCACTGCCCCTGCTGCTGCGGAGTGGGCAGGGGGCACCTTACCAGGGCAGTGCAGACCTCAAAATGACAAAGAGCTTCCCTGTGCAGCCCTGCTCTGCCAGGTTGCACCTGCTGGGCTGCAGAGGCCCTGGGGGAGGGCAGTAGGGCAGGAAAACTAAGCTTGCAGCAGACAGCCTGTACCTGCCTCATGCACAGATCTGAGTGGTACGTGCCCCCCTTTCTCCCCCCCCCCCCCCAAGTGCATGCAGTGGCAAGGAGCTGTTCCCAGCCCCCTGCAACCCAGAGGAGCTACCTGCAGCCCCATCCCACTCCCTGCCAGGGCCCTGCAGCCACACATTCCAGCCCCAAGCCCCATGCAACCCTGGCTGGACAGTGGCCCCAGCCCTGCCCTCCCACCCTATGGGGGTCTCAATCACTGCCACCCCCCCTGCCTGATTTACCTGTGGGAGCTGTTCTTCAGGCTGCCTGGCAACCATGTGTATATACCTGGTTGCCAGGTATACATGGTGCCCCCTGCCTGACTGCTCTCCTCATATCGCTCCCCACAGCTCCTTGCAGGCTGGAACTATGCCAGCCTGCAGAGAGCTCTTTGCAAAAGTTCAGAATCCATGGGTTTTTTCATTAAAATGAAAAATCCATGTTTTCCTCGGGTAAAGGGGGAAATCTGTGTTTTTCTCTGTTTTCCCATGGGCAAGGGAAAACCTGGATCCCTGTTGTTAAGCTTAACAAGGAATGTAATCATTAGACCAATTAATCAACATGTTAGCTAATTTTGTAATTTACAGATCAAATGGTTCAAACAGTTGTTAATGTCCTCAAACTGTCGTGCTTCCAGCTCTCAGCCCAGCAAATTACAGGAGGATACAACACATTATCTCCCTTTTGGATCAGGCAAATGTTCCAAACAGTCCCTTGCAGATGACAACTTCTCAGTGGTCCCCACCCAAAACCAATCACGGGCAAGGAATCTGAACTGCTATAAAACTAAACTAGGCAAGTTTGTGGAAGTTGTGGTACGATAGGGCAGGGTGTTCTGGCTTACCAATCCAAGGATGTACTGTGGAATTACATCTGTGGTCCTGAAGTATTGTAATAAGGTAGCTCTTCTGGTGTGGAAGGCATCTGGGAATCCCACGCAGCAGGGTTTTTGCTAGTTGCCAGTTGGGGCCAGGAAGGAAGCTTCCCCCCTCGTGAATGCTACTGGCTTCTAGTATTAGGGCTCTCATCAGAGATACTGGGACATCAGCCACAGCTAAAGCTGGGGGATTTTGACTGGAATGTAATGATGCTCCTGCCGGTACTTAGAAAACCCCAGGTGTTCCTGCTTTGATGATCTTGCTCTTCCACTCAGTGTTATACCAAATCACCAAATTTCTAGGTCAGACTGGCAAAGGACTGCAGTGGGTTGTACTTTCCTCTGCTGTGTAGGGCAGGGTCTTTTTCTTCTAAGATCTTCCAGTCATAGGCTCCTTCCAGTTCTATGTTCTTAAAACAAACTTGCTCTACTTCCTAGTTATCCCTCAACCTGTTTGATACAATCTTCAAGTCCTCAGGGCTTTTGACCTGGTATTTCACGGACACTGTTGAGCTCTCTCTCTCCTCCAGTCATGACATACAACCCACAGAAAACCATACTCAAACAACATTTCTGGTAAATGATCTGGGCTGAGGTGTAAATAAAAAGGCATCACTCCTCTTTTTCCTAAAAGAGGGCATAAGGGAGACCTTCTCTGCCTATTTGTATTTAGATATGGCAATTAGTCATAAAAACTGAATCTAAACTTCCTCAAACTGAACAGTTGGATACTTATTCAGATCTGAGGTTTTGACTCAGGTGATCCATATCTACTGGAATAATAATGGCAATATTTAAATAAAGAACAGTCTTCATCTGTGTTCGCAACAGATACTGCAGGGTCAGAAACATCTGTTCAGTCTCTATACATATCCTTAACAGTCTTCATCTGTGTTCCCAACAGACACTGCAGGGTCAGAAACATCTGTTTAATCTCTATACATACCCTTACCTCATGTTAGCCTACAGTGCTTACAAAGGGCCGTTCAGAGGTAAATTTCATTTAAATGTTGTAAAGTGGATTGATGAAAATTAAACTGTACTTCTAAATCTCCATATTTGTCAGTTGGAGCAAAGTGGTTTCTTATATCCTTTCTTGCATATACTTTAAATAAAAGCCACAATATTATTTAAAAGGCAAAGAGATTAGGAGTTCAAAAGTGAAAGAACAAAAGTTTAGGAAAATCAGACCTGTGAGGAAATGTTAAAAGATTTGAGAATAATTACTCTAAAGATAAGGAGACTTAATGGAAACATAACCATTTTAAGAATACATAGAAAGGGGCATCAGAAAGGACAAGGACCAATTATTCTAATTTATCCTTGAGGACAGAACAAACAGCAATGGCCCTTAGCTGTAGCAGGAAAAATTAAGGTTAGATTACTGAACCATCAGAACAGTAGCAGCCAATATAGAACAAGTACCCGAGGAAGACTAAGCAGCACCATCCCTGGAGAAGCTTGTAGGCCGACCTGGTATGCATCTATCAAAGAGCATTAAAGCACAATAATTTTTTCTCCTTGACATCCTGGTAGGATCCGTGAGACACTAGTGATCCTTTGCCAAATCAGTCCATTTTTAGGAAATCTTCAGAATCTGCCTACAAGGCTTGCCATGAAAACACATTATGGAATGTGCTTATGAAATGACAAGGCTTTGCATGACTGGCCTTCCCACTTTCTTCTTCACCTTGTCTTTCACTCTATTCTTTGTTCTATGCAGTCTTATCAATTGTAAGCTTTATATCAATAAGCTCCCAAATCTATGTAGATAAGATACTATGCTTGCCACATACATGAAAGGACATCTAAGAAAGAACCAAGGATAAGAGAAGTAGTGCTATGTGAAGTATGCAAATATCAGGGAACTTAAGAGCTCAGATAAACAAGTTAGGAAGTGTCAACCCTGTCAAAATAACTAGCAGTCATATCTTTAGATCCTCATTTACATGCTCTTTTTACTCTAATGCTTATGTATTTGCTGTAGGAAAGAACCAATAATTGTATGAGTTTTCTTATGTCCTGTATTTACTGGCATACCACATACATCTTCCTTCTAAAACTAGCCCTTCAAAATTAGGGTGTATGTTTTAAATCGGGACAGTGATTTTTCTTCACTGGGACAGAAAATTCAGACACTGTAATCTAACGGCTGTCAAGATGACTGTCACTTGTCTCTAGCCCATGAAGTAGAATGGAAAGAGGCTTGTGTTAATCCTTGTTAGCCATAGCTGGTGCTTAAAGGAGCAAGTGAGCTGCTTAATGCAGCCTGCAGAGTCCTAATGAGGCTTGAGAAACTTATATAAAGAACTATTTACAGTAAAGTAACCATCTTGATACTACACTTCCAAGGATCTGGGGGCTAGCCTCACTGCTGTCCTGCCACACCAGGCAGTTCCTGCTGTCTTTTCCTAGCCAAGGAACTCAATGCATTTTAACTTATATTTCACATAAAAAGTGACAAGATAATAAAAATATTTAGATTAATCTTCAGATTTAGTACTTTCTTTTGGAAGTATTAAAGCACAGCTCAGTAACAACATTGCCATAGGGCAATATATAGACATACCCAAATAGATTGCTAAGGATTCTTCATAATCGCTTCTCCAGAGTTGGTGCTATTAAATTGCAAAGGATTCTTCCCTTACATGCCAATTAACCAGCAGCACACTGACTGTAAACATGATCTAATAGACTGTATAGTACCCAAGGGACAGGAGATATGTTCCTCTCAGCACACGGAGTGACAATACCACCAGCCTGATTTCTGTCAGAATTTATGTTCTAGGTGTTGGGGGGTGGGGAGTGTGCAGAGGAAAGGGAGAGGAACAGACCTCTTTCTGCTTTTGTATCTGAAGCTAATACAATAATCCCTTTAGAAAAAGCCTCCATAGTCCCAAGTGCCACCCATAAGACACTGAATATTCAGCTCCCACTGAAATTAATGCAAATACATGAGATTCAGGAACATCAAGCCTGTAATAAAAGAAAAGCACTGAAAGCAAATTATGGTACAGACCACTCATTGTTCTCCTTCTAACCCCTCTTTAAAACTCTCCTTTGCCATGGTGCCTACAAAAGAAATTATTTAGTCTGCTGGTTTTCTAAAACCAGCACTCACTATGCTGACCAAACTGTTTCCTTGTTCACCCACCTTCCATCTATAGCTCCTGGTTGTCCAGATATGCAGATGCATGAGGTCTGTGGCACTACAAACCACTTTGCAGTGCCACAAACCACATGCAGGGAATGTTAAAATATGCAGCATGGGGCCAAAATCTGCTACCAGGAAATCCCAGTAGCAAAAAAAAAAGGGGCTGGGAAAAAAGCAGTGCAGCACACACAATGGGAGTGTGCACCAGAAGACACAGAGGCCCAGTGCTCCAGAGAGATGCTTAGGCTGCTGGCCAGAGCATCTCCACTTCTGCAGTTGTGCCTCAGCTGCTCCAACACACGGGGAGCCAAGAGGAGCTGGGCAAGGCCAGTTTGCCTGAAGTGGAACAATTTGTCCCTCACCAAACCACGTGTGCAGGGTTGTGTGCTATGGCAAAAAGTAGCAGCACAAATTCGTACTGCTACTATTTTTTCCACTGTAGGCACACACCCCTGTGCATCTGGACAAAGCTACCAAGTTCTGGCATCTCATAAGAAGAGTCCACTTCTTACGAGATGCAGAACTCAGTGGGATGCTAAATTAAGAAAATTTAGCACCCCACTGGATCAGACTTCTGAACTGTGGTATCAGAAGCTTAAATTTGGCTATAAAATAGATTCTGTACCTTATTCCCTTCCAGGTGAATGTTTTTCAAATGCACAAATGAATCAGTCCCATGTAAGCTAACTCATTTAGAAATGAGTGCAATTTCTAAAAGTTGATAGCAAAACAAAAACCAATGTGAGGGGGTCTAGTCTTCCTGAATTAATTCTGTGAATTCTCCTCAATTCATTTACAATGGAATGCTGAACAATCACTTCAAATCAATCTCATGACCAATGAACCACATGCTGGTTCTGCGGCGTAGTTCCTTTCTCTTGAAATCCCACAAAGAGGACTTTTTGCTCCTTCTTTAACAGAAATCTCTTACTATTTGTGAGGATCTGAAAAAAATGCATATCTAAAACCCCTGATATGCTAATAAAATTACCAAATTTACTCAAATACAAGATGAGTTTCTCCCCCTCCAATCAGCAGGGGGGGAAAATACTCCTACTCTTACAATCACATACAAGGAAGCTTCATTAAATACACTGTCTATCCTTAAACTGATACCAAAAGCAGCATGTGCTTAGTAACAGAAACCAATTATTAAGCTGATTAAAATACTGAGCATGGCTATAAAACACACGGCCCATATTGGGCAAGCATATTGGTGTGTGTGTGTGCATGCGTGCGTGCGTGCCTTATAAAAAGTGGGCAGGTATTCTTTCCACAGAAAACTGGCACCAGACATGGAGGTACTGCAATATCAAGCTGGCACTGAGAGGGCCAGAGCCAGTTTTGACTCCCTCTCCTTGGTCATAAAAATGCTTGGATTTTATTAGTAGATGTTTAGGATTGTGAATCCAAAAAAATGACAAAGCCAGTAGGGAAATACAAATTGCCCAAGCACGGGACTATCATTAGAGGGATGGGGGTGAGGAGGGGAAAGCACCTAGGTTACAGAAAATACAATGTTAACCAATTAAACCTGGGGGTAGGGAACAGGGGTTCACGATGCTGAGAGAGAAAGAAGACAGATGCACAAAAACCCATACAATGGTCCACAATGGTGGAAGAAGTAGCTCGAAGAAAGTGTCTCAGTCCATCTACAGTCTCATTGCAGGGGTCCTCTATGGGTGGAACAGGATGGTCCGCTGCTGAAGATTCCTCTTGAAGTGAAGTCTGTCAGGTGCAGAGGGGGGTTCAGGCGGTCCCATCTAGGTCCAGTCTGGCGGCGGTTGGTCTGGTGGGGTCAGAGTACTGATGGTAGCCCGTGATGTGCTCCACGTAGATGTCACAGGATGAGTGGATCCTGTCGGACAGCATGAGACAGTGCATCAGCTTGGCATAGCGGTGGGAGACACGGCAGGCATGCAGGACGCTCTCATTGCTGGGGTCCCAGGCTCCGAGCGTTCCCATGATGAGTGCATTGACCATCATGTTGTAGCTGCGGCCCCTCAGGATGTCAGCCAGCAGGGCATACTTCTTCGGCTTGCAAGCACAGGCGTTGGTGAAGGCTTGGTGCCGGTTCTCAAAGGGGATAGTCACATCCACAATCACAACCTTCTTGGCCGGTTCTCAAAGGGGATAGTCACATCCACAATCACAACCTTCTTGGCCTCTTGGTTCATGATCATGATGTCGGGGCGCATCTGGTTCTCACAGCCCGGGAAGATGAGGTTTACAAAGATCTCCACCGCTGCGGCTGGGATGGGTCTAGCCAGGCAGTCCTGGACAGCGTTGTGGTGGAGCTGCCAGGCTCTGGCACGCGGCCTGCAGCTGCACAGCACGTGGGGGTCTCTGCCGCGTAGCCGCACTGTCGACACCTCTTGTCCTGGTGGCCAAAGCGGACAGCCCTGTTCAGAGGCAGGCAGTTGAGGCGGGCGTGGTGGAGGAAGCGCCAGTCCACAAAGTGCATGAAGCTCCCGCTGGGCATGAAGTGGTTGCTAGAGTCCCACTTCAAGGTAACATCGAAGACCTTGCTCTGGTCGGGTTTGGCCCTCAGGTCACCGGCGTACTTGTTTCGGACGGCGTCCTTCAGGAACCGTTCCAAGAAGGTCCTCATGCATGGTGATGCAGTCGGGGGGGAGACTCCCAGCTCCCGGTGCTCCTTGGTCCAAGTCCAGGTGCAGCTGATGCGGTTCCCGAGGCAGTACGTGGCATTGCGGGCTCTGCTCCAGAGCGAAGCAAAGTCCCCACCATCTCTGCTGAGCTCGCCCTCCAGCGAGCCGCTAAGGAAGGTAGCCAAGTCACGTCCAGTCAGTCGTCTCACAATCCTCTTGCAGGTGATCGAGGGCCCTGGCAGCGATTTGATCTTAGCCAAAAAGGCCAACATGCTGATAAGAACCTACCACAGGGGTAGGTCAGTGATGCCCATCTGAATAAGACATATGTTATTACCCATTGCACTCAACTCCCTTAGTACCAACTCTTTTTCAAATCATGGTGAGACACTACACTGAATACATTTTTACTTCCTCTTCACGCCCACAGCTGAGCTGTGCCTATCTTTCCCATTTCCAATGATCAGGGACCTACTGAAATAGCAATTTCATGTTTTTTGTAAAATCAGATCTTTTCTGTGAAAAACAGCAGGCTCCACAATTTTAGTGGGCTTGCTGCAACATCCCTCCCCCCAAAAAAACCCCACTTATTGGCAAGCAGAGAAAAGGGTGGGAAGATGTGCAGTCTTGGAACACATTAGGGGGGAGGGGCAGAGAAGCAGGGAGAGAGGGAGCAAATGAGAGGCTGAACCTGGGAAATAGGATCAGTACAGGCAACAGTCTGGGGCCAGTCAACAAAGCAACAGGGTTTTGGCCCCATCTTTTAAGCAGCCAGAGGCATGTTGCACCTGGAAAAGAATTATGCCACGGTTTAGGGCCACCTGCCAATCTACAGCAAGGGGCAGGACCACTGAGACCCCTCAACCAATCAGAGGTGGTGGTGGGGAAGGCCTGCATCAATAAGTGCATGAAAATGGACCGCAATCAGCCTGTGAAAATGTCCGTCCACTGCTTTGATTTGGGTAGGTCCGATCAATTATTCCTGTTTCTTCACCAGTCTTAAATGTTTCAAACAGCTTGCCCAGAACCCCTCTGTTGCCCTCTTTTCTCAGCCTGTTGCATAAGATTATCCTCCAGGAGCTGAAGCCAAACTGGGCTGCCCTGCACTTTACCTGCATACAAATTTTTGGAGGATCCTAGGACTCATGACAAGAACACCCAGTTCCAGTCACGAGTGGGGGGCAAATTAGCATATGAATCCTTCGTGGGGACATCTGGAATACACACACGTTGAACAGTGCTGAGCTACAAGATCACCATGACTTGAAATGATGTTGTCTGTATAGCTCAATGAACTATATGGTAAACTATGAGCTCTTGGGCTTTGGATAGTTTGTACCCTATACAAGAAGATACAAAAGTGCTGCTTAAAAGTATGTTTGTGGAGTACTTGTGCTAAAACTTGCATCAGTTTTTTTTTTTAAATGGTAAGATGCACCAATTCATCCTCCAGTGTTTTCAAACTTGCACCTCATTTCTGGGTCTGACAGTATAAGGAGAGGGAAGGGACTGCATAGGGAAAGAAGTTAGGGGGGACAGAGGGCAAGGGGGTCACTTGATGACCCAAACATTTTATTTTCCCTGCTGTGGCAATGGGAGGGGGACAAATTCAAGGCAAAGCACCAATAAGTAGATTCTATACCTGGAAAATTGTAACAAATTTATACGTTTTCATATATAGAATTTAATTATAGGGATAGTCTTGTAATCAGGGTCATCTTATATTCAAGTAAGTATGGTATTTCAAAATGCAGTCTCTAGCTATGGACAATAGTAGCTCTTAACTGCATCCAAAAGAGAAGGTATAATGCAGTTCAGTAATGCACATCAGCTGTTATAATGCAACCATTATCTCTGCATGCTCTTTTACTAACAGAAATGAGTTATATTGCTGCAAATGTTTAACTCTGCATTAAACAGAGTTAAAAAAAATACAATAGTTCTACAATACTTTAACTGCAGAAGCATGTAGGGGCAACAGTTCCATCCTCCGGTTATCAATCAACCTCATGTTTTCGTAACTGCTGTGGCCCATGTGGTTTTTCAGAATTCTACTCTATCTATAAGTTCACAGAGGAGAGGAAGAGAAAACTGAGCATTCATATTTATTTCCATGACACTGAGTGTCGAACTTTCCGGATAAGTTTCCAATAGGTTCATTAGTTTTACTGGCTTTGGATTAGCTCAAGTCCAAAAAAAATAACAACTTCCACTTCCACAAAAGCAAAATTCGGAACTTTTAATTGTTTCTGTCATGTCTAAAGATTTCAACAGACCTTTTTCAGATCTCATTTTTACTTTGAAAGAAAAGCTATTTTATAAAGGATTATGAATTAATTATTGCAGTTATTTGGACAGTTATAAACTAGAAAAATTAAATGATAAACTAAGCTAACATGCTTTGCCCTATTTATACTTGGTGACTAGGTTTGTTCCACGGCTTCTTGTATCCTTTAATCACAAATTAAACTAAAATCCTTTTAACATGCATAAAGGAGATTGTTGCTATTAGTTTTGGGGCTTTAGTGAAACACTGATATCAAGCTGGTACACTAAATTTGTGATGTCTGGAATAGCAGGGAATTGTGATTATGTTTTCTTTTTTGTTCACATGCACCCACTTTTTTCTTGTTTGTTTGCCTTTGGTGTCCACCATCTCTGTATACTAACAATGCAAGATCTGAATTACTTGAAAAATTACATAGGGCTGTGGTAAGATGATGGGCAACAGGGTGTTTTACAGCTGGGAACACCAAGGACAATTCTAGCACTCATGACAAAAGTGACTTCACTGGGAATATGCAGAATTCACATTAAGCAGGAGGAACAATGAAAAAGACTGGATAGATTTTTTTAGGGTGGAAAAAAGGAACAATTTTGAATAAGAAAAAACAACACAGGAAGAAAAGAGGAAAAAGACAAGGCAAAATTAAATGGAATAGATGGGGCCAGAGAAGTTGGGTGCTACTGATGTATACGGGGTTGTTGGTTGTAGCTGTGTCAGTTTAAGGACATAGGCAGACAGGTTCTTAGGGGAGATGTGGTATCTTTCATTAGACCAGCAAAAATTGTTCTTTGCAAGCTTTTGGGCACAAACACCCTTCTTCAGGCATAGGGAGAGTCTGCTGCTGTTTTGTGCACTCTCCTGGGTAGAATAGAAGCCGGCATGCAAAATGCACATCTGTGAATATGCAAATACGTGGCAATGAGGATCAGGGCCACAGGAAACAATAGGCATGAGACAAGTGTGTGTTGAGGGGGAGAAGGGGGAATTTGAAGTGGTGATAGAATGTAGCTGGTAAAATATAGACAGGTTATAATGGCAGGCAGGTTATAATGTGCCATTAATCTAACATCTATATTTAGTCCATGATTTTTTGTATCCAGTAGTAGGGGTGTACTGCTAGAGATTTTGGGGGCCGATTTTTAAGGAGGCATATTGGCTGATAGCAATCCGATTTCTGATACAGCTGTGCGCAGCTGGCAAGTTTGTGGTGGTTGGAAGGGGAGGGGAGGGGTGGGGTGTGGGAGGGCAGATCAAGGCCCCTGTGGTGAGGGAGGGAGTGGGGCTGGGGCAGGCACTAGCCAACTGGGGCATGGTGAGGCGGGGCACAGGACAGAGCCATGGCTTGTCTGGGGGGTACAAGGTGGGGGGCAGCTCCCACCACTGCACACACCCTGGGAAGCACGAAAGGGGGGTGCGCCCCCGGATCTGCATGGGGTGGGGCAGGGCAAGCTGTACCTGCAAGGCTCTTCCCAGTCAGGGTTGGGCTGGGCTGGGTTTGGGGTGAGCAGCAGTGGCGCTGGGAGGGGGCTACAGGAAAGGGGGCCTTTATCAACCCCAAATTTCACTGTAGCCCCCCCCCCCCCCCCAGTGCCGCCACTTGCCCCGAACTCAGCCCCAGCCCAACTCTGCCATGTGTCATGAAGAGCCAGGCACAGCTCTGGCTCCAGCCTGCAGCTGCAGCCCACCCCAATCTCCCCCATGCAGATCTGTGGGCACATGCCCCCCCATGTCCTCCTGGGGTGCACACAGCAACAAGAGCCACCCCGCATCCTGTGCCCCCCAGAAAAGCAGTGGCTCTATCCCATGCCCCACCCCACTCCACTCTAGCTGGGCAGCACCTGCCCCAGCCCCACTCCTTCCCTCTCCACGGGTGCCTTGATCTACCCTCTCCACACCCCTTCCCTTTCACCACAACAGACCTACCAGCTGGACACTGCTCTTCAAATTGCTGGGCTGTGCATCTTCTCACTACCTACATGCTGCGCTGCAGTTGCGCACATGCATGGGGGATTTATCAGCCAAATTATTGGTGACATCAGTCTGATTTCTGATACAATCAATTTTCTTTATATCAGTGCCTATCCAATATCAGACCAATGTATATATGAAATGAAGTTTGTAGGCTAGTCTGCGAAAGGCATTTTGCAAATTCCCTTTGAGGATTAGAACTGACAGATGGGAGAGAGAGTGGTTGTCTTGTGAGAAGTACACACCCACAGATAGTTGCGTATTTTTGTCTTGGATAGATTTTTGGTGTGCATTCATTCTGGTGTTTAGTTGTTGTTTGGTTATCGGGGCTCAGAGGCTGAGCCCTGATATATATTTTCCTCTGAACCTCACTGCCACACATTTGCATTTTATATACTGGGTTCTAGCCTACCCAGGAGCACACAAGAAAAACAAAACCAACAGACTCTCCCTATTCCTGAAGAAGTGATTGTGCTCAAAGCTTTGCAAGAACAATTTTTCCAACTATTCAGTTGGTCTAATAAAAGCTATCACATAGATGGATATGCACATCTCTCTTTAGTATGTGTTAAATTTTGTGGCTATAAAGCCCCAGGCATAAAACCACTGGTGGATATTAGGGGTGTAGGTTGTAGCCGTGTTAATCTAAGGACATACTGATGGATATTAGTTCTGAAGGGAGCATAAGCTAATGCTCACTGAAGTCAATGGGGAATCTTGGCCTTTGGATCAAGCCCCAACTTTAGAGCTAATGGATCTCTTATTAAGAATATATTAGGTATTAATCCCCACTTTTACAGTGAAGAACATATATATGTTGGGCAGTGTGCACTCTGGAATTTATTTTTTTTTTATAAACAGTGAAGAATTTTTTTTTTTAAAAAGAGCATCAAGTTTGCAAATTCCTTACTTACTTCAACAAAGAATACAAAAACTTACAAGACTGAAAGATATTTCCTTTAAGCAATGGGATAAATGACTGACTAACTGAATCACAAAAATTTTGTTTCTACAGTGAAAGGTATGCATGTACCAATACTAGCCCAAATTTGATTCTAAGCTTTGACTCCACTACTGCAAAAAACCCAATTCCACATTCAATGTTCTTCTCATGCGCGCTTTTGCTCCAAGAAATATATAATTTACATTGCTGTAAGAAGTCAGGAGCCATTAAGTACATGTTTGGAAATCCAGCAGTCACTAGCAGACAGGATGCCAGGAACAGTTCTTTTGGAAACTTTTGTGCACAAGACCCATGCTTTCAACATGTTTGCTTAAGAGTTTTTAAGGGCATAAATCTGCCTTATGTACAGAGGTAATTAGAGAAAGCTTTCATCAATAAATAGCAGGGGGATTCCAGATGTAGTAATGAACAAAGATTCTAGCCATCTGCCCCTTCTGCTGTCCTCGATTCATCACCTTTGCCCTAGACAAACCTACACCAGGGCCCTGATCACTAAACTAAAGGCTGAGCTGCTTCAGAGACCTTATTGCAGTTCTGGCTCCCAACAAACTGCCAATCAATCACTTCCAAGAAACCCTATGCTCTGCTGGGTATGAGACCCCATTGTACTGTAAGAGATATTTAACTTTTAACCCACATGACAGTTACCATCACCACATGCTTAAAAAGTAGAGGGGTGCGAAGAGAGAGGGCAAGAATCTAAAAACACCGTTCTCCAGGAGTCCTAGTGCATCTTCAATCATCTCTATCTGTTTTTTAAAACTGTAATCAATTTTAGAATAAAATTAATGGTTATTTGGGTCTTAAACAGCACCACAAAACTTCAGGTTTTTTCCACAGAGAAGTCATGCGTTCTTGGAAGGCACAGAACTAGTAAATTAAAGGCAGCAGCCACTAAAGATTTTCTTAAAATTAGCTGAGTCAAAAGTCTAGGGCCACAAACAGGCAAAGTTACCAGAATGTACACTAAACCAAAATGGTCTTTCAAAACCAGTGGCTTTCAACCTGTGGTCCACAGACCCCTGGGGGTCCTGAAAACAGTCCATGGAAGATGACTATGAGAATGATGTTTCAGATCCCAGAAAAGCCATTCCTTTTCCAAAGCAGTTCGCACCTCCATTTAAAAAAAAAATTAGGGGTCCACAAATGAAAAAAGTTTAAAACCACTATGTTAAACCAACAGGAAACAAAGCAAAATATCCTCTTGTCACACGACTGATTTGTTTTCTATTTAATGCCAAATGTTGCAAATATTTATATCCAACTCAAACATTCACCTGGTAATTTGCTTGTTATGGAAAAAGCAACAGGTAAAACCGGAGAGAGATACTTAATCTATGTTCTCCAGAATGTGGAGGGGAGGGGGGGAGACAATATCTTCTCAAATCATTAAAACTTGAGCACCTCCACCAAGCACTTTACAGAAACTGTTCTTTACATCAGTAAGCACACACATTTTTATTTCTTGAAGTCTGGGCACCTAATATTTTCACCTGTCAAACCTGATATGTTTTAGTTTTGGTCTTGAAATTTTCCAAACATTTGCTCAGGTGGCCTTTTACATAGTAAATGCAAAGATAAAAACACAATTCACCAAAACCAAAGATGCAAAAAATATGGAAGACAAGGGTGGAGGCTAGAATCATTAACTTGATGAAGAAAAACACCCTTTCTAGGAAAGTAATACATAACAATTTAGTTTTTTGCCCTAAAATCTTTACATAACAATGTATATAATTATTTAGGGGAAAAAACAAAAACAACATTCTGTATTTTAGGAAGCTTAAAGCTTTAAAAAACTGTTTATTTAACTTTATAGAACCTTTAAATAGCTGATCCTAAGGGGTCAGGGAAGGATAACTGTACAGGTTCCATTTCAGTCATCCCAAACTCTGCTAATTTTCTGGTACTAAAGAATGTTGCAACCTAAACCAATGCAAAAAGAGAAGAGAAGAGGTCAACAGCCTGAGTACCCTAGAACAAAGGTTTCCTCAGAGATGTCAACTGCAATCTCATTTGTTTTCTCCAACACTTTCAGGTCTCTCTACTCCTTTCTTGAAGGCTTCTGATTCAATAACTGACAAATGATCACTCTTAAAATATGCATATGGGAGGACATGTGAATCTGAAGACTTTAGTTATGATGGGATGCTAATCTTGCCACAATTAAGGTTGGGACTAGCTTCTAACTATAAACCCAACTCTGACAATACACACCACCTCCCACATCAGCTTCTGAAAACAAATCAAATCTAATCTACCTGAAATTTCACCAGGTGAGATCTTTTCTTCCCAAATGGTCTTAAATAAATAGAATGAGATGAGCTATTGGTGGGTGGAGGAGGGGGACAGTGAGAAGCACAGGTGAGTTTTTTGGCTGGTTGGTTGATGGTTTTTTTAATTAAATATTTTCAGTGCTTAAACTCCTCCAAAGACTACAAAACAGAATTGCCTAAAACCAAGCATATTTTTTCCCCTCAGGAACTGGGCCAGAAAGATAGAAGGGAAATTTCCTAGCTACAGTAAAAAGTTGCAGCCATCTTGAAAAGAAAGCTAATCCAGCTGGAGAGAGCAACACTCCTCTTATGAGAAATCATATGCCAAGACAGCACGTTTCCTATTCCTCCAAGGCCAATGTTACAGCAACACTCCACGACAGACAAGGAAGGAAAAGCACTTGTGGGAAACCAGAAGGCCACTGAGAATCCAGGGAACGAGCTTAAGGTAAAAGCCCACGAAGACTCTCCCTACCAATCAGTCTGCTCACTGAAAAGCGTGTGTATGAGCCCAAAAGGACAGCAGGATTTATGGCAAGGCAATGCACAACAGCAGTAGAAGACAAAGGAACTTAACATATGGAAAGCATAAAAGCACCTGGCCAATCCAGGTTATGGTCCCACCTCTGAAAGGTGAAATACGACAAAGGAACTCCTGCCTAAAAAAACTCTTCCAAATTTGTGTCTACTGGACCATCTTGGAGGATCTGCACCTCCAGGAGCAAATACTTCCAAACCTACCCCCACCACTCTACTGCAGTCCAAGGGCATATCTGTACCACATGCTTACCCTGCCAGACAGTGGTACCCTTTGTGTAGGCTACCTCTTTAATCAAGAGCAACACAGCCATCTTCAGAGAGAACTGCACATGGGCTACTTGGGCCAGTCACTCAGCAGTACTAGTCTGTTCACAGCAAGCAGGGCTATACTTCTGCCACTGCAGGAAGACAGAGGAGCAGTGTTTTTGAGTGTTGCTGCCAGGCATGGTTAAGTCTGCAGCAGACATGTCCCCATTTACTGGGCGGAGAATTCACTGCACAAAGCAGCTTAAAACAGGGGACACGGAAGGAACATTTTCTGTCCAACCTCCCCATTCTTCTTTCTGCCCCAGAGGGGCTTCCAAGAACCCCTGGAGATTTTTTTTTTAAATGAAATTTTTCATGTTCCAAGCCAAATCAAGTCCAAATCCATGAGCCAGTCCAGAGCCACAAGTGGCTCCACAACTGGCAAACATCCTCCTCCCCCACCAGGGGCTTGAGATATTTCCAAAGTCTTTTGGCAGGCGTCCTACATGCGCGCCCAAGTCCAGAGGCTTAGGGTTCAGATGCCCCCAAGTTTCGCCTGCCCCCAGCCATATGGCCGCAGGAGCAAGTTATGCAGGAGCCTCCCATTTCCATAAAGTGGGCTTTAAGCCCCAACACCTTGGTGAGTACTAAACCACACCAGAAGAACAGTTATCCCCAGGAACGCTTAAGGAAAACTGCCTTCTTGGACCCAGATACATGGTGTTTCCCCTGTGCCTGGGTGACCATGGTATCTCATAGACTATCCATTACAGCTGCTCCAGAGACACACTGGAGACAGCTGAGGAGAAATGATGTTCTGGAACAGTCTCCCAATGGACATGGTAGGGTCAAACCTTAACTAGTTTGATCACTTTATGAAACAGTTTATAAGAAAAACTGTTCATGATAGCAGGGAAGGGGAGTCAGTGAGAGCCAGGAAGACTGTCAAGACTTCCGATCGTAACTGGTAGAAAAACCTAAGTGCAGCAAAAGAGGGACTGGGTTTTAAAAATTCAGACTTCCCATTGACTTTCATCCATATACCATTCAAATGAGGGGCAATACATTAATTTTGCACATTGCAGCAACTGTGCAACAGGAACAAAAAAGCAATGGCGTTCTTCGCGTTTTGGCACTGCACAATCAGGCTGTGACCTACTAGTATCATCTTTCTTGTGACAGCTTCCAGGTGTTGTACCAAACACCTGAGAAGTCCATATACCCCGACCAGATTTAGGATAAAAATCAAGGCTCCATCTTTTCCATCTATCCAGGATTGCCTTTTCCATATCCATTGTACTGTGTAGTCCCATATGTTTTCCATCTCAGTTTTTTTTAAACGGAATATCATATTCTCAGCATATAACCTTCTTTAGGGGATGGAAACCTGTGGATTTAAGTAATAACAATGCCTCATATTCGAGCAAGAGTCTTAAGAAAACTGATTAAATTTTCAGATGTGAAACCTGAAAAGCATTAAATTTTCAGGAGTGAAAACTAATTATTTTATGATAAAAACTATGATTTTTATGAACTCTTCCCCCACATCAGAACCAGGGGTATTCAGTGAGAATTGTGGAGAACATTAAGCTTTGTGATAGAAAGTGTTTATATTATAAATACAATGTAAACTAAGGGAAAATGTCAAAGTGTTAGAAGGATTTTTCTTAATGGCCTCTATGCTTTAACAGTTCATGACTAATTATAAAAAGTAAAAAGTGATGGGTGTAACAGAATATAAAAACTTGCAGGGTTTTACCAGGCAGACTGCCAGAGAGCACATCTGCAGTAGTCAGTAGTACTTTCAAAAGACTTTCTGCTCTCCAAAGCCCTGGATCAGATAAAGTTAGAGATGTGTGATACTGTAATACAATCACCACAGTAAATGAAATCATAGCCCAGATGAATGTTCAGAAGAAAATAAAGGGATCCTTAAACAGCAGTGGTAGCAACATTCCCTGAAATAAAAAATTAACCTCCACAACAAAAGGCTTTGGGACCTCTTTTAGCCTTTGTTTTACCCCTTCCTCTGTTAAATATATCAGTTGTTTTCAGGATCAGTTCAGATGACCCCAACTGAATGGCAGTGCAGGCTTTATTACCAGTATTTTCAGCTTGCAGAATGAGTACACAGGGTACAAAGAGACACTCCTGTATTTTCCCCTGATCAAGATGAACTGAGTTCAGTAGTACTGTACCTCAAAACCAGCAGCATTCTTCCCTCATTTGTAAACAGCCTGCAAGATGTGCAAGTAATTATGTTTAGCAGTCACCACACAGACACTACTACCTTTTTATTACTGTTCCGCAAAAAGATTCATACAAGGAACACATTCCTCAACTAAAATGGTGTATACTTGGACATATGTAGCCTTCAAAGATCTCACTAGCATGGAGAAAAGAAAGGGGGAAGGCTTTGCCTCCATACATTCAACTGTTTACTGCTAGAAGGGCTGACATGTCCTACTGAATCATGTAAGCCAGCAAGTGAGATTTGATCTTCTCACTTTAAGGCATCCCAGCTGGGTTTTTCCCTTCTCAGCTTATCTATCATCCAGGCAACAGTGTGTGGTCACAGAAGTGTACAATAAATGCTAATGCACTTATCAAGGAATTCCCCTTGGAGACCAGAAATGCAGGAAATAGTACAAAAAAGGCACACAGTAAGCCACATTAACCAGCTTCAAAGCTGTTCAACTTGTGTGGCTGCTGTGCATTCAGCAGAAAGAACACACTACTTTCCCTCTTTGCAAGGGCTGCTTTTCCTTCAGCAGTTTGCCAAGTGATTGCCTTCTAATGCTGGTCCTTAATCCTACAGATGCCTTTCTATGGGCTTGTTGTCATTTGGTATGGAATTAGTTTTGCTTAATGGCTCGTCTGTTGTGCAAGGAACATCCAGTGCAACATCAAGCAGAAGCACTGAAGCACAAACAGCAAACATAACATTTTTCAGGTCTCCTAATTTGAGATCATTCAATAGGGAAAAAATAGCCAGCAGTTTCTCATTCTTCCACTGAGACTCCCCTCATTCGCCAAAAGGGCAACTCTCAGAAACAAGCCAAGCAAAATGTAAAATGAAATACAGAGGCGGCGATTTTAATGCAACAAACAGGAACCCACTGCCCAAGGTTCTCAGGCTGCTCCCCTTAAAAATAAATGTTTCACTGTAAGTGTTACTTGAAGAAGGAGTAATATTTTATTCATTAGTGTTACATGCCTCTTTGGGAGTTTGTTTACCTCTTTTTAAAGAAACCTATTGACTGACTACAAAAAATAACTCCCTTAGGTTTGAATGCAATACTCTATCAACCCTAAACAGCACCTTTGTTATTCAGTGACTGATGCACTATGTCAAATACATTGTGGAACCAAAGTTGATGCCCAAGCAAGCTATACAGCCTGCCACATGACTCTAAATTTGCATCTGGACTCTAAACTTTCATTTAAAAAAAATAAGACATGCTAGTCCTTACAATGACAAAGAATCCTCCATTTCTAAATAGGTAGGCTTATGCTATGCTAAAGCAAACAGCTATCACCTTTTCCTAATTGGGAACTGATGATGAAACATCAGATCTTTATTTTGGGGACAAGCCTCAATTGACAACATTACTGATAGCCCCTATAGCCCAATCACATATTTTCAACACATCTACAGAAGACTGCAATTTTAGGATAATGCGTGTAAGGAGGTAGTTAGAACTAGCAAAATAAGAAATACCAGTGATTTTTTTAAGTTCACTTCACATTCCAAAGTCAAGATTTGCTACACAATTTCCCAGTGTTGCCAATTCTTACAATGTTATCACCAGGGACCTTGATTTTCTCTGATAAGAAAAAAATTCAGGAATGCTCTGATAAAAACTAGAGGTGCACCGATACATTGGTCCAATATCAGATCACCACCACGGTAAAGAAAATTGACTATCAGAAATCGGCCTCATATGGCTGATAATGTAGCCAATAACTACCCAATAATGCGGCCGATAAAGACAATGAGGAGCACAGCCCAGCAGCTTGGAGAGCTGCGTGCAACTGGTAATTTTGTTGTGATGGAAGTGGAGGGGGGAGGAAAGGGACGTGGGGGCACAGATCAAGACCCCCATGGTGAGGGAGGGAGTGGGGCTGAGGCAGGCACTGGATGGAGCCATGGCTCATCCGGGGGGGCGGGGGGGAGACAGCTCCCGCCACTGCACACACCCCGGGAGGATCTGGGTGGGGTGGGGCAGGCTGCAGCTGCAGGGTGGGGCCAGGGCTGTGCTGAGCTCTTCTCAGTGGGGGCTAGGCCAGGTGGCAGCGACACTGGGAGGGCAAGTGGCAGGGCTACCGTGAATTTTGGGGAAGCTGCAGCCCCGCCCTATAGTTCCCCTCCCAGTGCTTTCATCACCTGCCCCAAGCACAGCCCAGCCCAGTGCTCCACCGGGAAGAGCCTGGAGCAGCACCAGCTCCAGCCCACAGTGGCAGCCTGCCTCACCCTGCACAGATCCGGGGCACCCCCCACCACGTTCTCCTGGGGTGCACGCAGCAGCAGGAGCCTCCCCCACACACTCCCTTCCCAGTCACCCCCAAGATGAGCTGCTTGCAGCCTCTGTCCCATGCCCCACGACGCCCCAGCTAGGCAGCAGCTAGCTGCCCAGCCCCACTTCTTCCCTCACCACAGGGACCCTGATCTGCCCCCCGCCTTCCGTTCCACAATAGACTTAACCATCTGGACACTGCTCTACAAGGTGCCAGGCTGTGCATCGGAAATCAGACCGGTATCAGCCAATATGGCTCCTTAAAAATTGGCTGTTGGTATCGGCCTCAAAAAACTCTGTGCACCCCTAATAAACACCCCCAAAACTATGATTAAAATGAAACTCCACTAATATACACACACATACACGGCACCCCCTGCCTGACCACCCTCCTCCTGTGGGCTGGAACTCTGGCAGCCTGCAGAGAGCTCTTCGCAAAAGCACAGAATACATGTGTTTCTCCATTAAATTAGAAATCCACATTTTTCTCAGGTAAAGGGGGAAATCTGCATTTTTCTCCATTTTTCCATGCTATCGTTCCCTCTGCTCACTTTTTTTTTAATCTACAAGATTTCAGCTCATGTATGCACTGTACTTTTTTTTCTTCTGTGCAATAGTTGGTATAAGAGACTAAGAGGCACTCATTTGAATGAACTTGGCAACTCTTTATTCTATGCAAATGTTAATTCTCATAATGCATCTTAGGTCCCAAGGTAAATAAAGACAAGTGAGTATTGTAATTTTTCTGATAAATGTAAAACTGTAAGGGGTCTCATACACTTTGCCTTAAATCATATATGTAGTCAGTGGTAGAACTGTGAGTAGAACTTGGGCATTTTTTCATTTAGTTTCATGTTACAGTCACTAAGCAGACGGATCAAAACACTGTCCAGAACATACATTTCTCAATGAGTATGGTCTGGTCCAAAAATGCTGCCGTCCCTCTCAGATTAAAATACAAAACCACACAAACTCTTCTTGTATAAAAAGGGGTTATATATTTCAATGCTTTTACTACAGGGTTGGCTAAACTGTGGCATACACAGCCTGTGGGTATGGCATACAGTAGATTGGGGAGGGGATAAGGAGCAGAGCAGCAAGTAAGGCATGTAGCAGAAAGCAGAGTAGACTGATCAGAGAGCAGTAGGCTGGGAGCAGAAATCAAAGTAGCAGATCAGGCAAGGTAAGGGGATAAAGCACAGGGCTTACCTTGTAGCTCTTCTGCCAAAAAGGCTGTCCCCCTCAATGCCGTATTATGTTTGAATCTACCTTTTCTCTAATTAGAATGACTACTAGAAACTGATTACAAGTGTTACACTAAGGTAGGGGAAAGGCAACCCCTGGCACAGGGGCCAGAGTGTGGCACACAAAGGCATTTTGCTTGGCGCACACACCTCAGGGCAGATGGTGGGGAATGAGCCCGGTCTACACTACCATGACAAGTATCAGGCCCCTTGCAGACCCCACATCCACCCCTGACACGCCAACATCTTACAAGTTGAGGTTGTGGGTATTTTGGCACTCTGCCCAAAAACACTGCTGACCCCTGCACTAAGGTCATGCTTTTTCCTTACAATGTTTTAGTCTTTTCCTTTAGTCTTTCCTTCATTATAAAGTGCTAGGGAAAGAAACATGTTGCTTGGTCCCGTCTCCTAGAAATAATAGGCATTAAAGAGCAGATATCCAGCCAGTTGACCTTCTGCCCCTTGTTTGAATGAACATGATGGGTTGCAACAGATGAAATATGACCTATAAGTTTATCTTACTCCGCTCATATACACTATGCATTGTTTTGATTTGGTTTATTGAATGTCTAATGAGGGATTTCTGACTGGCTTTAGGCCAAGATATTACAATTGTGCTCTTCCAGGTATGAGTTGATAATGTAGAAGAAACTGCAAAGTGGATGTTCTTTGGACTGCTGTTCTGCTTTCTACCTCTGTTGAGGGCAAAGGAGGATTTTGCACTTGTTGAGATAATTGAATGCTATAGCGATCCTCCAGTTGTGGGGGAGGAAGGACTCTTGAGATAGTTTCACCTGGCTGAACTCTCCTCTGTTCTGATTTTCTTAACAGAATGAATTTTGGGATAAGTCACAGAATCTGCTGTGAGCTCCTTCTAGCAGGTTGACCGGTGCCTTGCTTGAAAGTTGACCATCTTGTTTTATTTTTAGCAATTTTTCCTAGGTTGTTCTGTTGCCTGTACTTTTTCAAGCTGGAATACAACAATGTTTAAAGGGTAATTACTGGCTTCTTTGTTGAAGATAACAGTACCTGAGTATCTACCTGATAACCTCAGTTTATGGCCTTGAGTTAGAGATACAGAACAAGGGCTTGAAAATCAGGGAAAGGGAAAAAGGAAAATGACAGAATGTCTCCACCAGATGGAAATGGCTTGATTTGTGAGAGGTCTGATTGTTCTTTGCATTTTTCTGTGCTGTAAAAAATGTTGTGTTTAATGACCTTTTTTTTTTTACACCAAATATATAAGTAACTTAGTAAGCTACATAGAATACAGTCAAAAATAGATCATGTACTTTACAAATCAGTCCTATATTTTCTACAGTGGGCATCCTAGAAAACAACTGCTAACTCAAAGATTTCAAAAGTCACAGCTGCCCTTCAAAAAGCACGATAAGCCTTAAAATATTTTAGGCTTCTCCTTTTTAAAAAATTTTTTGAGACTCTGAAGTGTATAGAGATTTCGTTCTCCAGCTTTTCCCCCTCTTCATTAGATACAAACATGTACTTAAAACTGGTATTTCCAGGAAATCGCAGCACTCCAAGAGGTCTGTCTTAGAAAAAAATCAAATCGCGATAGCCAGGGATCCAGGGAAAACAAGTTATTACACTGCTGGAAATGAAATGGCCTGTCCTCTTCATAAGCAACACATCACAGTAATAAAAAACCTAACTCTCTCTTTGACTGAAGGTGAAATTAAAACAGAGCAATACAGGAACTCTTCTGACCCAAAAGTAATCCACTCAATCATATAATGCATCCTTTTCCTTTTAGTAAAACGAATAGCCCTCTATAGAACCTTTTTCTTTCTTGACAAGTCCTTGACAGAAGAATGTGAATCTGGACAGTTAAATGAATCAATCACCAGCTGCTAGTCTATGCCCAAGATGGTGAGCCGAAAGGCCTGCCAGAGTTCACTGACCACTGGTCAAAGCGGGACAAAGGCCTCAGCTCTATGAATAGCCTGCTTCTGAGATGGAAAGGTCAGTTGGCTGCCCTGGAAACAGTCCCCCTGGTTATTTAAAGTTCTCAAGATATTCTGCTGCAGATATTATTGTTTCAGGTGGTCAGCATCTTTTTCCTTTTGCAAGTTTGTGAAAGGCCAAGCTACTTTCATCTAGGTAAATACAAAACAGCCTTGAATTTCCTGCTCACTAAATAATCTTTTCTGCTTCTTAATTAATTCAGCTTCTCAACACTTCCAGGAATGAGACTAGTCATAAAATATCCACATTTTACAATGAGGGAAAAAGGGTCTCAGCAAAGTTAAAGCCCAGGTCCTTTAACTCCTACTTAAAATGAACAGGAGTCAAGTACCAAAATACCTTTGAGGAGCTGGCCAAAATGACTTGTCCAATATCACATAGGAAATGTACCAAGCTAGAAAAAAATCCCAACATAAAATACTAAATTCTGTGCTCTAGCAGCTAGATCATTGGTCCTAAAAACAAAGCTGGGTCTGGGCTGGCCCAGCCCAGTCCGGCCCAGTAACTTGGTAGAGATGTCTTGTTATGGACTGAAACACAGGAGAGGAATTGCCAATGGTACTTGGACTAAAGATAAAGATTTTCCAGTAGGGAAGAGCTCTGTTTTGAGAGGTAAGTGTCTTCCTAGCATAAAAGAGTTTTCTGTTTTTGGAAGAAACTAAAGAGCTTTCTGCTTTTGGAGAAATCAGACCAAAACAAAGTGGGTAAAAGCTGTAGCATCCACAGGGACTCTGGGTACGTAAGCATACAACTACCCCGGAATAATGAAACCCTCCATTGTGTATACAGAGAAAGGCAAAGCCAGCTGCACAATAGATCTCTTCCTATTACAGGGAAAATATGACTTCCCATATGGACTATACTACAAATGTTGCATCAGCAATATGAAGCACTGAAAAACATCAAATAAATGTTCAGCTGAATTCTTAAGCAGACCACACTCTCCACCTACATACAAGTTCAAACCACAGCCAGAAGTATGCTCAAACGCAAGGTTTTTGTTAGCAAGTTGTACCATAGTTTCTCAAACCAGTGTATGCAGCAACAAACTAACTACAGAAACAATTACATAAAGTCTTCATCCATGTACCACCTTAGTAGTAAGAATCTTGATAATACAAAACTCTAGCTCTAGTTTAAATTTAAATTTAGACAACTGCTTAAATACCAGCCCATTCCAGAATGCGCTACATTTTGACTGAATTAAGCAGTGAAGAATTCAACTGAAACTTTTATATAAATCTAATTCATGATTTGTAGCAGCACTCCACCCTTACTCCCTCTCATTCCTTGTCTATATACCCTCTGCGTTCACAAACATGTTTTGAATTAATCTATTCACTCTTGCTCTATTAGGTTCACATTAGCAAGTTATTTAATAGGGAATATGGTTGTCCTGAGAAGTAATGTAATTTGTGCTTGTTTTATACTACTGCCTACCAAACACCCCCTAATGTCAAGAGTTGCAAACTAATGTTAATGTTGCAAATTTAAATGAACTTCCTTATTTTGGTCCTTATGTGTGTATAATTTTATTATATATATGCATTATGAAACAGCCTGATTACATGCTCATGCCTCCCTGCCTCATTCAATGCATTGAATAAATGGTGCTCACTCAATGAGCATCTAGTCATTATTTTGTTTTCTCTTTGCTGCTCAGTGTGCATTTTCCATACCTTATTTTACTGCATTATTGTAAACACTGCTCTGAAAACAGAATTATGGCTTCTTCTACACTGCTCATCACAATTTCTCAGGGGGGGATTTTGTTTTGTTTTTTAACAAGCATAAATCTATTTATTTTTCTCAGTTTTACAGATAAGGAATTGTCACACACAGAGGCTGAAAGTATCCACTATTGTGGATACACAATTTGAGATAGCTAGAACCTGATATTTGGCGTAGTTTTTATTACATAGAACTTCATATGTTCAATGAATTACTCACCATTAATTTTAGTTGCTGCTCAGCACTCCTGTAAATCCAACCCTACAGTCTCAACATATGCACCAATAAATTGAGAAAGACCCAATTATTGACCACTTATGAGAATTTCGGCTTATGTGACCTGCCTAGGATAACACAATTAATTCTCTGGCATGGAAAGAAGTTCATGCTCCAAGGTTACTTTAACCAAGAGAACTTCCTTTCTTTTCCAAATATCCACTGCCTCATTCACTATACACCTAACTTCAGCAACAACTCAGGTCAAGGTCCTACAAACAACAGCTTCTTTCACTATACAACCCTGATCCACCCCATACAGTCAGTCCATCTTGTGCCCTTAGGGGTGCTTTTGAAAATAAATGCTATGTGATCTCATGAGTGGAGAGTGCATCACAATGAAGTATGCAGAAAGGTGCTAAACCGAAGCTGTACTGGAAAGCATAAATCTTAACTGATTATTTGACTTTCCCACTTGACTAACGTGTATTTTTCTAAGTTTTTTCAAAAACCAAAGCCCAGAAATGCCATCATAATTACACCCGCATTGGCCATCAGCAACGTTTCGAGTCTTTAGATTAATTGCACGGACTTCTTCACTTGAACTACAGCAGTGGTTTTCAACCATTTTAAGACTTCTGGCATCCCTCAGAAAATGCCAGCTTTTACTCTTTTTGACTATGGAAAAAATAAGAGCAGTTTTTCTGTTGCACAAAACTCAGAAAGACCACTGTCAGATCAGAACGTTTTTACACTATGGATTCCTATTTGAAATTTTAGGGTTTATCTTATGAATTATGTCTGCACACCTACCAGTGCTAACACCGTGTGGCACCCATGGAAGGATCTCAAGGCAAGCAGGATGCTACGGCACCCTGGTTAAGAATCACTGAGCTACAGTAAGAGTAACTAACAAGAGAGCGGTAACCTTCTACTACTACCTGGATTGGCATCAGCGGTGACAGGATGCTTTGGCAGCGTTTCATAGATATTTGCTAACAGCAGAACGATGAGACAGGGAACCTGGGGTTCCATTCAGGCTCTGCCACAGAGCGTACTCTGTACAACCATTCACAACCATTTGCTTCAAGCCAGAACATTTCTATCTGTCCCTATCCTAGTCCTGACCCCTTCACAGCTCAACTTTCAGTTTGTCATGCCCTCTTCCCCCCCCTTCCAACTCCTGTGGCCAGGCAAGCAGTGACAGGGGGTGGGAGTGGGAGGGAGCAGGTGGCAGTGAAGTGGCCTAACACATGCCCCTTGCCACCTATCCCTCCCACCACTTGCCCCATTCCCCAGCTGTCTGGCCCATCCCTAGTGTGTGGACACCCCATGCCTGCATCCCTTAAGGTCCACTCCTCCCTGTACCCCCTCCACCTGTCTCCCCCACCACCTACCCCTCCCCTGCTTGGCCCCACTACTAGCTGCCCCCCACACCAACTCTGCCCCTAACCTTCTCAGTTGCAGCTCTGACTTCCAGCTTAGGGCCGGGAGCATGAGCACAGGCTGCTTCTGGCCACAGCCTGGGCACACAGCTGCTGTTGTGGGTGGTGGCAGATCCCGGCCCTGCTTAAATGGGGAAAAAGGCTAGTCTTGGATTTGGTATATATCCTAGCCCCTACTCTACATTTTCAAACTATAAAGATGGTATCTGCTTAAGAGTGTATTTTAATGTTTTCTTGAGCACAGGTTTCTTGCGGGGGGGAAGGGGGAGTCATCAAGACTCAGTAGTGATTAAATCTCTCTACATTACATGGCAGTTTCTTTTCAACCAGCTGCATGGTGATACCCCCAGTTGAGTTTCAAGTCTTGACCATACCTGAAAGCTCATAAGCAGTCACTAAGCAATAAAAGATAATGAGGCAAAAGGTCAATATTGTATATGCTCATTTTAACTCAAGGCAAAGCCTTGAATAGAGGGATGCAGGAGCTTTTCTAAATCTGCAGAGTTCATTTTTCATTCTCACAGTGGGGTCTACCTCCAATATCACTTCTGGTGCACAAAATGTTAATATACTATCTTTGACAAGACTAAAAGTTCTGACTAAGATCAGCAGTGAAATTCTTCCTGAAATCATGAGGGAGACAAACATGATCTGTTATTCTTTATGTGAAATAATTTCAGTAAAAACTAGGAACATAAAATCTTTTAGCATATCACGATCTGTCTCACAGCGGGACCTATTAGCAGATTAGATGCCCTTCATTTATGCAGAGAAAAAAGGTTCCCCACTGTTAATTTATGATAGCCCAATAGTTTTCCCTTTTAGAAACTAATCATGCTGTCCTAGTAATTCTGTGCACAAAAATGAAAAAGGAAAAGGCCACTGTGTGGATTTCAGGGATTCACCATCTGAAAGCTTTTATTCTTCCACAGTGAAGGAAAGTTATGACCTTTGACATGTGGCTATGGTGCCAAAGAAACTGCTCATAAATGTGTGTCAGTAAAGAAGCAGAAATCAATAAATTCATTTAATCCAGTGAAGTATTATGTAGTGGAACACAATATATTTTAAAGGGATAACTGCTTGGCTATTTCTTTTAAAAAAAATATTGCTTCTGTGGATTTTTGGAGTTTGCTTTAATGTATTTTTTTTATAAAAGAAAAATATACTTCTGATTCAAAAGTAAGTATTTTATTCAGTTGTATTCTATATTATTAAAAATGTTACTTCGGACATGAAAGAGATTCAGGTAAGACAAAAGGAAAACTAGCAGGTGGGCCAATATCCCTTTAGCAACCTCAGTCATAGAGATAGCTATCCGCAAAAATCAAACAGCCAGACAGATGTTACAAGCAGTTCCTCGGCTTCCCTGCCCCTACCCAACTCATTGGGAACCCAAGATTAGAATGAGTAAGGTATTTTTTATCTACTATTTACTTCCTCTAGCAACACAAGAACTAGGAATCATAAAATGAAATTAGTAGGTCATATATTTATTTAAAATTAACAAAAGAAAGTTATTTTTAATATCACATGTAATTCAAGTGGAACTCATTGCTGCAAGATGTTATGGAAGATGACAGCTGAACCAAATTCAACAAGGGACTGGGCATATTCTTGAAGGAAAGGGACATCAGTAGCTATTGAGCATGGGAGTTAGGAGTACAGCATCTGAATCAGAACTTCCTAGACCTTAAATACTGGATGCTAAAAGCGTGAGAGGAACAGTGGGAAAAAAATATGGTCGTATCTAGGAGAAATTTTACAATCTATGCCTGATGAAGGATGAGTGTGCTCGAAAGCCTGCAAATAAAGACTTGTTTTGCAAATATATAGTCGGTCTAATAAAAGATATTATTTCTGCCATGAGTTCTGTTCATACTGTGTTCACTCTCCCAGTCAGCATCCATTCTCTGTCACTTGGACATAAGATAAGATAGGCAAGATGGACTTACATTCTGATCCAGTTCTTATGTATGTTACAGATCATTCCAAGTATAATAATTTTAAGAGGCAATTCATGGCTGCTGTACAACAAATGTTGTAAAGTCTGATAGTAAAGCACTCAATCATGCAATAAGTAATGCCAGGTAGCACAAAGATTATCAAAGACGGTAAGTAGTAAGTATTCAGTGCTAAGTATTGGGAATTAACACATAGAACTTGTGCTAACATTTTCAGAGAGGGGCCCGACATCTAAATCCCTTCATATTCAACTGATATTCATTCCTTCAAGAGCCTGGTGCTCCAAACACAGAAATATCAATACAACTGACATAAAAGAAGATCCATTTAAAAAAAAATAAACACTACTGAATGACTACATACATATATACGTATATATGTATGTAGTCATTCAGTAGTATTTTTTTTTTAAATGGATCTTCTTATACTTATTTTTGATGGATCTTCTTATCTATATACACACATAAACATATATTCTTACACACACACAGACTATAAACCATAAACATATTATAAACCCTTACCAATGAAACGTGCAATATATCCACTCTTTAAAAAAAAAAAAAAAAAAAATCAGTTAAAAGGTTAAGCTTAATTTATTAGTCCCATGAACTGAAAGTCACTTCACCAAAATAAAAACTCACATTCTGTGATTGTGTAGATAACTGCATAGCTGTGGTATGTCAATTTTTACAACAGTGATGTGAAACAAATTAGCTGCTTCTTTGGCACAGCCTAGCTGAACTACCAAGAGGAGTGTTCATTTTCATTCTCTATTAGAAATCAATGGCAAGTTTGTTTGCAAGCTGTGGGTCACTACTGTTTATAGAAATAAGCATAAAAAAATAGCAAAGCACCTTGTTATATGCCCATTTTTTTAAACAAAGTCTCACCCTTGTAATTTGGGACATACTATGTACAAAGTTCTTCTTTCCTCAGGCAAAATGACTGAGTCGTGCTAGAACTCACAAAGAATATTTGCAGTTAACATCAATTTGCCGGATGTCACAGACAAGTTTAATGAACAAAATGATGAATGCCTGTCAATGGCTTCATAAACTCAATGAATTCTATTTACAAAGAGCATACATAATGCACAGCTCCGCCTGAGGCATATGTTACAGTTATTAGGGATTTACCACAAGCCACAATGGAGATAGTAAAGTGGTAATTTAACCATTCACTCTAGTTAAGTAACTAAATTTGCTGATATATAGATATAAATACAGATACGTGTTTAGGTAAAATTAAAGGTATAAAAGAAAAACATATCCAAAAAAATTAAACTTTTGAACAAGAAGCCTCAAGTGTAAGGCATTGTCTTCTTAAGAAACAAATCACACAAGACAGTAACATGAAAAATCTTACAAAGCAAAACTACAACATGTATTACTTGCTAATATATAAATGTTGCCTCCTTTTAAACACATTACATATCCAATTCTCAAACGACTGTCAAACCATTTCAGGCACAATCCTGGACCTTATACCTCTGTCTAGTCATTAAAAAAATCTCAGTGAAACAGCAAAATTTCTACCTCCACTTTAAAGTACAAGCATAATTTTAAATTGGAAATTATACAAATCATAAAACCCCTTCACTGTGGCAGAATAAGAGCTTTCAGATGCAAAAAACCCCAACATGGTACCCTTTTGCTGCTCTTTCCCCACCCCCCATTTTTGTGCATAGAATTACTAGGATAGCATAATGTAAAAAACCTGATAAGACAGTTTTCTTTAACTAAGTGTTCATTAAGTGTATAGGAATATTCAAAGTTAGGTCATGCTTCTACAGAATATTGAAAGTAGTATTAAAATATAACAATGCACCAGATTTTAACAGACACAGGATCCAGCCCTCAGAGCAGGTAGCAGGAGTAACTAGAAGCTTCTTAAAGTTTCAGTATTAAAGACTAAACTCCAATTCAGAAAAGCATGCCTATTCAAGGAAACATTTAAGCATGTACTGAACTTTAAGCATGTACTTGGATTCTACTAAAGACACTGACATTTTAACATATTTGTATGTGCAGGGAAGAATTCAAGCATACACTGAAGTGCTGAACTGAACTGTGGCCTACACAGGGTAACAACATCGGGAAAGAAGATGCAAGTGATAGACAACACTTGAACAGCACCTCCCTCTAATCACCAGAATGACCAAAATTTCTCAAATGCTAAAAACACAATGGAGAGGCAGGGTTTCAAAAAATAGCAATTTTAAAAACCTAAAGCATAAGGAAAAAAGAGGACTTTGTGAAACAAAACCTAGAGCGCATGCAGCAAAAATAATATCCATCAGACATTCAAATTAGAATGTGGTGAGAAAATGGAGGAGTAGGACAAGTGACAAGGAAGAGAAGTGTTTATATGTCAAAACCAGTAAGTGATAAAATAGGCCAAGACAAGATAGAACAGAGAGAGAAGAGCATTAGATAACTGGCATGGGAAACAAAGATGGTTCAACTCTAAGAAATGTTAGAACCTGAAGGGAAATGAAAAAGGGAAAATGAAAATGAAAAACTTCCTTCCACTCCTTGAGCTCTCTCAGTTGACACCCATCCCTCCCTTTCTTCTTAAGTTACTAATATACACAGGAAGTGAATGGCTGAGAGCACACTTCTAAAGAGCTGAAAGTGCCACTCTTTGATAGGTTGATGGAAAGCCCCAACACAGAACTAACTACCCATTCCTCATACAAATGCTCGCTCATTACTTCTTGGATGGCTTGAGGAGATTTAAAAAATAAGAACAAGTTGTTTTTCTCTGTTAGATTCTTCAGCTGTTTCTTAGTCTAACATAGCCTGAAACTGAACCAAGCGTTAAAACCTGAACTCTCCTTGCAAGATCCTCAGAAGACTCGTGATGACATTTGGTCTGTTAAATGAGCTGCAGCTCTCCCTCTTCAATTACATGTGGACTAAGAAGCACCATGGTTAGTAGAACATACAGCCAGATGCTAGGTTCATAACAAGCAGGAATCCCAAATTCTCTGATTTAAAAAAATCCACAAAATCTGTTTTTCCATGACTGAATGAAACACCACTGTATATATACATATATACAGCACACACACACACATATATATTTCATAGACATTAGGGGCTGGAAGGGACCTTGTGAGATCAAGTCCAGCCCCCCTGCCATAGGCAGGAAGTCAGCTGGGATCAAGTAATCTCAGCAAGAAAAATATCCATTTGTTTTTTGAGAGTCCAGAGTAGGTGCTTCCACCACCTCTAGGGGGGAGTCTATTCCAGACCCTGGACACATGCACCATAAAGAACTTTTTTCTTATGTCTAGTCTAAATCGGCCTTCCTGGAGTTTATAGCCATTAGACCTTGTCATCCCCTGGGGAGCTCTGGTGAACAGCTGTTCTCCCAGGTCCCAATGTCTCCTACTAAGTCCCCACTGAGCCTTCTCTTTTCCAGACTGAAGAGTCCCAAATCCCTCAGTCTCTCCTCCAGGCCTTGGATCATACCAGTGGCTCTCCTCTGGACTCTCTCAAGCTTTTCCACATCTCTCCTGAAGTGGGGGGCCCAAAACTGGATGCAGTACTCCAGCTGCGGCCTCACAAAGGCTGAGTAAAGTGGGAGAATGACTTCCCTGGTTTTGCTTGAGATGCACCGGTAGATGCATGCCAGAGTTCGCCAGCCACAGCATCGCACTGGTAACTCATTCATCTTGTGGTCAATCAGGACCCCCAACTCTCTTTCAGCCACGGTGCTAGCAAGTGTAGCACTGCTGAGTTTGTAAGTACATTGAGGGTTCTTCCTACCAAGAAGGAAGAACCCTCAACATACAAGCTCAGCAGTCCAAGTCGACCTGTATCCCCAGCCTGTCCTGCGGTCTGACCGCCTTCCCCCATAATTTGGTGTAATTCGCGAACTTTGCTAGTTTGCATCTGACTCCCGACTCCAGATTCTTAATGAAGATGTTAAGGAGTACCAGCCCAATTACTGAGACCTGAGGGACTTCACTGGTCACCCTACACCACACTGATTTGCTCCCATCAACTAGTACTCTTTTGGTCTGACCCCGTAGCCAGTTACCTAGCCATCAGACCATAAGATGATCAAGGTCACAGGTCCCCAAGCTTAGCCATGAGAACATCGTGGGGAACTAGGCTTTCCTGAAATCCACATATATGTCATCCACGTCATCTCCCTTGTCTAGGGCTCATGTCACCTGATCATAGAAGGAGATGAGATTGGTCAAGCAAGACATACCAGTCACAAAGCCATGTTGGCTGGCCTTCAGAAGCTCACCTTCCTTTGGTCTGGTCCAGGATATATATATCTAACAAAATAAAGGGCTTAGTCTGTCTCTGTCTGTCTGTCCATAATGCTTTTAACCGACTGCACATGTGTCACCAAGAGGGCGGGCAGTGATTGGCTACACGGGTCTGGGCTATGCGGGCCCAAGTTTGAGCTGCTGACAGGAAGTTTCTGGCAAACGTGCCGCAGCTGCCCAAGCAATGGGGCTTCCCCACGCCTCCCTGCCTGAGGGCGATGGGAGTGGGTCACGGTGGTGGTGCCCCCCAGCCACCCATCCCTGACGCCTCCCAGAACAGCTGGGGGAGGGAGAGACGAAGGGTACCTGGGTGAGGGGGAAGTGAAGGGGGGGTCATGGTGGCTGCTACTGTTGTGACTGAGTGGCAGTGAGGGAGGGGAGCAGGAAGGGGGTCCCGATAACAGCTGGCAGGGAGGAGGAAGTGGCAGGGAGGAAAGGAGGCTGTGCGGATCTGGGCAGGCGTGGGGCAGGGGGAGGTGAAGTGGGGGCATGGTGGCAGCTTTTGTTGGGGCTAGGTGGCAGGGAAGGAAGGGAAGGAAGTGGGAAAGGGCAGTCATGGTGCCAGTGCCCCTCTGCCACCCAGCTCCAAGAACAGCTGGCAGAGGGGGGGGCAGCAGGGAGGGAGGAATGGGAGGGGAAGGGAGGAAGCCCCCGCGCCAGAGGCTGGAGGAGGCAGCAGTGGCAGTGGAGAAGGGATTCTTTACATGGCCGACCCTGAAGGGTGAGCAGGGGGTGAGGGGGAGCCATGTAAACACTCCCTGAAATCCGTCATTCCTGACAGGCAATTAGCTAGTGCGTGTGTGTGTGTATACACACACACACACACACACGCACGCACACCCCAGTTGAATGCAATGTTTAAGTGATATATTTACAATTTTAACACAATGTGGAATTATAATAAAATAAATTCTAAATACCTACATATTTTGGTGTTTCATTTTGATTTTTTTATTATAGAAAAATCAGAGCTCTCCCTGCCCCACTTCGCTCACCAGGATATGGATGCGGGTCCAGCTGCAGCTGTGCGTTGTTTCCCCCACTGCATTTTGTGGCACCGAGGAGCCCTAATATGCCAATGCCCTGCCCCTGCCCAAGCCACTCACACCCAAGCCACAGCCTCCCAGCCCTGCTAGTGCCCCTCACTCCACTCACAGCCCCCTGCCTGACTGACCTCCTCCCACTCCCCCCAGCCCCTCACCAGCTGGAACACGTTTCCCATGTTTTTCTCCGTAAAAGGAGAAAATCTACCCTTTTCTGTGTCTTTCTGTAGCAAACGGAAAACCCAGATCCCTGATAATAAGACTACATTTACTAAAATAAACTCATCTAATTTCTCTCCTCTGATAAATCTATTAATTAGTCAATGAAGCTATCAAGATACGTTAGGTTTTTTTGTAGGTGAAAAATTCCAACACAGAAAATTCTTTTCCTGGAATGGAAACAATGTTATCAATCATTATGCAAAGGAATCTGATCTGAAGACGCTGAAAATCAATCTGAAGTTACAGGGTTGGGTCTATCCATGTAATCCCCTTCGGTTTTCACATTTATGCATCAGTGTATGCAAAGATGCACATCACAGTCTCCAAAGCATTAGTTTAACCACCCACTAGCTATATATTAAAAGGACACCAGATGACATGTTAAATGCTTGTAGTAACTTTTCACCTCTTTCCCTCTGGCCAGACTGATTATTTCTTTCAACGGTGTTCCTCAAAAAAAAAAAAAATCACTTAGAAAATGAAACTACAGTTCCCCATAATAACTGCACACTTCTTTCTCAAGACAGTCTGGCTGTAAATAAGATCAAAAGCCTAATTCTAGCATTCAACACAATGAACTAAGCCTACTGAACAAAGAAAACGGTTTTAAACTCTTAGACTGGTTAGCATTCTCTGTTTTGTAGCAATGTGCCACTTCGTATAAATGCAATTACAGATACATTACCCAAGCTCAGTGACATCTTTGGCTGTAATTAGGATCATTGAATACTTGGACTGGAAGGGCTCTGGAAGGTCATCTAGTCCAGCCCCATGCTCAAGGCAGGATTATCCCCAATTAAACCATCCCAGCCAACTATCGGTCTAACCTCCTTTTGAAAATTTCCAGGGATGGTGACTCCAAAACTTCTCCAAGTAGTCTGTCACAATACTTAACCACTCTCAGAGTCAGAAAGTTCTTCCAACCTACTGCAACCTAAATTTCCTCTGCTGCAGTGTGAAGGCATTCTTTCTAGCCCTGCCCCTACAGCCACAAAGAAAAATCTATCTTCATCCTCTTTTTAATTACCTTTTAGGTATTTGAAGGCTGTAGTCAAATCCCCCCCTCAGTCTTGTCTTCTCCAGACACAATTATCCTAGTTATTTCAGTCTGTCCTCATAAACCATGGTTCCCAGGCCTCTAATCATTTTTGTCACTTTCCACTGGACTCTAACCTCTTCACATCTTTCTGGAAGTGTGGGGCCCAAAACTGGACAAATTATTCCAAGTTGAGGCCTCACCAGTTCCAAAAAGAGTGGAAGAGTCACTTACCTTGATTTGCAATATACTCCTGTTAATACATCCCAGCATGTTGCATTTTTTTTTTGCAACAAGAGTACCTGTTGGCTGCTAAGCCAGTTTATGGACCATTCTAACCCCTAGGTCTTCCTGTAATGCAGCCTACAAAATTCCCCAGCCTGTATTTATCCATGCAATTATTCCATCCCAAGTGCAGGACTTGTCCTTCTTAATTTTCCTCCAACTGGTCTATCCACCATTTCTCCAGGAGATTCTGGATCCCAGCCCTTCTCCCCAGGCCCTGCAACTCCATCCAACTCCCTGCAGCTCCAACCAGTCATCTGCAAATTTGCTAAGCGTGCACTCAATCCCAACTTCCCAATCATTAATGAAGATGCTGAACAGTACTGGACCCAGGAAAGATACACGTTTGATACACATCCTCCCAACCGTTGAGCCATCAATGACTATTTGTTCAACATGATGATTCAACCAGTAATTTCATCTTGTTTTTACTTCCTTATCGAAGTATATCACATCCACTATTCTCCCCAACATCCACCGAGCCTGTCACCTTACCATAGAAGGAAATCAAATTCAGGCATGATTCGCTCTTAGTGAATCCATGCTGGCTGTTCCTCATCACCTTGTTCTCCTCTAGATGCTTCAAGACAGATTCCTTTAAGACTTGTTCCAAGGTCTTTTCAAATACTGAAGTTAGGCTGACGGGTCTGTAATGGCATGGAACCTCCCTTTCTTAAAATGAGCATTCTTATTTGCCCTTTTCCAATCATTTATGACCTCACTTAACCTCCCATGAGTTCTCAAAGAGAATATCTAATGGCTCTGAAATATCTCAGCCAATTCCTTCAGTTTCTTAGGGTGTATGTACCCCAACCAGCCCTGCTGACTTGAAAGTATCTCCAAGTAATCCCTAACCTGTTCTTCCACTACCACAGGCTGTTTCCTTGCCTAACTTTCCTGCCAACTGTGCTTGTCTTCTGGTAGCTGACCTTATTTATGAGGACTGAAGTAAAAAAGGCATTAAAAAGTCTTTTCTGCATCATCCAGAACTAGACTGCTTTCTTCATTTAGTAAGAGACCTACACTTTTTTTGGCCTTTTTCCTCAAAAAGGTATTCTGATTTGGGACATAACTTAAGGACATGCTTAAAAAAAACTTAATTCATTTCTTAAGAACTGTCAAGAACAGAGGTGGAATTACATATATGCCCTAATGATTTCCTGAATGGGGACCTTGGTGCAGATGTTTTCATTCTGAAAGGAAGTACAGAACAGGTAATGGCCTTTAGTTCGTGTCCTCACTGAGATCAGAGGCACACTCTAACTGGGCTTAAATTCAGCCATCTAGCCTAACTACATTGCCCCCCATGGACAGAAATATTTTCCCTCAAGAGCATGGAAGGCAGCCAAACTTAAGCAAAGATACTTTTCCAGTTGTTTCACAAGCCTGCTTTCCTACAGGTTTCTCTGACAGAATCATAGAAAATTAGGATTAAAAGGGACCTCAGGAGGTCATCTAGTCTAACCCCCTGTTCAAAGCAGGACCATCCCCAACTAGATCATCCCAGGCAAGGCTTTGTCTAGCTGAGTCTTAAAAACTTCCAAGGATGAAGATTCCACCGCCTCTCTGGGCAGCCTGTTCCAGTGTTTTACTAACCCTTCTAGTGAGCAAGTTTGTCCTAATATCCAACCTAAACTTCCCTTGCTGCAACTTGAGGCCATTTCTCCTTGTTCTGTCATCTGCCATCACTGAGAACAGTCTAGCTGCATCCTCTTCAGAATCACCCTTCAGGGAGTTGAAGGCTGCTATTAAATCCCCTTTCAGTCTTCACCAGACTAAATAAGTCCAGTTCCCTCGGCCTCTTCTCAGAAGTCAGACCCCTGCCCCTGAACCATTTTTGTTGCCCTCTGAACTCTCTCCTATTTGTTGACAACCTTTCTATAGTGAGGGGCCCAAAACTGGACACAGTCAGGGCCGTCCCTGGGGGAGGGGGGGCGGAATCAGGGCAACCGCCCTGGGACCCACGCTTCAGGGGGCCCCGTGGAGGTAGGCAGAGCAGCGGTGGCATGGAGCTGGGAAGAGCAGCAGCTCCGCTTCCAGCCACTCGCTACCCCCTCCCCCTTGCTGCCAACAGTAGCAGCACCGTCTTCGGGTCCAGGATCGGGGCGGGGCCTCACATGGGCAGATTTGCTCTGGGCCCCACACCCTGCTTGGGTTGCCTCTGGACACAGTACTCCAGATGTGGCCTCATCAGTGCCAAAAAGAGGGGAATAATCACTTCCCTCAATCTGCTAGTAGACTGGTTGGAGTGAGCATAAGAAAATATTATGACTTTCTACTGACATCCACCGTGAGGAAAGAAAGAAGGTAGATAATAAAAAAGTTACAATCCATTCCAACAGCAGGACTTCAGTACTTGTAGATTTAGAAATGAATGTTGCACATCTTTCTAAAAAATATATTCTAATTCAAGCCCTACCACTCTGGCTTTATGGTGTCTACAATCACAGAAGTGCTATAGAATGAAATCCTATGGTCTATGTTATGGGCACCAGACTAGATGCACACAGAAAAGGTCTCTTCTGATCTTGAAACTTTTGAACCCCATAAGGACACTACTGTACTAGAACAATTCTTGTTTCTATCTGTTTCATATTCCAAGAGAATTTACTGCTTTTTTCTCTCCTAAAGGCATTCATTTCTTCTAGAACAACCTTATAAGATTGTCTCAGGGCACTAAGGTGCCCTGCTCCTAGAAGAATAGGAACTGCCTGAGGAAAGCCCAAAGAGCCAGGCAGGAGCCCAGGTGCAGGTTGCCATGGCAACCAGCTAAGGAGGAAATTGGTCTGCACCTGTACCTGGTCAGCTGGCCAGAAGGGGTAGGGCCCTGGGCCCATATAAACCCCAGGACAGGGACTAGGGAGGTCAGTTCTCTGCTGGCAGCCAAGGGAGAAGGAGCATTCCTAGACCAACTGAAGGGAAGAGGCCTGACCAAGTTCTGCTCTGGGTAATGTAATGAGGCCGAGCACACCTTACGTAGCTTGTGTTATGTTATAGCCCAGGGGCTTATGTTTGGTTGTTGTTTGATAACACTGATGATTTGGGTAAGGCTATTTGGGGAAGGAGGAGGCCTCACTGGGGGCCCACTGCAGCATGGGGACCCTGGTGCCAGAGAGGGCACAGCATCTGGGGTACACAGACCCCGGTGCCAGAAAGGGCGCCGAGACGAGGGCTGCGGAGAGCCCAGCGAAGACAAAGTGTCGAATTATAATGAGGCCTAGGCGAGACAACGCCAATACCATCTGTGAGGCTTGAGGCGTGGTAAAGAGGCAGTTAGAGCCACACATATAGCCCATAAGGCTGGAGACCCACGAGGTCCAGGGAAGTCCATCAGGACTGTGTCTGACCGGATGTGAAGGCACTCTCCCTACACTACATTTTACATCAAGACGTGGCAGGAAAGAATAGAGGGTGCCCATTGGGTTGAACTGGCATGGTTGAGGGGCCTTAGCAGATCACGGCCATCCTGAGGGACCCCATCCCGTGACAAAGATCATCTATGTACAGCAATTGGGAACAGGTATTTGTTTTAATATCTGGAGTCATAACAGCAAGTATATCTGTCGGTAACAGTGTAACGGGGTGGAGTTCCTGGGCACCCAAAGAGATCGATGCCCCCGTCCCTGTTTAGGGTAGTCTGTCCTGCTCTTTCCTGCCATGCATTTGATGTAAAATTAACAGATGTAATGCGGGAGGCCTGCCCATTTGCAACCCTGGTGTTGTGGGCCAACTGCATAGCTCTGAGCTACCCCTACATCATGTCCCATGCCTCACAGATGGCATCCAATTCCACATCCTACTCCCCTGGCCCCCTCACTGGACTACACATGGCTTCTGGCCCATTCAGGCCCCATTTGGTGGGCCTTGACCCCTTGGTCCCTCACTGGACCACTCCCCCAGCCCCTCACTATGCTACACACGCTCACTCCGACCCCTCACTAGACTGCACTTCTGTTAAAAAATCCAAAATTCTCTGATTAAAAAAAATCCAAAGTTCTCCTATTTAAAAACTCAGAAGGTATGATTCCCTCAATTAAAATGAAACACCACTCCGTGCGTGTGCGTATATATGTGTATGTATCAGTTTAACCCAATGTTTTATCAATTTTTTAAAAGCAGCTGGAAGCCTACCAGTGCCTCAATCATTATAATAAAATTAAATCCTAAATACCTATTTTGGCATTTAATTTGGATTTTTCTTATCATGGAAAACCATAGCTCATCCTTCCCCCTTCACTCACTAGAACATGTATCCAGCTACAGCTGCCCCTCCTCTACTTGTTTGTGGTGCTGAGCTGCCCTGATATGCTGGTTCCCCTAACTCCCAAGCCACAGCACCTCAAGCCCTGCACTGCCAGCCTTTCTGACATGACCAGCAGGCGGGGCTGGCCGTAGGGGTGGGCAGGGCAGTTCCTGCCCACTGAACTGTGGAAGCAGCTCCTGCCCAGGGCTAGTCCAGCCGGACTGCAGCCCTGCACGTCACTGTAGATACAAAAATTGGGGGGGTGGGGGGGAGTCACATGCCCCCTATGCTGCCCAAACGTGATGCCTTGGCACATGACCCCTCCCCAGGAGTGTTTACAACAGTGGGGAGCCAGCCCGCCCCACAACAAGCCATCTGTGGTTTTGTCCTGTTCCCTTGTTGGGTGCCACGGCTGCACATTCCCACCCCCGCCCCGGGCACCACACACTGCCCTGGCTGGGCAGCACCTTCAACCCCAGCAATCAAACCTGCCCCACTCCTTCCCTCACTGTGCAGCCTCCACACAAGCTGCTGCCTCAGTCCCCCCCCCATAATGTTGTGCCCTGCCCCATGTCACCTACGTGCCCTGCCCTCCACCTACCTCCCCCCCGCCACCAACCTACCTGCAGGGAGCTACTGTCCACCATGGTGTCTGGGGCTGTGTTACCAGCTACATGCACATGGTCTCACATGCATATGGTGCCCCTTGCCTCTGACTGCCTTTTTCCCACTCCCCTCAGCCCCAAGCAGCCCCTTGCAGGCTGGAACTCTCAAATAGTGGAACAAGCTCTAAATGCTTGTTGGAAAAGTACCAGGCTGGAGTTTTAGATGCACAAAGCAACAATACTTTTCACTAGTGACCTAAAAAAATCCCTAAATCACCTTTTAAATAATTTTCCTTTAATACACAGGTTCTGGTTTATCATATCTTTTTTTGCAACAGAGAGAAGTATTTTAGTAAGTCTTTGTATGCACAAGGCAGAGCTTATGTGCACTGAAAAAAGTTATGTATCTGATTCTTCCATGTTACAGTTGCACCAAAGTGTCAAAAATTCTTTCCCAGCATGCCCAAACTCAGGCAGTCAAAAAAAGCATTTTAAAACGGGGGTCTGCACAATAAGAGTATTATCCAGATGAACATTTGCAAAGGTCAGATAAATTAAGTGACATGCCATAAAAAAAGGCAAGCCTTTAAAAGGGGCTGGGGGTGACTTGTTTTACATATAACCCACTTTCCCAGCCCAGCAAGATATTAGAAGTCTTTAAAGACTACTCAGAATTAGCTATTGAGAGCCAAAAGATGAAAAACCAATTGAAATGGTATAGGAACTACTTCCCTGACTGCTGGCCTTTATTTAGACCTGTTTAGTTTCTCCTTTCTAACATGCAAGGATATCTTTGCAAAGATCCTCTGATTTAGATTTAAGAATGAAACCATTCCATTCCTTTCTGATTTGTTTAAGTCAAGTTTTAACACCCTTACACGGTGCTGTGGTTTCATATCTTTCTTTAAGGGGGAAAAAAACAGGTATTCTGTACAATAAATTAGTTAAGAATATTATGGTTGCAGTGCATTAGGATACACAAAAAGTTATTCCAGTCCAGGCTTATATTATTAGGCCTACTGAGTATCAGCTGGTTTTAAAACAGCAAGACATGACAGTTTCTTTTTTCCTCCCTTAACTTAATTATACAGACAATCAAATTTTTAAATGTGGATTTGTCGCTGCTTTAGAGCTTCCTAAAGGTTGACTCTGGTAACCACTGTTGACCATACAACACACACTTGCTCAACAAAATGCTGAGAGTTGACATTGTTGATTACTTTTTCACTTAGGTGGTGATTACCAGTTATAAAGACTGGAAGTAATCAATCCCAGTTTAACAGCTGGGCCTATTGATGGAGTGAAAAAAACAATGCAAAACTGAAACCAAAGACTGGCCCCAGAATTTAAGATAAGATGTGGAACATGTTTTTTTTTTTTTTTTTTTTAAAAAGCCTTTAAAAAAAATCCCCAGCAAGACAAATTACCAAATTTCTGTATTAAAATGCTCAAAAATTGTAAACTTTTCCTCCAAGGTTCTCTTTTGTCATCATTTTAAATTGTTCTGCACTCCATCAATAGGCCCAGCTGTTAAATTGTGAAGACGTGACAACAAGTCTCTAGGCAAACAACTGCTTAGAGTGAGATCCTTTTCTTTAGAATAATCAGAGCTAGCTGACAAAAGGGGGCCATGCTGAATGCCCTTTCAACAATTCCTACCAAAAGCAATGCAGGGGAGGGGGTGGAAAATACCCCACAATTGTAGGGAGAACATTGCTTTGCAATAAAAAAAAAAAAAGTCTTGCTATTTAGTGAAATGGTCACAAATGGAACTCATGCAGGTGATGAGAGTTCCTCTAGCTAACAGTCCTGAGCCTGTCCCAGGCTACATTTCTCAGGTACATGAAAATTTTATTAGCTTCAAAGCGAGCTGCCAACAAGAGTGAACGATCCTTTAAAAAGGAGCCTGTAAAACTCTTATTTACTACTTTTATCACCTTAACTTTATAAGGTATAACAACACAGCCATGAGTTTGCTAGCTGTAACAGAGAGGAAGGACATAAACAGCAATGCCAACTTGGCACATTTTAATACAGAATTAAAATACAAGGACAGTGAAAACAACGCATGTGCAGGCACACACACAGAAAGACTTCTGCAGTGGGGAATGCAGAAGAAGTGGATGGTATAAGACTGTCTAAAATAAGGAGCCTCTCACCAGTTTTCATTAGGGCACAGGATAAAAGGCCTGTGGCAGCTATGTCAGTCTATGATAGAGTTGATGTGGTTGACAACATCAGTGCAGTCAAACCATTGCTGAAAGGGAGAAAAGACTTCCTAGTGTATGTGGCTAATCTGCATTGACTTGATGCTTAATCTGGAAATGTCCTGATTCTTCAAAACCCTTGCAAGAATCCAAGTGGAAGTGAGAAGCATTTACCTTTAAGGGAAATACTGGTTTTCTCACGCTTCTGTCACTGGACAAAGAACTTTACTAGAAACAAACTCTTTTGTGATTCTTTACTGTTCTCGCAACAAATTTCTTTATCCCATCACAAAACACCAGGACATATATATTTCCTCTTCCTTCCAAACTTATCAAAATCAAACTACATCAAAGAGTAGGTTTTTCTTTTTGGCTCAGAAGGAGATCCTTCTCCCATATAGCCTATGTGACTAGGTCTGCAGTGATGGAAAACCAATTTAAAAAAAAAAAAAGCGCACATTCAACTTCCTCAACCTGTCTATAATACCAGTGAAGTTACAAGATTTGGACCATCATGCCACAATTAATGCCAGAGCCTTCCTTCTATCTGCAACAGCTACACAAACTTTTGGTCAACTTTCTCCACCTCATTTTCCAGTCTCAGTTGAGCACTGTCTCGTTTTTCATCTTTCACCTCCCAACTTTCTTCGCTCTCTGATGCTATTTAATAAAAGTAAATATTCTATTAAACTCTAAAATCTGTGAACAGAATTTGAATTTAAAATGCTATACAAGATTATGGTATATTGGGTTGAATCATTGCTATTATTCTGTTAATAAAACACCTTCTTCAATGTATATATTTAAATCAAAGGAGAGAACACTCCTATCATGGATACGTATTCACTGTGATTCAGCTAAATGCACTGTTAATTAGTCAAAATATTTAAGAACTGCAAGCAAAATCCTGGTATACATTACAAATCCTGGTATACAGCGGTATCTGACTACTTCATAACGTGACCAGAAGCCCATAAAAAGTTAAGCACTTCCCTGTCTCTAAGGACTACTCAAAAGCTGTGACTCATGTCAGTGCCACAAAAAGTTCAGCTTGTTATGGTTAAAATAGTCTGCATTTCATGAGCTGCAATTCAACACATGACCACTATTTGTCTAACAGAGTGGTTCTCAACCTTTTTTGTATCGGGACCCATTTGCAAACATGGATGGCCAATCCTGACCCAGTGCTCCCCACCCCCAGGCCAGTGTGTGGGGCAGGGTGAGGTATGTGTGGGGCATGGGAGGCCTCCAAGCAGCCCCTTGCAGGCTGGAACCCTGCCAGCCTGTAAGGGAAAAGCCACAGTTTCCAACAATTTTCCCCTTTAAAGGAGTATCCATTTTTCAAGTGTGTTGATCCATTTTTTAAGTTTGTTCATGACACTTTCATATATTCTTGCGACCCACAGTTGAGAAAAGCTGGTCTAACAGGAATCAAACCAGAATGCTAATAGACATTCTGAAATATTCTTTTTTACGTGATGTAAAAATTTACATGTTAACTATGAAAAAGTTTTGCTTTTGTTTCCTGCTGGTTAAGAATTAAGTCTTTAAGATCAATTCAGCTGAAGACTACAAGCTGAGAAAAGGGTTATCTAGGAATGTTCCAGACAGCTGTGCATGCCTCCTCCATCCATCTTAAGACTTCAATTTCCACCTTTTGTGGAAAGGAAATAAACAATTAGCATCCTGTTCCAATCACTACCTAATAGCCGGCTTTAGTGACTTCAGAGTACAATCCTCCTCCTCCTCCACTTTTTCTTAAGACCATCTTATCTCAAGCATAACTTAGTTAATTAGAAGTATTTTCAGACAGATGGCCACTTTTTTTAAATACAAACTATTGTTTCCGTTTGAAAATTGGAGAAATTAAAAAAACCCCAACCTGTAAACAACAGTTTATAGAAGGTCTCCCTATATTACTGCTTTAATATTCTAGCATGTGGGAATTCTGCTAGTAGTAGTGTCGGCAATAGGCTGAACCCTGCATAAACCATTTAATCTTTAGTTATTAGCATTATACCCCTACATGGGGCCTCACAAAGAACCACAAGGAATAGGAACCTCCTCCTCCCTGCACTTCAATCACTCTATGCTGGAAGCAACTTCAAGTACCTACCAAAACTAACATTTATTTTTACCTATCTGATACCTTAACTCCATTGTTTCTTTAAAAGAAAGTAGGGGAATCTTGGGGCGTGGGGAGCTAAATTAGTCAAATTCTTTTGTGCATGGATGAACAACAGGAAAGCAAAGCCTTGGGGCCTCTGGGGAGGAACCTTGTCCCTACAGACCTACTCTGATGTGCTCATGAGATAAGGCTCATAGTGACACTTAAGGAAAGGCCTGCTCGCATTTGAATTTCTGCATTCCTCAAGAACAATTCATGGCAATCACTAACTTTGCAGAGGAGCTACATGAAAGCTTTGGCCAATGAATGAGGGTCATCTGCTCTTTATCACAGGGTAAACCTCATCCTGGCCAGTTTCTAACCTTTTAACCCTGTGAATTCTTAATTTGCACATGAATAATGGAATTCTGCCTAGAGTGCAACCTTCAGCTTCCAGTTCCTAACTTTAGAAACCAAGACATGATCTCCTTGTAGGTTCAAATCTTAAAACTCTTGGATAGATTAAAGTTTTAAGTTTCTAAATGCAACACTAAACATTACACTTCGGAAGCAAAAGATAAGTTTCCTGGTGCAAGCTCTGTCCAGGCAAAGTAAAAGAACATCCTTGCACCCTGCTGCTATCAGTGACTAAAGCACCATTTGCTTTTTTCCTCCAAAGAAAGAATGCCCATTTAATGCCTATTCTCCAACTGTTTAATATGTATAGTTGCTGCTTTACTCTGACCACAAGATAGAGTCATTTTTGCCTTTACAACAATTCTTGACAACTACTCTTAAATGAAATGATCATAAGATATCACCCTACAAAACTTTATTTTCATTCATTGGAAATAACTGCAGTTCATTCAAAGCCTATTAAACAAGGAACACTTCTGAAAGAGAAGCTTCAAGACTAGTTTTGCATACACAGTTTACAGGCTTTAAAATAACCATGTCAATTATCGCCTCATTTTATGGCCAATAGCAGATTGATTAAATGTTCTAAGAGAAGAATATTACAAAGAGCACACTGACATGAGACAGCTTCCAGCTTAGTCACTAGCCATCTATATGCAATACCATCATGATCTCTATCCTTATAAACTCTGAGTAATTTGAGAAATTAAGCATCTCACATGGGGTTTTTTTTTATTTTCATAGAGAAAAACTTGTTAAATCCAAGCAAAATGTTCAACATGCTTTTGTCATGAATTCAGTCTTAGTTCTTAATCAGAAAAGAAAGGCACGCACAGTAAAACAAGAACTGACATTCCACAACACAATGCAAATCAATTAGTCACAATTTTTTCCTTGTTAAAATGTTGAATAAAGCTCCATCCAAAAATCACCTTTCTAGAAATGTAAAATTTTCACAGGGATTCAATGCCACTATTTCTGGTAAAAGATCTATAATGTCTGTATACAAAAAGATGCTACAATAGACTCCCACAAGAAATTCCACATGTCCTGTAGGGGTATCTTTCAGTGCATGATGCTGCATAATAATCCTTGCAATAAGGACTCTTGATTTTCTAACATTCCACAGCTGCAGACACAACCAGCTGCTGCTGAACTTGCAAGTTTTTAAAATTCGGTTCTCCACCACACCAATTATTAAGAAGAAAACTAAAATATATTTCTAAACAATAGTCCAGAACCATCTACCTGAACCTGCAACAGCCCCCCATGAGACAAGAGGTCTCCTTCATGCCTTGACTCTGAAACCTAATGAAGACTATTTAATTCCAATGCTAACACTTTGCCTCTGAGCATTCCATCAGAAATATCCTATGAACATTAAAATAAAAACTGGAACAGGAAGGAGCAGAATCCATTGCTTTTAAGGGAACTAGAAATTCACCCTCTTCTCAAGTGTCACGATGACCCTTAAACAGTTGCAAGCCCCCCATTATCTCTTGAATGTTCACAGTCCACAGCTACCTGCAAGGAACCTTTAGACCTTCTCCTGACACCTTCCAAATCCTGGAACATACTGAAAATAAAGGGTCATAAACAGACCCAATATTTCATACTCTGATTAATAAAGTCAACACTCTCTTACTAAAGTTTTAATTAAGAAAAGTTACTTCAATCTCAGATTTAACTTGATAATACCCAAAGATGCTCAGTTTACTTGGAGCTGCCACAAAACTATCAGTGCTGCAGACTTCCACAGAAAACAGATGTGTGTGGGAGAGCAAAGGAAAACCTTGTTGGAGAAATTAGGTCCATGAATTAAATCCATCTTGCCAAAGAATACTGGAGCTCTAAGTCCTACAAGAGACTGTTATTCCTTTGGGAATTACCACCAGTGTTTGAGTGACATATATGTATGTTGCAGTTCCAGCCAGAAAGCTTAGTGACAAACCTCAGTATTGTCATGGAGCAGACCTAATTCTGATTCCTAGTGCAGGCATCTCATTCCTCAAATTAGCAGAGGCCAAGAATATTGAAGACACAGCACACTCAGGGACAGATTATTAAAAGTCTACAGGTGCTTAAAGAAGCATACAGAGTCTAGACCCCTATCTATATTCATAGGTGCTTAAACAGCTCTAAAAATCTGGTTCTCAATCTCAAGTTCCTCATGGTACTCAACAGAGACCCCTGTATTTGTCTAAAGACATGCTTTGAACAATCAACCTCGCCCTCCCCCCCCCGCCCAAAAAAAAAAAAATACCCAGTGTCCAGTCCTTCTTGGCTAAGAGTGGATCAGAAATGCAAGGCCTCAACATTTCAATCAGCAGGGCTCTCCCAGGCCTGCACAGAGGTTCTGCTCTGGCTTGTGCATCTAAGGACTGGTCAACAATTCAGTTTGTTGTACCATCAAAACTTTCAAATCATTCACTTATATTAAAACATTTTTAATATTACAACTGTAGCTCCTGTCAAGCAGGATCTGAAAAAAAAAACCTGTTTGGAACAGGATACTGTTCATTTCATTGTTTTATAGATTGTCAAACTGCAAGAGGGCTCAAACCAAAACTCAATACCCAAGAAATTACAAGAGAAAGTACACAGAATAATACACTCTACCTGTGAAACACCAACAACTTTAGTGAGGTTACAGGGATGGATTTGTCTAATCATCTAATACATACTTTTTAAAAACCAAATATTTTTGGTTTAATTTATTAAATCAGAGCTTAAATGCTTTTCTATATTTCTACTGGCTTTTTGATAAGTCTGCACGTGCTCAGAACAATATATAGAGTTGCACATTCTTATTAGCAGTGTTGTCACACACTGGAAGAAGTTACTGAGTTGATAACTTTATGTATTTGTCATAAAAAAAAAGAGATTTCAAGGCCAGAACTTACTTGCTAATGTGAGATGACCTTTTTGACTGAGAATGGCCCCATATTTGTTCAGAGCTAAACACTGGTAAAATCCTTCATCAGATGGTTCTCCTCTCTTTCCTTCCACCTCACTGATGTATAAAGAGCCATTGGATAAAGTGTAGATCCTTTCATTTTCAGAAACCTTTGCTCCATTTTTCAGCCATGTAATGGTAATGGGAACTTCACCATGGGCATGGCAATCTAAAACGACTGGGTCCTTCCTTGTGACAGTTATGTCCTGTGGCTCTTTTATGAAAAACAGCTCACTAAAGCACCACACTCCTGAGAAAGAAAATAGGTTTTTGATTATAAGTACAGGCATACAAGGATCATTATAAGTAAAAGCAAACCTGAAAGCACACACTAACTGAAGTGGTGCAATATAAATACTTCTGTAGCCAACAAGTACCCAATTCTGCCCCTACAGACTGCAAGAGGAATTGTGCAGCTGACTCCAACGAAAGTAAAAGGCAGCCCTAAATAACTATGCTGCTTTGAGTTTGCAAATACATGTAATTATCTGAATGAGAAAGCAAGAGTAGCGCTTTGAATATTTAAACCTGCCTCACCAAGATTCAATATAAAAATGCTGGACTGTGAATATTTGCAGAAGCAATTTCTCCTCTCCCAATTTCCTGTCGCTCTTATGTATAAAAAAGATCATCTGATGGTTTCCACACACTGCACTAAACCAGCCCTCATACAGGTGTGGAGCCCTTGCTGGCCTGGTTTTAGCAGCATTGCCCAGGGAAGCTAGGAGCACAAGCTGTCTGCTGATTTTACAAGCTTGTCAAAAAGATCTTGAACGGGGCGAGTCGTAAACGTCTAATTTTACTAGAAATCTTTAGCAAAACCCAGCCATTGTGAGCCAGGGGTGTTATCCCCGCAGCCCTGCAAGCCTCGGGCACCCTCTGCACCCACTCCCCGGGGAGAAGCGACTACGGTCGTTTGCAGCAAGGGCACGTGGGCTTTTGCACGCCTGTGCTTCAAGCGCAGGCGGCAACTTTTCAACGCTGCTGCCGCGCTCGCTCGTGCAGCGCAGCGGAGGCGCTCGGAGCCGCGCGGCAGGTCCCCGGTGCTCTCCCGACCCTCGCTTGCAGCGGGGCCTGGGGAGGGCCCAGTGCCGGGCACCCGATGGCCTCCCGCCCGCGCCCCTGCCCTCAGCCCAGCCCCGAGGAGCCCCGCCCCGCCCCGCCCCGCCCGGGCTTTGTTAACACCGCTCTCATCCCGAGCCGGGCTCTGCGACTGCCCCGGCGCCCCCGGCCCTGGTGCCGCTGGCCCCGCCGCCGGGCCGGCCCCGCCGCGCCCGTGCCCCGCCGGCTCGGGCTGCAACATAAATAAAAGCACGTGCGCCGCAGCCCGGCGCGGGCGGGGGCAGCACAGCCCCGCGCAGCCGGCACCCCCGGGCCGGACAATGGCCGGGGCCGGCCCGGGGGCTCCCGCGCTCCCTCCCCTGGCTCCGGCCAGCGCGGACAATGGCCGGGAGGGAGGCGGGGAGAGCCGGACAGCGGGAGCCGGCGGCGGGGCGCCCCCGCGGGGATGGATGCCCGGGAAGTTGGCGGCGCTCACCTGAGAGGGGCAGCATGAGCGCCTGCAGCAGCGTCCCGCGGGAAAGAGGCGCCATTTAGCGGGCTCCGCCGGGCATGCTCCTGCGGGCCGGCGGCTCCAGACGTGCCCGGCTCGGCGGGGGACTCTTTGCCTGTGGCCGAGCCCGGCGCACGGACACAGCGACTGGCGCGAGCCCCGATCAATGGCCGAGGGGAGGAGACAGGAGATGGACGGAGCCTCCCCGAGCGCGCCGCTGTCCCGGCTCTACTTTCTGCATCTAGTCTCCATTGGCCTCTGGGAGGGCGAGGGGCGAGGGGCCGGGCCGAGGATGAAAGGGTGGGGGAGGGACCGGGCTGGACAATGCACCTGGGGCCGGCCGAGCTCACATGTCCGCCGGCCGAGCCCGCCCAAACTCTGCGGGGCGGGGTAGCGCGGCCCTCCGTGCAGGGGATGCTCTTGGGGGGAGAGGGGACATGAGTCCAAGCTTCTGCCGCCTCGTCTCCCCCCGCTCACAACGGGCTTTCAAGCTGTAAATCTCCAGGGAGTCGCAGCTATCTGTGGAGATAAAGGAGAGAGCCAGACCTGACCCCAAGTCTCTCCCTCTCCCTCATTTCTGGATTAGTTTGAAGACAGGCTTTCAAGTCTTTCCCCTTCTCCTGATGATGGATTTTCCCCCCAGTGTGTTTCAAAACCCCCCGAGGGGGTGGGGGCTCGCTCACGAGCCGGCCTCTCCTGTCCATTAATCAGCTCCACCGACCGGCTCCTCAGCAGTTGCTTACGAGGGGCTGTTAAACCCAGAGTTACAAAAATGAATAAACCAGAAACGAACAAACAAGTTTTAGCCCATAACTTTTTGCTGTCCTCTCTTTCTCTGTTTCCCTGCTACTGCAGCCCCCCTTTGGAAGGGTGAAGCCCTCAAGGTATCCAAAAAAAGCAAAATAAAGGAGATACTACAAATGAGTTTTGAAAATAGTTCAAACCTTTCTTCACAATTGAACACTTCTGCAGAGTAGCAAGTCCAAAGTTTCAACTTCAGCTGAGTTGCTATAATACGCTCAATGCTGCCTTTTAAAATCACAAAAATGACATAGCTTCAAAACTGGTAGGATTGGCCTGGGGCCGTGGAAGCAAGTTCTACAAAATACAAAATTAATCAGACAAGGGATTGCTGCATGTTTACATCAGAAATTAAGGAACCTGCCATGTCAGTTTTTGCCGCCTCAGCCCTCCCTGTGTAGAAGACTCAAGATAGGGGCCTAGTTTAGTAGACTATTTGGGCAGAGGTGGTGCCTAGATAAATTGATAAAAATTTAATTTCCCAAGTTATTTACTTCATTTGGAACATCATTATGAAAAACTGATGGGCAAGCTTAGTATGGCCCATTAAAGGGCTACTGAAAACCAATGCTTTTATTAAAAAATAAAATACAAGGCTCTTTTACTTTCAGAAGTAGGATATCAAAATTAAAGCAATTGCCTGGGGGGTTATTCCTAGTTGAAGGAGATTTTCTCCACCCTGAGTCCTGAGCAGAGGGGATGACAGAAACCTGCTGAGCATCCTGAGACTCCAAGTTTCCTGCAGCCTTCAGGAAATCCACAGCAAGCGGACAATTCTTCCTAGATTCACCTGCCCCCACCCCCTTTCCTGTGGACTCATGAACTCTGCAGGGAGGAGGAACCCCCATCAAACTACAGAAGATGCACTGGACCCCTTCACACACTCAGTTAAGCTTTCAGCCTCCCCTTCCTTCTGCTCTAGCTCAGAAGTCTCTTTCGCTCCCCAGAGACTGACCGCCTAATTCTGGGTCTTCTGGCGTCAGAAATAATGAAGTGGGGAAGGGCGGTTTCCAAATAATACAGTTTCCAAAAGGTTTTAGTGGGTAATGAAGAGCCTGGTAATGAAGGAAGCTTGGGTAGTTGGCTGTTTTAGTTTGAAGTTGTGCAGAAGGAAGGGTATATATATGCACTTTACAGATTATCTAAATAAAAATATAGCCAAGGGAAGATTCCCACAAAACTTGTAAGATATCACAAATGGACAGGAAGGTATTTCCTAATACTCGCCACTAGGGCATGACAAGCATTCTGGAGCAGCTGAGCCACTGGCAGGGAACAGGGTGTCATACTGCTAAGCACAGGAAGAGACAAAGCTTTTGTTATTTTGAAAATGGTTTCCCCCCCGTGTTCAGGCTGTGTTTTGGACATGTGCATGGTAATTAATCTATAATGCGGTGCAATTTGGTGTAAGTTTATTACAAGCCAATTCTTATAGTATCATTAAAACCACTTCCAAACAACCATTTTTTGTAACAATGGTTCTTCACCCCCAAAGTAAATGTCCTTTTTGTTGCCTCTATCAAGGTGGATTTAAGCTTGTTGTTGATATTTGAGTATGACTCTTGCAACTTGTTGAATAGCAGTCTTAACTATGAGCATATAATTTGAGAAACTTGCTATCATATCTGTACTTTATTAACGGCTTGTATGGAAGATGTGGAAGAAGCCAGGAGTGTCAAAGATATGGCCTGTGGGCTGGATCCAGTCCATGAAAACATATGATCCAACCTGTGGGTCTCAGACTAACCTCATGCACCACATGGCACATGCTGGCCCTTGCCCTGCGCACTGTCTGATGGGTGTGGGGCTGGAACAGGCATACATGTTGCATAAGGCACAGGAGGCCAATCTGCATGCTGTTTCTGGGCTGGACTGGATCAGGCCCAAGGCTGACCCCACATGTGAGACCAGGCTACACACAGTGTGCAGGGGTGGTCCAGGGCATGCACTGAGTGAGATGCCAGCACTTGTCCAGCCATGTATGCTTTCTCTAGTGCGTGGGGCTTGTCTGCAGGCCTGATTTGACTCAGAGACAGGCCCCATGTCCCTCATTTAGCCCACAAGCCTGGATATATTTGACACCCCTCTCAGAAACTACAGTTTAGATTGTAGTTAGCACTGGAGATTTCAAGTTCCTCTTAACTTGTGATTTCTTTCCAGATGTGTGACTGACTTCCTAAACTAGCCATACCTCTCTGCGACAAATTTGTAAAGTTTCTACACACATCGTACATGTTCTCCATCTGAATGTTCACAGATTCCAAGACACACAGATCCAGCCCTGATGTGTAACGTGCCTATAACAACATGCAAACAGAATCTGTACTTGTTTAACCATGAACATACTTTTGAAAATTAAGCTTCTGCCTTGTGAAATAGAAGCTCTGTCCACTCAGAGAGCAGCTCTAGTCTCAGAGATACTATGTATGTAACAAGCATCTTCTTACTCAGCAGATCTGTTCCCTGTTTGTATTCATTCTCATTACTGCTGACTTCAGTGACAAGCAAGTTTTTACTGCTTTTTGTTCATGCTAGCGCTGCAGAGCTGACACAGCCAAGAGCACATGAGCTGAATGCTATTTCTCGTGCTGCATCATTAACAGAATCTTTTACTAAATTTCAGTTAGCTACACCCCAAAACCCAGTGAAGACAATGTGAACCTATCACATTTTAGAGCGTTATCTGGTTTGCAGAGCTGGTGTGAACAGAAGAATATAGCTTTGACTCCAGATTTTAGCTTGCAAGATTCTGATAGACTTAAAAAAACCAGTTTTGCACATTTGAAATGCAAAACACTGGACAATAATGTAATAAATGACTGCAGCATTTTGCAGGTATTTTTCATAGCAAAACTACATGTCTGCCTATTAACCAGTTGTTGTCAATTAGACATCAATAGAGTAACAGGAATTTGTCTCTATATTTTTTAAATGTATAAACTTTAACTCGATTTAACGTTAGTCCTTTTAGAAAATTTATTCCTTGTTGTTTCCTGAAGGTATTATTCAGGCATGGATACGTAGTGTGCCAGGAAGGAAGAAGGATAATTTGATAGTGCTTAAAATGGTGTCTAAACAATTTGCCTACAATAAAATTAGTAAATATTATTTTTCTCTTGCAGCAAATGTTGACTGATCCAAAAATTGAACCCTAACTAATGAGGCTCAAATTACACCAGGATGATTTAATGTGCTTGTGATCTAATGATTGTAACTCACTATGTGTAGAACCTCCCTTGCTTACTCTAAAAATCTCTAGCTGGTATAAAATAAAGCAGGGTTTCTGCTTAGCAAGACTAGTCATAATAAATATGCATAGTAGATATATACACAGTAATATATGTACATAGTAAATATGTACATTCACTACTCCATTTCCAGTTTGACTTCCATAAGAGTGGGGGCTGCTGGTGTTCAGTACTTTGGAAAAATTAGACCTCTGATTTATATAACTTGATCATCATTACTGTAGCTAGTTTTATTTTAAAACAATTTAAGAAATTTTACTCCATTATTTCCCTTGCCAATTCACGTTAAATGTGGGTACATACGGAGCATGTAAGATAATTATTTATATTTTAAACATTTTTCTTCCTTGTTTCCTGATGAGAAGTTACTGACCCTTCACCATCCTCTGATGCATGTGGCAACACAACATGATGGAGCAGGAATGCTTCAGACCTCATAAGATGACAGTAAAAAGATACAGAACAACTGGACCATTATTTAGATACTCGTATTTAGAATTAATTTAACGGTTGTGAACAAACATTTAATTTAATAGACGTGAGAATCTTACCATATGTAAAACCTTTATTAAGCTAATATTGAATAGGTGTTGTACTATGAGGTGTTTAGCTTTGCAATTATTTACATAACATTTTTGATAACATAAAACAATTTTAATGCCTTCAAATAATAATATTGCATACAAACCAACATGCTGAAGTAAGAAAACATGTCTCAGGATCCTGGACAAAAAATGTACTATAGGACACTTAATTTTTGGTTAAGTGTTAGTCATATCCTGGCTGTTATTTGAAAGATTACACTATTGACAAGGCATGGTTGATCGAAGTAAAGCAATGTACTTCCTCCACTCCACTCGACTACAGTCTGAGTCACATTACTGCAATTAGTTCTGATTAATTATATGGATAAAAGTACCCAATATTTACAGTGTGCCCAAGATGATTAAAGAAAAAGGACAGTCATTTTTAAATATATTTGTTAGAGCCGACTGTATGTTTTTGTCACAGTTTTCTAATGACAACATAGAAAATATTAAATAATTCTGAGCAGTTATATTTTGATGCATCATTGGATGCATCTTTTTATAAATAGCAGGATAATGACAAGAAACAAAAACCCACCACTGCCAATCAGAGAGAGCCTGGGATGGGTTTCTCAACTTCAGTATAGGTCAGCCCATTCCAAAGCCCACAGACCTTCTCCACTGTACCTAGCTGTAATAATGCAGTGTGCTTGCCACCAGTTCAAAGACCTCATACTGATGTTTGGGTGTTAACTCTTCAAAGAATTCAAATTGGCTTATGAGGAGGGCTGGCCCCTTTCCAACAGTTCAGATGGCTTACAATGATTGCCTTTCCACATCCTTTAGTTGTTGTTTCACTTTGTCATTTTGAATGTAGTGGAATGCAGGCTCCCTTTGAAGATTTTTCAGATGGACTGGGGTGTACAGGTACAGGTACGCCCTATGGTACAGGGCTTCATACCAAGTATGAGTCTTCCAACTTTTTAATGATCTTGGAGTTTTATACATTTCTGGGATACACCCCCTTCATCAAAGATAGCTGTATCAGGAAAAGGATGATACCACGTGTTAATATTTTAAATTGCAGGCTCTTGGATAAACTCTACACATGCTGATGTTAAAAGTACACTGTTGAAGTAACTGTTTGCTGACAGGTTTCCAGTTTTGAACATATCATTGGTATTATCCTCGTAAATACCTTTCTTAGAAGGAAAATATCACTGTACATACATCAGTTTAATTATTGAGCAGGATACAAATCTTCCTGTTAGTGGGAGGAAATGTGCAGGCCACAAGCTTCAGAACTATTCAGTGTGTTATTTGATCTCAAATTCTTCTGTCATTATTAGCACATTTTATTTTCCTCACTTTTCATTAATAATTTTCCTTATCCCATTAATTAATGTAGCATGTGTCAAGTGATAGTTACCACTTAAATTATAATACAGATTTTTCTGAATTACAATTGCTGATCAAATACTTCAGATAATGGAAACAACTATTACAGTTACTTGTAAATAATCTTCTTTCCCATCAGTTTGTAAATTCTTTGGGACAGGTACAGTCCTTTTTTGGTTTTGGTTGGTACAGCACCTATTACAGTGAATTAATTATTTGTTTAATGACTCATGTTCCTATGTGCTACTCTAGTACAAAAGTTGATAGTTACCCAGTTCAGACCCCACTGGAGTCTTCAATGGGAGTTTAGAGCAAACTAATCACCCACTCTCAAACAATATTGGTACAACTTTATTCTCTGCAACATTTCCTTCCAATAGACCCAGGAAGTAAGAGATTTATCAATTGGTAAATGAATTAAATCTCCAAAAGCAGCATTTACACATTAACATCTAAGGAACAAAAATCAATAATAAGAAAAGAACAAAACAAAAGACAAATAGATAAGAGAAAATAATTTGAGTGTTTCCAGTGAGCTGGATCTATTAAGCTTGGTCATCTGTTCCTGCTACTGTACATTATTGTTGAGCTGAACATAGTTTTAATATTTCTCAGCTGAATTGCTTGTGAGGTTTAGAGTTTGGAGATCAAAAGTGCTATAAATAACAGACATCCTAGAAATTAAGAAAAAACTCAGAGAATTGGTAGGCAAGATTCCAATAGATTTCATAGATTTCATAGACATCAGGGCTGGAAGGGACCTCAGAAGATCATCAAGTCCAGCCCCCTGCCCAAAGGGCAGGAAGTCAGCTGGGGTCATAGGATCCCAGCAAGATAAGCATCCAATTTACTCTTGAAGGTGTTCAATGTAGGTGCTTGAACCACCTCCGCTGGCAGACTGTTCCAGACCTTGGGGGCTCGGACAGTAAAGAAATTCTTCCTTATGTCCAGCCTGAAACGGTCTTGCAGGAGTTTGTGACCGTTTGACCTTGTCATCCCTTGGGGCGCTCTGGTGAACAAACGTTCCCCCAGATCCTGGTGGTCACCCCTGATAAACTTATACGTGGCCATCAGATCACCCCTGAGCCTGTGCTTTTCCAGGCTAAAGAGTCCCATGTCTCTCAGCCTGTCATTGTAAGGTCTGTTTTCCTGACCTCTGATCATGTGCGTGGCTCTCCTCTGGACTCTCTCAAGCTTCTCCACATCCTTTTTAAATTGTGGAGCCCAAAACTGGACGCAGTACTCCAGCTGCGGCCTCACCAAGGCCGAGTACAAGGGGAGAATGACGTCCCGGGATTTGCTCGAGAAGCATCTATGGATGCAAGCCAGCATTTTGGTCACTTTATTAGCCGCAGCATCGCATTGCAGGCTTATGTTCATCTTGTGGTCAATGATGACCCCCAAGTCTCTTTCTTCTGTAGTGCTATCCAACGTAGCACTGCTGAGCCTATAAGGATGCTGCAGGTTTTTCCTCCCAAGGTGGAGAACCTTGCATTTTTCGGTGTTAAACACCATTAGATTGTCATCTGCCCATTTGCTGAGCTTGTCCAGGTCAGCCTGGATCACCCCCCTATCTTCTGGCGTGGATGCTTTGCCCCAAAGTTTGGTGTCATCGGCAAACTTGGCCAGTCCACTCCTGACTCCAATGTCCATAGGAAGGCAGGGCAAAGGAGAGATGTATTTAGAATTGTCAGTTCCTTAAAAAAGTAAGGGCACACGCATTAACTCTCTCAGTACAAAGTATAGATAGGAAGAGTAGCAACAGACCATCTTGACTGAATTGTGATCTATCCCATTACCTAAAACTGAAAAAGGAACAAAATACAAGCAGTAGAAAGGAGATCATGCTATTAAGGATAAATATGAAAAGATAAAACCGTTTAGCGACAACATTAGAAAAAGCCAAGGTAGAAATTCAGAAAGAACTAGAAGAGACATAAAAAGTAACAAGAAAATCTCACACATTCACAGTTAGAGGAAGTCCAAGGATAGAGTTGCTCTTCTACTTAGTGGGGAAGAAGACGTAACAGCATATGATGCCAAGAAAACCAAGGTTTTTAATGATTTTGTTTTTGCTTCAGTCTTCACTAAAAAGTTAGTCTTGTAGAAATGACTAACATCAAAAGGCAAGAATTCATGTTAGAATAAGTAAGGAACAGGTTAGAGACTACTGAGAAAGGTTAGATGTTTTTAAATCAGCTAAGCTTGATGAACCTTATCCTAAATTTTCTGAAGGAATCTCACTAACAATGATCTCAGAAATGTCACGGAGCGTGGGGACAATTCTTAAAATCAGGGAAAGGGCATATGCAGTGCCTTTCTCTAAAAAAAAGGAAGTAGGAATAATAGCTCAGTCACTCCAACTTCAATTCCCTGAAACTCTAGAACAAATAAACAAAATATTTACAAGCACCTAGAAGGTAACAAGGTGATAAGTAGTAACAACATGGATTTGGGAAGAACAGGTTGTCAACCCAATATAATTCCCTTTTTTGACAAGGTAACGGCCCTCATGAATAGAGATTAAACTGTAGACATGATATACCTACACTTCAGTAAGGTTTTTGCCATTGTCCTATTTGACATCATTTTAAGTAAACCAGGGAAATACAGTGCAGAGCAGGGATGGCCAAACTTCCTAACCCCTTTAGTCACAAATCAAGGTATTGACATGTCTGAGAGCTGCAGGAGAATACTTCTGAGGTACATATGCCACAGAGTCAGTGATTTGAGCATGGTACTCTACCTTAAAAAGTAATTTGACATTAAGTGACAGAGAAAATAAAAAGGAAAACCCAAAGAAAATGAAAAATAGAAAATGAGAAAGTAAGAGACAGAGAAAAAAAATATTTTTTAATTTAACCAGTTTTCTTTATTCAAGAGACACATTTAAATTGCCTAGGACATGTATGTGGCTTACAAACTGCAATTTAGCAACTCCTGGTTTAAAGGAAATAACTATAAGGAAAATACACAATTGACTGGGAAACGGTACTCAGCAAGTAGTTATCAGCGACTCACTTTTACACTGGAAGGATGTGTCAAGTGGGGCTCTACAACAGTCTGCCCAGGATCTAGTCAGTATTTTTATTAATGAGTTTGATGATGGACTAAAGAGTACTCTTATTAAATGTATAGATGATATTAAACTAGAATGGCTTTTTAAGCACTTTAGAGGACAGGATTAGAAGTTCAAAATAATTTTATATTGGAGACAGAGACTGAAACAAATAGGATGAAATTCAGTAAGGGCAAGTGCAAAGTACTCTATTTACATTGGCATAAACTGTGTGAATGGAGAACAGTTGGTTAGGCAGAAATTCCAAAGAGAAGGATCTAGAGGCTATAGTAGATCACAAACTGCATTTGAGTCTATAATGTCATGTCATTATAAAAAAAGACATAATAAACATAAATATTGTATCTAAGACAATTAATAATCTTTCTAGCTTTCTCGGGACTGGTAAGTCTTCTACTGGAGTACTGACACTGCTGTGCACCACACAACAAGAAACCAAATGAAGAGAGTCCAGATGTGAGCAACAAAAATTATCAGAGGTCTTAAAACATGACCTAAAAGGAAAGATTGAAAGAAGTGAGTTTGTTTAGTCTAGAGAAGAGGAGACTGAAGGGAGATGTGATAACATTTTTTTCAAATATGAAAAACAGGAAGGTTATAAAATGTTTTCCATGTTCACTGGGGACAGGGCAAGAAGAAATGCCTTTAACTGCAACAAAGATTTAGATGAGACATTAGAAAAGCATTTTGACTCTAAGGAAAGAGTAAGTACAAGAATAGACTGTCATGTGAGGTTGTAGAATTTCTGTTACTGGAAGATTTTAAGAGCAGTTTAGACAAATACTTATCAGGAATGGTTTTAGCCATAGTCGATTTTGCTCTGGAGCAGAGGGATACATTAGATCAGTGTTTCTCAATCCATGGGTCACAAGCCAAAAGTGGGTCACCAGAATATACGAAAGCGTTGTGAACAAACTTTAAAAATGGATTCTCCTTTAAAGGAGAAAAACATGGGAAAACCGTGGCTTTCCCCTTGCTAGCTGGCAGAGTTCAAGGAGCTGCTTGGGTCCCCCCCATGTATTCAGGAGTGAAGGGCACTGGGTCAGGACTGGCCATTGATGTTTACAAATGGGTCCTGGTAAAAAAAGGCTGAGAACCACTGGACTAGAAGACCCCTTCAGAGCCCTTCCGTCTCCATTTTCTAAGATACCATGAAAACAATTTAATTTTTGGATCCTACATACCTGGATTAGGGTCTCACTCTAACATCAAATACAACAGAAAGACAAAAATTAACGTATTTTAACTTACATGATAAAAGCTTGTAGACCTTGAGTGTTTTCTTACACTAAAGCAAAGGCAGGCAAAATACAGCCCACAAGCCAGATCTGGCCCACCAGGCCATTCTATCTGGTCCATGAGGCCCCTAAAAATGTTAGAAAATTATTTTTTATCTGTCGCTGGCTGCCTGTCAAAGATGACAGGAGCTAGGGGAAGTAGGACCCAAAGGGAGCTGGTAGCAGGACCCAGTGGCTGAACAGCAAGGCTGACCCAGCTTCACCTTCTGCAGCTTCTGGCCTCACAACCCTGGGGCTGTCCCCTACCTCCCTCTGTCTGTGTGGAAAGTAAGATAAGATCAGACAGAGGGAGGGGGGGAAAACTGCTGCAATCAGCCCAGCAGCTGGGAGCCCCATGGTTCTGGCCGAGCTGGGTTGGAGCCACAGTGGGAAGGGGGGGAGAGGGAAGCAAGGATGGTAGCGGGGCTATAGGAAGCAGCAGGAGCATGGGAAGTAATGGGGGGAGCAGCAATGGGGCCACGGGAAGCGGCAGTGGCGCAAAGAGAAGCAGGGGGAGCAGCCAGATGGCCATGGGAAGCAGTGGCAGCACGGGGAGTGGCAGGGGGAGCAATGAGGGCTGCAGGAAGTGGCAGCATTGAGGGGAATGGTGATGGTGGCAGCTGGGAAGCAACAGCAGTTGTGGTGGGTAGGTATGTGGGAGGAAAAGTAGGGAAATGGCAGGGGAGTGGTGGTAGCAGGTGGGAGCACGGAGCCCATGCCAGTGCTCTGGGGCCAGCAGACCCAGGGTGGGGCAGCAGGAGTCTGAAGCCTGGGCACAGGGTCTGCATCTCATGAGGCTCACACACGGTCCGTGAAAGCCACATGCAATGGAGCCAGGAGCCTGGCCCCATCTCTCTCCCACCCCACCAACCATAACCCCAAATCCTTTCCACAGCCCCCTCCCCAATGTAAATAACACCAGAGTATGTGAATGTGTGTCCACATCTGAGAACAAATGCACCCTCACTCCACATATAGTTTTTCCATGGTTTATAGCAAAGAGACTCTGGATTTGTGAGGAACTGGTATGCCAAAGAAGGTAGGGCAGAATAGCATCTTGTAGACTGAGACTGGTTAGAAGGTCTCCACATGGGAACAATTTTTTGTTATTTATTAAGAAAAGAGAGGTATCGCTAAAGAAACCTTTTATGATGAGCTTTAACAAACTACATTTACCAAACTAATTGTATCTAACGTTGTGGTGGAATACTGTATTATGGACACAATTATTTAGGAAAATAATTCATGAAAGGAAGATACAAATGGAAAACAACTCAAAGTAAGTGTCACTGAAGTTTATGTATATATGGTAGAATCTTGATTCCTTGCGGGGTTAGGTTCCTATCACCCTGTGAAGATGAGTATTTGTCAGTTAATCAGGGATATTTACCGTCGAGTGGAGTACTGGCACCCTGTGCTTTGAAGGAAAAGCTACAGCAAGTAGCTGAATGGCTCATTCTTAATTCCTACTGCAAACTAATTGAGTTGTGAACCATTCCTATATAAAAGTTCTGGACTCCAATGGAGTTACTAAGCATTTATTAATCAAATTTGACAGAACTATAGTTTGTGTGGCACTTTGACATTCAAATCTCTCTGTTCAGCCTACCTGCATTCAACATAGGATAAGATGGAGCACCTGCTGCTTCCCTAGTTCTAGGCCTGGCTCATGGTTTATTTGATCCTCGGCATATTTTAGAGTAGCCCAGGGCTGCTGGTGTTTACACTGGAAATCTACTCTGTAGAGATCTCTGGAGTACAAGGAGATCCAGCTATGTCACTTCCTGCAACTGGCATACAAAGGAGAGAAGAAACCAAAGAAGTGGATGATATAGGGGTTACAAAGGTCTCTAGGTTACACAGAGTTTGCAACCAAAGGAGTCCCCTATGCTAGTGTAATTCCAGCAGCGCTGTTAGAACTTTTGCAACATTGCTACTGTAATAGTGCAAAGCAAACAGAAAAGGAGGAGCAGGGAACAGGGGTGGCAAGAGGGGAAGGATCTAGGAGTCAGTGAACAGGGCATCAGCCCTGGGCACGAATTTATAGGAGCACCAGAATGGTGCCTACAGTAATGAGGCAATAGAAGTAGCAGAATCTGCACACAGGGTAAGACTCTGCAGAGCTTAGCATCTCTGCCAAGGGCACCAAAATTTCTAGTTACATCTCCTGTGGGATCAGGCACACAGGACCACACTTGGCTGAGACATGCAGGGCATATTGGGCTCAGGAGTTATAAAAGAAACATTGAAAATAAAATAGTAAAGAAGCTGCACTATGTACCAGTGAAGTAACAAGATAGCTCCCATCATCCTTGCTGTTTTCCGCTACAGATGCTGAAATATCATCAGGAGATCAGCAGGTATGCAAACAGCCTAGACTAAAATGACCTTACCAAGAGGTGAACAAAACTCTACCCATTCTTTGAAGTGACTGGGAACAATTATTAACAGTGGGCCAATAAAATACATAAATACAGACTGTAAGTCAATTCCCTTACAACTCCTGATCTTCTGGTCAGATTTTTCTTTTTAATATGCAAAGAGAATGGAGATCTAGTTTTGGCTCCTAGTTGTGATGAGTATTAATATTTAATTAAAGAAGCTCCTTCTCAAGGCCAACAGGATACATGTTAATATCCAATATGTAACAAAAGGGATATTCAAATATATATGCAGTGGTCACTCTGCCTTTTTTACTTGGTATATATTCTTATTAATTCACTACTCTCTTTACTCCAGTTTTATACTACAACCTCTGTCTTAATCCTTTCCTCAACACAACAGCAGTGCAATGTTTATTTCTTAAACGTTAATTCTTGCCTTGTGTACAAATGTAAACAGGTTTGTATAAGGAGGGCTCAGGCTATAGTACCAGGTGAAAAAAACCCCCAGGGAAGATAGAGGGAAAAGTAGAACACTGCACCCTGACTCTATAAAGCACAAACATCACCATAAAAGGAGTCAGAACCAAGGCTTTCTTCAACCTGGCCCAGAAGAAAACCTAGCAAGCGGATAGTTTAAATCAGAGAGGAAAAAAAATAAACAAGCTATCCTTAAGCCTGAAAAGTCTCTTTGAAGGAGTAGGGGTGTCCAATTTCCCCATGCCCCCTTTTGAGCTGCTCAGCAATCAAAGAGATTGTCTAATTCTCCCAGTGTCCGCATTACGTCACGAGCTGCTGCGCACTATAAACGATTCTAACTAGCTCCCTGCATCTTCCAAACATAATTAACAGCATAAACATACGAACAAGATTTGAAACAGTTCTGCTTAATCGATTAACTAAAATGAACAATGTCAAATTAATTTCTTACTGACACCTACACTGTTGTGTAGACCTGTGAGTCTCCTTCTAAATATCAGCACTATTACCAAAAAGAATAAATCCTTGAATTACAGTTGTACCATGTTCTACAGCTCAGCCATCACACCCTGGTATGGTTGTTGCCTATGTGAGATAGTTTTGGGTTAAACAGCTGATTCAGTGCCCTTTCATCTCCCTCCCTCTGGGATTTGTACATTGTGTCACTGTGTTGTATATTCCTGTACAGTCAGTGTGTGCCTGACTACCTTTTACCACTGCTGCTGTTTACAGCATTGTTCCTCATCCCAGATATGTGCAGTATCATTTTCATGAGGTGGTGGCAGCTGTCAGGACCCCAAATCACGTTGAGTTGTTTGTTTTGCCTTATCTATCTCTTTAGATATCTTCAGGTCCCCAGTGACTCTGACATCAGTTTCTAACAATGCAGGCATTCTTGTTTTCAGTTCTCTGTTGAACACAATGTCAGTAAGTGACAACCCATACTTCACTGGTGCCTTACTGTGATTTGACAGTGCTAAATATAGATCAGACTCCATATCCTTTTTCTGTATATTGGTCATCTTTGTACATTAGCACTCTGATTCCATGTGGGGCAGCTAGATTTGATGCAAATTTCTCTACATGCTTTATGCCCTTTCTTTGACTCCTGGGTAGGGGGGCAGGCATGATGGTAATAACCCCGTTTTTCCTAAGATCTGCCTGTACACCTGACTCTGTTAACTTTTTTCGCAATAATTTATTTCTAATATCCAGAATTTATATTTTTGTTTATTATTCCAACAACAATGGCTCTTTCCAAAGCTTTTTTGGAGGCTATGTCTTCAACCATTTTCCCCTCACATGAAAACTTAATCTATGTACACCTTAGAACTCTCCACATGATCAAAGCTTGTTGCATTTTCCTATGAAATGCATTAGATCCTGAAGACAACCAGACTAATACTCTGAAAAAACAGGATCTCGTGAAAGGGTGTTCTATGAGCATAAATGTATGTTCTGTTTTAGTAAAAGTACCTGCCTGAGTACTGCTGACACATCAGGAATATCAGTTATATTGCCACAAATTTTTCTAAGTAGCAGAAAATGTTCCTTATTTAAAAATATGTATTTATTTAATTCTTCTGGGTCTCATCTTTTTTCCTCCAATAACCAACAAACATAGCCACTTTTGCTTGGAGAGATTTTAGTCGTGTTAGTTTGAAGTCAAGCAGAAGATTTAGTAGAGATGCACCTTATAGACTAATTCAGGGACAGGCAATTATTTTGGGTGGAGGGCTGCTTACTGAGTTTTGGCAAGCCAGCAAGGGCGGTATGACAGGCAGCCAAGAGCAGATAAATATTCATTTTCTACATTTCTTAGGGCCCCTGTGGGCTGGATAGAATGACCTGACGGGGCGTATCCAATGTGTGGTCCCCATTTTGCCCACCCCTGAACTAATTGAATCAGAAATGCATAAGTTTTCATGAGCCCAAGCTCACTTAATCAGATGCTTGTTCATCTATGATTTAGTTAGCCTATGACAGTGGTTCTCAACCCTTTAGGACCTAAGGCACCCTTCAATAAACTCAAGGCATCCCTTGGCAAATTCAAGCTCTTAATTTTCACTTTTTTTGACTACAGAAAAATAATAAGCAATGCTTCTTTTGCAAAGAATTCAAAGACCACAACAATGCAGAATCCTTTTAACACTATGGATTCCTGTTTGAAAACTCTGGGTTTATCTTATGCATACTGTTTGCACAGAATTGGTGATCTAAAAGGTGCATCTTTACTCTGTCTTCTGACTAACTTTGGTTGGTTTTTCTGCTCTCACAAGGATTCTCAGAGCAATGAGCCTCATCTATCTCTTTTTTTAGCTTCTGCTTTTCAGCAAGGGAAACTTTGCAAAGGGCATGACTCACAGGATGGCTGGACTCTTTCAGCTAGATTGATGCACTCAGAGAGCTTTTAAATCTCCTGGAAGACATCCTCAAACTCCTTAATTGTTTTGCCCCTTTTGCCCCTCCTACGAGTCCACCTCCTTGATGAGAGCATGGGCATAGCACATTTTAAGTCAATAACAGATACATTTTTCCTCTGGTACTACAGGGGTTTTCAACCTTTTTAACAAATGTACTCCTTCTGTCTCGGTCTCAGCTCATGCACCCCTTTATATTTTTTTCTTGTTTTTTAATGTTACCAGTTATGTGATATAAGGCGGGCTACACTAATTAACATTAAATGTATTATTAATATATGCAGCATCTGGCTGGTAAGTGTGTTGTGGGGGAAGGGACATGGGGGAGGCAGATTGAGGCCCCTGCAGTGAGGGAGGGACAAGAAGTGGGGCTGGGACTGGGGGAGGGACAGGGGCAGACACTGCACAGCCAGGGCAGAGTGCAGGACTGAGCTGTGAGTGGCTTGTCCAGGGGCAGGGGACAACTGTCACTGCACACACCCTGGGAGGGCACGGGGAGCATGCAGCCTCAGATCTGTCTGGGGCAAGGGCAGGCTGCCGCTGCAGGCTGGGGCCAGGGCAGTGCCGGGCTCTTCCCAGCAGGGGGCTAGGCTGGAAGAGAGACTGTGGGGGGCTGCAGCCACCCCAGAATTCACTGTAGCTCCCCCTCCCCACCTCCAAATGCCGCCTGCTGCTACCTCCCCTCCACTTCTCTCACAACAGACTTACCAGCTGGACCCAGCTGCTCTCCACATTGCTGGGCTGTACTTCTGGTTGCCTGCGTGCTGTGCTGCAGCTGAGCGCATGCACGAGGCATTTATTGGGCACATTAATTGGCTATATCAGCCAAAAAATGTCAATTGCTGATACAGTCACTTTTCCTTATATCTGTGTGAATCCAATGGCACCGACGTACTGTAATTTTTTCTCACTCATTCTGTGTACCCCCTACAACCTTTTTAAGTACCTCTAGAGGTACACATACCCCCAGTTGACAGCCATTATGCTATTTACAAATTATATCTTACCCAACTTATTATATCCCCATACATTTTGTGAATATACTTCTCTAGCGCCTTGTTTCCTGATGAATAGGTTGGGCAATCTTTTTCTTGTCCTTCACACAGTTGTTTACTATGGATTAGATTTACTTCTTTACATAACCAGTTTTACTATTTTTTATAGTACTGTTTTATAAACTATTGTAATTTTCCATACCAAGCTCAACCCAAGAAATACTATTACTCCCTCAGCAAGGCCGATAAAACTAGTCTTGAATTTCTAATTTAAGTAATTTTATACATAGATTTCATAGACATTAGGGCTGGAAAGGACCTTACACAATCATGGGGTCCCCCTGCCTACAGAGAAAGCTAGATAAATAATCATTGTAGCTTTTAAACTATTTTAATGACTTTTACCAAATTTCTCCAGAAAAACTTGTCTTGGGATAAGATGTGGCACATTTCAAGAAAAATAAGTCTAGTCACCTGTAACCCTGGTTCTGTGAGGGATTCTCCCTCTCTATACTTAGCTGCAGCCAGTGGGCACTTCTCATGAGTGAAAGGTTTCTTTTGGGGACAGATAAGGTTTTTTGCTTTTTTCAAACTGGCCTCATAACAGGAAAACTATTTTGCTTAAATTCTGGGCTACAAGTGTCTGCTTCATAATACCACAATGCCAAAGTAACATCACTGACTCTACTGAGATAAACTTACTCAAGTCTAGTGACTGAGAGCTGGAAACTGCTGCTGCAATTTCAAAGCTTGTGTTGCATGTCAGAAACTTCTGTTTCAAGTTACACAATGCAATACAGCCACAAAGGCACTCATAGAAAATTTAATATTTTGAAGTAAAGCTTTTTACATAGCTACTACTATTGATTCAAACTGAAAAAAAAATCTATTTCCATTTCTACTAACACCACTGTTTGTTTACATTTCCCTTAGGTTGAACACTTATTTGCTCTGTTTCCAATTAATTTTGTTTCTAGGTTAAAAAATAACATTGTAATTTTGTTTGCCCATCTAAGCAATAGTATCCCTTTAATTCCTTTATTACATTTTCCAGATTAACAAATACACAGCATCACAGTTCACTGCTAGCACAGCCACAAGGTGGTATGTGATTTTGTCTGCCTCACCAGACTGGCTTGTGACATTTGGGGACAATAAGAACTGAAAGTCAACTTATATGGCAATTTCTATCCCCTGGGTACCACCGGATTCATCATGAATTTGGCTTATTAACTAATTCTGTATCAAATTTTTAACAGATAGTGACATTTGATAAGTAATGTTACTTCTATGAGGAATAAATTGAATCATCTTGGAAGGATAGAAAATTTCCCTAATATCTGTGTTACATGTCAATTTTAATTTACCATACCTGTTTGAATCCAAGATGAGGTTTTTTTCCCCATTCAGCATGGGGGGAGCAAGGTCCCAGCTGGAGCTGCAACAGGAAAGTAAGAGGTGTGGGGTGGGGGTAGGTGATGTGCAGGGTAAGCAGGAGGGGGGACAAGTGGTGGGGGAAGACAAACAGTGAGGGGCAGTGATCAGGCCACTTGATGCCCCTACCACCTGCCCCTTTGCTGCTACTTGCCATGCTACAGTCCTGGTGGGCAGGAAAAATTTAAGATGACTCTCTTAAAATTAGATTGTCTACCTGGAAAATTCTAACAGATGTCTAAATTATTTTTCAAAAATATATCTAGAATCAAATTATTGGGGGGTTGTCTTAAATTCCAAGTTGTCTCGGGGAAATACAATAGGCTGGTTACACCTTGTGAGCTCCCTTTGAACTTCTGAGTAACTCTACTTCTGGTGTTTACAAACAGCTATCCTACCATCTTTGCTATCTCTTTTCAGAGCAGTGCAATTTAATTTTGCTTACTCTTTCTTTAGCTGTTATGCCTTCTAATCCTTTTATAATTTTTGTGTCCTCTAGTTTATCAGCTTCCCTCTGTACCAAAATGCACAGAAAAAAAAACAGTTAAGGTAGAGAAGGCATATTTAAGGAAGAGACTTTTCCCTGCTCTCCTCCCAGTGATACCACTTTGTGCATAAAGCAGCATAGCATTTGTTTTTATTGCAACAGCATCACACTGCACTGCCCACTGAATTGCTCTTTCATTGCCCCATCAGTCTTAGCAGTACTAAGTTAGCACTACTATTTTCTCACTACATTCTAACACTCTGACTGTCTGCGATCTCATCCTCAATAGCATGGACCCCCTGATCCATTATACCCAGCAGGGCACAGGTACTGGACTTTAAAAAAGCTGACTTTAATAGGCTCAGGGGATTGGTTAGCAGTGTGCTAGGAGCTAAGAACTTTAGATGCATTAAGGGTCCAGGATGGGTGGACATTCCTCAAGGAAACCATTCTTTGGGCTCAGAGTGAGTCAATCCCATAGCAGAGGAAAGGGGGCATGAGGGTCAGGAAGCCCCTTTGGCTAATCAGGGGCATCCAAGATACCTTAAGGGCAAAAAAAGAGGCATACAGGAAATGGAAGCAGGGGGTAGATAGCAAAGAGGAGTATACTTCTTTGGCCCACACCTGCAGGGAGTCAGTCAGGATGGCCAAGGCAACTCTAGAACTCAGGCTAGTGTCAGGGATTAAGGACAATAAAAAGTCCTTTAGGTACGTTGGGAGAAAAAGAGGGTGCAGGGTAGCATAGAACCCATACAGGACAGGCAGGGAGGCTTGGTGATGGATAGCAGGGACAAGGCAGAGTTCTTCAATGAGATTTTTTGCCTCTATCTTCTTAAATGGGAAACTAGACAAACCCTGAACATACATCACAGACACCAACAAAGGGAACATCAGCCAACCAATGGTCAGTGCTGACACAGTAAAAAGACACTTGGAGGGACCGGACGTATTCAAATCTCCAGGACCGGAGGGACTCCACCCATGGCTAATGAAGGAATTAGCGGGTCCAAAGCTGATCCACTGGCAAGGATATATGAGCATTCATGGTGTTCGGGTCAGGTTCCGGAGGATTGGAAAAGGGCTAACGTCATCCTGATCTTTAAGAAGGGAAGGAAGAAGGACCCAGGGAATTGTAGACCAGTCAGCCTTACCTCTATCCCTGGGAAAATCCTAGAAAACATTATCAAGGAACACATCTGTGGGAGCCCGCTGGCTAATGTGATGCAGAGGGGCAACCAACATGGGTTTTTAGCAGGCAGGTCCTGCCTGACTAACCTAGTTTCCTTTTACGACAAGGCCACCAATAGTTTAGATGCAGGAGTCAAGGTGGATGTTAGCTATCTGGACTTCAAGAAGGCCTTTGACAAGGTATTGCATACCACCCTTATAAATAAACTGAGGGGATTTGCCTTGGATGATTACATGGTAGACTGGGTTCCAAATTGGATCAAGGGTGACACTCAGAGGGTAGTATTGGATGGGTCAGTGTCAACCTGGAAAGATGTGGGCAGTGGAGTCCCTCAGGACTCAGTTCTGGGACCGGTGCTGTTCAACATCTTCATCAGTGATCTGGATGCAGGGGTGGGAAGCACCCTGTCCAAATTTGTGGATGACACAAAATTACGAGGTCCAGCTAACACCCTGGAGAGGAGGACCTAGATCCAGGCCAACCTAGACAGGCTGGGGAAGTGGGCAGAGAGCAACAGGATGCAATTCAATAAGGACCATTGCAAGGTGCTGCATCTAGGGAGGATGAACTGCCATCATACCTACAGACTGGGGGGCAACCTTCTCCACTCCACTGAGGCAGGAAAAGAACTTGGAGTCACTGTTGACTCCAGAATGAACATGAATCACCAATGTGATAAAGTGGTTGGCAGAGCCAATCGCACCTCGTCGTGCATCCATAGGTGCTTCACAAACAGGTCCAGGGAAGTGATTCTCTTCCTCTGTGCGGCACTGGTCAGGCCACAGCTGGAGTACTGTGTCCAGTTCTGGACGCTGAAGTTCAAGCGGGATGCAGACAACTTGGAGAGGGTCCAAAGAAGAGCCATTCACCTGATCAGAGGCCTGTAGGGAAGGTGTGATAAGGAAAGGCTAAGGGACCTTAACCTCTTCAGCCTCTCTGAGAGAAGGCTGAGAGGGGACCTTGTGGCGGCGTACAAATTCATAAGGGGAGAGCAACATGAAGTAGGCAATGATCTGTTCACCAGGGCACCCCCTGGAATGACAAGGTACCATGGCCATAAGCTACTAGAGAGAAGGTTTAGGCTGGACATTAGGAAAAAGTTCTTCACGGTCAGGGTTGCCAGAATGTGGAATGGGCTCCCAAGGGAGGTGGTGCTCACCCCGTCCTTGGGGGTCTTCAAGAGGAGACTGGACACGCACCTGGCTGGGATCATATGACCCCAGGGTTGGTGACTCTTTTCTTGCCTGCCAGGGGCAGGGGGTTGGACTAGATGGCCCACCGAGGTCCCTTCCAACTCCCTGAATCTATGAAATAATGGCAACTTAAAACAGAGCAGAGGACTTATCCCTCTGTACAAAGTTACATCCCCTTTGCTCAATGTATGGTGGCACTGACCTCTTTTCTCCTTTCTTCTTTAAAGTTTTTGCTTTAAGTAGCCTTAAAAATTGAGTTACCATAAACATGTTTAACTGCTACCTTTTCAAGACACTGACAATTACAACTGTATGATTGAATTTACAAAAAATGTGGTTAACTCTACTATGAACTAGTCTGCAAACTTTTACTTTCCTTCTGCTTATGGGGAATTTCACTGAATTAAAAAAATCTGTGAAATCCATTTACATCTCACTTGAACCCATGTACAGTTGCCATCTTTGTTACTTTTTCAAAGAATATTCAGTCCTTCCATGAGTGTTCTGACAAGCATATCTTTGTTTGAGCCAGGTACAACAGCAAGCATATTAATTCTCTGCCCAGGAAGTCTTCCTGTACAGGAAAGGTACGCGTCCCTGCAAGCTGATGTGCTGATGTCCCCTGCAAGCGACCAGGGTGGATGACTGGAGACCCTCTGGGTTAAAATCCGTGGGGAGCATGGCACAGGGGACACAACAGTGGGAGTCTACTACAGACCTCCCACCCAAAGTCAAGAGCTGGACCAGGAGTTCACCCAGGAACTGGCTGAAGCTGCATGCTCCGGGACTATGGTTGTCATGAGTGACTTCAATTACCCGGACATCTCGTGGGAGGATCACTCAGAAAATCCGAGCATTCACAAAGCTTCCTATCATGCGTGGATGACCTCTACCTGACTCAAGACGTCTACGGGCCAACGAGAGGTAAAGCACTGCTCGACCTGATACTAGCTACTGGGGACGACCTAATCAGTGACGTAGTGATCGATGGGAAGCTGGGTGATAGCGACTATGAGCTGATCACCTTCACCATCCACCGTAAAGCTGGCAAGTCAGTCAGCAACACGGAAGTCCTTGACTTCAGGAAAGCCGACTTTGGCAAGCTCAGGAGGCTTGTCAGTGAGGCCCTAAGGGACCACAACCCCAGGGGGAGGGAAGTTCAGGAAGAGCGGTTACTCCTCAAGGGAGCGATCCTCAGTGCACAAGCTAATTCGATTCCATCTCGGAGGTAAGGCAGCAAGAGGGCACAGCAGCCCCCCTGGCTCTCCAGGGATCTAGCAGACCCCCTGACACTAAAAAGAAAGGCCTACAAAGGATGGAGGATGGGATTCACCTCCAAGGAGGATTATTCTGCACTGGTCCCGTCCTGCAGGGAGCAAACCAGGAAAGCCAAGGCTGAAACTGAACTCCAACTAGGTTCAAGCATAAAGGACAATACAAAGTCCTTTTTCAGATATGTGGGGAGCCGGAGGAAAAGCAAGGGCAACGTTGGACCCCCTGCTGAACCAGATGGGGCAACTGACAACTGACGCCCAGGAAAAAGCCAATCTTTTAAATGGGTACTTTGCATCGGTCTTTCATCAGCCCCATGGGATACCCATGCCCACCATGGGACAGGGCAATCCAGTTGAGGGAGATCCCCTGCCCTCCATTAATGCTGACCCTGTGAAGGAACACCTTGAGAGGCTGGATACCTTCAAGTCAGCCAGACCTGACAATCTACACCCTAGGGTACTCAAGGAGCTGGAGAGCATCATAGCAGCCCTTGGCACAGATCTTTGAGATCTCCTGGCGCTCTGGTGTAGTACCCAAAGACTGGAAGAAGGCCAATGTGGTGCCTATCTTCAAGAAAGGGAGGAAAGTGGATCTGGCTAACTGTAGGCCCATCAACCTGACTTCTATCCGGGGGAAGATCTTAGAAAAGTTTATTAAAGAGGCCATCCTTAATGGACTGGCTGATGACAACATCCTAAGGGATAGCCATCACGGATTTGTTGCAGGTAGGTCTTGCTTGACCAATCTCATTTCCTTCTACGACCAGGTGACCTATCACCTGGACAAGGGAAAAGAGATTGATGTCTTATATCTTGACTTCAAAAAAGCCTTTGATCTGGTATCCCATGATCACCTCTTGGCGAAACTGACCACTTGTGGCCTTTGGGGATCCACCACGATCCACTGGCTGGGAAATTGGCTCCGTGGTCAGACCCAGAGGGTAGTAATTGATGGAAGTCACTCATCATGGTGTCCTGTGACCAGAGGTCCCCCAAGGCTCTGTCCTTGGACCCATATTATTCAACATCTTCATTAATGATGTGGACATCAGAGCCAGGAGCAGACTGGCCAAGTTCACCGATGACACCAAACTTTGTGGCAAAGCATCCACACCAGAAGAAAGGCGGGTGATCCAGGCTGACCTGGACAAGCTCAGCAAATGGGCGGACAAGAACCTGATGGTGTTTAACACCAAAAAATGCAAGGTTCTCCACCTTGGGAAGAAAAACCTGCAGCATCCTTATAGGCTCAGCAGTGCTACGCTGGCTAGCACTATGGAAGAAAGAGACTTGGGGGTCATCACTGACCACAAGATGAACATGAGCCTTCAATGTGATGCTGAAGCTAGTAAAGTGACCAAAACTCTGTCTTGCATCCATAGATGCTTCTCAAGCAAATCCTGGGACGTCATTCTCACCTTGTACTCGGCCTTGGTGAGGCCGCAGCTAGAGTACTGCGTCCAGTTTTGGGCTCCACAATTCAAAAAGGATGTGGAGAAGCTTGAGAGAGTCCAGAGGAGAGCCACGCACATGATCAGAGGTCAGGAAAACAGACCTTACAACGACAGGCGGAAAGCCATGGGGCTCTTTAGCCTGAAAAAGCGCAGGCTCAGGGGTGATCTGATGGCCACGTATAAGTTTATCAGGGGTGACCACCAGGATCTGGGGGAACATTTGTTCACCAGGGCACCCCAAGGGATGACGAGGTCGAACGGTCACAAACTCTTGCAAGACCATTTCAGGCTGGACATAAGGAAGAATTTCTTTACTGTCCGAGCCCCCAAGGTCTGGAACAGTCTGCCAGCGGAGGTGGTTCAAGCACCTACATTGAACACCTTCAAGAGTAAATTGGATGCTTATCTTGCTGGGATCCTATGACCCCAGCTGACTTCCTGCCCTTTGGGCAGGGGGCTGGACTTGATGATCTTCTGAGGTCCCTTCCAGCCCTGATGTCTATGAAATCTGTGAAATCTACGAAACCCCCTTAAATTGGGATGGTAGCAGTGATTTCATATGTTTACATGCTTGTAGAAATCTTTAACTCAGAAAATGGCACAGGTATTTTTCACACAAGCGTTCTGTATTCTGCACAATGTTCCCCCACCAATAAGTCTTATAGCTACCCATCAAAGCTAGCCTGTAAATGTTCTATGAACATAGGTCTGCCCCTGTACTCAAAGTGACCAGAAGCTTGGCTATTGACTTAAATGGGAACTCAGACAGGAATCCTTTCAATGGTGTTGTAAATTAATTCCTGAGTCCTGTCTTTGAGAGATTTGCAAATACATTTGTTTGTCTCCCATACTTGGCTTGCTGTATACCAATATATAAGTAATTGTGGTCACTGGCTCTGTTACTTTCTCTAGAATCTTTGGCTGCAAATCATGAAGGCTTGCTGCTATTTCTATCAAATCACATGATTACTAAAAAGGAATAGACAGGTTAGTTCTGGAAGTGCACATTATAACAGGCGGTACATCCCTCACTGTCTCTTCATAATAGTGGCCCTAAGACTCAAGTTCAGCAAACAACTTAAGCACATGCTTTAAATTAGGTACATGTTTAGAAGTTGGATTCAAAATTCACTGAAGTTAACTGGAGCTGTTTCATAGATTTTGGGCAGGTTTGGCTTAGCTACTGAAGGTTAGATCTTATACTCCCAGTGGGACTCAAGTGTTGAAGGACTTTTAAAAAATATTCTATGAGTCACTTACCCACATCTTTAGTTTCTTGCTACAATAACTCAGTCTTGACAAATGGGGAGAACCATCAGTTCTTATTGACTTGAAAAGGAGGATGGTGATGCTCAGCAAAACAGTATCAGGCCTTTTCTTACTACATACTTAGTGCTTTCCTGAACTGAGCCTCAAGAGAGCATGGAATGTGCAAATGTAGTAAAGAAGGGTACATGTACCTTGGTTCCAGTGAAATCCATGAAACAAGTTCATTAATTAATGACAGGCATATATGAGTTATATAACATGAACAGTACTGGTATTTGAAAGCAGATGAAGGCAACCAGCTTAATTTTATAACATTTGCTGATAATTTTTAATAGACTCAGTATTTTCCCTTCAGCTGCTCTGTTCTCTCATATTATCTTTAGAAAGCAAGGTGTCAAGATGTTGGTTCAGTAAATCAAGGGAGAACATAGACAAGGAAAAACTGACCATAAAATAATTTGAAGCCATTTGCTAGCTGGGCTACCATATACTTATTTATTTGAATTTACTAAGGAATTTATTAAATCAGACAGCTAAGGTTCCCTTTTGTAAAAGTTTTTTTGTATATAAATTTAATTGTCACAATACCATAACACTCTGTAGCTGTTATTTTGATCCCTGGTGAGCAATGGACATTTAGGGACATGTTTATTTATTTATTTATTATCTTCTGCATGAAAATACTTTGTCCTGCTGTTACAATAGTTAATTCTTTCTTGAGGGGTTTTTTTTTGGGGGGGGTGTTTGTTTGTTTTTAATAACCTGCTTGTTTTATCATCATAAATACTGAAGATAAAAAATAAACTCAAAGTGTAACAGCTCCCTGCTGTTCTTTTAAAGGCTGGAGATTTGCAAGACACACTGCTAAACAAACCTCAGCAACATAAATAGAAGTTTGTTCCTGGGTGAGCAATTGCAGTGCTCCTCTTTCTTTGCTGTCTAACAATGCACTCTTTCCTTTTATCTACTATTTCTCCTGAAGAATGATTAAAGAGAAGGATTGGGGTAGGCTTCCTGCTGCTTTTGTCCCATTTCATCTTACACAGACATAAGGAATTGCTGGTCAGGGAAAGGCCACTTGGCCATACAAGCCTGTCCCCTTTAAGTTTATCTTAGCTTCACCTCCTTGCTTGCTCCCTGAATGTACCTCACTACAGTACACTCTGTTGTCACAGAGAGAGTGATTACCTCTCAGGAGTGTGAAGATAAACAGATTTGAAGCCTTCAAGGCATGTTCCCAGCACCTCCTCCCCCTCACATACACACACAGACTCATCCTGGGAACTCCCATGGGTAAAACAAGAGTTTAAAGATGGAGATGGATATTTCTGAAAGAGCCTTCTATTTTGCTAAATACCAATCACACGGAAGAGCTTCTTGAACAATCATTTAGGCCTAGATGTTAAAGGCATCACCCAAGTGCTATGAGCCAAAAAGAAGGCCAAACAGAACCAGAAAGTAGGCACAGACAAGTATGTTTTCCCTTGGTAGGGGAATTGCCACCTACGTTAGCAACAGTTGTTGGAATTTTATCTCAACAGGGCTGGTAGTGTAACTTGAGGGGATGTGGGGGGAGAATTTCACATTTTTGTGCAGCCTGTTGCTCTAGCAGATAGAGCTGAGTGTCTGCCTACTGCTGGACTGAACCAAATACACAAAGTTTTCTGTATTCCTGCTACTTTTGAATTGTAAAATAGCAATTTAATATGTTCTGTTTCATCCTCATATCAAAAACAGGTCCATCTTTAGAGCCTTCATTTTTAGATTAATAAAATTCACTCAGGATATAAAAGGAGGCTCAACACTTAACACTTTGCTTTAGGATGATGTTTGGGGTAGTGTGCTGTTGGCACAGGGGATGTACACAGGGTGGCTTCTATCTCCCACTTGATGTTAGAAGATTTTCTGCCTTGGATTTACAGCAGCTGGTGTGGTTAGCAGGCCTATGGCAGCTGAAGTCATGGGAGAGTCAACTTTATGTATGCAGATCCAGTGTTTTGTTATGCCAGAGGCATTGTAGACCAAAATATCTACTACTTCAGTATTAGGAAAAGGGTTTTTATTAGAGTCCAACATCCTGCTAAATCCCACAAGGCAGTTTTGCTCTTGGACAGACATAAATCTGGAATAACATGCTCAACTGCTGGCACAGGGTTTTGGCCCCATGGACTTACATGATGAACAGCAAAAGCTCCCTATTATGTTGGGTAAGTAAAATATAAAAAGCTATTCAATGAATATTATACTTTAGTAGTAATTATTTAGCCAGTTATATATGAGTATCACTGTTATAGTGGCCAGAATACAAAAAGGCATTTGGTGAATGTTTTTAAAAGAAATATCTGTAGAAAAACAAAAATACTTTTTCTCGTTAATACAGAAATTGTGGCCCAAAATAGACAGAAGGCTTTGGAATATGCATTTTGGGTTTAATCCTCAGAGATGACAGTCCTCAACTCCCCATGAATTTCTGGCACCCAGTACATCTTGGACCAGGCCTTAAGGGCGCAGACAGAAGTGCTGCTCCTTGCTGTAACTGAGAGCTCTTTGCAGGAAGTGTTCTGAGTTATTGATCTCCCAGACCAAATAGAAGTGCACTGTTGGTTCCAGGGGGTAGAGGAATCTAGCTGGTGCCTACAAGCCTGCTGCCAGTTTTCCCTAGCAATGGCCCCTTCTCCCTCTCAGCCTGTCCCTGATTTCAGAATGAGAGTGGGGAAAGGGAGCAGAGGGAGCTTGTTCTAGAGATTCATGGATTTCATAGACATCAGTGCTGGAGAGTGGGATGGGTGAATTGGAGCTCTGCCCCCCCCGCCCCCTTGGGGGAGCTCCGATACACCTGCTCCACCCTCCAGCGCTGGTTGGGGAGCCCCTAGAACAAGCTTCCTTGGCTCCTTTTCCCTCCTCCCATTCTGAAAACAGGGACAGGCTGGGAGTTGAGTGTCTTGTAAAGCATGTCTGAGGATATAAAAAGCCAGAAGGTTAAAGGCAGGCGCTTAAGTCTATATACAGGTTCTTGAGGAAGACACCTGACCCACTGACTTGAGTGAGAACTATTGAAAGTGCACAACACTTTTGAAAAATCAGGACATGGTTTTAAATGCTGAAATATGGACTTGTGGCTTTCACTTCAGTTTCCATTTTTTTTAAATCTTAGCCCTTGAATTTATAATCAAGAGCTGCTTGGAGGGATGGGCAACTGGTGCCTCCCAAGTCCAGGAGGGCACTCACAGAAGCTGCCGGCAGTGGTGGGGCCACAGCTGGCGAGCATCCACAGACATCAGCGGCAGGGGTGGAGCTGAGAAGCCTCTGCAGACATCGGCGTTGGGGACAGCCATGTCAGGGTGGGGCATGTCGAACTCCCACAGATGCCAGTCAGGAGCAGAGTGAGGAGGGAGCTGGATACATGCGTGCCCCCTTATCTCACCAGTGGTGGCGGCAGCGGCAGCAGAGGCAATGGAGGGGGCAGCAGCAGTGGGGCGGAGGGAGCTGGGACAGCTGAGGCGGATCCAGAGGGAAAGCTCCAGGCTGAGGTGAGCAGGCTGTGGGAGATCAGGGCTGCAGAGGATGAAATTGACTCCTATTTCCGTTCACTGCAGGATCAATCATCCAGCGTACAGACTCCCCAGGAGAGATGCACAACAGAGTGGAAGAAAGTACCCACCAGAACCAGGGCTCCTCGGGCTAGCATGATGGAGGCTCTCCAGGTACAAACTGGGAACAGATACAAGGCCCTGGCAGCCTTGGTGGAGAAGGACAAAGGGGATGCTTCCAGTGGGGACGGTGCCACTCCACACACAACAGACAGTGCAGAGACGGAGCACCAGGAGGAAGAAACGCCGGGTCCTTGTCATTAGGGGATTCCATCCTAAGGGGAACAGAGGGTCCCATCTGTCAACCCAACCCCATGGCACACGAGGTCTGCTACATGCCTGGGACTTGGATTCAGGAAATCACAGAAAGGATTCTGGCCTACATTCGACCCTCAGACCAGTACCCCATGGTCCTTATCCATGTGGGAACAAATGACGCGGCCAGGGGCAACCCAGACTGCATCATGAAGGGCTTCGAGACCTTGGGGGCCAAGCTCAAAGACACAAGAGCACAGGTGGTATTCTCCTCTATTCTCTCAGTAAGTAGACGTGGACAGCGACATGAGGCCTGTACTGGTGAGGTTAACTGGCGGCTACAGAGTTGGTGCTGCCAGGCAGGCCTCGGGTTCCTGGACAACGACCCACACTTTCATGCAGGGGTATGCTTGGGAGGGATGAGCTACATCTCTCCCCTAAAGGCAAGCGTGTCTTTTCTTCCAGGTTGGCTGATCTCATATAGCGTGCTTTAAACTAGAGTCACTGCGGGAGGGGGCCACAGGAGGACATAAGGACACCTCCCAGCCAAGACAGGTGACGTGTACAAGGAGTACCGAGGTAAGTGACAGGGGTCCAGATAGTCCTAAGAATTGGGGGGTGGGGGGGCGGTGCATGTACCAATACAAGGCTGATGGACCTGGTCCTGGGCACAGGCGACGACCTAGTAAGAAGGCTCCAGGTTCTTGACCACCTGGGGAACAGTGATCATCGCCTACTGGAATTCACCATCCAGCGCAGGGTGTCAAAGGCCTGCAGCAAGGCAGTTGCCCTTGACTTCAAGAGGGTCAACTTCAATGAGTTGAGGAAATTGGTAGGAGAGGCACTGAGGTCCTGGAGGGTAGGGGAACTGGGTGTCTAAGACAAGTGGTCGTTTCTTAAGGAGTTGATCCTCTGAACCCAAGGGGTGACAGTCCCAATGAGACTCAAAGTGGGCAAGAGTGCTCAAAAGTCCTCCTGGGTCACCAAAGGCATTCAGAAACACTTGAAAGCCAAAAAAGAGGTGTACACACAGTGGAAGGGAGGGGGTATCACCAAAGAAGAGTATACCTCCATTTCTCAGGTCTGTAGGGGGGGCTGTTAGAAAAGCTAAGGCAGATACAGAACTAGGGCTAGCATCAAAGATCAAAGACAACAAAAAGTCTTTTTTTAAATACATAGGGAGTATGAAGAAGGAACCGGGTAATGTGGGGCCCCTGCAGGATATGCTTGGCAATCTGGTGGTTGCATCAGAGGAAAAGGCAGACCTTTTTAACAATTTCTTTGCCTCCATTTTTTTGTGCAGGGACCAGGACTCCCCCACCGAGATTCAGGACAGACTCAGGAGAGACTCCACCAGGCCCAGGGTCAGGGAGGACTGAGTTAGGGAACTTCTGGAGAGGCTGGACGTGTTCAAATCAGCAGGTCCAGATGTTTTCTACCTCAGGGTTCTCAGGGAATTGGCAGGGGTTATCGAGAGGCCCCTGGCACAGCTTTGCGAGCACTCATGGTGCTCTGGCCAGGTGCCAGATGACTGGAAGGCCAATGTGGTCCCCATTTTCAAAAAAGGGAGGAGGGAGGACCCAGAAAACTATAGGCTCATAGTCTTACTTTGATCCTGGGGAAGCTCTTTGAGAAGATTATCCAGGATCACAGCTGTGAAGGACCAGCATGGGGGATTATGCTCAGGGGCAACCAGTATAGGTTCATTAGAGGCAGGTCCTGTCAAACCAACCCAATTGCCTTCTATGATCAGGTCACAAAATCATTGGATGCAGGTGTTGCGGTGGATGTAGTCTTTCTGGACTTCAGGAAGGCCTTTGACACGGTTTACCACCCCTTCTCATTAGAAAGCTAGGTGACTGTGGCACTGATGCCTACACAGTTAGATGGGTTGCAAATTGGCTGAGGGGCCACACCCAGAGAGTGGTGGTGGATGGGTCATATTCGACCTGGCAGGAGGTGGGCAGTGGAGTCCCCCAGGGTTCGGTCCTTGGGCCCTCACTGTTCAATTTCTTTATTAGCGACTTGGACAAGCGGGTGAAAAGCACCCTGTTCAAATTCACTAATGACACTAAGATTTGGGGCGAGGTGGGCACACTAGAAGGGAGGGACAGGATATAGCTGGACCTGGACAGGTTACAGGGGTGGGAAAATGAGAATAGGATGGGGTTCAATACTGACAAGTGCAGGGTACTGCACTTGGGCAGTAAGAACCGGAAGCATACCTATAGGCTGGGGAACTCCCTTCTCGAAAGCACAGTGGCAGAAAGAGATCTTGGAGTCATTATCGATTCCAAAATGAACATAGGCTGCCAATGCAAGGAAGTGGTCAGTAAGGCTAACCACACCTTGTCATGCATCCACAGTTGCATCACAAGCAGGGCCAAGGAGGTGATCCTCCCCCTTTATGTGACACTGGTCAGGCCACAGTTGGAGTACTGCATCCAGTTCTGGGTGCCGCACTTTAAGAGGGATGGGACCAGCATCAAGAGGGTCCAGAGGAGGGCCACTGGCATGATCCAGGGACAGCAGGGCAGACCCTATGAGGAGAGGCTACGGGACCTGGTGGCTGTCTATAAACTCAACAGGGGGGATGAGTGGGGAATGGGAGAGACCCTGTTCCCCCGAGCACCTCCCAGAGTAACAAGTTATAATGGCCATAAGTTGTTTGAGAGTAGGTTCAGGCTGGACATTAGAAGGCAGTACTTCACAGTTAAGGTGGCCAGGATCTGGAACCAACTTCCAAAGGAAGTGGTGCTGGCTCCTACCTTGGGGGTCTTTAAGAGGAGGCTTGATAATTACCTAGCTGGGGTTATATGAGCCCAGTATTCTCTCCTGCCCAGGGCAGGGGGTTGCACTTGAAGATCTACTTAGGTCCTTTCTGACCCTACATTTATGAATTGGTGGTGGGGATGGCCCTGTCGGGGGGGGGGCACGTGCCCCCCCATGCTTCCTCTATGCCTCGCCTATGCTTGGAGGCATCCTGCTACCTTGGCAGAGCAATACAATGAAAGGAAAGCAGAGTCTGATTATTAAAATTCTACATTGCCCAGGCTTCCAGCAAGCAGGTTGCACAACCTGAAGACATTGTTTATTAGCATCATAGAAATTCATGTATTGTACTGTATTTCAATAATTATGCACAAGTATTTTAGAAGAACAAACTGTTTTTATCCTTAACTTCAAGACTGGACAATAGGGTCTGTTACATTTTTTTCCCCTTTAACACTAATGAACAAACTGTTTTAGAATATCTCCAGGCCACCTCAATTGCCACTAAACCTCTTTTATTAGTTTATCTTTGACTTTGCTTCCAGGAGTAACTTGTGCAGTTCTTGTTTGAGTATTCTGTTGCACCCTCAACACACCATGTGGCTTGGAGCTTGCATTACGTACTGATGAAAAACAGGCAGATCCAATCATTAGAGTAAACCACTACTGGGACTTTCAAAAACAAAAATCTGTATCAAAGGCTCTTGAAATTAGGTTGTGATGGCATTAGAGGGAAGGTCCACTTTTGAATCAGAAATTCACTTAAGGATAGAAAGCAAAGAATGGATGTAAATGGTCAGTTTGCAGCATGGAACCTAGTAAATAATGCAGTCCCCCAAGGATCTGTGTTGGGACTGGTGCTGTTTAATAATATTCATATATTATCTGCAAAGGAGGGGATAAGTGAAATGGCAAAATTTGGAGGTGACAACACTATCCAGAATGGTAAAATCCAAAGTGGACTTCAGACTTAAAAATTTAATTAAAAATTATAGAGCAAATGGGTAATAAAATGGCAATGGCAGATTAAATTAAATGTAGGTAAGTGCCAATGATGCACATGAGAAAAAATACTCCAAATATATATACATGATGATGGGCTCACACAGGTAAAAGTTCTTAAAGTCATTGTGGACAGTTTGTTAAATATACCAGTGCAATGTTCAACATCAGTCAAAAAGACTAAGAAAATGTTAGGAAGTATTAAGAAGGGAATTTTAAACAAAGCAGAAAGTATCTTTACAGCCCTTTGTAAATCTATGGTATGTTCACACCTTTGAACACTGTGTGCAGTTTTGCCCCCCCTACCAGAGAAAGGATATAGAAGAACTTGAAAAGGTAAAAATAAGTGACAAGGATGGTTAGGGATATGGAAGGACTTCCGTATGAGGAGAAACTAAAGCAGCTAAGAAAAGAGATGCTGGAGGTGGGCTATGATGCAGAGAAAATAATAGGAATTTATTACTTCTCACAATACTAGAGCTAAAGAACATAAATAAAACCATTAGTAGATTTAAAATTAACTGATTTTTCATGCAGGGTGTAATTACTTGTAGAACTCATTGTCACAAGATGTTTTGAAGCCTGATAGTTTAACTCTATTCAAAAGGGGATTGGACAAATTCTTGGGGAAGGTCCATCAGTAGGTATTGAACATGGTAGATAGGGATGAAGCTTTTGGGACTGCTCCAGTCAAGCATAATTAAGGGCTTCCCTTAAAAGTGATAGTTGTGCCAGCTCTGTCATTCCTACAACTGTAAGCGAGGCTGGAAACATTCTCTCAATGACTACTTCTTTTAGGCAATGCATTTCTTTTTCCATTCAAATGATAAGTTGTTCTACACTCCTTGCTACTCGGGACAGTTTTAGAATCATGGAATCATACAAAATTATGGTTAGAAGGGACTTTAGGAGGCCGTCTAGTCCAATCCCCTGCCCAAAGCAGGACTACCCCCAACTAGATCATCCCAGCCAAGACTTTGTCTAGTCAAGTTTTAAAAACCTTCAAGGATGGAGGAGTCCACCACTTCTCTGGATAACCTGTTCCAGTGCTTTACTACCCTCCTTGTGACAGAGTTTTTCCTCATATCTAACCTAAAATTCCCCTACTGCAATTCGTGACCATTGCTCCTTGTTCTGTCCTCTACATCCATCCAGGTTTTTCTTAAACCAGTTTTGGCCATTTTGAAAGTGGTTTATGTGCACTGAACTTCTGCTCTGTTACAGGTTTAAACTAGTTTCCAATCACTTCATAGTTTCATAGTTTCTAGGGTCGGAAGGGACCTGAGCAAATCATCCAGTCCGACCCCCTGCCATGGCAGGAAAGAATACTGGGGTCAAACGACCCCAGCAAGATGTTCATCTAACCTCCTCTTAAATACCCCCCAGGGTAGGAGCCTGCACCACCTCTCTTGGAAGCTGGTTCCAGACCCTAGCTGCCCTGACCGTGAAGTAGCGCCTCCTGATATCTAGTCTGAATCTACCCTCTGCCAGCTTGTGACCGTTATTCCTGGTCACTCCTGGCAGTGCTGGGGGGAACAGTGACTCCCCCAATGCCTGCTGGTCCCCCCTGACTAGTATAACAGGCCACAAGATCCCCCCTCAGCCTTCTCTTGTGGAGGCTGAACAGGTTCGGGTCCCGTAGCCTGTCCTCATAGGGCCTGCCCTGTTGTCCTCTGATCATACGAGTGGCCCTCCTCTGGACCCTCTCCATGCTGTCCACATCCCTCTTGAAGTGCGGCACCCAGAACTGGACACAGTACTCCAACTGCGGCCTGACCACTGCCGCATAGAGGGGGAGGATCACCTCTTTGGACCTGCTCAAGATGCATCTGTGGATGCAAGACAAGGTGCGGTTGGCCTTCCTGACTGCGTCCCCACACTGCTGGCCCATGTTCATCTTGGAGTCAATGATGACCCCCAGATCCTTTTCCGCCTCCGTGCTGACAAGAGGGGAGTTCCCTAACCTGTAGGCATGGTGCCAGTTGTTCCTCCCGAGGTGCATCACCTTGCACTTGTCTGTGTTGAAACCCATCCTATTCTCGTCCACCCACCCTTGTAACCTGTCTAGGTCTGACTGTAGCCTGTTGCATCCTTCCAGTGTGCCCACGTCCCCCCACATCTTAGTGTCATCAGCAAATTTGAACAGGGTGCTTTTTACCCCCTCGCCCAAATCACTGATGAAGATGTTGAACAGTGCAGGCCCAAGGACTGAGCCCTGCAGAACCCCGCTGCCCACGTCCTTCCAGGTTGAGAAGGACCCATCCACTACCACCCTCTGGGTGCGGCCCACCAGCCAGTTGGCAACCCATTTGACTGTGTGGGTGTCTACACCACAGCCCCCCAATGTCTTAATGAGAACGGGGTGAGAAACTGTGTCAAAAGCCTTCCAGAAGTCCAGGAAGACTATGTCCACTGCTACCCCTGCATCTAATGATCTGATGATCTGATCGTAAAAGGCCACCAGGTTGGTCTGACAGGACCTGCCACTGATGAACCCATGTTGGTTGCCCCTAAGCATGCAGTCCCCTGCTGGCCCCTCCTGGATGTGTGCCAGCATAATTTTCTCGAACAGCTTGCCTAGGATCGAGGTGAGACTAACCGGCCTATAGTTTTCCGGGTCCTCCTTCCTGCCTTTATGGAAGATGGGGACCACGTTGGCGCTCTTCCAGTCCTCCGGTACCTCACCAGAGCACCACGAGTGCTCGTAAAGCCGTGCCAGGGGACTTGCAGTGACCTCGGCCAGTTCCTTTAGAACTCTAGGGTGGAGATCATCCGGACCGGCTGACTTGAATACGTCCAACCCCTCCAGAAGCTCCCTAACTAAATCCTCGCTAACCCGTGGCCCAGGTGTGCCTCCCCCGGGGCCCGAGGGGGGCCCAGCAGGGGGGTGGCTGTTCTGGTCCCTACTCAGGAAGACGGAGGCAAAGAAATCGTTAAACATGTTAGCTTTGCCGTCTGGTGTGATGACCAAGTTTCCCAATGCGTCCTGCAAGGGCCCCACATTACCCGGGACCTTCTTTTTACCCCCTACGTATTTAAAAAAGGACTTCTTATTGTCCTTAATCTGGGAAGCTAGTCCCAGTTCCATCTCTGCCTTGGCCTTCCTAACTACCCCCCTACATGCCCAAGCAACTACAGAATAGCCCTCCCTGGTGATGACCCCTTCTTTCCATTGGGTGTAAGCCTCCTTTTTAGCAAGGAGACATTCCCGGATGCTTTTGGTGAGCCACAGAGGCTTGTGTGCTCTCCTGCTCCCTTTGATCCTCGTTGGGATTACCTTTCTTAAACAGGTTTATGTGTAACTTCTTTTCCAACCCCAACTGTGGCTTCACCAGTGCTGAATAGAGGGAAGAATCACTTCCCTTGATCTGTTGGCAGTGCAGCCCAGTATGCCATTAACCTTCTTGGCAGCAAGGGCACACAGTTGTCTCATATTCAGCTTATTGTCCACTGTTCTTGCACGATTGCAAAATCTAGAGACTCTTTGGGAAAACCCAGCCCAGTGTCTCTTGAGAACTCACTAAAGTTATGCTGAGGTCTAGTAAGGAGTCTTAGTGATGCACTCTGAGAACAGGTGTATATTGCTGAAGGGATCTTACACCTTTTCAAACTAAAGAAATTGAAGTTGGCCTGGAAATCAGGAGCATCTCACATGAATAAGATTTGTGCTTCTTGAAGAGACAGCCATTTCTCCTGAACACAGCTAGCTCTGGCAGTTCTCAAAGACCAATTCTTTAAAATCTGTCGGTAAACAGTGCAAAGCAAAACAAAACAAATACAAATAACATTGCCTCATTACCTTCTAGACCAATGGTGCTTTCTATACAGCCAGCTAAGTGAATGATTAAGTCCTGAATATAAAACTATTTAGAACACTGTATATGGCTCAAAGTGCAGGTACAGCTTGTACCCACAAGCTCCCGAAGTCACACGAGTTTTTATAGACATGAGAAATACTGTATGTACTTGGGGATAAGGTTTGAACATACTAGCAGTCTCTCTCCATGCAATAACTTCACTCGATAGAGTTAGAATGCAGATCTACTTCAGGGCAGGATACAGGTTGCTTAAGGCCAAGTGGGAACATGCTAAAAACTAAACAAAAGTGGAGAGACAGAGTTTAGACCTACACTGCTTGGGCTAAAGGAGGTGTGGTATTCAGGCTGCCTTGCATGCATGCAAGAGGCAGACTGGGAGCTTCTGCTGCTTCTCACTACTACAGGAAACCTACAGAAACATTTATATATAGAAACTCTATGGAGTCCAGCATGCACACAGTCCTCTAAGCGCTCCAGGTTTTAAGAGTCATTTCTATTGAAGCCTGTCGGTTTAATCCCCTATTCAAGTTCTAAGAGACTTTTTCCACAAAGGCACAACTTCCTGTAATCCTTCTGACAGCTGTAGAGCTGCCTCCTTAAGCAGCCAGAGGATGAACAAATCAGAACTGTTGGGCATCAATGCGTAGAGGAATTCACAACTTGAAAACACTTTTCCCACTGGAAATTATTGTAATGTATTGTAACAAGACAACAATATAGTGCCATCTATAATATGGCAATAGTGCACTATAAATGCCACAAGTTCAGGTGAATATACTTCCTACTGTATTCTATACAGCAAACACATACCAACTTTGGGATCTGAAAGAGAGGAAAAGGAAAGGTCCTTGCTTTGCAGGGTGAAGTTATGGCAGGACAGCTACTAACTAAGGCTAGCTTCTATTAAAATGGCATAGTTTGTCGTATCGGACAACGCACTGAAGAAAGTTATCACCAATTAAGGGCCTGACCCTACATTCCTTAAGTAGACAAAAATCTCTTTGAAGTCAGTGGGACATTTTGATTGGGTAAGTATACCAGGATCGGCCATCAAATAGAAGCTCTTAATTTTTCCAGAAGGATTAAAAACCTATTTTCATAAGGGAAAAAATCATATATTACCATCAGCAACTAAAAGCTGTTGTGTCTTTTCCTCACAGGGCTCTTGAACTGTAGCATTGCCCCTCCATTTCTCTGGAACGGGGAATTACGAAGCGTCAGAAACTCACTGTGTTCTGTTAGGCCTGATCCACCTTAAATGTTCTCCAGTTTGGTGTCTAGTTGAAGGCTTTGACAGCCTTGCATTCAAAAGGTCAGTAATCAGTCCTCAGGGTAATTTGATTTGAATCCTTAGCTTTTTGCACACTCTGAACCACCAATGCACAGCAAGACACACATCCACAGCCTCCAAAAGGTTAAACTGAGCAGTCTTTAGAAAAAAAAAATTCTCTTCTGATAAGAAACATCAGAGAAACAAGTTGGACAATGAAAATGATTTATACCAAGTTAACTTCACACTTTTGTTTGTGAGCTTTCTAAAATATTGTGAAGTATTTTAAATCTTGGTGTGCATTTTCAGATGACAGACTGGAACTTCCAACTTGTAATGTATTCCACATTCTTGCATACTTGGGGACGCTTATCCATCTTTTCTCATATGCTAGACCTGCTTAGTGTGTGTTAATATTTTCCACGTTACCATAATATCTTTTTTTTCTTCAGCCTCCCACACTGCGGGCCTGAAACCTAAAAGACAGATTTTTGTTTAAGATTTCACTAAACTAAGAACTCAGAAGGACAACTCAGTAAAATAAAGCAATTTTATAAAGGTGATGTAGATGTATTCCTCCATTGGGCTGTCCTATATTCTATAGCATAATTATTCCCTTTGTTGGCCTCTCCTTTTTTGTGAAGGGTGCTACTAACAGAGTCCATAGAGGAAAGGGCAGTCACCTCTTCAGAGAAAAATAACTTAGTAACACCCCCTACTGGCAAATAATACTAAGTGAGTTTTCCTACCTTTAGACTAGTTTCACAATGTGAGATGGTACTACAGGGAGCATGTCTGTGTGCTATTAATGCTATCAAGACTTACTGCACAGTAAAATATAGTAGTGTTTCTTTATACAGTAGTATTATGGCTTATTGTGCAGTAAGCCTTCCTTGGTAGCATGCCTACATGTGCTTCCTGTTGGAAGCAAATCTGCTCCCAGTGGGACCAGCCAGTACAGGGCTGCTTCTACCTAGGTTTGGCCCTTGCAGCAGGCAGGGGGAGCTCCAGGGTCCCCCTGGGTGTTGGCCTGGGGGCTGGCAGGGAGAATGGAGCCTGTCCCAATGCATGGGGGGCCACAAGAGCTCTGCCAGCTGCAGTGGTAGCTGTTCCCTGGCTCAGTACATTGGGAGGGGTCCTGATGTGCATGAGGGTGGGAGACAGCTGCCATTGCAGAGCTCTCCTGGCCCCATGCACATGGGGACAAGCTCCATGCACAGCAAGGCTTCCTTGCACAGCCAAGGGCTAGCCTGGAGCTGTCCTGCTTCTGGGGCAGCTCCCTGCCAACCCCCAGCTGGGCAAGAATTTCCTCAAGTAGCCCGGGGCTGACTGGGCGCTGTACTGCTTCTGGGGCAGCTCCCAGCCAGCCCTGGGCTGGGTGGTCAAATCCCCAAGCAGCCTGGGAATCGCTGGGAGATATCTCATTTCTGGGTATTTCTCTGCCTAGTCTAGGGCTGGCTGGGAGCTGTCTCAGAAGCAGGACAGCTTCCAGCCAACCCCTGGCTCTGTGGGGAAGCAGAGAGCTCCCCAGTCCTGGTGCTGCTCTGTTCTCGGCTCTCGTGGTCCCCAGGTGTTGGGGTTGACCAGGAGCAAATTTGCTCCCAGTCAGCATCTACACATTCTACTGCACAGTTAGTTCACTACTTGTATTCACAGGTAGTAGCTAACTGCACAGTAGACTAATTTACTGCACAGTAATTAGTGTGCATGTGTGTACCGCACAGTAAAGCATCTTGTGTAGGCACACCTAGGATAAATTTTATCAAGTGCTTATTCCTCATTCAACAAAACACTTGAGCTGCTGGAAGTTGTCAAAATGGGAACTGAACTTTTATCACATTCTAGACCAAGTACCCAAGTAGTACATTTATTTCTTACCATTTTAGTTTGTAATACAAAGGAGCACTTAAAAAAATCCCCATTTGGTGTATTCTTTGGTACACACCAACTTTAAACAGGTATTTGAGCCTAAGAATGTGAGAATTTGCATAAAAAGGGAAGAGAGAAAAACAAAGAAAACATGTCACATAAAAACTGTTTAATACATTCTTGTACATTGTGAATGTCTGTAGCATTAACTTGGTGCACTGTCACCAGAAAGGAAAACATCTAGATGTAAATAGGCTGCAGAAGAAGGGAAAATACAATAGATTAGTTATCCTGTTTAATAATCTAAAAGGACTTAAACTCAGGTGAAGATCAATAGAATTCTCATTTAAATTGTCCTTTAAAGACTAAATTACTACAGGATTGGTTTTTGCCATAGTTTCATAGTTTCTAGGGTCAGAAGGGACCTGAGTAGATCATCTAGTCCGACCCCTGCCATGGCAGGAAATAGTACTGGGGTCAAACGACCCCAGCAAAGTGTTCATCTAACCTCCTCTTAAACCCCCCCAGGGTAGGAGCCTGCACCACTTCTCTTGGAAGCTGGTTCCAGACCCTAGCTGCCCTGACTGTGAAGTAGCGCCTCTGCTTGTGACCGTTATTCCTGGTCACTCCTGGCGGTGCTCGGGGGAACAGTGACTCCCCCAGTGCCTGCTGGTCCCCTCTGACTAGTTTATAACAGGCCACAAGATCCCCCCTCAGCCTTCTCTTGTGGAGGCTGAACAGGTTCAGGTCCCGTAGCCTGTCCTCATAGGGCCTGCCTTGTTGTCCCATGATCATGCGAGTGGCCCTCCTTCGGACCCTCTCCATGCTGTCGACATCCCTCTTGAAGTGTGGCGCCCAGAACTGGATGCAGTACTCCAACTGTGGCCTGACCAGTGCCGCATAGAGGGGGAGGATCACCTCTTGGGACCTGCTTGAGATACATCTGTGGATGCATGACAAGGTGCGGTTGGCCTTCCTGACTGCCTCCCCACACCGCTGGCCCATGTTCATCTTGGAATCAGTGATGACTCCAAGATCATTTTCCACCTTGGTGCCGACAAGAGGGGAGTTCCCCAACCAGTAGGTATGGTGCCGGTTCTTCCTCCCGAGGTGCATCACTTTGCACTTGTCTGTGTTGAACCCATCCTATTCTCATCTGCCCACCCCTGTAACCTGTCTAGGTCTGATTGTAGCCTGTTGCGTCCCCCCGCATCTTAGTGTCATCAGCAAATTTGAACAGGGTGCTTTTTACCCCCTCATCCAAATCACTGATGAAGATGTTGAACAGTGCGGGCCCGAGGACCGAGCCCTGCGGAACCCTGCTGCCCACGTCCTTCCAGGTTGAGAAGGACCCATCCACTACCACCATCTGGGTGCGGCCCACCAGCCAGTTGGCGACCCATTTGACTGTGTGGGTGTCTACACCACAGCCCCCCAATGTCTTAATGAGAACGGGGTGAGAAACTGTGTCAAAAGCCTTCCAGAAGTCCAGGAAGACTATGTCCACTGCTACCCCTGCATCTAATGATCTGATGATCTGATCGTAAAAGGCCACCAGGTTGGTCTGACCTGCCACTGATGAACCCGTGTTGGTTGCCCCTAAGCATGCAGTCCCCTGCTGGCCCCTCCTGGATGTGTGCCAGCATAATTTTCTCTAACAGCTTGCCTAGGATTGAGGTAACACTAACTGGCCTATAGCTTCCCGGGTCCTCCTTCTTCCCCTCTTTGAAGATGGGAACCACTTTGTCCCTCTTCCAGTCCTCCAGCACCACACCAGAGCACCACGAGTGCTCGTAAAGCCGTGCCAGAGGTCCTGCAATGACCGCAGCCAGTTCCTTTAGAACTCTAGGGTGGAAATCGTCCGGACCGGCTGACTTGAATACCTCCAGTCCCTCCAGAAGCTCCCTAACTAGTTCCTCACTAACCCATGGCCCAGGTGTGCCTCCCCTGGGGCCCGAGGGGGGCCCAGCAGGAGGGTGGCTGTTCTGGTCCCTACTTAGGAAGACAGAGGCAAAGAAATTGTTAAACATGTTAGCTTTGCCGTCTGGTGTGATGACCAAATTTCCCAACGCAGCCTGCAGGGGCCCTACATTACCCGGAACCTTCTTTTTTACCCCCTATGTATTTAAAGAAGGACTTCTTATTGTCCTTAATCTGGGAAGCTAGTCCTAATTCCATCTCTGCCATGGCCTTCCTGACTGCCCCCCTACACCCCCGAGCAACTGCATTATAGTCATCCCTGGTGATGTCCCCTTCTTTCCACTGGGTGTACACCTCCCTTTTAGCAAGGAGACATTCCTGGATGCTTTTGGTGAGCCATGGAGGCTTGTGTGCTCTCCTGCTCCCTTTGATCCTCGTTGGGATTACCTTCCTTTGGGCTTCGAGGATCGTCTCCTTAAGGAGCGACCATTTTCCTTGGACACCTGGCTCCCCTCCCCTCCGGGACCTCAGCGCTTCCCCAACTATTCTCCTTAGCTCGTTGAAGTCTGCCCTCCTGAAATCTAGGGCCGCTGCCTTACTGCATGCCTTTGCCACCTTGCGCTGGATGGTGAATTCCAGCAGGCGATGATCGCTGTCGCCCAGGTGGTCGAGCACCCGCAGCCCCCTCACCAGGTCATCACCCATGGCCAGCACTAGGTCCAACAAGGTGTCTCCCCTGGTGGGGCTGTACACCTCCTGGGTTAGATGGAGGTCCTGCATTTGGGCTAGGAATCTATGTGAGCGGTCAGACCTGGCTGACTGCTCTTCCCAGCAGTTGTCAGGGAAGTTCAGGTCCGCCATGACAACCACATCCTTAGACTTCACTACCTCTGTGAGCTGACCTAAGAATTTCTGGTCAAGCTCTTCCCCCTGGTTGGGAGGTCTGTAGTAGACTCCGACCGTTAAGTCTCTTTCCCCTCGACTGCCTTGTACTCTAACCCAAAGCACTTCAGAGTGCCCCTCCCCTGACTCCTTGCTAATTGATGAGGATGTATATTCCTCCTTAATATAGACTGCCACGGCCCCACCTCTCCTTCCTATCCTGTCCCTCCTGTTCGGCCTATAGCCCTTGACATTCACCGCCCAGTCATGCGTTGAGTCCTACCACGTTTCAGTGATCCCCACTATGTCCAGGCTGGTGCCAGCTAGCAGGAGGGTGAGTTCCTCCTGCTTGTTACCCATACTACGAGCATTTGTGTAGAGGCATTTGAGACCTCCTGTGGATGTGTGTAATGACCCCCTAGTCCCAGCGTTGTCCTGGCCCCTATCGCTTACCTGTTTATTCTTTTCGCTCATTGGGCTGGGCTGGGCTGGGCTGTAGTTGTGGGTGTTGTTTTTACTAAGTTTGATAAATATTTGATAAAATTGTCACAAACCTTTCTTTCTTTTATACTACGTTAAAAATCACCAAAAACAAGAACAAAAGAACAAGGAAAATCTGGATGGGCACTGTAAATAATTTCCTGCTAGTGGTGTACTGAGGAAGTCTCTACCTCTCCTGTGTTTCTGTTGACTTCAATGGGATGGGCACGTTTTGGTAAGGACAACAATACATTAAAAATATAGCATCCAAAGTGTGCTAGTGGCTTTAAAAGACAAATTTACAACACCAAAATCTCTGCCATGAGGTGTACAGACTACTTTTCAACGTGAAATAAGAGAAAGAAACAAAAAGTGAAATCTTTGTGAGAAAAGAAAGTTTCTGGCCAAAATTAAGTCAGTTAATGTCAATCAAAATCTGAAAATAAGTAATGTACACACTTTGCTTCTTATTCAGAACTGAGAATAGTAGTCGCACAGCAGTGTTATTCTGTTAACTTATTTGGACTACAATCACCATTAGTTTGGATGGAGAAATTTATATCAGGTTTGTTTATTTGGGTTTAACAATGAAACCACTAAAGCAGCAACTCTGATCACCAAATTAAGCTACTTAATAATAATCACAAATACAAGGCAATTCCATCAGTGTGAAATGATCAAGCATCAATTCTTTACCTGAACTAGCTAGTAGAAGTCTAACAGACAAGTAAGTCCCCCACATTGCAAACCAGCAAACTTTTCTTCATCATGGCTGGAATGCAGGACTTCCATCTTCTACAGAAAGGAGTCACTGCACAGTGACCAACATTTCTATCCACCATATCACTAGAAGAATTATCTTTTCAATAGTGTCAATGGGAGTTGAGATATCACCTGTTAGTCTTCTAATATTTTCTTTCCCTGTATGTTGTGTTTTCATACCACCCATCTTGACCTTATAAAATTATTTTATCCCATGGAACGTCTGTGTATAAAGGTAGTTTATAATGCCCTCTGGTGGTTTTGTTTAGTAGTACCGGTTACTTTCTCTGCTGACAGGTTCACATGCAAACCTAAGAATTGCCATTTACTGGTTTGTAGTTTACCATAGGCTCATCTTACCCAGTATCCCATGTCACAGTGGCAGACAGAGGATGCTGAAAGGGAGAGGGAACTGGGTATGACCAGGTTTTCTCCACTGTTCCTCTCACTTCCAGCCTCCAGCATTTAAGGTCTAGAAAGTTCTAATTCAGGGTCTGTATCCCTAACTCCCCCTGCACAATAGTTATTGATGCCCCTTTCTTCCAAAATTTGTCCAGTTCCTTTTTGAAACTGGTTAAACTATCATGTGGCCTATACACATGCTCATTCACATTCTAGCTAGAACGCGCTGGAGCAGCCTCGACTAATCGGATCGAGTCTGCGCCAACTTTTGAACTGGAACATTGCAGGGTCGCCACAGTGCAATAAGCCCCCATATATTAGGAAGTGGCCAGGGGATGCTTTAACTAAACCTTGTCAAATGAGGTTTAGATAAAATTTCCTGCTGTCATTTTTAAATGCACAGGGGGCTTAATGGATGCAACACTGAAGTGTTTTAATTAGAGCAGGTGCCTGGGATCCACCCTAATTAACACACCCCTCTGAGCATGTGTATAGGCAGCCTCAGTTTCCACAACACCCAGTGGCAAGGAGGTCCATGCTTGAATTAGACACCATGAAAAAAGAAACCTTCCTTTTGTTAGCATTAAACTTGCTACCTACTAGTTCCATTTTGTGACCCCCGAGTTCTTTTATTGTTAGAGAGTAAATAATAAATTATTTACTTTCTATTTGTCATTTAGTATTTTGTAAACCCATATGTCTCTCTTCAAGCAGCTCTTTTCTAAACTGAATAGGCTTAGCCTCTTTAGTCTCTCCTCATATGGAAGCCCCTCCATACCACTAATCATCCATATTGCTCTTTTTCTGTACCTTCTCTAGTTCTTCTATATCCTTTATGAGGGGTGGGGACTAGAACTGGGTACAATAGTCAAGATGTGGACGCACCATAGATTTATAAAGGGGCATAATGTTATTTATAATTTCTGTGGTTTATAATTCCATTCTTAATAATACCTAACATTTTGTTTGGCCTGTTCGATGGCATTGAAGATCAGCTTGGGAACTCTATCATAAGCATATTCTAGAAACCTTGTTCCTTCACCCTAAACAAAGGATTAAAGTCAAACTTCTGGGGAGGTCATTGCTGCAGAAGGTGCACCTTGCTGAAGCTGCACTACATTTCTAGGGAAAAAATTCAGATAGAATAACTACCTCTACTTTCTAGAACTGAGTCTATGATCATCAGAATTTATAAGTCTTTATCCTCTGAAGAAATAAGAGACTAAAATGCATTTTTTCTGCTTCTTGGTCTGAAAGCTGAGACAGTCCTCAACATGAATATCAATATCCATCCTATGATTTTTAAACATCAAAGTGGGTTTGGTGCTGTTAAGCAAAAGAGGATGGCATGCAACCGTAGGCCACTGACCCTGATGTTAATAACCCCTTTCCTCTGAGACCCCTGTTAAATATTAATTTTGTGTGACTCCTGGATCTCTTAGCCCCTGGACTGTCCACAGGTTAACACCTTTGAGTGGCTTGAAGCACTTGTTATGTGGTGCAAAGTTACACCACTCCAGGGCAGGATGATCTCCGATCCACACAACAAAACTCCTGCTCCACTAATGTGCCGTGGCCTCTCCCCCACCCTCATGTTCTGTGGGTTCTTACACCCCTGGCTGCTTCGTGCAGGGCCCCTGGGACTGGAGCTGCAGCTTTTCTATTCCCTCAGTCTCCAGTCCAGGAACAGTGGCATGAGGCACCTTTCCCCACCAGCACTGAGCCTGTCTGGGTTGGTAGACACTGCTGGATCCCATGACTCCTGCCCCCTACCCACTTTCACCAACACCTGGGGAATGGAGAGCCCCAGATAACTCCTAGGCCTGGGCCAGGCTCCAGGAAGCCCAAGCTACTGCCCTGCAGCTCTAGCAGCGCCTTGCTCCATGAACCCATCCCACTCAGCCTGGCAAGAGCTGGAAGTGGGTACTGGAAGCTGGCAGGGAACCCACTGCTTCAGGGCAGAGGGGCTATGGGTGGATTGAGGCTGCAGGTATGGGGCTTTGCTGCTGCCCATGTGGATTTCAAAAATTTGTTGGACATTAGGGCTGGAAGGGACCTCAGGAGATCATCAAGTCCATCCCCCTGCTCCAGGGGTGGGAAGTCAGCTGGGGTCAAAGGATCCCAGCAAGATAAGCATCCAAATGCTTCTTAAAGGAGTCCAGAGTCGTTGCTTTCCCCACCTCTGGAAGGAGTCTATTTCAGGCCTTGGCAACTCGGACAGTACAGAAGTTTTTCCTTATAGCCAGCCTAAAATGGTCTTGGAGGAGTTTATGACAATTGGACCTTATCAGCCCTTGGGGCACTCTGGTGAACAGATGTTCCCCTACATCCTGATGCACTTATAGGCAGCCACCAGATCTCCCCTGAGCCTGCACTTTTCTAGGCTGAAGAGTTCCGTGGCTCTCAGCCTCTCTTCATAAGGCCTGCTCTCCTGACCTCTGATCACGCATGGCTGTCCTTTGGACTCTCTCAAGCTTCTCCACATCCTTCTTGAATTGTGGAGCCCAGAATTGGATGCAGTACTCCAGCTGCAGTCTCACCAAGGCTGAGTACAGCAAGAAGAAGACATCCTAAGATTTATTTGAGAAGCATCTATGGATGCAAGCCAGAGTTTAATTTGCTTTACCAGCTGTGAGATCACATTGGTGGCTCATATTCATCTCATAGTCAATCATGACCCCTAAGTCTCTTTTGGCCTTGGTGCTAGCAAGCATAGCACTGCAGAGCCTATAAGTGTGCTGTGGGTCCCCCACCACCAGGTGTAGTACCTTACATTTGTTGGTATTGAATGTCATCAGGTTTGTGTCAGCCCACTTTTTCAGCTTATCCAGGTCAGCCTGGATGGGGGAGCTGGCTGCAGATAGACTTCTCCCAGCTGTGTAATGAAACCAACTTGGGGGGGCGGGGGAGGAGCTGGCTGCACAAGTTGCTGCAGACCCTAGCTCTGCGCCCACTGCTGCCTGCACATCCCCCAACCCCAGGGGTGTTTGTCCGTTTGCCCTACATGCTACTGGGCTGTTTCTGCTGGGCCTGGGGGCACCAAGGTAGAATGGGGTGGCAGGGTGGATGTGGGGCAAAGCTAAGGGGTGGGGGCAGGTCAGGAGAGGCAGGGGAGCAGCAAAGCCCCCCCCCTTCAGGATGCCTGGGTAGGGTTACCATAGTTCCAGTATCAAAAAAGAGGACACTTATGGTGGGGAGGGAGGGGGCTGGAGGGGAGAGGAGTATATGATTGGGGGGGGGGGCAGTGATATGCCCATGCCCTGTCCTTGCCTCTCACACCCAAGGCCCTGCCTCTCCCAGTCCTACTGGTGCCTCACTCCTGACCTGCAGCCCCTGCCCCCTCCCAGCCGCCCTTCACTTTCAACCCGCAGCCCCTGCCCCCTCAGCCCGGCAGTGCTCCTCACTCCTGACCAGCAGTCCCTTGCCCCCCGCCTCCCCCCAGCCCTGCAGGTATTTATCACTCCCAACCTGAAGCCCCTGCCCCCAGCCATGCTGCCCATGCAGCTCCCATGCACATGCTGCTCACTGCACACACTCTTGTCTCTCTTACCTTGGATCTTACTGAGGCCCATGCACAGAGCACGTGACCTGCAACAGCCAATCACTTTGCCCACTGCTCCCAGCCCCAAGCAGTTCCAAGTTGCCAACGTCTGGGAAAGCAGAGGAAGAGCAAAAACCCGGACATTTGCTCCCATTTTAAAAACCTACCCAGATACGAGGACAGGGGGCCAAAAAAAGACACATCTGGGAAAACCCAGACATATGGTAACTCTATGCCCGGGTGTGGGGAACAGCCAAAGGGACATGTGTGGCAGGGAGAAACACCCAGATGTGTGACAGTGAACCTGGATAATGTGCATGCCAGGAGCTGGGATCTGGGTGGGTAGTGACCTCTGCATGCAGCACCCTACCCAGTCCCTCAGCCCCACTCTCAAGGGGCTATGCTGCCTCCCTCCTCTCCCTGCAGTCTAGAATGCTGCTGCTGCAGTGGAACAGGTGAAGCATAGAGAATCAGAGAAGTAGGACTGGAAGGGATCTCCCTGCTCACCAGGCCTCTAGTGGCAAGTCATAGCTGTGTAGGTTGGGAACAGTCAAAGAAGGTTTCTAGACTGATAGGTATGTCTGCTCCAAACACCAAGCTAGCTCTAAGCTGATCAACATTTGTGTAGCTCAAAGTACAATGTGTAACAAGGCCCTTACTCTATGTGAGCCAACTCCCCCCTTACTGCAATTAGCATTGGCTCAGTTCTCATTTCTAAAAATGCAAGTAGTTTCTTCAACACACTCTCCAGTTGAACTTGGAAGCAGTCCCTCATTTAAAAAGTTATTTTGTCTGCTTTTATCAACAGATAAGCATATCTAACTGTCACCCATTTAAGAAGATATTCTGCCTTTTGCTTTGGTTGCTGTAAACAAATGAGGGTGATGATTTGGGATGTATATTTGCTTTTCAGTAACTTTTGGAGATGGAAGTTAAGACCCCAAGGAATAGGAGGTTTGCTGTGAGCAACACGAAGATGGAATTGAACAGAGGAAAGTAGACTGTGTCCTGTATGGTAGTTTCCTATATTATTTACATGCCATCTAATATTTTGGTTATTTCTGTGGATAGATCTTTAGAATCAAGAAGGAAACGGCTCTGGCAACTCAAATGGAGAAACTACATTGCTAAAGCTATTTGTGGCAGCTGACACATCTGGCCCATGGGGCTCCTCAAAGATTCAGAAATTTCCAAGCCCTGCAGGTGACATGACATGGCCCTATGTGCTGGACCCAATCAGCGTGTAGAGCTGGGGCCAGAGCCAAGGCAGTGAGACCCAATTTGGCACATGTAGGGCTGCCTCCATGCACTGGCCCTATGCCAGACCAGGCCTATGGATCAACCCTGTGCACTGGATCTAGCCTACAGACTGACCACACACCACTCATCCACTCCACAGCCTGGAAAAATTGGTCATCACTGGTCTAAAATGATTGTTTTTTGTAACCATGTCCCTTTTGTAAAAGGTTATACTTTTAGTACTGATGGCTTATCATCATTTGGAGCACCTGCTCTGTTTCCAACATGGAAAAAAGTAAATATCAAATGCTCTAAGTTTAGGTTATTGCCATTTTTGCATTAATCTCAAATATAAAAGTTTAACACTACCATAATGAAAACTTTAAAATCGAAGGCCATAGCTGCTTCCAAACAACATACGTTGCAACTTTCAAGAAGCTGAAAACAGATTGTGTTCTTTTTATGTCACTAAAAATGGCAAGCCAATCCAGGTCAATAGCCTGCCTATTCTAGTCCTTTTGTAGATACAATACATTTTGGGGATGAGAAGGACAGTTAAATCACTGCAGAACTGTTTCAACAAATGGCACTACGGGATCTCTAAAATAGCCAGTGTACTAACTAATAGTTATTGTACTGCAGTGCCTTAACACACTTGCATGGATTACCACATGCTTCTGTAAGAATTGTGACTTGGATTTGAATTACATGCATCACTATCTTTATTAGAACAATTATTTTACTGTTTCAAGATGTGAATGTTTCATAAAATATGCAACAAATAATGCTACATTTAAATCTATACAGATTTACTGTTGTATCATTTCAAGTTTTACAAAGATGTACATAGATTCAGATTTTGTATAAGTTACCTTTATTTACATGTAATGCTCTCAGCATTAAAGACCTATTCAAAGAATAAAACAAAGTAGGATTTTAAATATCCATTAAGACCCATTATATTTGTTACACAATTTACATGTCTTTACAGAGATGTGCTACACTTTGTTTTTGCATATTTATAAAAACTACCTAAATAGAAGTTTGCTGGGCAAAAGCTATATACCATAATTTCTTCAGATTTCCTCCTTGGTAATAAATTGTTCAAAAGGAAAGGAAGCCAGGGCATGTAGACTTCTATATTTTTCAGAATAGAGTTTGAAATTCATTTTAACCAGCACTTAATCAAAATAACCAGGGCTAACATTGATAACAAAATAATCACATTTACAAAAGACATCACACTTTATATTTATGAAGAACTGATCTACAATAAATTGCACATTGTTGGCTATGACTTTGGTTATACATTAACAAATTTGGTTTCTAGACTAACAGTAAAGAAATAAAAAATATAAAAATGCAGCTATAGGAACTAGCATAATCTGTAAACATATTATAGGGCCAAATTCTGCCCTTGATACATGTGCACAACTTCCATTGATGTCAGAGAAGTCTGCACAGATCAGATTGCTGAATTTGGCCCATAAAACCCTGTAAACATGTTATTATTCTGTTGTGCAATACTGCGAGAATGCATAAAGGCATCTAAATACCAAATTAACTAATACTCTGTGGCATTCATACAAATTCTGATTTAAGATTTACTTTGCTGCAAAAGTCTTAACTGAAAATATCATTGTTAAACTATATGTTTATCAAAAATGCGACAGACACCCAGGAAACCAATGGCATTATATTAAAAAAAACCAGATAGAGATTATCATGTCTTATAACTATTCAGAAGCATGCTGCTTGTGTCTCATATAAAATTCCTGGTTTTCTCAAACTGTATTTCAATAAAACCAAGTTAGAAAGATAAAAAATAAACTTTATAATGAGCATGTCAACATTCTGCAAGCTGACAGCAAGCAGGAAACACAAACACTTTTTACTGTTTTACCCAGTATGCTGAATAGTAAGGTGCTTTGGGCAGATCTGTAATAAACAGCCTGAAGCAGCACAGAATATATTGCAATACACTAAATACTCCTTATACCATTTAACCCCTTCAATTACTACTCTTAGACCAGCAAGTTTTAAATTTACACTTTTTCTTCACAGTTTCACTTCAGTAGTTTACTGTAGGACAATCTGGTGAATACTGTAGAAGGGCCACCTGCTGAAAAATATATTTAACTGAGCCTGAGGTGGTATTAGCTTATCCAGAGTACATACTGTAGCCACTAACAAGTTTTATAGAACTATGAAAGTGGCAAAACGTGCTTTAAAAATAGGGAATTTTTTCAACGTGAATTTGATAAATGATAGTTTGAAAGTTCAATAGCCAAATAACTGAATACAATAGTAGCTCCCTTTTGATCTTAATTTTGTTTGTAAACCCTTAGAAAGAAATGTCAGAAAGTTAATTCAAACATACACTATTTCTATTTGTGGCCTAATCGACTCCATCAAAACCCTGAGTATTTTCAATTGCTAAGAGGAGTTTTTCCCATAAGTCTTCAAATGAGTCATATGGAGGCAAATCCAAGCGATTAAAGCTGGAAAACAGAATAAAACCATTAAGTTTCTTTTAAAGAGCTTTACTTGTTTCATTACATGAAAAGTCTATATAAATTAAATGATGATTTACCAAGTATGAGCTCTTGGCAGTTTTTCCGGGGTGCCCCACTGTTCGATTGTAAACAACTGTGGTCCATTTGAACCTACAAGAAAGCAGCAATAATTTAAATCTCACATCCTTCTGCTTAAGGTGCCCTGCCTTCATATTGCAGTTGTATCTTTTTGAGATTTAAACATATCCAGCAGATAACTCTTATTTTGGAGTAGAACATCTAATAGAATTTGAAGCTACATACTGGACTCAAATGTAGTATATATTTCATAAGTCAGTGATCCCATGAATCTGAATTTTCAAAACAGTTCTAAACATACACTTCGAGATATTTCATCCCTCTGATACTGAAGTGCAAGGATGCATATAGAAATCACATGAAATAAGGGTGTAAGGATATTGAGGGGGTCACCCAAACCAACCTCCTACCCCAGGCAGGATCATCTATCTAAAGAAGACATGGACAAACCATGGTTCACGAGCCACATGCATCTCCTTGGGCATTTCAAACACAGCTCCTCAAGTCAGCTATTAAACAACAGGTCACTGTGCACAGCACCCGACTCTGAAGAACACACATCTTGCAAGTTCTATGTCAGTGGTCTCCAACCTTTTTAGGCTGGATATCACTTTTGGAATTTAAAAGGAAGCAAAGATCTATCCCCCCCTCCACCCAGTAGCTAAGTCTGTGGGGAAAGGAGGGGGGAAGGGAAAGGCAGTGGGGGGAGCAAGGCAGATTGAGGCCCCAGCCCTAGCCCCACTCCCTCCCTCACCACTGGGGCTGGATTCCCACCCCCCGGAATGGCAGGGAGGTAGGAAATGGGGCAGGCCCTGCACAGCTGTCACAGGGCGGGGCACAGAGCCCCAAGTGGCTCATCTGGGGCTGCGGGGAGGGGGGAGCCGTACAGCCTGGGAGAGCATGTGCCACCAGATCTGCTGATGGGACATGGCAGGCTGCGTTCTGGGGCCAGGGTGGTGCCGGCTCGTTCTGGCTGGGCTGCAGCAGTGGTGGTGCTGAGAGCGAGGCCACAGAAGTGGCCCCCAGGTGCTGCTCCCAATGCTGTCATTGCCTGCCGCTGGCACAAGTGCAGACAAGTCCTGACAAGAACAGCCCAGTGCAGCTTTCCAGCCTGCAGCTGCAGCCCAGACAGGAAGAGCTAGCACTGCCCTGGCCCCCGAGTGCAGCCTGCCCTGCCCCATTGACAGATCCAGGGGCATGCACTTCCTTCCCCCCGTGGCCTGCCAGGCTGTGTGCCCCCCTTCCTGTGTCCCCCAGATGACCTGCTCATGGATCCATCCCCCACCCTGTACTGGCTGTGCAGTGCCTGCCCCTGTGGCACTGCCTCGCATTTGGAGGAGGGGCATGTGCCTGTGAGAGAGTGCTTATGCTAAGCAAGGCCTAGCATTAGAAACAATGCACTAAAACTCCCAGAATGCTTCAAGGAGGTTGAGGAGTCAGCGATTGACATTCTGGTAATCACTTTCTGACCCTTAGATAAAAATGCTGACCTTCTGACCTTTGAACAATGATAAAAATAGCAGGCAAGCTGCTTATATTGTTAAGAATAGGAAACTGCATGGCTAAACCGCAATGACGAAAAAACAACCGCATATTATGTCAGTCTTGACATTTTAACCCTGCAAAAACCAGCAAAACATATAGATGAATAATATATTTAGGTTATAGAAAATTAGCATAAGAAATATAAAGGTCATTAAGAATTAACATAAGAAGCATAAAAATTATAATACAAAGCGTATCACCTGATATTATAATATTGATAAGTTAACTAAATGACCAATAGAAGAAAGAATTAGAAATGCATATGTATAAGTGTTATCATATATAACTACTAGTAAAGTTAGGTTAGATGCCTCACTTCCACCATGGGGACAGTTTTGTATCTTTTGTCTAAAAAAAGATAAGGGACTCCTTTTAAATGAGCTGTTGACCAGTTCTGAGACTACTGAATCAGGCAGCTGCACCAAGCCTCTGGGTTAGAGAGCAAGGGCTTGATTTGGGAACCTCGTGAACCAACAGACCTCCTTTAGTTTACGACTTTGTGAAACAATAGAAGTTTTAAATTGAACATCCAGGTCTGAGCCTGTGCTTAATTCAGTCCTTATATAATTAGGCATTGAACTCACACAGTGGCCCCCTGATTTGTGCACAGCAGAGGCAGATACTCCTATGGGCTGGGCTTTGTGCCCTGAGCCTCACTGCATGTGACCCCCAAGGCTCTGTCCATTCCCTCCTCTACCGACTCACTTGCTGTGCTGGAGGGGGAGAGGAAGGGGGGTGTGCGTGCATACATGCAAAATGCCTCCACATGCCATGCTTTGGCATGTGCACCAGGGATGCCTACTCCTGTTATAGAGGCTAAAGTGCTCATCCTAAACATTAACCACTGAATGAAGTTACTGAGCATTCCAAGGTCTAGAGCAGAAGTGGGCAAAGTCTCGCCCATGGGCCGGTAATGGACTCCATTTCCCAGCAGCCCCTGCCTGCATGGCTGAGACCAGTCTCCATGGCAACACTAGCCACACCTGTGCTGTGCCAGCAAGGCTGGGGTTGTCATGGAGACTGGTCCCAGCTGTGGTGGCAGGGCATGCAGCAGGGCAGGGCTCTGAACAGGGGTGCACAGGCGGCAGATCGCGTCTGTGCCCCTGCTCCAAACCAAGCTGTCACCACTGCATGGAGCCGGGGCAGAGCTGCAATCCGCTGCCTGCATGCCCTGTCTGGACCATGGAGGCTGCAAATTGCAGCTCTGCCCTGGCTCTGGACCAAGCTGCCCCTGCTGCAAGATCCCAGCAGCTCTGGAGGCCCTCTGCTCTACCCTGCCGGTGTGGCTGAGGCCAGTCTCCATGGCAAGTCCAGCCTTGCTATCATGGCACAGCTGCAGCTGGGATCTCCATGGAGACTGGCCCCAGCCACGCAGGCAGGGTCTGCTGGGAAATGGAGTCTGGCTGTTGGCTGGATCCACCACTTTGCCCACTCCTGGTCTAGAGCAATGGTGTTCAGGGTTTTGGCCTTGTGGGCCAAATGAATGGCACAGGGCTCCAGCTCCTAGGGCCTCATGCTGCCCCCATCCACCCAGGATCTGGCTCTGGAGGCCCTTGCACTGTCCCTGCTTTGTGTCACTCTGTGCACCTGAGCTAATGCTCAGGGTGATGGCCTGCAGCTGCCCCTGCATCCCAGGTGTCATAGCACCAGGAGCTAGATCTGACCCATAGGCCAGAGGTCTAGCAGGGGTACAGCACCTCTGTCTAGCAAAATACTCTCCTCTGAATGTGACAAAATGTTTTGAATACAAACTTTCTTTCTGTTATGGAAGGATCTTCCTCTTCAAGATTTTTTTTTTTTTTTACCACAGATCTTTAAATGAGGCAGACTAGACTGGCTAAATTTTGAAGGGCAAGGTTAGGGATGGTATCTTTTAAGTGGGAGAGATCTGAGACAAGTTTCTGGGCACAAGAATCACTTCTGAGTTCCAAGAAAGAAGCAGACTTGAATTCTGACAGTAACTGATGCTAGACTTAAAAGGTCATTTTTCAATCTACAGACCACATACAAGGTGGTCAGATGCACCTGGAAACAAGTTTTCTGTCCAAGTCAGTGTGATCCTTGCCTTTCCAGCTTGCTTTAGGAAAATGAGTTTTACATGTTGCATTTATGGGGATGTGGGGGTCTCCACATGTTCCAACTGAAAGAATCCATATTAAGTTTTGCAAACCCAAGCTTGCATATGAAAAAGTTTCTGATTGCAAAGAAATGTTGAAACCTGAATTAAGATGATGCCAATTAAATGTTACCCCCATGGGTCTGCAGGCAAACAGCTCTAGTTCCTCTGCTGCTGCCAGCCTTGTTAACCAACAGCTAAGGTAAGACTTTTACAGACACCATTCATAACCCTGACGAGAAAGTAAAACTTTAGAATCATTTCATTTTTATGCTGCTACTATTAAAGAAAAAACACAGATGCTTAGTGGAGTGTATAACTGAAAGAGAGGTAAAGCAGAAAAATAGTTATTTCTTCTGCCAGCAGATCCTGCAAAAAAGAGTAAGAGAATAAAAAGATTTTTCTCTTTTAGTAGGTAGGTAAAGTTTGAAATTTAGTTATATACCTCATTATCTGGAGGCTGATAAGAGGTGAATTTCAAGCACATTCCAAAGATGACACTACCTGTTTGGTATCCCTATTCTCAATTGTGTGTACCCACTTTCTTCCTGGACCACTGAGGACCTAGCTGCCTGTGTAACCACTTTTATGGGCAGGAATTCCTTTATCAGCCACTGGAATGGGGGTAGGCTCAGACATGGGAAAGGTTCTAGAGAGACATTTCAAAAAGACCATTAGGACAGTAAATGCAGTAGGATCCTGGCAATAGCGAAAATCCACTTGGAGGGAGCAGTAGAAAATTGCCCGATGTTGGGGAGTGATCACTGCAGTTGTCTACATGCAAACAACAGAAACTGGGATGTCACAGTTGACATTCAGGAGTCAAGGAGAAAAGGATTCTGGTAAACCCATAGCTGATGACCCAAGCATTAAAAGGACACAAAAGAAATTTTGTGAGATTGGACAGCTAACTATGGAAGCTTCTGGAAAAACTAAAAATGGGCAAAACTACAGAAGGTGGGAGTCACATGCTAAATTCTGGACAGAGAGAAATAAGCAGCCTCCTGTAATCTCTAACTGTCCCTTCTCCTTTGCACATATGGCAGAGTTCTAGTCTCAACATAGCTAGCTGTAAGATTGATTCTTTCACTGCTGTTTATACAAGCTGAAATTCTGAGATTGCTGAGGTGCAGGTACAGGAGCAGACACGTATGGCTCAGTGCTCCACTCAGCACTTGCTGTATACTTAGAACTTGCAAGTCACTTCTGAGCAGAAGCAATTAGCATATGTGCAATGCTGCACTGAAGTGTGGCCAAACTGATCCTGGGTCTGGACTCAGCAGGTACAGAGCTAGCTTTAGTATCTCTACACAGTGCTGCCTTGTACCACAGAGACACACCTACATTTCTCACCAGGAAACTATATTTGAACCATATGGATGGCTCCTCATCCGTTTGACTCTTGTCTTATGAATGATCTGGCTAATACTTTTTATCCTCAACAAGTGTTTGGCCAATTTTTCAGGACCTGCCAGGTATTAAACAGTTTTTTTTTAAATAAGCTGCAGAAACGTAGAATCAACTGTGGTATCTACAGAACATGGAGCAATATTCCATGCTTATGACACTTCTAACTTTGCTACTCATTAACTGCTGCTAAACTGGCTGAACATATATTTTCATAACTCTTTTCAACTGAAAAGTGATAGGTCCATGCTTAAAATTAATTAGTAAGGATCATGACATTTTCAAGATCAATTTTCTTTTCAGTTCATTAATCTACTTCAGGAGTGTCAAAGATACAGCCTGTGGGTTGAATCCAGCCCATGGAGCCCCACCACTCAGCCCCCTGTGATCTCCCTGGGTCTGAGTTACCCCACACAGTGCATGCTAGACCAGCCCCATGTACAATGCCTGGGACGCACGCTACAGGTGGCATCTGCTTCAAAAGCTGCACTGCATGTGGTACCCACTCCAGCTGGTCTGGGACTGCACTGCACAAGGAATCTATCCTGAGATCAGATGCACTGTGTGCAGTATGGGTCATGGACCAGCTAAAACAGGCATCACATGCAATGTGGATTCTGCAGCATGTGTGCCGGATCTGGCATGGAGGGGCAGGTCCATCTGCCTGATCTGACTCCATGGATCAGCCCTTGGCCCCCACAGGTCCAGACAAATTTGACACCCTGCCCTATTTCATTTTAGTGATATGGTACTATAAGTACTTACCATATAATTCAGCAAATCCATTCATAGGTACACGGGATGTACCAGTGACAAACTGAAGTAATCGTATTCGCTTTTCAGAATCCATCATCAAAACTGCCTATACAGAGTAATAATTATATTTAAAACTTCAGTCAAAAGAGTATAATATTATCATCTTAAACTGATTTAGTACAAATAACATTATGTGATAGTGGTTTAGAACTAAAAGGATTCTATCTTCATATCTTTCACAATAAGTCTAAAGCTATTTCCTTGCACACTGCTAAAACCTGAGAAGGCTACACGTTCTGACTGATTGTTTTCACTTCCAATTCTTCTGTGGCACAGCAACAAGAACACTGTTACTAGTTTAGCAGGCAGTTAAAATACAGCCCACCCAGATTTGGCTCCTACTTTCTTTGAAGTTGGTTGAGGTTACAGACTAGCAGACAGAAGCCTATAACTTATTAAATAGAATAATTTAAACACCTCTTTGCATAACCATGTCAAAGGGAGCTACAGTGAATATTTTTAACCTTATTTATTTCTGAACAGGAGAAGTTATTTTATTATAATCTCGAACTAGCTTTTCAATGGACAAAAATTAAACAGATTATTAAAACATTTGATACACGAGAACAGCTGATCAATGTTTTAAAGCTTGTTTAATTTGCATAAACAGAAAATTAGATCTTTGTTACCTTCCAAAACCACTGTATAACTTGGTGATTTATGCTGTAACCATTTTTGTATTTTGTATGTAGTTTCCAGTCAGCCACATCCACATCTCCTAGTCCACACATTAATAACTACACAAAAAGAAATGCCAAAATGTAAGTCAATCAAATATGGTTACAACATGATGTGTTTCCATTTCCAAAAGACACTTACCTCTAATTCATTTTCATCAAAAATTTTAATTAGGTCCTGTGGTATCAGTTCAAAAAATCCCTAAAAGAAATAGAAAAAAAGTGTCTTAAAACCAAGTAATGGTGTTTTAGGCTTCTGTCTGAACTACGACCTAGATGCACATACTTTGGGAATTAGAGCCAAGATGTTGCTTTAAATACAGGACTTTTGACACATCTGTGCCACAATTTTGTGGCAAGTTATGTTTGATTACATTCTACAAGTTTAGGGGGTCAAAGTAGCTGAACCATTATTATTCATTTTGACCAGATTTTATTTGCAAAACACCACTCATATATTGCATTAATGTAGAACTTTAATTTCTTCATGAAGTTCAGGGTTTATTTATTTATTTATTTATTTTAACAGACAGAACTAACTTCTTCCCTTTTGCTACGTGAAATACTCCTGCCCTGGTAAATACAGCAAAATAGCTTACACATGTTAAAAAACAAGTACATCTTTTTACTAACTTGGTAACGCAGTTAAAAAAAAAGATCAGGAAAGTCAACAAAATATGACCAATTTATTCTTCTTCAACAATACGGTTTTCTGTGAAACCCTGAACCAATTATTACTGAGTGTCATATACTTAAAAATATTTGCAGAAAAGAGTAGAAAATTAGTCCTAGTAAACTTAATGTGATTTATTGTTCAGTAATTTAAAGTGTATAAACTGATTTCAGGGTTGATACAAAATGTACTACAGCTAGTACAGTTCACCAGGATTTAGCAGTAACTAAATTTTCAGCATAAGTTGAGATAGCAAGGTACATTTATAATAAAAATGCTGCTACCAGTTGCAGAATATTGGTACACCATTGAAAAATTCACAAATCTGACACCATGGGCAACATCAGGCTAACTTTTTTGCTGCTAGATCCCTAGTCTATGGGATCTTAATGAGGATGCTTTCTGAAAGGTCCATCTTAGTATTAGGTGCAACAAATTTTAAAAATAGTATGTGTATTTAAAATGAATACCTCCTTAAAGGCAGCCATTTGTTTCTGGACTCTGCTCACAAACCTCCATTGAATTACAAGGCTGCAAAAAACAAAAACAAACAAACAAACAAACAAAAATAAAAAATTTATATTTAAAATACATGCAATGCATACACATTCTAATTCTAATTCACTGAAAGGATCAGTGAAGCAAAACAAAGACATGGTACTTAGAGAGACTACAATAAAGTGAGATACCGAGGACAAAATGTCCAGTTACTTACTGAATATAGTCTCGTTTGTTCTTGTTGGTAACTACTATTTCTGATCCACCACTTTTCAAATCATGTTGATGAGTCTAAAGAAGAAATGCTGAATTATATGAAGTACATACTTAACCGAATTCAAGAATAAACATTAGATCAGGTGTTGGCAAGGGGGGAAGGTCCTAGGGGGTACGCGTGGGTGGGTGGGGATGGAGCACTGCATCCACCACCCTGCGCCATCATCTCCCAATAACAGGGCTGGCGGGGAGCACACATAGCAGCCGTCGCCGCCACCCACCGCCCTGTGGTGTTGCTGTGTATGGCCATGCGCCACTCTGCACCCCACCCACTGCATCCAGCTGCCGGGGTACACTTATTAAAAAAAAGGTTGAAAACTCGTGCATTAGATGATATAGTAAAGTCTTCAAGACTGGAGAATCCAAAAAGTGCGACAAATGAAACTAGATTCACAAGAGACTACTTGAAATAGTTGTGTATTTTTGGTTGGGGGGCGGGGGGGAGGGTTGCATTTAGGTGGTGACAGACTACAATGTCAAAACTCAATTATTTCTGACTCAACAACAGTAAATCATTTCAACATCTGTGCACAAGTTTAGAGTAATATTGTACATTATTTTGTCCTAACTTCACTATCCATGCTTCCAGTGACTCAGCTTCTTTTGTGAGAGGTCTTGGAAAAAAACACTTACAAAACAACTACAGTGGTTTTAGTGAATAGTGGATTGACACACATTTGTTACACAATGGCTACTATTACTGCAACTTCAGTATAAAACTGCAATTTGGCTTTCAATCTGTTATGCATCTATTTTTTCCCCTCTAAGGGCCATCTTAACTGCTTTAAGAACTAGGCCACACAGAAACAGAGCTACCACCATTCTTATAGTTGGCTGACCACTATAAACTGGGATTTTTATGCAAGACCAGTGTTGGACCCATGCTATCAAAAATCAGAGAATAACTGCATTTTAGAATACTTCAGTCTGCAGAAGATTTCACTACAAATGCCACATTTTAAAAAGGTAGCTGCTAGTCAGACAAAAGCATAAGTTATTATATCTAAAGCTTGCAAAAAGTTATATGGACAATTTATGTACCAGGACTAGTGCCCTTCCTGAATAGTAAAACATTGATGCAGGAGAGTAATTAGATTTAAAAGAAACTGATTTAAAACAAGTATTCCTCAGTAACTTCTCAAATCACAATATTAACAAAATATTAAAAGAAAACATATCACCCAAGCAAGAGGTAAGAGGAACAAACCAAGAATTCAAAAGTGCATATTTAATTACTACACAATCTTGTAAAACAGAAAGAGTGTGGTTTTCTAGGATAAGTGCCTTATTTCATGTACACCATTTTACAGCAATATACAAACCTGTCCAAATAGCTCTTCATCAACCATAAACCTGAGGTCCAATTCTGCTGGGTCATTTTCAAGAATCCATTTCAAAGAATTGTAATATTCACTGTCCTAAAAATGATAATTGCAAGCTAATGATTGAGAACAGGAGGATTATTTGAAATAGACAGTAAACAAACACAATTTTAGTGAAGGTCTGGAAGTCTGTATTCAGTAAATACTTTTTGTAAGAGTAACTACTTATAGCAAGAATTTCTTAGAGTGATATCTTGTATTTCTTAGAGTGATATCTTATATTGGACGAATGGTATAGTTGGGATAAAGCTAAACAAGCTTTTGAATGAAAGACAGTCTTTATCAGGTCTGAGCAGTAAAAGCCAGCATAACACAATAAAAAATGTTGTAAGAAAGGGAAGAGATATTTGCAGGGGTGGCAGACATAACACTAGAGAAGAAAAGCAGCTGATTACCAGATCATCAAGGCCTATCAAAAAGGGAAGAGGGAAGAGTGTATAGGAAGAATTCAGGAATCAGGTAGGTTACGATGTGCTAAAAAACAAGTATCAGCATTAAGTTGTTAGAGTCCTTAGTGACCGACCAGCATATGAATTTTTGTTCCGAAGTTTGCCTTTTAAAGGTGTAGGTGGATTTCCCTTGAACATGAAGATAGTAAGGTCAGAAAGTAAGTTTTCTGGGAAAAAATGTGCTCTTATTGGTGTACATGCATCTGTCCTTCATATTTTTTCTGTGAGAGTTCATTCTGGTGCACAGTTGCTGCTTAGTTTCCCTACACAGTAGTCATGAGGGCATTTGGTACATTGAATCAGATATATCACATTTGGGGAAAGGCATATGTAGGAACCACAGATTCTGATGGTTTTGTTATGGGGGAGTAGACTAGTAGCAGGAGATGTGTTGACAAGTTAAGCACTGCTTCCTAAGGCAAGGCTGTGTCCCACTTGATGTCTGTTGGACAGTAGGGAACTTGCCAGATTAAAGGGTTGTTTAGCCAGGAGTAGAGGGGTTGGAAATATTTTTCTCTAGGTGTGCTCTGTTGAGTGTAAGCTTTACAACAGATACTTCCTTCAGAATTGAATACTATGAAAATAAATTTGAGTACTATGAAAGTAAGGTACAACTCATTGTTTCTTGGAAGGCATGACTATCAGTGAAATTTCACACTGTTTTGTTTGGAACATTTTGAAATTAAAAGAAAAAAAGTGCTTTGACCTATTTTTCATTTTGTTTCATGCAATATGAATGTCTCCACATATTTCCTGATGCTGAGATTTTCCTCCATTTTTTTTAACAACTGCTCTCACAGGCCAAAACAAACTGGATGGTACTACTCCCCCTTCTTGGAAATTTCAACACTGTTCCTTATTCATCAGCAGGATAGAGTTACAACCATCACAAGTTAGTCCTTTCCTATAGAGCAGGAATGGGCAATTATTTGGGCTGGAGAGCTACTTAAAGAGTTTTGGTGAGCTGTTGAGGGCTGTGGAGATGCCAGTTGATACTATCCAGCCTGCCAGCTGCCACCGAAGCCCAAGGAGGGAGGGTTGTGCACTGTGTCACTCCATTCTGCCGCAGCTGAGAACAGGCCACACCACGCAGCATGTAGACTCCTCTGCTCCTCCCTCCCTCCCTCCCCGCTTGCATCCAACCCCCGTCCCACCCCCTCCGGCTTCCTGTTGGCATTGTGCAGTTCTGGCACAGCAGCCACTGGCAGCTGGGCCCATACAGGATGGGGTGCGATGCAGCGTTCCAAGTAGCTCTCCTGCCCACCTGCTGTGATGAGCTACTGCTGCCGTGCTGCACCAGGAAAAGCAAAGGCAGAGGTGGCTGCCCCACCACTGCAGTGGGTCATCGCAGTCGGCAGCTGGGACAGCTACTCGATGCGCTGCATTGCACCCTGTCGTGTGTGGGTCCAACTGCTAGTAGCTCCATTGCCAAGACAACAGCCACAGAAACAACAGAAAGCTGGGCAGGGGTGGGGATGGATGCAGGGCAGAGGGAGGGAGGGGTGGAGGAATCAGAACACCATGTGGTCTGGCCCAGGTTGCGGCAGAGTGGAGCGCGATGGGGTGCAGCCTTTCCTCAGACTCATGGCAGCAGCTGATGGGCTTGACGGAATCAATTGGCAGGCTGGATACAGTCCACGGATCATATTTTGCCCACCCCTGCTAGAGGAATCATGTTCAAAGCAGCATTATAGCATTGAGGAAGCATTAAACAAACTGATACCTCCACAAAACCATCACGTGCAGATGCAACTGTATTCTCTAAAATGTTAGCGTGCATGGGCTAACTGTTTTTATTTTTCCTGCTTTTATTTCTCCTCCAGACACTCCTGCTGCAGTAGAGCTTTTCAAACCACTTGCAAAAAGTTACACGGACATTTAAGACTGATACGCAAACTATGTGTTCTGGTCCAACTTTGATTTTAGAGTCTTTTACTGATATCCTGAGACTACCTTAAGCTTCCTGGAGGAATTAGCATCATATTTTTGTCTGCCTCTTTTCAGAGTAATACCATGACTAGCACCCTTTCTGAGTAATGAAACACTGATGCCGGTGATTAATCAGAGTGAAAAGGAGCAGAAAGACTGCAGTGGCATCATGGCTGACTCAAAAATGGGCTAAAAAGTGGGTCTGACCTGATATCTGAATCTTCTGTGAAGGTCTATCCAAATCCATTAAAACCCACCACTGGTTCTTTCCAGAGGGAATAGCTTCAACTTCTTTCTCTAACCTTCTGGGTACTCATTAGAGGACTTGCAGATCAAGCAGCAGACCAGAGGTTTGGTGGTGTAAAGCACAAGGCACTGGGAGTACCAGACATTTGCAGGCAGAGCCACATTACAAAATGGGTAGAACTTAAGTCTGATAATTTCAGACCAGCCATTATTTTTACCAAAGACAGACTCTTGAATAATGAGGTTGTATAAGAGCAGAGTTATCCTGAATATAATAAATCTTTTCCTCTACTTTATTCTAAAAATAATGATCTAATCTCAATTAGCTAAGAAAATCTATCAGCTCTAAACTAACACTAATAAATATTTTCTTAAAAGCAAGAAAAAATGTGGTGTCAACTTATTAATAGTGCAGAAAATGTATTCTCCAGAATTCCATTCTGCAGCCATGAGAAGAAGGAAGGAATTGAGCGTGGAGTTACAACTGCTTTCCTCTATGTACTGGGCTAGTGGTGCTCATGCTTTTGGCCCTGCAGGCCAGATGAATGGTGTAGGGCCAGTTCATGGGTTGGATCAGGCTCTATGCTGCCCCTGCCTGGCCAGGATTGGGCCCCAGGAGCCCCATACTACTCCTGCCAACCTGTGTGCTACCTTGCATGCCCAATCTAACATACAGGGCCCTGGCCCACAGGGCTCCCCACAAATGGGAGAAGCCCCAGGGGCCAGATAACAGTGCTGGTGGCTGGATCTGGCCCATGGTTCAGGGATGGAGCACCCCTGTACTAAGCCAGGGGAAACGAGATGCAGATGCAGCCTCAGATGACTCTGTTATTCAAAAGAAGCCAGTCTTATGTGCACTGAATTTGTTTGTCAGTCACTGAAACAAGGAGCCAAAATTAAAAGAGTTTAAAACTGAACTTCTGAAGCATCTTCAGGGCTTGCACAACCTTGTAGCAAGGCAACAAAACTATAATATCCACAACACCGTATGCAACACCATTATACTTTAGATAAGGAGTGCCCAACCCTTGGCCTGCGGGCCAGATCTGGGCCTTGGTGCCATGTCATCTGACCTGTAGCGCTCCCCACAAGTCTGAGCACTAAATCAGATGCACAAGTTGCATGAGGGTCCGGGGCCTGAGCTTGGGATGTGTGGCTGGACAGCGCTGGGCCCCCATGCTCAAGCCTGGTATGCAGGGGCAATGCAGGGCCCTATGGCCCAGTCTAGATTGTAGACCAGCCCTGTACTACTGATCTGGCCTACAAGGATAAAACGTTGATAACCACTACTTCGGACTCCTAGCAGTGCATTTCTTTTCTGCTGCAACTAGAAAGGGTCTGAGCACGAGGTATACGGTAGATAATTTGGCCTCTGATCTCTAAAGATGGAATCCCAAGTGCATTCAAATTTGAGCCAAGACTTGGTATTATTACAGAAACAAAAACTTAATGAAGGACAATACTTTTGCACTTTCAGCATTCGTTATAAGGGAGGAGTGTTACTTATAAAGGCTCTTAACATCAAGGTATGGTAAGATCATATGTTACTTTTAATGACCAAAATGTAGAAAACAGTTGTAGGAGGCAGGAATAAGACAGAAGACCCAATTCTTGGTCCTCTGTAGTAAGAGACAACACCATATTGCTGTGTTAAATTAAGCAAGCATCACGATGTTTCATGCCAAATTTTCATTAAAGGTTAATGGATTTAGCCCTAGATGCAGCTGCCTTTCAGTAGAACTTGGATATTAAGCCACTTAGGCTGCTGATAGACATGAAAAAACAAAAAACAAAAACCCACACTTTACCGGAAGAGGCTGTGCATGTTAGTCTGACCTAGCTCTGAAGCATCTGTATAGCTCGCATGCTTCAGTGGGCGTATTTGGTGCCTTTATCTAAATCTAATTTAATCAACTATTAGATAAAAACACCATAAAAGCCCCACTGAGAATCCCTGATCTATATAAAGGTTGTGCGAGCCTGGTCTTACTAATGCAATGCCTCTTCTGGGCATGTGCTGGGGTTGGCACAGGGGCACGCCAAGTTTTAAATACCATGGTTTTTTTGGGATATTGGTTGTAGCTGTATTGGTCTAAAGCAGTGGTCACCAACCAGTGGATCTCGATCCATTGGTAGATCTCAGAGCCTCTTGGAGTCTATCCAAGGCTTGGGTGGCGGGGCTGAGTGCTCATGTGCATGCACACACATGCCCCAGCCCAGCAGGTCTGCCCATGGGGGAAGGGGCGGGGGCCCCCATGGTGAGGGACAGTGCTGCAGAGGCAGAAGCAGGGGTAAGCTGAGTGAGGCCCAGGCTGGGTGGGACCTACCTGCTGGGGAGGCATGCCCCCAAATAATTTTTTCTCCCCTCTGCCTTGATCTGCGCCCCCAACTCCATAGACTTACCTCCTGGGTGGGGGGAGGGTGGCAGCGGCACGCAGTAGATCTTGGGTTGCTTTTAAATGCCAACTGTGATCTATCTAAAAAGGCTGGAGACCACTAGTGTAAAGGCACAGGCAGACAAAACTCTTGGGGTAGAGGCAATATATTTTATTAGACCAACTAAACAGATGAATTTTTTTTTTTTTGGGGGGGGGGTTAAACACATCTGTAAGCAGCCTTTGATGTTTATGAAAATTTTATTCAAACTGTTGTGTTTTAAAAAGCAAGACTGTGAAGACTGAAACTGTATTTTTGAGATAATATTAAAAATCTACTGTAAATACAAAAACCCAGTATAATATACAATGGCAGAAGTAATTACATACCACAGATTCCATGTCGTGAAGCGTTATTGGTTTTTGAAGCATCATCTTGTAAAAAGGCCGAATAAAAAAGGCTGCAAAGAGAGTGATGAATATTGAATGTTAGAAGAATGTCAAATCTCATGAAGTCAAAACATCCACAATATTAATCTGCATTATTCTTCAAAACAAATACTAACCATCCAAAAGCTTGCCATGGTAAACAGCCATTCCAGCTACACGACCTATAAATTTGAAGTAAGAGAGATGATCTTCGTTGCACAAGCCAGAATTTGGATTGATCTGCAGAGTATAGTTATCCCTGGAGAAAAGGGAGGAAAAACACACAATAGATGCGCAATTCTGTACTCCATGAACAACCACTACATCTCATAATATGAAAGAATTAGCTATTATAATAAAATCACCCTTTGCAGAAAAAAACAAAATTCCTGTCTGGATACATAGGTTGTTAGTTTAATACAAAGACATGATCACCTGGAAGTTTAGTAGAATTGCAGTGTTGAAACACTAACAGAAAGTCTAAATGAATGTATTGCTCTACTGAAGTTAATGGCAAAACTCCTATTATTTTAATAGGGTCAGGATTTCACTGTATTGGGTTTGTAATATCTTCCCTCTTTAAATATTTTCCTTCATCTTTTACTCAAGCATGCATACAAAAGTAAATGTAGACGAAATGCTCACATGGCTACAAGCTGCCACTCATTTATACAAAGACTGAGTACCATTTCAAGGCTAGACCCTGAAGCGCCTGGGAAACATGACCCAATCGCTCCCTAGTGAGTCACAATTTCAGTCCCGCAAATGAGGTAATGCAGGTGACCTACAGGGCCCTTGAGCATGTTCTCCTGAGTTGTTCTCAGGCTCGGTGTTTCAGCCAAACTTATGAGCCTGTTCTCAGGCTGTATACTGAAATGGTTACAGTGCCTCATCTCTGAGATTTGACATAGGCAGAGCAGCAGTGAGTGGATGCTATAGGCAGTTTGGACAAGCTCTACATATTCATTGTAGACAGCCTTGCAATATAGGGTCACGCTCTCTTGCCAAATGAATAGTACTTCAACACCAAACTTTCAGCAATTACTAATAAAATAAACTAAAATAATTAAATACATTTTTTAAAGTTAGCGTTAGAGATGAAATTTGAGTGGCCTTTCCCAGCCTCTTACTTTTTGGAACCGTAGTACTTACGTAGCAGAATATTCAAACAATCCATAATAAGGATTAAACATTTCTTTAGAGAGAAGGAAGAACCATTCCCTTGCCACTCCTCCATAATCTAATCCTTTTTCACCATCAAACTCAATCCAGAGTTTTGCTTTGAGGAATTCTGCTCTTTTTACAGCTATAATTCTTCTATAAGAATCTTCAAGGATTGTTGTGCGATGAACTTTCATTTCAAATCTATTTGGAATATCACTCTGAATAGGAACAGGAAAAAAAACCACAAAAAACCAAAGCAAGTTGTTACCTGGTTATACAAATGCAATAAGGCACATCAGAAGATGTCTTGCAAGTGTCTTTAGACATGTTGGGAGCATCCACACGAGCACACATGTGCCTCTTGTCCCACCTCAAACCCCTTTGAGGCGGGGCAAGAGGCACGTGAGGGAACGAAAAAATGTTCCCTGCGCTGCAAGGCGCCAGCAGGACCCTGCACGTGGTCTCTGCACGCCGTGCCAGGTCCTGCCACCAATAGACCAGCCCAGCTGGGTGGCAGAGTCCCCAAGGGCGGCAGATCCTGCCACCAAGAGCCCAGCCTGGCCCAGCAGCAGAGGCCCCAGGACCCCGTATGCAGTCCCCATGTGCCGCACCAGTTCCTGCCAGCAAGGGTCTGGTCCAGCTGGGCGGCAGGTGGTCCCCAGGGCCAGCAGGACCTGGCTGGGCCCCGCGTACTGTCCCTGTGTGCCGTGCTGGGTCTTGCCACCATGGCTCAGAGCACCGCACTCCTGCTGCTGCTAAAGGTAAGTTATGGGCCCTGAGCAGCAGCCCTCCAGGGTGCCTGGGACCCTGGGGGGGGGGCTGTGGCCCTCCTGGGGGAGCTGGAACCCTGGGGGGGGATGCACCCTGTGGAGGCCAGGGGACTCACCCCTTCTGAGCAGCCCTCCAACCCACAGTCCCCCCAGCAATTGCCCCACACCTCCCAACATCCCTCCATAACCATCCCCACCTTCCCCTACACCCCTTCCCACCCTCTTCCTGAAAATACCACATCCCCCCACATCACACACCCATCATGTATGATGAAAACCAAAAGCACATATCAACACATATAGGTATTTAGAATTTATTTTATCATGATGATAGAGACTCTGGTAGGATTCCACATTGATTTAACATTGTAAATATACCTATAAAACACTGCCCAACTGACTGCTCTCTCTCTGGGGGTGTGCGCAGGCACGCATGTAGTCTTTTGTGTTAATTGTGGAAAAACTTGGATTTTGGGGCATTTTTAAAAATGGATTTAGGATGCTGCTGCAGCAGTCTAGCTGGCACAAGGTGTAGTGTCCCCAGGTACCCAGTGGCTGAGCCCCAGAAGCTCCGGAGAGCGAGTAACCCTAAGCTGCTTGCCAGGGCAGCTTTTTGTACTGCTGGGGCCAACACAGGGCAGCTTTTTATACTGCTGGGGACAGCACAGGTGTGGCCCCAGACTCTAGTTCCCCTTGGCTGCAGATCTGGGAGGAGCCAGGCAGGGTTATTTTGCCCCAAGAGGCACAATTTGCACCACAACAAAGTGCATGTCCAAGCATGTGTGCTGAGGCAAAGAGTCCCAGCTCAAATTTGCACCTCTTCTATTTGAGCTGCTGCAAGTGCACATGCTTGCATGTGTGGACGTACCTGTTCTTTGAAGATGCAAGAGAACATGGTTAAGAGGCTCTAATTTTGAAAGATTAACCCAGCATGGAGATTTTTACACAGCAGGTACTACTTTTCCCCATAGGGAAGTCATATTAAAAGAAATGCATATTAGGGCATGTCCAGATGAGCGCACACATGCCTCTTGCCCTGTCTCACACCCCTTTGAGACGGGGCAAGAGACCCTGTGTGGGAATGAAAAAAATGGATATCCAGGGGTCTTATAAAAATGGAGTTTAAAAAAAGTGGGGCAACCAGAGGCTGGGTCCTCCACAGAGATGCTCTGGCTGCTAGAGTGTCTCTATGGTTGGTTCCTTGCCCTTGGCAGCGTGCTGCAGCACCAGGGCTCCAGTGCCGGTAAATAAGGGGTTGGGGGGGCTGGAGGAGGGGAAAGAGAACTATGGGGGCATCCTCGCTGGCCCTGCCTGACCCCACTCCCCACCTGCCCCCCCAAACCCTCCCGATCTCTGCTTTGCCCAGCCCCATCCCCCACCTACCCCCCCCGAATCCCCCCAATCCCCACTCTGCCTGGCCCCACCCCCCACCTACTGCCTAAATCCCCCCAATCCCTGCTCTGATAGCTGGGCAGGGGCACACATGGCAGCAGTGTGCCGCTGTGGAGGCCAGCTTGGCAGCCACAGCCCACCAGCAGCTGGCCCAGAGAGGGAGATGCCTCTACTGGCAGTGCAGTCCCCATCTGGGTATGGCAGGTGCGCAGCAGGTCACAGTCAGGCAGAAGCCCCCACTGCCAGACTGCTGCAATGGGTAGAGGGTGCAGGGAACTCTTAGGGTTGCTTCAGCAGTCCAGCAATTGGCTGGGCCCCAGGAACTCCTGAGAGTGAATAGCCCTGAGCTACTTGCCAAGGCAGCTTTTTGTACTGCTGGAGTCAGGACAAGGCAGCTTTATACTGCTGGGGACAGCACAGGTGCTGGCTCTGGGCTCTAGCTGCCCCTGGCTGCAGATCTGGGAAGAGCCAGGCAGGATTATTTTGCCCTAAGTAGCACAATATGCTCCTCAACAAAGTGTATGTCCAAACACGTGAGCTAAGGCAAAAAGCTCTGGCTCAAATTTGCATCGCTTTTATTTGAGCTGCTGCAAGTGCACGTGCTTGCATATGTGGACTCGCTCTTAATGTCCTCATTAGCCCCTAAGATCTCAACGGTATGTTAAAAAGTGTAGAACAAGTGGCACTCAACCTTTTGGTTCTGGGCCAGGTAAGCGATGTGTAGCCGGCCTTGTATGCTGGGATTAGGCACCTGATCCAACACCCAAGGCCCAGGGCTCTCCATGGGTGTGGAAATTTGGTAGCAGGTGAACAGTGCTTCTGCTTTCCTGCCACAAAATTTCTGGACTGGCAGGGAGCCCTGTGAGCTGGATGACATGGTGCTCCAGACCGGATCTGGTCTACAGGCTGGGGGTTGAACACCTCTGATATAGAACATTTTAGAACTGAGCCATGACCATATTTTGTTTAAAACAAACCCCAAACATTTTCATTTCAGCTGCTTTAAAAAAAGCATTTTATTTGCAGATTCTCTCTCACTTCTTAGTTCAGTACAGTGCCCTAAATAAAGACCATGACTTCTGTAGATTTTATTTTAAACTGCCTTTTTTAATAACTCATGATAGTTTAAAAATATGGCTGCATTTCCATATACAGCTTTTTAAAAATCTTCAAATTTAAAGTAAAAGATTATGACAGTGGGAAGTTATTGGTTAAGCGCCTGATACCTGACTCTGCAGAAGTGTTAATTGAATTTTTGACAAATGGTAGCCTCTTCTGCAGGTATACAAAATACATTTTCTTCCCTTTAGTTTATCAGCTAGTTCAGATGAATTGCTAGTTCTTTCAGAAGTTGACAACTAGACTGAGTGTTGCAAAAGCAGACCTTGTTTTCCACTTTGAATTTAAAATTAATTAGGTGTGACTAGATGAGATTTACTCATTCTAAAATCATGGATGATACAATGACCAGGAAAAAAATTAAAAGGTCAAATTACCAGTGAGCAATACTGTTTCCTTGGTTAACTCGTTTAAAAAACAGGTTTGTTTGATAAAACTTGCTTTTATTATCCCTGAAGTGAAGGTAGTTTTATTTACTCAGTAAAAAGAGCTAATCTTGAAAAGTTAGTGTTGTGCATCTAATTTAGCCTCAATTTTAATCAAAATTGCAGCTTTCACAGATCATAAGTTCAAAACTAACGATCAAATACAAAACAAAATACATAATTTACCATTTTCTAACCTAAAAAACCTGTATACATTAAGAATCTGAAAAAAATGTGTGTTAAATTATAAAACTATTTAAATAAATTTGTATGGATAGTACATCTTTTTACTTTGCAAAAATCCTATGAAACTTAGCACAAAGGATATATTTAGTTGCCAATATGCCAGTAGTAACCAGTCCATACGTATCAACCTTTAAGAAACACCCCCCCCAAATCCATCACAAGATTGGAATTGATCATTGAAAAAACAAATCAATGCTTTCCTTTTTCCCGAATTAAATCATGATTCACTTTAACCTGCTTTAATAATCAAGGTTATGTTTGTGGATACTAAATAAGGCTATCCATTTCTGTATGTTTTAAATGCTATTACTTTATTTCGTTCTACAGAATACAGATACCAAAAGCTGGTACCAACTATATCGTATGGCAGAACTCACTATTACCTCCCAGATGAGAATCATGCCATGTATGCATGAATGTTACACTTGCTAGATAATATATAAAAAAAACAAAATGAAGTATACCCACTTCAGAATTTATACTAGTTATTTTTCATTTGAAAAAGTCTAAAGTGGAAAGATTAAAAGACGGTTCTACCTTCCTGCAGTATGAGAAAACATCTAATTTCAAATTTTATTTTGATACAAAAACATTCTTGAATATCAAGATTCGGTGGTATAGGTTTGACATAGCATAGAATGCAAAATTACCAGTACTTGCCAATCACAGACAGAAGAGATAACAACATGCCAAGCACAGGTATGAAATCAAGTTTACTGAGCCACAAGGCACTGGTTAAATGCACTTAATTTTTGCCTTTTTCACTCTCAGAAAAGCACACTCCAGACATACCACTTCATCTCTCTGACACACTCCTTATGCTAGGAGATCAGACAGGCTGATTTCATGCTACCTCTGCTGGAATTCTGAGATGGCTGATCTGACTACTTCCTGGTCCTTCTTTACTGTTTCTCCCAAAGTAATAAAAATGGTTTAATGAGTATGTAGAAAAAAATTCTTATACCTTTGTAAGCAACTTGTAGATTACTAACCTGCTTCTTCAACTTTTTTCTGAAGAATTCATATTTTCTTTTGTAATCCCTAGAGTAAGGCACAGCCTTTGAATAAACAAATGAAAAAGTACATTACGGAACTGTGAAATGTATACATAATGCCAGTTTAACACTGAAAACCCTCTGTGATTATAAACTGTATTATATCTGCAATTAGTATTGGCAGTTTTAGCCAACATATTAAGTAATCCAAGCTGGAAAGATATTTTCCATTTTAAAATGAAGTTCACATCTATTTACGCAAAATTCCATTGCCTGCAAGCTTGTTTAAGATAAAAAATTTAATTGATTTTATTCTGTACACGCCGACTCAGGATCATACAGTTTTGCAGCAACTTAGAGCCTCTACATGTGGCCCTTGGGGCGTTCTGATGTGGCTGCCAGAACTGTTAATGCACCAGCACCGAGGGGGTTAACATGGGTGCAGTTTGCCCTCTCCCTTATCCACTGAATTCCCAGTTTTGGGTTACCGCTGACAACTAAAATCAGCAGCAGTCAACAACAGGAAATGGATGGGGGAGCAGCAGTGGTGTTGACCCCTTGGGTGCTGGCTGGGACAACATGGAGGCTCCAGCAGCCACAGCCTGAATTCCTGTAAGCTGGGTCTGGAGGTAGGTTGGCCAGCTTCTGAAAAGCCCTGCAGGTCATACAGTCCACCTCTTGGCTGCCTCTATGGCGTCTCAAGATTATTAAGGATAACAGAGCTAACAGGATAAATACTTAAAAAGTTCCCAAATGTTATGTTCCCCAAGTGTCACATTCAAGAAACTCAAAAGTTAGGCATTCCACATTGCATATTTAATAAGTGGCAATTTTTCAACAAGCTTCTATTAATGTTATTTCACCAAAAATATCAAATCCCATTAAAAACAGTGTCTTACTGGTCCAGTAATCGCTGCAGTCTGTAGTCGTGGATCTTCCCATTGTGTTTTCTTTGTGTCTGTAAGATATTTTTCATTAGTTCCACTTATTTAGGGAAGGTTCAATAGCAGAAGTTTGAAAGTAATTTATAAGGGTAGTATTGCAATTATACATACTGTGGTTTATGTAGAATATTCTTCCATCTGTATGAGTTCTCTCTTCCCATCCTGGCTATAAGAAGAGCAACCTTTTAATATTTATTCTTAAGCACAACATTTATAACTAATCCAAATAGCGTGTGATTTCATTTTTTCTAGTTCCACCCATTTAAGTGTTTAAAGTAGAATTCATAATTTGAGCATACAACACAAGGACAGTATCATGACTTTGAAACAGCTACTTTAAATACTGAAATTATTTGAATAGTCTCAGAACAGAATAAAAAACTTCACTTACTGGCAAGGGGCCTAGATCTGTGGGATCTAGAGAGGTCTTTCTTCTTAGATGAGCTGGAATTTTCAATCTTGGATCTTCCTTTGAAAACAAAAACAAAAGTGTTGTTAAAAACAGAAAAGAACGGCATCTACTTTAATGTTAAAGCCAGAAAACATCAATGATTTTGTGACAGGGAGCCTGTCTACTTGTCTAGGGCAGTCTTCCCACCTGCCTATTCTGCCACGCCTATGATGCAACTCTGATGGCTTGGGAGGCTGCCCATTTAATGCCTGATGCCAAGGGCATAATTCATGGCTCTGTACTGCTCCTACACCATGTCCCATGCCTCACATATGGCATCACTATATGGCTCCAGCCCTACAATAGACCTCACTGTATGGCCACCTGACATTTCAACCCCACCTTGATCCCTCCTACTCAGGCAGTCTAACCTCCACACCCATTTTGGGCTGCAAAGCTCCCTAAGTCCTTTTCCCTCTTGGCAATTACCCCCTGCAGGACCTCTGACCATAGAGGTCTTGGCCTTGCCTCTAGACCAGTTGGAACTCCAGGCCCCTGGCTCCAGCCATCCCTCATGGTGGTGCTCTGGCACTGGCTACAGTATGGGCCAGTCGAGGCTACTCCAGGTAGGTTACTCAGCCACTTGCACTCGCTTTCCTATGTGGGTCCGCCTTCTTGGGCCCCTCCAAATACAGTCCACTCTATCATTACGGCCAGCCTATGTGCAGTCCTTCAGGCTCGCCCATGCGGACCCTGCTCTATGCAACCTCCTTACTCTCACACCCCACCTCACTGGGGCCATTAAACCAGCACCTCACTGGGGCTACTAGGTCTTAAATCCCTTGGGCCTTAGGTGTCCAACGACATGCCTGAACCCCTCACCTGTCCCCTCTATGAGGTAACCTACCAGGTTGTAGGGGCTGAGGCTATACAGTACCCCATAATCACCTTTCACTGGAGAGGTATAGGTGTGGCATTTCCTGGAGACCACCCAGCCACAGGGAACCCCATCACACCATCCAATCCCAGCAGGGTGTAGTTTCAGGTCATGCCCCAGGACCAGGAACCTCCTTCTATCCCCATAGTTCCTGACCTGGACTTTCAGATGTTCTGGGAGCAGCAGTACTTCAGCTGGGTGAAGTTACTCCAGCAGCATCTCTACAGCAACTGCCACCCCAGTTCTGAGGGCCTGGGTTTATGCTGAGGTTGCCCAGCCCCATCCTTCAATCCAGGAGCCCTCTCGCAGTCATGTGACTGCCTCATTAGGCCACACAGCACCTACCAGCTGCTCCACAGCCTGCTTAAACCTCTTAAAGTGGCAGGCACCAAAGGTGTCCTGCCACAGATTTCTATGACAATGAGAAAACGGGAGGGTGGAAGGTGGAAATCAGTCAGGCTGGGAAGGGTCACAATGCTGCTGCCAGTTTGGAGGCCAGATCCTATTGCAGAAGCCTGTGTTCAGTGTTCCTAGTATTATGTTCTCCTAAGATCCTGGCCTAGTGCAGGCTGGGATACTATAGCTGCAGGCACTGCTTCTGTGTGCATCATGAACCCTTCCTCCTGCCTCACTGGCTCCCAGCACTGTCTGTCTCTGACCACCAACACTATGGTCCCTCTCCCCAAGGTGGTGTATGGCAATATAGTAAGAAGAGAATAACAACTAAAAAGGGAGGGTGACATTTAGGGTGATGGCACCTGCAGCACCAGCACTGAAATGGAAGACCAGCTGCTTGAGCTATGGAGTGGGGTTCTGAGAGAGGATTTTTTGAAAGCACACAAACACCATACACAAGCAGTATGTTCTGGAATATGCCATAAGCAAGCTTGCAGTAAGTGATTTTTTTTTTTAGGCAGTCAATTTCTTGGGTTCTAGTTCCATAGCTTGGTGTATTGTAGGGGATAGTACATTATTAGATAAGTACATTATAAAGCTGTATAACCGCTTTAAAAATACAAAACAGCTGTAATTACCAATCAGTATTTCTAACTGATGTTGGCATTTATCAATGTATCCAAACCACGACTTACACCTCACTTTATCTTCACTTTTTATTCTTGAGTGACAAAGACTATCAAGGTTAAACTCATAAGCTTGAGAGCAGCAAAGCTGAATAACAAGGGCTCCTGAAATACTACATGCATAGCTGCTCAAATATTAAGCAGCACTGCTTGGGTTCATATGGTACAACCCACAGCAGATGTTTTAGAGCAGAGGTTGGCAACCTATGCCTTGGGGAAATCCAGCACCGGGGATCTGTGGCACTGTGCTGCCCAGCCCCTCCATAACAAAGCCTGCTACCTCACAGCACCTACACTTCCTTCACTGCACAGGGGTTGGGTAAGTGCAGACATCTGGCGACTCAGATGTATGGTGAAGACTTCTGGTCCACAACCACAGCCAGGTCACAAGCTATGGCCTGGGCTGGCAAAAGGCTGCTGATCTCTGTTTTGGAGTAATCTGCTCTTCATACCTCCTAGGTTCTACAAGAGACACAACATTGCTACCCCCAGTGCTGCAAAGTATACACCCTACAAATTTTTGCTGGTCTAGTGAGAGACCAATTTACTATCTCCAATGGGAGGAAGGAACATAAATACTGCATATAGATTACTTACACAACCCCTTAGTTGACTTGGATGACTACAATACATTTTAAAGAAAAAGTTAATGCTACTGCTTTTTTAAAAAAAATCAAATCAATGGGTGTTCTGTAGTCAGGGGCAAAACTTCAAATGAGGTCCAGAATTTCTATCTATTGGATTAGTTTTGAATTTGAATCCAAGTTACCCATGTAGTAGTTTTGGTATTGTGATCAATAAAGAATGGTCTTCCATTTGGTGCATGTCGGACTTCCCAGCCTTTAGGGAGTAATCCTTGATCTGTTTCAGATTGTGATGAATCACTTGATGGTGGCTGCTGTCCTGTAGAAGTACTCTGGACAGTTGATAGCTGACCCGTTTCTACTGTAGTCTGCAGTTAATAAAGACAAAAAATATTATGCAGATTCTGGAAAAAACACAAAAGCACCTAGAACGTTCCTTAAGGCTACAAATATGAAAAGCTTCTGAAGATACAACCGGTATAACCCATTAAAACACTTATTAGGGACCTTCTAAATCTCTTAGTTATTAAAGTTTACTAAGTAAATTAAATGAAAACATTCAGTCCTTCCATGACTCCCAGGTTTCTTGAACCCCTCCTGTATTTCTTCAGCTAAATCAAATACACTTTGTTTGAACAAGCTTCTATCCACCCATCTTCTACCATTATAAGTTCCCCATGAAAGCCTCTTAATACTCAGCCTGTCATTCTGATCACACCATTAGCTGATGTTATAGATACAGGATTATGATCCCACTGTAGGCTTATCCAATCTACACAGAAATCTGAAAAGATACTTAAGCCTTCCAAGTGAACAAAATGAATCTCTCTCAAAATAAACTGCCCCTAATGCCTCACATGTAAGTATCCTTCTTACAGGAGATGCGCAGCAAATCTGAAGCAAAATACTTCATTATGACAGTATACAGTGGACATTTTTCAAACTATTTTTAAGGAAAAGTTTAAGATTTATAAACTACAATGTACATTATAGTACTGGAATCACTATATTATAAAGCCTATCTGTTTTCCTTAACTGTGAGAATTTGAGAGATAGAAGATTTTGACAATCAAATAGATTTTAGCTGCTGAATATTTTTATAAAATGACTAGTTAAAAGGTTCAACAATATGTAGTATAAAGGAAGAGGTGCTTTATAATAAATGTATAAAAATTGAAATTTAAGTGAGATTAGTATTTTAGAGAGTTTTAATTTCAATCCTAAACTGTATATCTTGACATAATTCTGATTTTATTTACTTCATATGAATTAAAAATGAAGTAGAGAATTTAATATATGAAGAAGTGAAGCTGTCTACTGAGCAAATCAGATAGCTGACAGATTAGTATTTCTGAACTAGCTGAAACCCGCAAAACATTTGTGATTAAATTTTTATTGCAAAAGTATTTCTTTAAATACGGGATTTTTAGTTATCCATTGATCAAATACTTTAATGGAATCAAAACTTCTGACCCTCAAAAAGGCTACATAAAGCTGTCTATGTGTAAACACAGGCTTGGGAATATAAATACATATTTTGTTAAAAAGTCCGACCTTGTGACTTGTTTATAGTCATAGAGTAAGAGGTCTCTTGTACACATAACTAAGGGCCCTTTGTAGACGTGAGGAAATTGTATTTTTTAGTGGTTTAATTACAAGCACCGGGGTCCCCCACTGCAAAGTGGGCAGGCTCCACCGCAGGGTGGGAATCAGTGAGGGGCCCGCCCAGCCTTTTTTTCTCCCTCCCACTGCAGCGTGCCTGCTTCTCCCACACCTGGGGAACGAACTGCTGGCGGGTCACGCAGCCCCTGAGCTGCGGGGGACCTCGGTGATTCTGTCTGTGGTGGCAGTGCCCCCCAGGCAGCATCCACTCACTGGCACCCCACCTGGGTGGTCCCAGGGGATGCCACCACTGTGGAGAGAAGCACCAGCCCCCCCTGCAGCTCAGGGTCCACTGGCAGTTCACCCACTGACTATGGGAGAGGCGGACAAGCCGGGGGAGGGCGGGGGGAAGAGGAGAGGATCAGGCCCCTCCCCCTCTTCGATGGGGCCTGCCCGCTCCATGGCAGGAGGTCCCAGTGCTTCATTCTAGCTCTGACTTACCTATTTGAATTGCCTCAGGAGATATAATAACAACAAGCTTATTCTGTCTGTCCGGAACACTCTGATTGGTTGTTTCAGTAAGCATGGTGACTGGCTGCTGAGACAACCAATCAGAGCACTCCAGATGGACAGAATAAGCCTCTTATTATTATAGATTAAATAGGATTTGAAGGGAGGAAAAAGACCATTTGATTTAGTCATCTACTTGGATATATTAAAAATAAGCTCTTGCTAACTACTAGTATCTTTCTTGGCTACAGAGACCACTGTTGAACAAAAAGCAAAGACAGGCTGTTAGATGCCAATAATGGGAGAAGCATAAAAGGCAATAAAAGTGATTCTATAAGCATATCAAGAGGAAGAGGAAGACCAAGACCAAAGAAACTATCATCTCAGGGTACTCTTACGACTAGGGTGAAGTCATTCCAGAGGCATTAACTATCCTCTTTGAGAACTCATGGGAGGTCAGGTGAAGTCCAGGATTATTGGTAAAAGGGCAAATATAATGCCCATCCTTAAGAAGGGGAAGGAGGAGGATCCAAGGAAGCACAGACCAGCCAACCTGACATGTATACCTGGAAAGGTCATGGAGTAGGTCCTCAAGAAATCTACTAAAAGAGGAGAACAGGTGATCAGGAAGAGCCAGTATGAATTCACCAAGAGCAAGTCATGCCTTACCAACCTGGTTTTCTCCTTTGATAAGGAAACAGGCCCTGTGAATAGGGGATGGAGAGCAGTGGATGTAATATATCTTGACTTTAACAGGACTTTTGACACCATCTCTCACGATATTTTCAATAAGCCAAGGCAATACAGATCCATAAGTGGTTGGATCATCATGCTCAGTGAGTAGTCATCCATGACTTGATGTCTGCTTGGGAAGGGGTATCAACTAAGTTCTTCCAGGGGTCTGTCCTGGGTCCAGTATTTTTTAACATCTTCATTAGTGATTTGGATGATGGGATCAAGTGCACCCTTAGCCAGTCTGTGGATGATACCAAGTTGGGTCAGTTGCTCCCACTGAGGAGGGCAAGGCTAGAACCCAGAATGACATGGACAGACTAGAGAAATGGTCCACAGGCTATGATCCACAGTCTAAGAGACATTTCGAGTAGATTAGAATCAACAAGGATAAATGCAAAGTCCTTTCCTCAGGATGGAAAAATTGCATGCACAAATTCAGACTGAGGAATGATTATCTAGGTAGAGAAGAACCTGGGGGTTACAGTAGATCATAAGCTGAAGATAAGCCAATAGTGCACTCTTATTGCAAAAGAATTATTTAATTTTCCAATAAGCAAATATTTCTCTCACTTTTGCTAAGCATGTGACTTGTGTCCCTAAATGCCAAGTCAAAGTCCACTTGACAACTACAAGAACACTTTTCTTCAGTTATACTAAGTGTTTCAGTAGTATTTTTCTGGGCCACTGGGTACTGCAGAAGTACTCAAAATCTAAACACAAGTGATAGTTCCATTTATCATTTTCTACTTAATTGTTGGATGTACCCTAAGATATTCAGTCTATTGCCCTTGTAACATTATGCAGATTGAGATATTCTCCCTATTAGTAAGGAGAGAAAACTGTTTAAAAGCCTGTAGCTCAACATACTTTTTCTGTTAAAGTGCCTGTAAATTTGATTAGTGGTGACTTTAAAAAAAATAAGAAAAGTGGCACAGCATATTAAATTACTCAGTCCCAGTATCAGTAAAATTGATTAGTAGCTACTGCTTATGGTTTCAAGGTTTACACTAGTTTAGAGATCCTACAAAAATTAAGTAAGCTCCGGTATATAGCTTACTTGGTCCATTACATTTCTTCAGTTGCTTAATACAGGAAGTCTCTGCATTAAAAAGCATAATAAATATGGATATTTAAATAACTTATGCAGTACAGTTAAATTATATTAACGTTTGTCACAAAACTTCATTTTTGAAGTAGGTCAAGTTAGTGAAGAAGCCATGTGCTGCTAATTATTTGTTACTATGAATTCTTTGTGGACAGCTTATAGCCAGTTTCACAAAGGTATTTAGGTAGCTTAATTCTCACAGACCTGGCTCCCAACCTTTATTTATATATTATTTATATATTGAAAGACAGAGAGAACAAGCTTTTGTGAACTCAAGTATCAGATGGTGACATTCAATTGAAGGGTGCCTATCTACTCTGCCTTCCAACCTCTTTCTAGGCTATTGATTCAGTTGGTATCTCTCAAAATAAAGGTTGGGAGCCAGGTCTGTGAGAATATATCTATATCTATATCTATAGATATACAGATACAGAGAGAGAGTGGGAGGGGAAGGGGAAGGGGGGAGAGAGAGAGAGAACAAGCTTTCTGAACTCAAGTTCATTTCATCAGATGGTGACATTCAATTGAAACTCATATTTTCAAAGACTCAGGATCAGAGACATGTAATTTTCCCCCCAAAACTGAATTGAAAAAAAACAAGAGATTGAAGTCATATATCTTCATTTTAAAAAAGCCTTCGATCTCTGGTGTCCCATGATCATCTCATGGAAAAATTGGCCAACTGTGGCCTTGGCTACATCACAGTCCAATGGTTCGGAAATTGGCTCTGAGGTCGGACCCAGAGAGTGGTAGCCGATGGAAGTAAATCCTCATGGTGCGCTGTAACTAGTGGGATCCCCCACGGCTCCATCCTTGTGCTTATACTCTTTAACGTCCTTATTAATGATGTGGACTTGTTATCAGAAGCAAACTGGCCAAGTTTGCCAATGACACCAAACTTTGGGGTAAAGTGTCCACACACGAGGACAGGATGGTGATCCAGGCCGACCTAGACAAGCTCAGAAAATGGGTGGATGAAAACCTGATGCTGTTCAACACCGAAAAATGCAAGGTTCTCCTCCTTGAGGAAAACCTCCCCAGCACGCCTATAGGCTTAGCAGTGCTACGCTTGCTAGCACCATGGCTGAAGGAGACTTGGGCGTCATGATGAACTACAAGACGAATATGAGCCACCAATGCGATGTTGCAGCAGGTAAAGAGAGCAAAACTCTGGCTTGCATCCATAGATGCTTCTCAAGCAAATCCCAGGATGTCATCCTCCCGCTGTACTGGGCCTTGGTGAGGCCACAGCTGGAGTACTGCATCCAATTCTGGCCTCCATAAATTAAAAGGATGTGAAGAAGCTTGAGAGAGTCCAGAGGAGAGCCACGTGCATGATCAGAGGGCAGGAGAACAGGCCTTCTGACGAGAGGCTGAGAGCCTCAGCCTGGAAAAGTGCAGGCTCAGGGGGGACCTGGTAACTGCCTATAGGTATGTAAGGGGTATATATCAGGATCTGGGGGAACGCTTGTTCACCAGAGAGCCCCAAGGGATGACGAGGTCGAACGGTCATAAACTCCTCCAAGACCATTTCAGGCTGGACATAAGGAAGAAGTTCTTTACTGTCCAAGCCCCCAAGGCCTGGAACAGACCAGATGTGGTGCAAGCACCTACTCTGTACTCCTTTAAGAGACATTTGGATGTTTATCTTGCTGGGATCCTTTGACCTCAGCTGACTTCCTGCCCCTGGGGCAGGGGTCTGGACTCAAGGATCATCCGAGGCCCCTTCCAGCCCTAATATCTATGAAACAAAAACAAATGATGATTAATCCTCTACTACAGCAGTCAGCAACATTTTCTGGTCATAAATGCCAGCTTCTCTCAGCTATAGGGCAGCACAAGCAAAGCTCCCTGCAGTCAGTTGCGCAGCAGTGTATAAGTGGTCTGCTCCTGAATAGTGCTGCAGCCTCATCTATGTGGGCTGAATCCAGTGGCTTCACAAGGGCCACGGGTTGCTAAGCCCTGCTGTACTACACTTCAGATATTCTGAAAACATTAAAAATCGACAGGAGAAAAACTGCCAGTCAGTCATTGGGACATCTCAATTTATACAATCACTTCTCTCAAAGAAAAACATACAAAAACATGCAAAAATTTTACCTTACCCAGTAATAACATAGAAAAGTGATTTAATGTGAAAACTACCAACCCTACTTGCAATATTCCTGACTCATTCACACTCCACTGGTGCGAAGCAGTGTTGATTTGAGATATACCACTGCTACGCTAAAACAGTGCACCAACCACATGCTTGTATAACACTACACATGTGCCAAGATGCTATATTTCTCAGTTGAGTCCAGAGAGGACATGGCATGTTTCTGTGTGGTCCTGCCATGTGCTATACAGACACGCCCATATTTCTTTCCCAGCCTTGACATATTTTAGATATCCAGTTCCACCAAACTGGTAAAGGTTATTTGATCGGGAGCAACTATTCATTATCTTCTCACACTAGCTTATATGACAGGATTCAACAAGTACCTGAACAACAGGCTTTATCCAGGTAGTAGTTCTGGAATTGTGATCTATGTAATATGATCGTCCTTTTTCATCTTGTCTTTCTTCCCAACCTGGAGGCAATCCAGATGAAGTAGGCAATAACTAAGGATTAACAAGAGAAATGTTACCATATGAAGAGTTTTTCTTAAGGCTCCCTCCATCATATTTCACCAAAACAAAACTTAGTGAAAGTTTCAAGCTTAGAGTAGAGCATAAAACAGACTAAAGATATTTGAATCTGCACTGAACCATATGAAAAAGACAACAGAAAGGAAAATCAAGTATTTGAAATGCTGGTTTGGGTTTGGCTGTTTCAGACTATACCTTATGCAGCTGCAATTTAAGAAATATAGTACTGTTTTTCTAATATTAAAACAAGATGCTTTTTAAATAGTGTTTCACATTTACCTAGTAAAGTTTTTCCCTCCTGCAGGCTACAACCATACATTAAAATAAAAGTGCAAACTCGGAAGACGGAGGGTTTATGATAGAGATCCAATCCTGTTAAAATTCCAAAATTATAATTTTGTCAGGATAACTGCCAGAAGCAGAAGGCCAACTCTCACTCAAATTTCAATACTTTATCCAGGATAAGTTCCATAGCAAGTGAATTTTCAAAGTTCTGTACTGTACAAAACTTGTGGTTTTTGGAATATAACCTACCACAGGAAGTGCAGGCTGTTCCTCAACCCTGTACGTCTGCAGACTACTTCTTCTGCTGGAATGATTCTGGAAGTAATGAAAAAGAACTTTATATGATTTACTGCTTCCTCAATGTTAACAAACAACACAGCATACTTACCATAAATGCTTAGCTGAAATACTTAGCTTTCCTGATTTGCTTAATTTTATTTAAAATTACAATTTGAAAAGAAAAATATATTAGATGAGCCATTAAAAATGGAGTTTATTGCTACTCCTGCTTAGAACCTAAGTAAAAAAAAAAACTTGCTTTGTAGAAGTAAAATGGGAAAAAATAAAACATCTATGTTTGTAAAACTGGTCTACTATATTCAAATTATTTTTAGGCCTCTGAAAATTGAAATGAAAAGTTACAGTGCTTGTTGGTATGAATAATGATAGCTTCAATAAAAAGCAAAAAATATGAAAGCTTATGTTTATTACTTAATGTATCAAGTCTGTCAATGAGGGCACCATTTAATATCGCAAGAATCTGAGTTAAAATTAGTTTCCCAGGAAAATAAAGAGAAGATTTACTCTTTGTTAAACTAACTAGAAAAATATCCACTAACTTACAGTGTAAAGAGCTGGTTGGCCACTGGCTGAACTCCCGGAGGTAGTAAGTCTGGTATTCAATTCTTCTGCAAGCTGAGTCTGTACATCAGAATTACTCTGTGACAGAGGCATTTGTAGACTCTGATTGCTATACATAGTTGCCTCATCTTCAGTTATGATTTCCCAGCTCTTAAAAAAAAAAATTAACTTTGAAAAACAGTCCCAAGTTACTAATATTTATTTCAAGCTATTTGATTATGGACAAAAGCAGTTACAGGTATTTCAAGGTAACTAGATGCTGTTCTTACCTCAGGAGAATCCCTGTTGTCTAAATTTTCAGAATCTTCTGATATTTGATGCCGATGAGTAAATGCATGCTGTGCTTCCAACTGAAAGTTCCCATGATCTGCATCAGCTGTACTGTCCCTGTACAAAAATTAAGACGGCACAATAGACCTATCTGTATCTTTACAGAATAAATGCAGGATGACCCTGATAAGGTGACCCGATAATTAAATTCTATAGGGAAAATAATAAATCAGTTATAATTTTCCAGGTATAGAATCCAATTCTTGGAGGTTGGCCTTGAAATGTCTCCCGTCCACTGCTACAACAAGGAAAAAAAATATCTGGGGGAATCCTTGCCCTCTTCCCCCAACTTGTTTCTCCTGCAGCCCCTTCCCTTCTTCCTTCAGACCCTACACTTGGTTCATCCAAAACTGATGCAATTTACCTCTTTTGAAACTGATGCTAGTTTTTAGTACAGGTAATCCATAAAAACATGTTTAAGCACCACTTCTGTACTTGTTTGTATATAGTGCAAACTATACATGACATCAGTCCAAAGCCAAAAGGTTCATGATTTATCATAGAGTTGATTAGGCTGGACCCCAGCAGAGACAACAATTTCAAGCCATGGTGATGAAGCTGCAGGTGGCTCGTCTGGATGTGGGAGGGAGGCTGGGGGGCTGGATCCCTGTCACTGCATGTGCTCCTGGGAACCCCTCCTGGGGGAAAGAGGGGCACATGCCCCCAAGATCTGTGCATGGGGTAGGTGCAAGCTGCCTGCTGTGGGCTTGGGCTTCCTGCCATGCTGCCCTTCCCCTGGGTCCCAGCAGGCGAGACTCAGCATGGCCGGGCAGAGCTGAGTGGGGAAGCTCCTTGCTGCTGCAAAGCCTGCACCATCCTGGTGAAGCCCTGGCTGTGGGTGGGGAGTAAGGGGCACCAGCAAGGTTGGGGGTGAGGAACGAGGTGCCTGGGCCTGCATCCTGGTAAGCAAAAGGGGCAGGAGAGCTCTGATTTTCCCTGATAAAAAACCCAAAATGAAATACCAAAATATATAGGTACTTAGAATTTATTTTAAGTAAAATACTGAGGCACTGGTAGGCTGCCAAATTGCTTTAAAATTGTAAATATATCAATAAAGCAGTGCATTCAATTGATACCTCTATATATATAGTAGCCTCATTTTAAGTGCAGATGTGGGGGTTTAAAATCAGATAACAGGCATTTTTATCAGAGAATTTGCAATTTTAAAACAGAGAAAACCAGGATCCCTGCTCATGACTGGAACCAAGTATTCCAGTCACAAGTCCTGGGATCTTCCAAAAATTTATATGCAGATGAGGTGCAGGGCTATCTGGTCTAGTTCCATCTTTTGGAGGGCGGGACCACACTAAATCATATGCAATAGGCTAAGAGACGAGGCAAAAGAGAAATTTTGGATAAGCTGTTTGGGTCCCCATTTGGTAATATTTGCCAGACATTTAAGATTGGTTAAAAAACAAGACTCATTGGAAATAGGAAAGAAAAGTGCAGCTCAGCTAAGGGAATGAAGAGGCAGTAAAAATGTATTCAGTGTGGTGGCTCACCGTGACTTGAAAAATACTAGGTGCTGAGGGGGATTAAGTGCAACAAGCAAAGTAAAACAGGCACTACTATATATCTTATTCATATGGATTACAATAAGCAGGGTGTTACTCCTGGTAGGGAAAAAGTCCTAGAGATTCCATGCATCTTCTCTTACAAAATGGTGATTTACATGAACATCCACTATGCTATGAAATGGAAAAAGTAGTGAGCCGAACTGTCGAAGTGACCATTATGCACAAATCTGACGTGGAGAGTTTAAATTTGAGACCTCCATTTGCTATTCCTGAGCTATTAATTCCCAAGACTTCTATTATTTTACAGAGACAGAAGTGAATTGCCAGTCAAAAGTAGATACGCTTTAAAATTCAAACCAGAAGACATACTGAGCAGTTGGTCTCTTCCACTGTGTCCTTCTGAATTCATGGTTGACATAATAAGTCCTGCCAAGTATATCTTGCCTTTCTTCCCAGCCTGGAGGTAGGGGAGGAATTTCCTGTTGCTGGTGTTGCAGCTGGCAAGCAGCATCTGGTTGGTCCAATATAATCCAGCCAGGCTAAAAGGCAAAATTAATTATCTTAAAGTTAATAAACTAAGTGAGTGTTAAAGGAGAAATCTCAGTTCATTAAGCCACCATCCTCTTATTCAATACTCATTAAGCAAGCTCACATCTTCCAAAAGACTTGTGGGAAAACAATGCCTTATTATAGCTCACATACCTTTTAAAAATGTTATAAAAAAATCAGAACAGGTACTTGTTTAACTACTACAAGACACCAATCAACTTATCAGTTAGCCGTAAAAATGTTAGCTGAGATGTTACAACAGTAGGACTGGGTTACACACTTGTCTATCACCTTCCTATTCAGCACATTTTCCATGGGGAAGTCCTAGACAACTTTATTTGGTGCTTTCTGCTACCAGCAGGTAGATACCAAGGGTCTCCAACCTCTAGCATGCCACAAGAAGTTATGAAGGAAGGTGAAACTTACATTTTTAAATAAATGTATTTTTCTGCTGCATTTATGGGTTTTATAACAAAAAGTCACTGGAGAGGTGGTACTAATGAAACAGCTGTGAAAGGTACTGAAGAAAAAACCTATAAATCATAAATTTCATGGATTTGCTAGCAAACTAAACTTGCAATGATCAAAGACATGACTTTGTCTGGAAAAAGATAAAATTGTGAAAAGAAGAAGATAATATAAATATAACTAGTGGGATTTAACAATATTATATCAAAAGACAGAATTACTAAAAACTATTATTCCCATACATTTTAAAGGTAACACATGCTAGATGTAAGCAACTGCTTTTATTTTAGGAAGTTTGCTGCCTGAGATTTTATTACTGCAATCTTTTTTTTCCTCCCTCCCAAAGAAAAAAAACAAAAAAGAAAAAAAAAGCTCCGACTTATACAGTTACAAGGGAAAAGCTCAAATCTCACAATTAAAGTGGGACAATATAATTTTAGGTCTTGTTTGAGCCATGGCAAGCTAAATAATCACTAAATATCTAAAGGGTCATTTGAAGGGTAGTAATTTGAATACACATTATCGTGTTAAGTTGCCTACTTTTATTATCTTGAAACAAGTCATATCATATGCTCTAACACCAAATAAATGTTTTCTCACCTCTAATTCCTCTGCCTGTTCTGTATTTTCTTCTTCAGATCCATTATTTTTAGGTAAGTAAGTCATTTTTAATCTAAGATGACCTTTAACTTTTGATTTGTGACTGCAGAAGAGGAAAAAGGTTGTTATTTAGTAATACGATATAAGGTCAAGTCACAAGCCATTTTGTCACACTTGGGAAAGGAACTCAATGTTTTTGTCAGACTAGCTGCACTGTGTACAAGCATACAATTTGTTTTCCATCTGAAATATCTGTACAATTTATTATTAGCTGTCTGAACAACTGGTAACTGAAGTCTACTATTAGAATAAACTATCTCCTTGATTTCTTCAAGAGAAAGCAAAAGTCTACAGAGTAATCTCAAGATGTTATGATAAAAAAATTGCCCAAAATTTCTAAATATTTAATTAAAAATTTTGCTGTTCTATCATTAAAATTTCTAATGTGTGATTTAAAAAAAAAAAGGTGACGACATTTATTAAGCCACATGAAAAGACATCTCATCATTAGGCTCTCTAAGATTTCTATATTATACAATGCATAACTGATCACAAGGTAAGTGGCTTAACTGTGGTCATTAACAACAGTTTACTGTAAATAATTCTGAAAATATTATTATGAAAAAGAAAACCAATCAAATATGAAGAACTAGTTTTCCATAAAACTTTAGATGCAGGTACGCCTCAATTACTTTAACATTTGCCTTCACATATTTAGATGTATGCTCTCATACTTCTAATTTTTTTACCAACAATTTTGTTCTTTTTTTTCCTTTTAAAAAAGAACCAGCTAACACTCACTGTATGTTCACTTTACTCCCTTTTTTCATGCTGACAGCAAGAATCAACCCAAAAATGAGAGTATAAACATTATGATGTATTTGGTATATTGATGCAAAGAATACAGTCCAAAGAGAAACAAAATAAGTCTATTTCCAAAATTATATCTACTGATTGTCAAGATATATTTACATCAATATATAAAAAATATCATAAAGTTAAACTCTCATTTTCTGAGATTCTTGATGATAAACTAAAGGAAGCAGACATTTGATAGGAAAAGAATTGTCTGATAAACATATTAATGTAGGTATGCAGGTTTTATTTTGGACCTAGAGCAATTTGTTTTCACTTAAAAAATGAATGTGCATGTCAGCTTACTTTCTATAACAATTTTAAAAATTATTCATCCTCATTTTAGATTTTTTGGGGGTGAAGCCATCATAAATCATGTTCAGAATTAGTTTGGTACATCTACAAAATTCATGAACACATTTGTTCACATTAGAAAACAGCTACATAATATTTATTATAAAAAATAAAAGTTTATACTAGTTACTATGAAAGTTAATACAATATACAGAGGAAAAAACTTTGACTTGGAATTTGAGCATTGTCTTTCACTGCACAGTACTACCAACTTCAGCAATTACAATGGGTAGGTCTTTGCATAACAGAAACAATGCTTGAAAGCAATTATACAAATGCAGCAAGCCCGGCTTTTTCTTTGGTTTATAATACCAGAAAAGCAGAATAATAAAAAGACTACCAAAAATTCTCTCTCTAGGTCTTAGTAAACTTATTTTCATAAAATGCTTTTATGATCTTTCTTATGATTAGGACAAGGTGGGTAAAATACAGGCTATGGGCCAGATCCTGTCTGCCAACAGATTCAGTCAGGCCCACACGTGGAGGATGACCACCAACCAACCACACGTGCCTTATGGGCAGGTGTTATGTCCAGCTGCCACATGGTGCCAAGCACCACTGATACCACCCAGCAGCATCAGGCATTAGCCGTGGAGCTGGGCAGGGCTTCTGCCACAGCAGGTGGTTGGCAGCGTCAGCTGTGGACACCAACAGCAGGTTCCACAAGGGGGCTCCAGAACCTGCTGGCTTTTTTCTGTGAATTCAGCCTCAAGACTCCCAGAGCATCCCTCCTACTGGAACCGGAGACTAGAAACAGATACAGATTCCTGCTCTTCAGCATGAATTATAGCCAGGCACACATAAGAGCACTCACTGGGGAGTAGAGAGGTGGGAAGAGAAGAGCATAAACATGCAACAGGATGACAGGAAGCAAAGCACTTCAAAATGAAGCACTTCCAAAATGATAGTTGTTTTCCAGTGTTATTTCTGGAGTGCTTCATAGGGTGTGAATGACTGTTCATATGGTCTTTGAGGTGCTTCAGATGTAACATCTGTCCATGGCCTGTACCACTTGTTTCAGTGGCACACAGCTACAGATTCACTCCTCACTTCCTGGCTTCACTGAGTGTTTCTGAAAGTTTAAGCACCTTCAAGTTCATGATTATATTATCTTTATCAAAAATCACATAAAACCTATTTCCATATTAACCACAAAAAGGGACACAGACATCTTCCTGGGAGAGAAAAGGATACGACTTGTAACTGAAACAGGGTAACACAGTACAGCACATGACTGATTACTGTGTGTAGAAAGTGAATAACCCAGGTTATAATCTTAGCTTTATGAACTTTTTTCCAGTCTGCATTTTCAGATATTAAAACAAGTGCTGACACTTGTATTGATATCTTAATAAACTGTGTTTTTAGCGTATTAGAATACGCATAAAACTTGTTGCGACACAGACACAAAAAGAAGTCTTTATTGCAAGTTATAGGTTAGTTAGGAAAATTAGTAAATATCAAATAGGTTAAAATGCTGACCTTCTTGGATGAAGAACAAAATCCTTAAATGTATATGGTCTCTCCATACTTGGATTTTCTGTCTGGAATGAAACAATGAAGGTTTTAGCTTTCCAAGACAAATCTGCAATGTCAAATATTTATGATTTGCAAAAATATTTAAGATTTTAAACTATTTTAAAAGGGCAAACAATCTTCATGTAATGAGATTTTAGTATAGTAGATTAATAAAATACTCATGGGACTATCAATAGTAAATCTAGTCTCCAAATTATAGAAAAAAAATAATTAACTTTATTCCCTATAGTATTCTTTTTAATGCACAGCCTGAAACTGAGAAGCAGTTTCTTTATTTTCCATGATTCTATACTTGAAACATATATTATCACATCCCTCCTTCCACTCAATATTTTCACATAAATGTAGGTCAGATTTAATAAATTGCTTTCTATGTCTGATGTCAAAAAATCTCAGGAAAGCAAACAGCTACGTGCTCCTATTGCATATATATGTAGTGAATTTGACCCTTCTCTCCCCTCCAAAACAAACAAAAAGCATAGGACTACTTGGAAACTAAACTATTGGGAATACAAGTAGGTTCAGATACAGGGAGAACCTGTTAAAAGACTTCACTCCAAGTATACAGGAAGGATCATCCAAAAAGTACTAAGATAACATGTTTACCTTTACTATTTAAAAACAAATTAAATTAGCCAACAATGGTTCTGTAATCTTTATAACATTTAAGTTTTATAATACTGCATAATAAGGGAAGTGTGTTAGCCTTAATTGAGTTTGGCTGGTAGGCTCTTCAAAAGGTCTATAAAGCTCTATTTAAAAACCACATTTTAACCGTTCAATTTGTCAGATGAATTGGAAAAAATGAATTCTTACTCTATATATATAGTTCTCTCACACAAAATGTTATGTCTAATTGGCCTTCCTCTAAAGTAAGAACTGAAGAAATCCTTTTAAATAAATCATGTTTGGAAAAAGCTGTGCCTGTTATGGATCCAAAGTTTCTCAGCTTCTTATTATATATACCTTGAATACTCAAACTGTATGTACCAAATTGTAGATTCAAAAACTGCAGGAAAAAGGTGTTAAATTAGTGCTGTTTGCAAACTGTTAAACTACTATTAAATGAAACTGATTTGATATTAATATATTATACTGTAGACCCTGAACAGTACAAAATTTAATTTGCACAAATATCTTCTGTCATGTGAACTGGGATGAAATTTAAATTAAATTACATTTTCACATTATACTGTATTTCAGTTTGTACAGCATGTATACATCCCTTATTCATACTCAGTGTCTGCTGTATATGCATGGGCTTTGAATATCCAAAATTTTTCAGAGTAATTATTGCACAGTAAAGCCATTAAAAAAAAAAAAAGATTCCTTGTTTAAGAAACTTTTTAAAATTTGCAGTTTATTTACAAAGGGTATTTTTACTTTTAAGTAGGAAAAGTTACCAAGGATCCAGGTGGAGAATCTCTTGGTATTTTATAATCTGTCTCAAAATCCTAAGATTTCACCATGACCATATCTAGGATTTTAGATAACAAGATAATAATTTTGCAGCATGAGATTTAAATGGTGTAAAATATTTTTCTGAAATATAGACAGTTTCACACTGCATTTTTTCTTTCAGAACTGCAAGCTTATGCTTTGGATGTTTGTAAATCTGAACTTAGAGTTTGTTTCATTTTTCTTAAAACTGTAAAATTTCCTGTGCTTGTTATGCCACCCAGTGTTGAAGATTGTGGGTACTCATGACAGCACAAAAGAAATAGGAAAACATGATTTGAATGTCTACATTAAGAAATTCCAGAAATAAACAGCACAAAGCAGGAAAAGTAACTTAACATCGAAGAGGAAGGCAGAGTTAAAGCATTTTTTTCAAAGGCCACAAATTTTAAAAGACATATTACATAATCATGGTCCTGGGTATGACCTTAAACTGCATCCAACTGAAGGGCCTGGTGGCAGTATGGTAGGGCTACGTGTGGTGGGGTAGCGCCTATAAAATACTAATATTGCAACCTCCAGAGTAAGGTAAGTATAGGGCACCTCAGAACCCTAGCCCCCACTACCTTGTGGGTACTCCTTGGCTGGAGAAAGCCTAAGGGACATCACCCGAACAGAAACATGCCCTTCCTGAAGCATTAGGCAGTCAGCAGCAGTTCTTATTTGTTGCTCTCTGGCAGAAACTACAACCATTGAGGCACTGAATGTATGAATTCGGTTTGGCTTTGGACCATCTCATGGTCTAAAGAGGAGATCGTACGTCTTGGGCAGCCTGTACTCCTCCATACTCTTGCCTAGGTGTACGCATTGAAGGTCTTGGTGTCACAGTCACTGGACTCTGTACAGGCAGATTCATCAGGCAATTGATTAGACCTCTTACAGGTACGCTGAGAGGATCAATGATTGCCTATTACACAATCAATTAAGCTTTCATAAGTAAGCATCTAATCTGCATATGCGAGGTGTTTAATTTCAACATAGGAGCTTAAGTGACAAACTACATGTAAAATGATAAGCTTAATTTCATGTGCACTTACAGGCATATTTTTCTAAATTAGTCAAGCTCTATCGCAAACAATGGTAAACCATCATCAACATGAGGTAACTATAACAGATGGCTCTTCTCTGTTACATGTAAAAAGACTTTACAGGTTTTCAAAAAAACAGAGAGCAAAATGTCATGCTTTTACACAGACTATATAGATGAATAAAACAAGAAGTTGCAACTATTTACTGCCTAGGGCTTTTGTAGTGCAGTTTTCTGAAGTATGTAGGAAAAATAGCTAGGCCAGGGTGGACAAAATATGGTTTGTGGGCCAGTTCTGGCCTGCTAAGTGATTCTATCTGAAGGGCCAATGGGGGGAGGGTGCAAACTGAGGCAACTATCCTGGGCCCCGTGCTTTTGGGGGGGAGGGCTGCAGTCAGTGCTGCATAGGCCCCACCACGGCTGCCATGTGCTGCTAATGCAGTCTCCGGTCACTTACCATCCCTGCCACCGGCTCTGTCTATCTGACTCACGGTGGGCTGCTTGGCCCTACCCAGCCCAGGTGTGGAGGGCAGCCCAGGCCATGGTGCATGCAGTCTGTCTCAAAACCCCCAGGTGTTGCCTGGAGTGGATTGCAACCAACCCTATCCCCATATACGTCTCTCTGGCATGCTGGGAGCTGTACTCTGTGGGGCGAGAAGTGCCAGAAGGAGTGGGTAGGCAGATGGGATATCTCCACAGAGACTAGCCTGGGACACCATGAATAAGATGTGCTTAGTTGAGCAGATGGGATGGGGTTGCAGGCAAGTAGGGAGCAGTATCTGGGAGCAAGACAGGTGGGCAGGACCAGGACTGGGATCGTGGGGTGGTGACAGTGTGGGGTCTGGGCAGAGCTGTGATCTGGTCCCTGCATATCCCTGAAAGCCCTCCCTCAACTCCCTCCAGACAGCGTAAACAGCCGTGATGAGGGCCAACGCCAGGTCTTATCCCTCCCACCCCCCACAACAGCCTTCAACAACTCACCAAAACTCCTTAAGTGGCTCTCCAGCCCAAATAATTACTCACTGCTGAGTGAAGCTATTTGCTTCTTAGACTAAGGCTTTGCTGAACAGTACCTGCTGAACTACTTCATATTTGCTTAAGAAGTGATACAAAAAGGTGCACCAATACATCGGTCCCATATCGGCTCAGCACCAATAAAAGGAAAATTGACTATCGGCAATTGGCTTTTTTTGCTATGCAGCTAATAATGTGGCCAATAAATGCTGTGTGTGCGCGTGCAGCCTCAGCGCAGCATGCAGGCGGCCAGGAGTGCAGCCCAGCAGCATGGAGAGCAGCCGGGTCTGGCTGGTAAGCCTGTTGTGGTGCAAGGGGTAGAGGAAGGGAAGGGACATGGGGAGGGCAGACTGAAGCCCCCAAAGTGAGGGAGGGACAGGAACTGGGGCTGGGGTGGGGCGTGGTACTGACCTGCTTATGGGGAGAGGGGGTGGCTCCCATCACTACATGCACCCTTGGAGGGCATAGGGGGTGTGTACACCCAGATCTTCGTACAGGGCATGGGTGGGCAGTGGTAGCTACGGTGAATTTTGGAGCGGCTACAGCCCCTCCTGCAGCTCCACTAAAAATCGGCCCTTGGTATCGGCCCAAAAAATCTCTACGGGGGCACCCCTAAAAAAAAAATCTCTCATTTCTTGAAGTCTCCAAAAGCAAGACTTATTCTACTGTTTTTCTCTCTATATTGTATAATTCCCAAGGATGTATATAGGAGTTAACACTTAAGTTAATGGAACCATACTGAATTTACACAGGATGAGGAGACAATCACAACATTAAATTTTCCATTCACTACAAACCAATAAGACTATAATGTGCTCTGCTATTATCAATTACTATAAATCAAATTCCATTTTCTATTCTTCAGTGCAATACCCATAGCCTGCATTCTTCACTAGAGGGACTGGTCAGAAGCTCTCTCTAAGACAAAGAACATTTATGTTCTCTATAGCATTGCTGCAAGCTCTCCAATCTTAATTTTCAACCACAAAGTGTCTGCTGCCTTAAACAACCTGAATTTGGGAAACAAACTTGCCCCAGGATCTTCTGCCAGCAAAAATACGTTCATCATAGTATTTTGATACTTATGTGCCACTACTAGTATCAGTAAAAGCTCTGCACTACATTCCAAAAAAAATACCTCTTAAAATTCAGAGCTATGACCATGCATCTGCTGGTCAAAAGCATTTAAAATATTTTAAATCAGATGACCCCAGCCAGGTATTTGTTGAGTCTCCTCTTAAAGACCTCCAAGGCAGAGGTGGGGGAGAGCATCACCTCCCTTGGAAGCCCATTCCAGAGTCTGGTACCTCTTACTGTAAAGAAGTTCTTCCTAATGTCTAGTCTAAATTTGCTTTCTGCCAGTTTGCAGCCACTGTTTCTAGTTACTTCAAGAGCCACCTTGGTAAACAGAATATCTCCTATACCTTGCTGCCCCCTCCCCACCCCCCGACAAATGTGTAGATGGCCACCAGATCCCCTCTCAGCCTTCTCCTGTGGAGGCTGAAGAGATCTTGGTCCCTCAGTATCTCCTCATAGGACCTTTCCTACAGGCCCCTAACCATACGAGTGGCCCTCCTCTGGATCCTCTCAAAGTTATTCACATCCCTCTTGAAGTGTGGCACCCAAAACTGGACACAATACTCTAGCTGCAGCCTTACTAGTGCCACATAGAGGGGAAGTATCACCTCCTTAGACCTGGTCATGATGTACCGTTAATGCATGAGAGTGTGGTTAGCTCTATTGATCACTACATCACATTGTCTGCTCATGTTCATTTCTGAGTTAACTATGACTCTGAGATCCCTTTCTGCTGCTTAGAAAGTAATTTCCCAATCCGTACGCACGTTGGTGATTCCTTCTCCCCAGGTGCAGTGCTCTACACTTATCCCTGTTGAACTGCATTCTATTTTGTTATTGGAAGTGCAAAAATTTTTCTGTCAAAAATATGACTGATAAGCCAGCGGATCAAAATTAGACTTTTAACTCTTGTTAAAATCCTACTTCAAAAACAGATTGACCTTTTATCCTAATTACATGAGTAAACAGATTAATTTAATTTATATCTCTGTGTAACATGTCAGAGAAAATTCCTGCTCTAAAAATATATTTTACTTGACTGGATGACTTGTAAAATAATAGAGTTTAATTGTTCATTTGAACTGGAGAGCAGAGCTATTAGGCAAGTAGTGTGTTAGTAGCGCCCTATGTAGGTACTGAAGAGTGTGTTATTGCTCTCTGATAAAGGACAGCAATTTGTGAACAAGATACATGTCCACCTTCATTTACTTCAGAACTAGAGCAAGATGTTTCAAGCTCAACAGAAGCATATATTTATATATGAAACAGATGCATTTTACACCACAAACAGAAGCAGAAGAACTACAGGTCTAAAAAGGGTTTTGAAAGTATAAGCCTTCTTCTAATTAGTCACCATGTAATAATGTGTTTAACATTAGCTTCTTTTTTAAAAAGAGGTTCATCAAAATACGTTCTATACGGTTGAGATACAGGCAGGGAAATGAGAAAGAATAAGCAGTAGAACATGAGGAAGAACAGTGTAGAAATAAGGGGAGTCGATGAAGGGAAGTGGGAGAAAAACTGAGTCAATGAAAGAAGGTTTAAAATGCATTTCTCCTTAAATGAAATACAAGTTAAAATTCTAAACCTAATCATCAGAATAATTTAAAACAGGTTGGCCAACCTGAAGCATGAGTGCCACAAGTGACACAGGAAGCCTCTGTGTGTGTGTGTAGGGCTGTGTGAAGCTTCAGGTGTTGATTTGATTCAGAGGAGATTTGGCCCAATTTGGTGGGACAGGCAGGGCAGCCATGGTGGGGGGCTGGGACAGTGGGCAGGGGGCTCGTGCAGAGCCCCCCATGCAGCAAGGGGCAGTAGGGTGCAGCAGAGATTGCCCCCCACCACCAGGCAGCACCTGGTGAGCTGGGACTTTTTTTTCCAAAGAGCCAGGAGCTGGGGTGGGCAGGGCAGCCATTGCCAGCCTGGGACAGCGGGCGAAGGATGGGCTAGGGTGATTTGCAGATTCAGCCGAATTGATTCAGTACAGTGATTCAAATCACCAAATCGAATCACTGTCCCCTGAACTGGCCAAACCTGAATCCGAAGCGAATACTATCCGCTTCACACAGGCCTATGTGTAAGTTATGTGATCAGGTAGGGAGAGGACAGGCCACACATTAGCAAATTCAACAGAACAGAAAGCAGAGTATCAAATTTTATAGCAAAAGTTGACTGGAGTGGCACTCACAGTATTTCGGGAGGTAATTCGTGGTATGCCTGCCAAAAAAGCTGACATTTCTATCTCTTAGCTTGGACCTACAGAAATATTTATAGTCCCCTTTGTATGCTACATTACTTAATGCTTTTATGTCAGTACCACTGCTTTTCCTACTAGCAGTTCTGCAAATGTTTTCACTAATTTTAACCTATGTAAACACAATGTCTATAGCAGAGAACTAGGATTTTACTCCTGAATTTGATCAATATGCAATATAGATTATCATCTTAAGGTAGCATTTGATGGCCTCAAGTTAGAGTTCAGGTCTCATTGTGCTTTGATGTTACATAAACTAATTAGAGTCCATCAGTCACAGGAGCTTATTATCAAAGGACATGGTAAAAAGGGATAAGTCAAATACATGGTCAGTATGATGGGTAGCAAATATAGGTAAGCAAAGTGAGTAGTTATAATCAAGAGAAGAGGAAGAGGAGATACGGGACAATGAAGGTGGTGAGGGGAAGAAAAACAAAACAAACAAAACAAAACATGAAAGGTACACAGAACAATAGTGAGAGACAGGCAATTAGAAGTCCAAACAGTCATTTATAGCTCAGCATTTCTCAATCTGCAAACAAATTTAAAAAAAAGGATCAATGTACTTTAAAAATAGATTGGGGTCTGGGGGTGAGAGGTAGTAGGTCAGAAGCGAGGGGCATTGAATTGGAACTGGTCATTGATGTTTAAAAGTGGGCTCTACTACAAAAAACATTGAGAACCACTGATTTAACTCACAATAAACATGCACAGTGTTGAACAGTTTGGCAACAGGAGCTGCAGCTGTGAGACTGTGGGGACTTTGGTTGTTTCAGCTGCTGGCTAACAGAACTCTGGAAAAGAGTCAGTGACAAATAACAAATACCAAAGTCCTACCTCCCTCCTTCTTGGCTAGGGGAATGAGGTAATGCAAATATGGTCTGCCTCTGGTAGGTCTTCTCCCTCTAGTTACTTCCTATTGCAACAAAATCTTCACTTGAAAAATAATTACAGCTCTTTGCTGCATTTTGTTACCTTTGTGTATCACTGTCAAAATGGCTAAGGAACAATTCGATTAGTATTTCTGTAATGCTTGAGAGAGATCCTTTAATGAAGCTGCTACAAGAAAGTACTTTGCACTTTATTCTTTTATATAACTTCCTTTGTAAGTGAAAAAACTGCTTTGTAAAAATTATTCAAAAGCAAAAAATAACCAAAATGTAAGCTTAGGTTAATTCTAGTCTATTTTCTATTATAACTATTTTATGTATTTAGAGTTATTTTTAATTAAAATTAACCAGAAAGAAAAATTTCTTCCCTATGTAACCAGGAGCTAGAATAACAAATGGGACAGTAATCATAATCAATCTCATCTTTTGGGACTGTATATGAAAACTTTATTATAGAAGGAGTCATAGGCAGAAGTGCATACCTAAGCATAACAACAAGGTTGCATTAGCTTAGTTTTGAGAAATAGCTGTGTCAGATTAGAAGAGGCAAAATTTTATAAGCCATATACTTACTCAGATTAATAAAACAGTTACATGCATTAACAGTTTTGTTTTAGGTAATATTAAATTAATACCAACCGGTAACTGATAAAGAGGAACATCCACTTGGCCTAGGAAGTCATCTCTGGTCTAGAAAAGAAAAAGAAAAAAAGGAAAAAAGTTTTAAAACTCAACAAAGATATTTTCTTTTACTCTGACTCATGGAAAACCTTTGTATTGCATAGCATTTCCAAAATCAGAAATTACTCTTATGGTAGTTTGTATAAAACGCCACATCCAGATTGGATATCTGTCCTCTTCCAACTGCCTCTCCAAGTCCAATATCTGACATGGTTCTGGACATTTCATCTTCCTTAAACTACAAGGAACTCCAGTGGTCCTGAAGCACAGTTTATTACAAGAACTAATGGCAGTTTGATTATTTAATTACATTTTAATTTAATACATTTAATACATGTCAATGCTTAAACATTAATTGTAAACAGGCTGATAAAACCAACTATTAAGACTGTCTGTAACACGATACCTACCAAAATGTAAACATATAGGTTGAAATTTTATATGCAAGGTGTGCCTCAGGCAGGTATTTCTTGCAAAATTTCATCTAAAAATAGGATGGCCTCAAGAATCAAGTTATGATGAAATAAGTTTTACCCAGTTTACACTCTGGAACCTTTCCCTTTAATGCAGTTCCAGGATTTTGAGATGTAAAACATCAGGGAAATTTTGAAGGCAGGAAAAATCAGTGTCTCTACCAGCCCCACCTTTTAAAAAGCAATGCAGAGTTGGGAATAACTGAGCATCTACAGCAGGTGCTAGGCTTATCAAAATTAAACTTTGCTTACTTTTTTAATAATTAAATGTACCATGCAGGGCCACATATAAAGAAAATTCACTGAATGGTTGCTCATTACTAGTCAGCCCTGTTGAAAGGATGTTTGATCACATAACAGAAGATTGCATTCATATATATACACAAGATACTGTGCAACCTTAAGTCTGTATTTCCTAGTTCTGACTAGTCAATTTTTCAACCTTAAAACTCCACATGTGCATGTAAACGTGTGTAATATTAAAAAATGTGTAGGTATACAAATGAACCAGGTGAAAATAAACATAGTTCAACTAGATATCACCACGATGTTCAAAAAGTAGCAGTCATAGACTAATTATAGTTGCTGTCTTAAATTTGCAACACTTTTCTGGCTCATACTGCACTTTTCTGGTGGTCTACTTCAACTTTAAACAGAAAGTTGAGGCCATTCTACTCATGCAGCAAGCATCTGTTTAATAAAAGTCCTTTTCAATAAGCACATTTCACCTGTGCTTAACTACAAAAACACTGAATAATACCAGCACTGTAACTGTTTCCAAAGTACAGTCAGTCACCATCAAATATAAGCTTCTTCTCTTGCCCTGATATTAGACTCAATCTCTCTCTATAAAAGGGTCAAATTGGCTACAAATACGTTCATAATACCCTCAATTCATGGTTGCAATCTGTGGTTTGGGAACCCAGGACTTAAAAGCAATATGTTTGACAGAAAAAAAAAGAAAAGAAAAGAAAAAACAGAAGTTTACACAACTACTTCTCAACACAACTACTAAAGGGTATGAAAGAAGAAAAGCTTCCTAATTCTATTAATGGGAGTTACTAATGTAACTAATCAGATGAATAACGAATAATGATTAATACCAATAATTTAAGATCCATTAACGCCTACCACACGTTAGGGACCAGTTCAGCCACCTCCCTGCTGGGCCCCCCTCGGGCCCCGAGAGAGACACGCCTGGGCCAAGGGTTAGCGAGGAGTTAGTTAGGGTACTTCTGGAGAGGCTGGACGTGTTCAAGTCCGCTGGTCCGGACGATCTTCACCCTAGGGTTCTACAGGAACTGGCCGAGGTCATTGCGGGACCCCTGGCGCGGCTCTATGAACACTCGTGGTGCTCTGGTGAGGTGCTGGAGGACTGGAAGAGGGCCAATGTGGTCCCTATCTTCAAAAAGGGAAAAAAAGAGGACCCGGGAAATTACAGGCCAGTTAGTCTGACCTCAATCCCGGGTAAGCTCTTTGAAAAAATTATCCTGGCACACATCCAGGAGGGCCTTGCGGGGGAATGCATGCACAGGGGCAACCAACATGGGTTCATCAGTGGCAGGTCTTGTCAGACCAACCTGGTGGCCTTTTACGATCAGGTCACCAAATCATTAGACGCAGGGGTTGCTGTGGATGTAGTCTTTTTGGACTTCCGGAAGGCTTTCGACACTGTCTCTCACCCTGTCCTCATCAAAAAGCTGGGAGACTGTGGTGTCGATGCCCACATGGTCAAATGGGTCGCCAACTGGTTGGAGGGCCGCACCCAGAGGGTGGTAGTGGATGGGTTCTTCTCGACCTGGAAGGATGTGGGCAGTGGGGTTCCGCAGGGCTCGGTCCTCGGGCCCGCACTGTTCAACATCTTCATCAGTGACTTGGATGAGGGGGTAGAAAGCACCCTGTTCAAGTTTGCTGATGACACTAAGATGTGGGGGGATGTGGGCGCACTAGAAGGGTGCAATAGGCTACAAGCTGACCTTGACAGGTTGCAACGGTGGGCGGATGAGAATAGGATGGGGTTTAACACTGATAAGTGCAAGGTGTTGCACATGGGGAGGAAGAACCGGCACCACACTTACAGGTTGGGGAACTCCCCTCTTGCCAGCACGGAGACGGAAAAGGATCTTGGAGTCGTCATTGACTCCACGATGAACATGGGCCGGCAGTGTGGGGAGGCAGTCAAGAAGGCCAATCGTACCCTGTCATGCATTCACAGATGCATCTCGAGCAGGTCCAGGGAGGTGATCCTCCCCCTCTATGCGGCACTGGTCAGGCCGCAGCTGGAGTACTGCGTCCAGTTCTGGGCGCCACACTTCAAGAGGGACGTGGACAATATGGAAAGAGTTCAGAGGAGGGTCACTCATATGATCAGGGGTCAGCAGGGCAGGCCTTATGAGGAGAGGCTACGGGACCTGAACCTGTTTAGCCTCCACAAGAGAAGGTTAAGGGGGGACCTTGTGGCCTGCTACAAACTGGTCAGGGGGGATCAGCAGGTATTGGGGGAGTCCCTGTTCCCCCGTGCGCTGCCAGGAGTGACCAGGAATAACGGTCACAAGCTGGCGGAGGGTAAGTTTAGATTACATATTAGGAGGCGCTACTTCACAGTCAGGGCGGCTAGGGCCTGGAACCAGCTTCCAGGGGAAGTGGTGCAGGCTCCTAGCCTGGGGATTTTTAAAAGGAAGTTAGATGAGCACCTTGCCGGGGTCATCTGACCCCGGTGCTCTTTCCTGCTAAGGCAGGGGGTCGGACTAGATGATCTACCTAGGTCCCTTCCGACTCTAGCTACTATGAAACTATGAAACTACGTTTCTTACCTAATATCTTTTTAGCAGTAGGAAATTATGAAAACATAAGCAAAAATATCAAAGGCACATAGAAATAGAACTCCAGTTTGGAAAACTTATGACATATACCACATACTCCTGTTCAGAGATTCTTTCTAAATACAACACAGCATACTAAGGGCTGAAGCTAAAAGCCCATGGAAGTCAGCCAAAAAGACTCTGATTGACTTCAATGGGTGTGTGATCAGACCCTGGGTACTTATTTTATTGATCTATACAGCACCTAGAATATATCATAATGTCTTCAGAAGACTGTCTCTGTATAGCACATTTTAGTAGTCAAGCTTTCTGTACAAAATCTATTACAACATATAATAATTAGTAGACACTTGCTGGGAAGCTATTTTCAAGAAAACACAGATGAACATTTTCTGAAGTACTGTTTCCTAAACTATTTGATTTGCCAAAAACTTGGAGAACCAACATCAGTCCATTAAAAATTGCTCCAGCAAAGAGCAATAATAACACCATCACTATTTGGGTTAATAATTCTTTCAGTTATACTGTAATTCCCAAGTCCCTCATTTCTATTGGTTTAAAACAGGAACTCCCATTGCAGTTTTCAAATAAGACAAATGTAGTAGTCATGTGAAGATCCAGCTGGTATGAAAGAATTTATTTCAAACTCCTACTTTAAGTTTTAAATGCTTGTAGCAAGAACATTTGCTTTTTAGATGCCTGTTCAAATCTAAAGTGGTCTCAAACCAGGAGCAGAAACAAAACATAGCCAGGAATGAGACTAGGCAGGAAAAATTACCTGCTGCCCAAAGTGGAGTGAGAGCATTTTGCCCCACCTGATGCAAGCGACAAGACCACAAAAAGCTGCAAAAGAGTTTAGAATGTCATTATTTATATGATAGACCAGGGGTGGGCAAAATGTGGCCCTCAGGCCAGATGTGGACCACTAGGCAATTCTATCTGGCCCGCGGGGCCCCTTAAAAATTTAGAAAATTAATAATAATCTGCCCCGGGCTGCCTGTCATGTGGCCCTCGATGGCTTGCCAAAACTCAGTAAGCAGCCCTCCGCCCAAAATAATAGCCCACCCCTGTGATAGCCTATACATTCTAATATTGGTTCCACCTGAAGTCAGGATTCTGGATTCTATTATTAATAATATCAGCATCTTTAGTTTAGGATGGCTGTTTAAGACAGGGGAGAAACCAACTTTCAGCTGTAGACAGAACCCAAATGTTTTTAATAGACATTTGTATATGAAATAATAAAACACAATTGACAATTTTCAAATAGTTTACATACTTTATATATCCTGGCAGAAATATTTTTTCATGACAAATATAATTTAATATGGGTGTAACTGTAACAAGTTGCACAACACTAAAGTTTCAGCTTGCTGGAGGAGCTTAGGGATCTTTTCCACAATGTCTCAGATGCAGGCCCCTGGGAAGCAGCAGACTTCCCAGGCTAAGGGGTTGGGGCAGCAGATCCCCCTCAGGATGGAGTCTCCCACAACAAACACTTTATATTTTGTCTTGGGGAGAGCGGGGGCAATAGCTGCAGTTGAGCCTGTGTGTGCTTGGAGCTCAGCAGGCTCTGCTGGGGCTGCAAGAGGTTTGTACCTGTTGCTAAGCTCCGTCGGGGCAGGGGCCTTGGTGCAGTGGGCCTTATGGCCCTTGCCCACCTTGGTCCATCCCCGTGACTGGACAGAATGGGAGGTCTGGGAGTCCTTCCTTGTCCTGGAGGGAGAAGGGCCTGGCAGTAAGAGTCTTATCTCCTGCTCACAGTCCCTAATGGCACGCAGTCTCTGGACTGTGGCCTGGAGCTCCTCCAGCTGGCACGCCAGAGACCCCAAAAGGCAGCAGACCCCACAAGGGGAGGTAGCCATGCTCCTGGGCCCCAGAGCCTGAGAAAGAGACAGGCAGCCTGCTCAGCCAAGAACCAGGGGCTCCATCTACACAGAGCCCAGAACCATGGGCTCTCTCTGGGTGGCCATCTCTGAGGTGCTGGGAGGGGGGGGCTGCAAACCCCGAGGGGACCCAAGGGGTGGGGCGAGTTTATCTACTTGATACTGAATTTTTTGCTAAAACTCAGCTTTCTAAATAGAATGCTGCACTCAAATGAAAATCTAGAGGGTTTTGGTTGTTTTTGTTTCGGGGGGGGGGGAAGCTTAACAGTGGTGCTCTTTTGTCCTCCTGCGTCCAGCTTTTTAAGTGCCCTCCCCCCATAACAAACTCAAAAAGTTTTTGGACCTTAATATTAAACTCTGAGTAACTAAACAATATGTTCGCTTAGCAAGTCAATAATTTAATTTTTAGCACATTAGTCTTTTTACAATACAAAGACTACTGACTGGCATATGCTGCAGCAGGGGTGACACATAGGGGGTGCACGTTGGCATGCACCTGTGGACAGTCGCCACTCGCCACAGTGTCTGTGGGCGGTCCCTGATCGCCCCTGGCCACTGCCGACACCACCTGTGGGTGGTCTCCAACCTCTGGTCGGTGCTTGCGACCCCCTTGCTGCTGACGGTGCCGGTGGCATCTACAGGAGCTCCTTGCTTACTGCCACCAGGCTCCCACTGCCACTGGTGCAGCCCTACCCCACCAGCTACCAGGGGCACGCACCGTTCATGTGCTGTAGTTTGGTACATTTTAGTCCTTCCACAGAAATTAAGACTTAAACTATCTTCATTAAGCAGCCAATTCTCACATTCACTGGCAACAATAAAGGGAAACAAACTTCAAAGGGATAACTTACATATTATATCAGCACACCATGAACTGTGTTGCATTCAATTAGAATATGAAAGTCTATTACAAAATCTTATAAGGCAATACAATATTTTATATAGGTCATTAACTACAAAAATACATCAATGTTTGCAGATACCAAGCCAACTAAAACCTAGGCATTTAGGCTGTTTGCAGATGTTAAAGAAAAAAATGAAGCAAAACAAAAGCATGGTTTATCAGAAGCAGCAGGATGTTACTTTGATGTGGCTCTGCAGTGTCTGTACAGATCAGACGCTTCAGCGGGGCTATTCAGTGGTTTTAGCTAAAGCCGATTCAATCAGCAGTTAGATAAAAACGCCAAAAAAGCCCCACTAAAGCACTTGATTTTTTACATATGTTGGGCAAGGCGGGTCCAATTAAGGCATGCCTCTTCTGGGCATCCACAGGGCTCAGCACAGGAATGCACCAAGTTTAAAAAGTGAACTGCTGTTTGGTTTTGTTTTCTTACTGTCTGCAAGCAGCCTTAGAGTTTTTAGAAGCTATGGGTAAACAGTCAGCCTCATTAAAATCTCTAGCTGGTCCAGGCTAGTATTTTTGTTTGGATAGACCAGGGGTAGGCAATGTTTTTTGGCCAGAGTGCCAAAAAAACTGCAATGTCTACCTTGGAAGGTGCCGGAATGCCAACATGCCGGAGCCTGGAGCAGCTGTTTGCAGCCGGCCCAGGGAGCTCGGTCTGCTTGGATCAGGGCTTGCAGCCTCCCAGCTGCCTGCTGGGAGCAGCCTGGGCTCCATGGCTGGCAGCAGCTGCTTAGAGCCTGGGCTGGTGGTGGCATGCCGAGCAAAATGGCCTTGTGTGTCGTGCTCAGCACGCGTGCCAGGGGTTGCTGACCTGTGGGATAGACTAATGATATGTCCAGATCTTTGGCCTTGTTTCATAGCTGGGTCTTGTTCACTTTTAAATTTTAGCCACGGTGATGTAAATGTATGAACTGAGGCCATGAACAGGCATTATATCTACACTACGAAATATGCCACTTTCTCCAACACAAAAACAAACATACAGGTACTTAGCTTCTGGCAGGAAAAAAAAGCAGATAGTGATTTTGCCACACACTGCTAGCACCTTTAAAGAGCAATTTTGCTGCCCTGTAAAGTTTTCGAATGGTATGTGTAATACCTATTCATGGGACCTCCAGTATCCCACAGTTCCCCACTTCCTCTCCCACACTCTAAGGGAGAAGGAAGGAGAGAGGGGGAAAGAGTGGCTGGTTCCCTGCCCGGTAGTAAGCCGTCAGAGTACCCAATACTGCTGCCTCTTCCATGGAACTAGATCAAGGGAACCAGGAAGGAGATCAGAGTCTGGTACCCAGGTGCTGGCTTCTGCCTGGTCCCTCTGCCGATTGTCAACAGGAGGGGGCAAGGCTCGTATGTCCCAGCAGCAGGGCTCCTCTGCTAGCTTATGCAGATGTCTGTTGCCCGGTGCTCTCACCACAACTTCAGAAACAAGAGTCCTGGGGCTGCTCAAGCAATGGAGCCCATTTCTGCTGCCACTTTAATACAGATTTCCCTCACTTTGTTAGAAATATTATCGAAAATGCATTATCAATAGTGTTGTTAAAACAGCACGGCTGCCAGCTCTCCCTGTCTCCCTGGTGTAAGAAGGAGGGGTTGGAGGGGAGGCTACTAAGGGCTCTTTGTACTAAGGTATCACTCTCTCTTTGTTCTGCAAATTTACTATCTCTTTGTTACACTAAATCACACTTTCTTTCATGGCTCCCACATTTCTTAGCTAGATAAGAATAATTGCCATCTTGGCCTTGAATTTGAACTTCTTGTAACCCAAAGTACTTTCTGGGCAAGCGCAATCAGCTAATACATATAAGCCTATCCGCCCCGCATACTTAAGTAGTTAATTATAATACACATGCGATGTATGACGTGACGTCGTTTCATTTATGTTTGTATGAACCGGAAATGAGTTGTAAGAGTTCCTGCTTCTGTACACGTGCTCAGGAGAGAGGGGATAAAAGCCTGCTGAGGAACGTTCCCCGCGGGCGGAGGGTTTGATCTTTTGTCTCTCTCTCTGACCCTATTTGCAAATATATACCTTTTGTATCACCAACAATATGTGCCTGAAGGATCATTAATATTCATTGAGCCTCCAAAGAAACGAACCGAGATTTTTACATCAACTTCATGCTGTATATGCGTTCCTGGAAAATGGCACACCACTCAAATTTGCATAAAGGGAACCCACTTTACAATGTAACAAAAAGAGATACATTCCAAGACCTCTACTGTACTGACCCCCAGACCCATTTCTAACACTTTTACAAGACAATTTTGGTATCCATCAACAGCAGACCATACACACAAGCACAAGGCACTATCATAATGGGGATGGCAACTACAGAAACGCATCACAGACAATAAGCGAGGGGCACAGGTCCACCCAAGGACTATATTTTTGTGCATGTCACTCCCACACAAAGCACCTGACTTCAGGCTTCCACTACACCAATTGCATAAGAGTGAATTTACCTCACGTATAACAAATTTTTGGTATAAAAAGGGTTGTTGCATGAGTGAATTTGCACACACAGAGCCCACATAAAGTGAGGGAAATCTGTAGTTCTGGGGCTCTACACGACTGTTCAAGGAGCATCAGAAATGCCCAAGGGTGAAAGGGAGACAAGAGGGCAATTCTCTTTGCTTCTACTACCTCTGCAGGACAAGGAGCTGCCATGGGCAGCTGCTGTTTTTTGGCAGCTGTCAGCTGCTCATTGGGCCTGGCAGGGAACACGGCAGGTTGTCAATCATCAGACTTCCCTAGTGCAGAGTGGGAGGACTGGGGGGCAGGGCAGATGAATCAAGGAGCAACCCTCTATTGTAGCCTGGCTGAAGTGCTTGACTTTGAGGCATTTGTGTAGCTCACCAGCCATGGGCTGGAATGCCTGCATGCCACCAACCTCGGCCTATTTTCCCAGCACTAAGAATTTCCCAGAAATACTTTGCACTGGAACTGAATGCCTGACCATAGCCTGCGTCTCCTCCTATGGTTACAGCTTTACAGTAAGCTGCTGCACAAATTCCAAACACTGCACAGCTTGATATACAGGCTAGCAGAAGCAGGTCACAGCTGCAAATGGGTTCAGAGATAGTGCTTCCCTGTACACTTAGGAAAATATAGTAATCCAAATTCCAGATATTTTTATCTCACACAGGGTGCGTGTGAGATGGGAGTCTCGTCTCATTTCCTTTTTGCTTCTTTCCTTGTTTTGGTATTAGATGATAATCAGTTTAATCTCCTAGAAGTTGGTGCATATTAGTTCCAGGTAGTTTAGAGGAAGAACAGACTAACCCCTAATATGGTTCTGTTCTTTCCTTTGTGTCAATGCCACTGATTCCATTTTTAAACTTGTTACTCAACTACTGTGATTAGATACCACACATTGACCTAAAACACAGCCTTGGCTCTCCTCAGAATTTGTTCCTTCCTTTCTTATTACTCTGTTGCTATTCACATTGGCAAAAATGCTGGTGTCTGGCTCATCTTAATTCACTTCGCTATAAAATTTGCTTCTCTGTTTATTCAGTGGTAAGACCACTTACCACATTAAATATACCCTTCTACTCCGCTTTTAAACTCTTCCAGCATTCTTTACTATGCAATTCTATCTGCTCAGATCTCTTTCAAAGCAAGCCTATGCTGCCCCTTTGCTGTTGGCTATAGTTTTCATCCAAAAGATTGGAAACTTTCCATTAATCTCCTGCTTTTTCCTAGTTAGCCAAGTATGTCTCTCCTTTTCCTCTCCTACATTTCCAAGACTATCCCTTCCTCTCTCATCCCACCTTTACAAGACTTACCTCAACCCGTTTTCTCTTCTCTAGCTTCCAAGTGATCTCTATGCAATTTCTTACCAAATCCACCCTCAAAGATCATAAACACTTCCATCAAATAAAAATCCAAGGCAATTTACATTTTCTTGATCTTTCTGGTCTCTCTGGAACTAACTCCTTTGTCATTCTTCTCCCAGCTTTCTGCCTCTGCTCCTATCCTTTTCTTTTTTCTTTTTTAAATTAGCAAAGCATTTATTTACTTAAAGCCTTGTAAAGCACCCTTTATCCCTGCACCTATCTATATACCACACCTTCCTTTTCACTCTCAACCCCTGTTGACTATCAATGACCTCCTTCCCTGGCTTCCAACCACCAACTTAACATCTACAATTTAAATCTGTTTCCCTAACTGAACTTTCCCCTGACTAGTACCACTTTTGTGTTCAGAAACCCAGCTGTCATCTGAAACAGCTCTCCAAACCATGCTGGGACGGGAAGGGCTCCACCTTTCCCCTAAAGGTAAGTGTGTGTTCTCTTCTAGGTTGGCGGACCTCCTCTGGCAGGCTTTGAACTAGGCTCGTCGGGGGAAAGGGAAGATGAGGGCGGAGGAAACATCAGACTGCCAGACCAAATAACACCCACAACTACAGCCCAGCCCAGACCAACAAGCGAAGCGAATAAACAGGTAACAAATAGGGGCCAGGGTAACGCTGGGACTAGGGGGTCAGTACACACACCCACAGGAGGCCTCAAATGCCTCTACACAAATGCTCATAGTATGGGTAACAAGCAGGAGGAACTCACTCTCCTGCTGGCTGACACCAGCCCGGACATAGTGGGGATTACAGAAACATGGTGGGATGCAACGCATGACTGGGCGGTGAATGTCAAGGGCTATAGGCTGTACAGGAGGGACAGGATGGAAAGAGAGGTGGAGGCGTGGCGCTCTATATTAAGGAGGAATACACATCCTCGTCAATTAGCAAGGAGTCAGGGGAGGGGCACTCTGAAGTGCTTTGGGTTAGAGTACAAGCCAGTCAAGGGGAAAGAGACTTAACGGTGGGAGTCTACTACAGACCTCCCAACCAGGGAAAACAGCTTGACCAGGAATTCTTGGATCAGCTCACAGAGGTAGTGAAGGCTAAGGATGTGGTAGTCATGGGGGACCTGAACTTCCCAGACATCTGCTGGGAAGAGCAGTCAGCCAGGTCTGAACACTCACATAGGTTCTTGGCCAGAGTACAGGACCTCCATCTAACCCAGGAGGTGCACAGCCCCACCAGGGGAGACACCTTGTTGGACCTAGTGCTGCCCATGGGTGATGACCTGGTGAGGGGGCTACGGGTGCTTGACCACCTGGGCGACAGCGATCATCGCCTGCTGGAATTCACCATCCAGCGCAAGGTGGCAAAGGCATGCAGCAAGGCAGCGACCCTAGATTTTAGGAGGGCAAACTTCAATGAGCTAAGGAGGATAGTTGGAGAAGCGCTGAGGTCCCGGAGGGGAGGGGAGCCAGGTGTCCAAGGAGAGTGGTCGCTCCTTAAGGAAACGATCCTCCAAGCCCAAAGGAAGGTAATCCCAACGAGGATCAAAGGGAGCAGGAGAGCACACAAGCCTCCGTGGCTCACCAAAAGCATCCGGGAATGTCTCCTTGCTAAAAAGGAGGCTTACACCCAATGGAAAGAAGGGATCATCACCAGGGAGGACTATTCTGTAGTTGCTTGGGGAGGTAGGGGGTAGTTAGGAAGGCCAAGGCACAGATGGAACTGGGACTAGCTTCCCAGATTAAGGACAATAAGAAGTCCTTTTTTAAATACAAAGGGGGTAAAAAGAAGGTCCCGGGTAATGTGGGGCCCTTGCAAGACATGTTGGGAAATTTGGTCAACACACCGGATGGCAAAGCTAACATGTTTAACGATTTCTTTGCTTCCATCTTCTTAAGTAGGGACCAGAACAGCCACCCCCCTGTTGGGCCTCCCTCGGGCCCCGGGGGAGGCACACCTGGGCCACGGGTTAGTAAGGATTTAATTAGGGAGCTTCTGGAGGGGTTGGACATATTCAAGTCAGCCGGTCCAAATGATCTCCACCTTAGAGTTCTAAAGGAACTGGCCGAGGTCACTGCAAGTCCCCTGGCTCGGCTTTACGAGCACTCGTGGTGCTCTGGTGAGGTACCGAAGGACTGGAAGAGGGCCATCGTGGTTCCCATCTTCAAAAAAGGCAGGAAGGAGGACCCGGGAAACTATAGGCCAGTTAGTCTCACCTCGATCCTAGGCAAGCTGTTTGAAAAAATTATGCTGGCACACATCCAGGAGGGGCCAGCAGGGGACTGCATGCTTAGGGGCAACCAACACGGGTTCATCAGTGGCAGGTCCTGTCAGACCAACCTGGTGGCCTTTTACGATCAGATCATTAGATGCAGGGGTAGCAGAGGATATAGTCTTCCTGAACTTCCGGAAGGCTTTTGACACTGACTCTCACCCCGTTCTCATTAAGAAACTGGGGGGCTGTGGTGTAGACACCCACACAGTCAAATGGGTTGCCAACTGGCTGGAGGGCCGCACCCAGAGGATGGTAGTGGATGGGTCCTTCTCAACCTGGAAGGATGTGGGCAGTGGGGTTCTGCAGGGCTCGGTCCTCGGGCCCGCACTGTTCAACATCTTCATCAGTGATTTGGACAAGGGGGTAAAAAGCACCCTGTTCAAATTTGCTGATGACACTGGAAGGATGCAACAGGCTACAATCAGACCTAGACAGGTTACAAGGGTGGGCAGACAAGAATAGGATGGGTTTCAACACAGACAAGTGCAAGGTGATGCACCTGGGGAGGAACAACTGGCACCATGCCTACAGGTTAGGGAACTCCCCTCTTGTCAGCACCAAAGTGGAAGAGGATCTTGGGGTCATCATTGACTCCAAGATGAACATGGGCCGGCAGTGTGGGGAGGCAGTTAGGAAGGCCAACCGCACCTTGTCATGCATCCACAGATGCATCTCGAGCAGGTCCAAGGAGGTGATCCTTCCCCTCTATGCGACACTGGTCAGGCCACAGTTAGAGTACTGCATCCAGTTCTGGCTGCCACACTTCAAGAGGGATGTCGACAGCATAGAGAGGGTCCAGAGGAGGGCCACTGGTATGATCAGGGGACAACAGGGCAGGCCCTGTGAGGAGAGGCTACGGGACCTGAACCTGTTCAGCCTCCACAAGAGAAGGCTGAGGGGGAATCTTGTGGCCTGTTATAAACTAGTCAGGGGGGATCAGCAGGCATTGGGGGAGTCACTGTTTCCCCGAGCACCGCCAAGAGTGACCAGGAATAACCGCCAAGAGTGACCAGGGTAGGTTTAGGTTAGATATCAGGAGGTGCTACTTCACAGTCAGGGCGGCTAGGGTCTGGAACCAGCTTCCAGAGAAGTGGTGCAGGCTCCTACCCTGGGGGTTTTTAAGAGGAGGTTAGAAGAACATCTTGCTGGGGTCATTTGACCCCAGTATTCTTTCCTGCCATGGCAGGGGGTCGGACTAGCTGCCCTGACCATGAAGTAGCGCCTTCTGATATCTAGCCTAAATCTACCCTCTGCCAGCTTGTGACCGTTATTCCTGGTCACTCCTGACGTTGCTCGGGGAAACAGTGACTCCCCCAATGCCTGCTGATCCCCCCTGACTAGTTTATAACAGGCCACAAGATCCCCCCTCAGCCTTCTCTTGTGGAGGCTGAACAGGTTCAGGTCCCGTAGCCTCTCCTCACAGGGCCTGCCCTGTTGTCCCCTGATCATACCAGTGGCCCTCCTCTGGACCCTCTCCATGCTGTCGACATCCCTCTTGAAGTGTGGCACCCAGAACTGGATGCAGTACTCCAGCTGCGGCCTGACCAGTGCCGCATAGAGGGGGAGGATCACCTCCTTGGACCTGCTCGAGATGCATCTGTGGATGCATGCCAAGTTGCAGCTGGCCTTCCTGACTGCCTCCCCACACTGCCGGCCCATGTTCATCTTGGAGTCAATGATGACCCCAGATCCCTTTCCGCCTCCTAATGCTGTCTCCTTTTCTATTTTTAGTCACGTTAACTTCAATACCAAACAATACTTTCCTCTAGGAAGAAAGTACAATCCTCCACTGATGCAATCATGGGTTCCTGTTGACCTCCAAACCAGGAACACATGGATCAAATAGCAGGGTTGTTCTTTAGCAATGTGTTTCAATATGACACGCCTGACCATCAATGGCTTCAGAGAACAAGTGCCAAAAAGTAGTTCCGAAACCCAGACATCACAAATGCTAACAATACACTGTCCACAGAATTTAAGATTTGTTACGATTTCAGTTTCATAACAGCAAGTACCCTAGGTTTTCCAAGAGAAAAAAAACCCTGCATCAGTAGTTTTTTGCTTTAAAAATTAATTTCAGGGAATCTAAAATTTTTGTTTGCCCAACTAAAGTCATGTAGCTCATAATTAACAAGAAGCTGCACTAACAAAGAATCCTTTATTTTATTAATACAGTTTACTGTACAGAACAATATTAAAGCATTTGAGGACACAGGTAGGATGCTTATTATCTGTATACAAAATACTTAAAGAAGTCCAGTACAACATTCAAAGGAAACTCAATGAGGAAAATGTTTGTAAAAAAAATAAAGTAGCCATTTGTTATCATCTGTTTTCTGTGGATGAAAAGTTAATAAACCTGATGTCCAAAGCTAACAGTGAGGATTCTTCAGAAAAATGCATTAAAATCATTTAAAGCTTAATGAGAGCTGGCTTGTCTAAGTAACCAGATTTGTTTAGATTAGGAAACAGACTAGACATTGAAATGGGATGTTTTCTCCCCCAGCTTTCCTTACAAAAGTGAAATTCATGTGTTTGTATTAAGCAAGCAGAAATTAAGCATATTTATAATTTTTTTCTGAACTAGGCATGTTGCCCGTTAAGATGGTCTCACGCTGAAATCTGCTATTGTACAGGAGATGAAATTGGAGGGAATATAAGGTATCATTTTAAACAGAACACCCTCCCTCCCATCCCCAAACAGTGTTTTATACCAAAGGTTTCCAACCTTTTTTAACAAGTGTACCCCTTCCATCTCAAATTTCAGCTTATGTACCCCTTTATATTTCTCTCATTTTTACGTGCGTGTGTGTGGGGGGAAAGAGGACAGATCAAGGGCCCGTGATGAGGAAGGGAGTGGGGCAGGGGCTGCTCAGCCAGGATAGGGCACAGGAACCAAGCTGCAAGGGTCTTGTCCAGGGGTGTGGGGAGGGAAGGGTAGCTCTCACTGTTGCATGCACCCAGGGAGGGCACGGGGGGCATGTGCCCCCAGATCTGCGCAAATGGCATAGGTGGTCTGTCACTGCAAGCTGGGGCACTGTGTCCTTCCCGGCAGGGGCCTAGGCCAGGCTGTGCTCAGGGCAGGCAGCAGTAGTGCTCGAAGAGGGGCTGAAGGGCTACGGTGAATTCTGGAATTCATTTAAAAAAAAAGGAGGACCCTTTAAAGGCCTGTTAGTCTTACCTCGGTCCTGGAGAAACTCTTTGACAAAATTATCCAGGTGCACATCTGTGAGGGGCAAGAAGGGGAGTGTATGCTTAGGGGCAACCAACATGGGTTCATTAGAGGCAGGTCCTGTCAGACCAACCTGGTGGCCTTCTATGACCAGGTCACAAAATCCTTGGACACAGATGTCACAGTGGACAGAGTTTTTATGGACTTTAGGAACTCCTTTGACACCATCTCTCCTAATTTTTTAACGAGAATGGGGTGAGACTGTGGTGTCGATGCCTACACAGTCAGATGGGTTGTCAACTGGCCGGAGGGCCACACCCAGAGAGTGGTGGTGGACAGGTCATTTTCTACCTGGAGGGACGTAGGCAGTGGGGTTCCCGAGGGCTCAGTCCTTGGGTCCACACTGTTCAACATCTTCATCAGCAACTTGGACGAGGGGGTGAAGAACACCTTGTTCAAATTCGTAGATGATATTAAGATGTGGGGAGAAGTAGGCATGCTAGAAGGAAGGGACAGTCTGCAATTGGATGTGGACAGGTTACAGGGGTGAAGGCTGAACAGGTTCAGGTCCCACAGTCTCTCATTGTAGGGTCTGCCTTGCTGTCCCCGGATCATGCCTGTAGCCCTCCTCTGGACCCCCTCAATGTTGTCCACATCCCTCCTGAAGTGGGGCGCACAGAACTGGACACAGTACTCCAGCTGTGGCCTGACCAGTGTCGCATAGAAGGGGAGGATCACCTCCTTGGCCCTGCTAGAGATGCACCTGTGGATGCACGACAAGGTCCGGTTAGCCCTGCCGTGACCTTGCGTTGTCGGCCCATGTTCAAGTCGAATATGACCCATCTACCACCACCCTCTGAGTACGACCCTTGAGCCAATCTGCAATCCATCTGACTGTGTAGGCATCAATGCCACAGTCACCTAGTTTTTTAATGAGGATGGGGTGGGAGACTGTAGCAAAGGCCTTGCTGAAGTCCAGAAAGACTACATCCATGGCTATACTTGCATCCAATGCTTCTGTGACCTGATCATAAAGGGCAGTCAGGTTAGTCTGACATGACCCGCCCCTAATGAAACCATGCTGGTTGCCCTTGAGCATCATCCCTGAAGCCGGCCCATCACAGATGTGCTCCTTGATGATCTTCTCAAAGAGTTTCCCTAGGATTGAGGTAAGACTGACAGGCCTATAGTTGCCTGGGACCTCACCTCTTCCCTTTTTTAAAGATGGAGACCATGTTGGAGTGGCATGGGGGAGTGTGCCCCCGGATCTGCACACAGGACAAGGCTGGGGCTGGGGCTGCGTTAGGCTGCCCTGGCCCCATCCCGCCACACCCTGCACATATATCTGGAGGCCCTCCTGGGATGCATGCAGGCCCTCCTGGGATGCATGCAGAAGTGGGAGTTGCCACCCTCGGTGCTCTCCAGGTGAACTGCTTGTGGCTCTGTCCCATGCTCTGCCCCAGCTGGGCAGCACCTGTCCCTGCTACAGCCACACTCCCTCCTTCACTGTGGGAGCCTACTGGGGCTATGGGGGGGGCTGGTCTGCTGCCACCCCAAAATTCACCATAGCTCCCCCAAGCTCCCCCCATCCCAGCACTGCCACCACCTGCCCCGAGCACAGTCCAGCCCAGCCTCTCATCAAGAAAAGCCCGGCATGGCCCTGGCCCCAGCCTGCCCTGCCTCACATGCTGATCAGGGGCCACATGCCCCCATGCCCTCCCTGAGTACACATGGTGGCAGGAGCTACCGCCCCCCATGCGCGGCTGAGTCCTGCATCCTACCCTGGCAGGGAAGCCCCTTCCCCAGCCCCTCTTCCATCTCCCATAACACACTTACCAGCTGCACTCCTGGCCACCCACGTGCTGCACTGGCTGTACTCACACATGCACTCCCCCACATACCTCCTACAACCCTTTTAAGTACCCCAGGGGTATGCGTACCCCCGGCTGACAACCACTGATCTATACTATTGCCGTTTAAGAAAATATGAGCTCAATGGATCCTTTATAAAACCAACCTTCTTCTTACTTGAAATCTGAAGCATCAATAGCTTGTTCTGTCATTTGGTTGCTGTATTCCATATGAATAAACAAACTAGTCTGGTGAGAATGAGTGACTTGTCATGAGCCACAGAAGCAACTGCACATAGTTTTCATTTCATAGTACAAAGAATATATTTTCGGTTGGCAAAATTTAAGTAGGAACATGTTAAAATACTTGCACATTGACTCCAAGCACAGCATAAAAGAAGTGTTGCTGTATATACAATAGGAATATACAGGCTACATTTAAGTGTGTATTTCATTACCTAACTGCTAAATACCATTTCATTCTCTTTCATATTTCTTAAAATAGATGCACAACAAGTTTTTGAAATTACAAACTAATGGATTTTAAAAAAACTGAGCTTAATGCAAATTGCAAGACAGCCCTCTTGGAAAGGGAAGTAGCAAACTGCATGGGTTGTATACAATGCACAAGCCACCAGGTCCTTTTTTGGCACAGGGTCATACCAAAATTAAGCATTTTACTTACAATGTCACCTATGGGCAACTTGACATGTGACAGAGTTGACACTGTCAGATACAAGAATCTATTACCATTTTCAAGTTAATCGAAATATCTGTGCTCAGATAGAAGGTTATTACGCAGCACATTTTGCTAAAGGAATCTCACCCCTGCTGGTTGTTTCAAGAGCAAGGTGTCAGCATAACATGCCTCAGCAGTTTTACCATCTGTCTAACAGTGTCATCTCTAAATACTTCCTGAAGTTGTCTTCACTAATTCTCACTCACTTTTTAAAGATATTTTGAGAGCTAATGCCCCACAAAGACTACAGAAAAAATACCATCTGTTCTTGCAGTTATATATAGCCTGAGCCTTTTATAAAGAACCTATATTTTCTAGTCATTTTCTTTCAAGTTTCGTATTTAGCCTACAGTAATTTATTTCCAACATTTGTTATTCTATTTCATGTTTGTAAGTCTGAGAGTTTGTGCTTAGAAGTTCCATAACAAACCGCATCAAGATAATTAGTAGTTACTGTGGAAGGCTCATGAGATGCTTATTTTCATGAGGGTTATGGAGAACAGAAGGTCTCCTATGTTACCTGAACATACTGAAGCACAATAAAAAAAATAAATAAATAGTGCAATAAGAATGGTTTATTCAGCAGGAACTTGAGTTTATATGTAACCATATTGAGCTTTAATATGTAACCATGCACTAAACAAGAAACAGATCTTCTAGGCTTTAAAATAAACCAGGATAGGAAGGATGCAACTCAAATCTGGCTCTGCTGTTTTCCAAGTGGGAATCCCCAGAAATATATTCAGAAAATTGTGCTAAACCTTTGATATGTGGAAGCTACATGAAGTTTGTTTTTACATTACATTACACACACCTCCCCCCTGGGGACAATGAAAGACCAAACTACACTAATTAAGGCACCACTCAAAACACACTCAGAAGCTACTGTAGCAAGTATGATAAGATCTTATTACACATATACTTATTAGCAATGTCTATCGTGATTGCATATGTTGCATTATAAGACCTTGTTTTTAGATACCTGCCAAACTTCAAGTGTTTTGGCTTAAAATTCATATGCTGGGTGCTTTGTTTAAGCTGAAAGTTGGGGACTGGGTCAGAGGGGTGGTGGTGGAGGAGAGTAAGGAGGAGGGGCAAGCCAAGATGGTTAAATAGTTTCCACAACCACAATTAGGGAAAAATAAAATCTTGCCCATATTGAATTCTGGCAACCATTTTATTTGAAAAAGCTATTGTGTCCTTAGCCTCTGTAACAAGTCCTAAAGTTTGGCACAATAGATGCTTTGGTCACATACGTGCCTTTTGCCATCCCACAAAAAAAAAAAAAATCCAAGATTTGCCAAGTTATAAGCCCTTTGGGAAAAAACTACAGATCACATGCTCTCGTGAAAGTTCACTGGGACTGTGTAGTTAAAAATGCCTGAAGACCGTCTACAATGAGCATGAACAACATATGCCCCCAGAGGCTGTGGGGGCATGGTGACCACCCGCAGGAAGCAGAGGTGGGGGTGTGGCAACGGTGAACTCCCACAGGCAGCCACAGCTGTGTCGGCAGCGGGCCAACCAGGCAGCTCCCACAGGCAGCCGCAGCAGTGTCAGCAGCAGGGGAGGGGGTGGGGAGCACGAACTAGCAGTCAGCAACTACCTACAGATGCTGCTGGCAGTGTCAGCATGGCCAGCAGCAATCAGCATCCGCCTGCAGATGCCACTGACAGTGTTGGCAGTGACGGGGAGGGGCTGGTGAGTAATGACTGCCTGCAGGCACCACCAGCAGCACTTCTCTCAGGCGGTGGACCGTCAATCTCAAGGCGTGCATGTGCACCACGTAAACCCCCTACACATTGGCAACAACAATGAGCATACTTCAGCCTGTGGTTAAGTAAGGCCTTCCTCACAGTTGAGGTTCTGGGTTGTGGCAGACCTGAACTAGGCAGTGGAACAGAGAATACAGTCTCTCTCACCTGTGCCTCAGGGGACATATACAATACAGCAACAAGGTATCCTAGCTCAGATACTCCTAAGCACATCACAGCTACCTGGTACTGCTCTCATGTGACAAGCCTGGAAATAAGCCACATTTCGGTTTTGCCCAGCAGCCACTCAGGTGTATTAATAGTCCAATGTCTTAAAACTAACTAAACAGGAAGGGGGAAGAATGCTCCCAAAGGGCCTTACCATCATAGGCACTGATTTATTTTGCCAGGCACTGACTTATTTTGTCTCCTCCCCCAAGCTGGGCCCATGCTGTCACCCCCACTGTTGCTGGGCAGGCAGGGGATGCCTAACCATGGCTTAAATAGGTCTCTCAGGGAGAGGGCAGCAGGGTGGGGAGCTCCGATCCAGCAGCAGGTGGCCTGCATCCACCTCGTCCCACGCACAGATCTGGGAGGGCGGGGGCACTTGCTCCACTCCCTGGGAGTGTGTGCAGCAGCAGGGAGGAGCCACCCCCCCCCCCACCCTCTGGACAAGCTGCCCATGGCTCTGTCCTGCTCCCCACCCTGGCCCCAGGCACTACCCAGCCCTGTCTCACTCCCTCTGTCACTATGGGGGGCCTCAAACTGCCTCCCCATAGACTTACTTGCAGGCAGCTGCCCTACATGTTGCCTGGGGCTGTATTCCTAGCCACGTGCAGGATCTGGGGGAACGTTTGTTCACCAGAGCACCCCAAGGGATGACAAGGTCAAACGGTTACAAACTCCTGCAAGACCGTTTCAGGCTGGACATAAGGAAGAATTTCTTTACTGTCCGAGCCCCCAAGGTCTGGAACAGTCTGCCAGCGGAGGTGGTTCAAGCACCTACATTGAACACCTTCAAGAGTAAATTGGATGCTTATCTTGCTGGGATCCTACGACCCCAGCTGACTTCCTGCCCTTTGGGCAGGGGGGCTGGACTCAGTGATCTCCCGAGGTCCCTTCCAGCCCTAATGTCTATGAAATCTATGGCACCCCCTGTGTTCTGCTCCCCGCAATCTCTTGGAGAATGGAATTTTGCCAGTCTGCAAGGGGAAACCCACCGTTTCCTGCATTTTTTCCATGGTGAACAGAAAACCCAAACCTCTGCATGATACTGGGTATCCAGAACAAATGGCGTCTTGGAGTCATGCAGCCTGGGACTGGGACTTGATGTCCGCATCTCTGGATTACCTTGCCCAAGGGGGTCAGGACTCATGTACTCTGTGCCTATGCTTATCATCAAATTTCTAAGTTTAGCTTGCTAAAATGTGAGCAGGTAGGCAAAATGTCCTCAGGAGCATCCACACCAGAACATCCTATGAAAATGGTCAAGAGTCTCAGTGCTGATGGGTGTGAAGCAGGAAGCTGCCCAATTCAAATGCAGAGAGAACAAAAGCTTGATGATGGATTAAAAAAACCAAACCAGGAGAAAGACCAAGAGATTAGGAATGATTTGTAATGAAAACAGGATGAAAAGCCTAAGGTGTGGAGACTGGGACCAACTAGGTAAAAGAAATATTTTTTTAAAGGTTGTTGCCTGATAAGGCCCATTACACAGGACCATAAGATTCCAATCTCAGCTGCTGTCAACAAATGCCTGTGAAACCGACCGGCAAAGTATGTGTAACCCATCCCCCCATATATGACAACTTTGGGGACAATAGCCATTTATCTCGCATAAGCATTTTCAAAATAAATGTTATATCCATAAAGTACTCTGATAATGCTGTGAAGTGTGCCACAGAAAAGTTGACAGGGAAATTAATAGTCCCGTCTTACAGGAAAGTTTGAATAACATGCAGTAAGGAAGGCATAAACAACAGGGAAGCATGAATTGCCTCTCTGCTGGTACACTCACAACTGCTGGGTTGTGCTGCAACCAACTTGAACACTACTGGAAGTATCAAGGAATAATGGCCATAAGTTGACGGAGAGTAGATTCAGACTAGACATCAAGTAGCACTACTTTACAGTCAGGGCGGCTAGGATTTGGAACCAACTCCCAAGGGAAGTGGTGCTTGCTCCTACCCTAGGGGTCTTCAAAAGGAGGCTAGATAGACACCTAGCCGAGGTCGTTTGACCCCAGCATTCTTTCCTGTCCATGGCAGGGGGTCGGACTTTATGATCTGCTCAGGTCCCTTCCGACCCTACCAACTATGAAACTATTAAATAAACTATTGTACAAATGATCATTCAGTGAGTACTACATTCTGCACACGCAGCGAGGTATGGTCTTGTGGAAAAGATGGCATGAAATCACAAAACTGAAAAAGAAATCACAATACAAATACACGAAGTGGGAGAAAATTTAGGTTTTTACAGACAATCGTAATTCTGTCTTTTCAACCTTAGCAATGGTCAACAGGGTGGGTGGGTGCATGCATGAAAAATATGGAACAGAAATTCAAGAACATCAAATGGTGAGTTTTACCTATATAGGATCCTACAGTTAAATACTTATAGTATCACATCTTAATTTTACTGTGGCCTAGTATAAATGCCTCTAAAAAGAATGTTTGTATATAGCAGTGATTCTCAACCAGATTGCCATGAAATACTGAATCAGAAATACTTTGAAGCAAGCTGCAGTGCTCAACTCTGAAAGGAGTTAAGTGCTGGCTCCTGCATATGCCATGCACTCATTGCCCAACCCAGGGTCCTGTGGACAGATGGTGCTCCCAGCACATCATTCCCTGTGCTCCTCCCACCAGTTATGGGAGCACAGGAGGAGTGGGGAAATGAGGCAGGCTGAAAATGCAGCCCCTCTACCCCTGCAGCCCCTCTGCTAACTGCCCCAACATTAAGTGGCATGCTCTGTTGCAGGCAGACTGAAGTACCTGGAGGCTGTATTTTTTCAACCCTGCTCATTCCTCTGCACCTCCCACCCTCCCAGAGCTGCTGGGAGGGACTTTGGGGAACGGAGGCTCCAGATCTCCACCCACCAGCATTCAAACCACTGGAAGAGCAGCTGTAGCCACAGAGCCTGTACTTTCCCTCAGGTACATATAAGGGGCAGGGAGAGGTCAGAGCAAGGCACACCTGCCACCCCAGCCTCTGCATCTCCTGCAGACACTGGCACATTCTTCTGCTCCCTGCAGAAAAAGTTGTTTCCTTCAGGGGTCTAATGAATGACCCAACCTCAGGCTCCGCAATCTGTCCTGCTAAGTAGCCCTTGTCAGTGCCTTACTTTTAGGGGTTCACTGCCTACCTTACCACCCCATGAGATTCTACTAAGGGTGCCATAAGGTGCATGACAATAAGTACTCCAAAAAAAGAAATCAGTTTCTAAATGTCTGGTGTCACTACATTTCAAGAAGCTATGGAGGGATGCCTTGAATCTAAAAAGGTTGACAACCACTGGCCTAAAGAATTAGCAAGCTTCTTGTGAGTGGATTTTAAAGTGTCCCTGGATAATTCTACATTTTTCAGATTTATCTATAAACACATGTAGATACCCTATGGCTCTCTGATGAAAAAAACCAAAGTGATGGAGCTAACTAGAACTGGACACAATTAAAGATCCATAAACTAACAACTGAAAACAGCTAAAAATATTTCACTGGCTGTATTCCAAAAACAGAACTATCTGCTCGTCATGGATACTTCAGAAGAGAGTTCATATGAAATAGAGTGCACTTATCGTAAATGCATGGCAGCCCTCCCCTTCTAGGCAAGAGTTGAAAGCAGTTGTAAACAACTGACTCACTTGGAAGGTGGCAGTAACAGCTTAACTTGTTTGCCCAATCTGTGATACTCATCCAATTTTAGAGAGAGTGAGAAAGACGTGTGCAGTGCAGGAGAGAACACACAGCTGAGGGAATGGGAAGGTCTAAGTTACCTGATGCCCTTTGATCCTAAGTGTTCCAGGGGCTAAGAATGACCTCTTCATATGAGTTGTAGCACTGCCTGGAATCTCAAAATGGTAAGAGCCATGATCCTGCCCCTGAAAAAGGTTGTACACATTTATTGTTGGGTATTGCGGCTAAAAAAAAATTTCATGTTGAGTGAAACCTAATTTCAGAAATTTTGGCCACAATTAAACAATTTGGTTTCACTAAGCCTGAAGTACCATTTTCCCTCGGGTACATCACACACTTAAAAAACAAAACAGAACAAAACCCCCCAAATCCACAGCTGCTGGAAACTGGAGTGCCCATTATATGTGAGGAAATGCAGTAAGAATTTCTGCCACTTAGCCGATTTTGGATTATAAACTTCATTAGTATACAAGAAAGATTTCTATACCTCCCTGCCTGCCATCTGACACCACCATGGAAGAAACCCTGCTTGATCTACACACCCTCCCTGTGTCCGGCCAGAAGGAGCATACTCCTTAAAAAAGGTTGAAAACCTCTAGTCTAGTTTAACACAAGTTTAAGTGATGTTGGCTTTAAAGTAGTTATTAGTTGACTGCCATTTGATGGATTAAATTACATTAGTGGAAACAAGTCCGGTTCCCAAAGAAAGGAGAAACCATTACTAGACCCAATGTCATAATTTGTATACTTCCTTGTTTACCAATAAAGGCAGATTAGAAGGACCCAAGTCAACCTGAACGCCAGTGAACTTTAAAAACTAAGCAATTTCTGGAGATCTACCGAATTGGTTGGGTTTTTTTGTTTTTGGATTTTTTTGTTTTTAAAAAAAATCTTCCCCTTGCTTCCATGGGAGAAGCCCACAGAAACCAGGATTACATTTATTGATTACACAAAAGAAACAGGGAATTTACCGTATAACATTATACAATAGTGCACAGACATAAAACTCTTTAAAAGAGTATTATATATTGGAAAATTAAGCGTGACTTGTAAAAGTAGGAAAGATTTCAAGTACTGAAAGTTATTTTCTTTTACTGGGATACCCAAAGAAGGTGGGCCCATGATAACACACAATAATCATTTAAATGCCACTCATACTTAAACTTGAATCATTGCATAACAGTAGGTATAACCAGAGCTGGTAGGGAAAATGGTGCACTGGGCCAACCTGTACTGTATTTTGCCACCTCCTCCTCCCCTGCAAGTCAGCAGTGCTGCTGCAGGCAGAGGTGTGAGGCATAGTCTGGTGGGGAGGCAGAGTGGCATAGCATATCAGGCAGATGGGCAGGCAGGCATTGCTGCTGCTGGCAAACTGAAGCAGGTGCCACCCCGCCTGCACATGCCCAGCTTGGCTCCTCCTGAGCAGCAGCTGGAGGTGGCAGGGTGGGAAGGCTGGTCACCACTTCTCTTGTCTGGGGCAGGTGGCACTGTTCACATGTGTGCATACATTTGGCACCCCCTGACCATGGCTCCCTGGACTGTCATCCATGTCCTAAGGCTGGCTCTAGGTATAACATTTTGTAACTTACAGCTAAAGTCATTTCTCAGTAAGATCTTTATAAAGATAAGTCTGTGGATGACTGCAAGCACATAATGATTTTTAACTTGCCAGATAATAAGCTTTTCACATCAGAGCTAGACAAAACAATATTCTTTACAAGCACAAACATTTTGCCCAAGATGCAAACTAAGTAGCTGCTGATCAGCTAAGAACAGATAAAAGTTTTTAGGGACTGATCTAACAAGTGGTGATGTGTTATTTATTAGCTTTCCCTCAAAAGACTGTCAGTTATTAACTCGTCACCACAGTGCAGTGCAGTGCAGAGCCAGGCCAGCCTGGCAGCACTCAGTTCCCAGCTGCAAAGCTGGGACCCATGCAGCACAGCACAGAGGGAATGGACCCGGCAGGGCTGGCCTCATGCCATGTGGTCCCTGGCCTTGCAGCGGAAACTGCATTGTGCCAGGCTGAGGTGCATGCTGGCCAGGGCCAGTGGGGCTGCTCTGCTTCCCTCACCTCCAGCTTTAGATTTACAATTAGTTGTCCTTTTTTATTACTGGTTTCCAACAAAATGGTCACTTATGGGGGAGAAAGGGGGGACAAAGCTGAGCCAGAAGTAAGGGACAAACCACTAAAATACTTTTTAAAACCCACAGAGGCTAATGTTCAGTTAGAATAAAAATAGGGAAGAAATAGAAACATAATGTGAAGGGGCTGGAGGGGGAACAAAAAAACAACACTAAAGGAAGTTAGCAATGAACCTAAGCCAGAATTTATACAGGAAGAGGAGAGCTAATGAAAACAAAATAAGGGGGCTGGTCAAAGGAGAAACCTGGAAGGCTATATTACTGTAAACTGTTCATTTTTACAGCCAAGGCCACCGTGATCTAAGTTTTTCCAAGGGGAAAAAATCATCAATTTCCCCTGCAATGCTCTAGAGTATATCTTAGGCACTAGGTTCAAAAGAGGATTGGAAAAATTCACTGAAGTCTGTCAGTACGTATTTAAATAAGTGCATATTTAAATTGTCATTGGGGCTGCAACCTAGGGCTCTGAATTCTGGAAATTTTTGGAGGAAAAGGGCAGAAGACAGATTAAATTAGGATAGACCCTGAATAAATACCACTGCAGGGGGATGCCAGATCAGATGGATACAGTATGGCAACTTTTTGTTCTTATACTGTTCACTTCAAATTGTAGAATTTGTTTCCAAAAGTAAGAAAAACAGAAGAATTGTTTTCCTGGAGACTCAACTACAAAGTAATCTGACAGGAATTTATTACTCTAGTATTTTTACAACTATTTATAATAAAAGGCAAGGGTAATAGGTTATTTTGAAGCACACAATTGTCTTCTTTAAAATAAGGGGGGAAATTCTTTCATCTCCATGTAAAGTTTCCTCATCAACAAAGGTGTTTCTACAAGCCCCCATCTCACCGGAAGTACTGAAATGTTTTAAAACTGAAAGAAAATTCACTATGTAAAACCCACTACATTTTACTATGTAAAATATCCATTAAGACAAGTGATCTTCTGCATAGATTATAAACTGAAGCAGACTATGCTCTTTGATTGGTTAACTGAATTTTCTCCTACTTGTAAGTTTGGGAGAGTTCACACTTTAAACTTGACCTTCTTTACAGATAAGAGTCAATGTAGAAAGACTGTAAAAGAGCAGACAGAGTGATAGCAGGAATAACTCCAAGTAGGTATAGGTAATAATTGGTTTGATTACAGATTAGATGAGGAACAACATGGAAGAGGAAATTGAAACACACTAATTGCTAGGATTTTACTAAAATTTAGCTAAGAGTCAAGAGATAGTTAACATTTGACTTCATTAATGATTAGGTCTAAGTGGCTTCTAATAAAAACACTGAGTATCTTAAAAGGCAAGACTTCATGCAACTTAAGCTTAAGTTTGACTTACTTGGTACATGTTCTTCACAAGCAAACCCTCCCAGCCTTAAGTCAAATGTGCACTCTGGAATGCAGAGTGCTGCGTGCCAAGATTCTGATTCAGAGTAGTTGAGAGCTCAAATGTAGAAGAATAATGGTACAAAAAGTTTAAAACAGTTCTAAGATTTAATATTTTCCTTGTTCTAATAGACCTTATGGATATCATTACCTAAACACTGCAACTCTAATACAATTAGCTCTATATAAAAATAGAATTATAAAACTATTTTCAAATGAAAGATTTCTTAAAGAAATTATTTTCAAATGATATACTTAAAACACTGGGAAAATTCTCAGCTCATTCACACTGTTCTTCTTAGGTTCAAAGTCGCAATATCACTGAACTAAAAGAAGCTGTTACCTTCAGGATTGTCAGCAACACACTGTACTTGCTTGTATTAGCACACTTTATGCAACCTCAAATGATATTTTAATGATCTAAAACAATAGTGCCCAACTAATCCGGCTCTACAGGTCAGACCCGGCACACAGAACATCATCTGGCCCTTGGGCCTCCACATGGGTCTGGAAATTTAGTAGCAGGATGAGCAGAGGCAGCATTAAATTGACAGGACTCCTGAAGCCACAGCAATTAATGCTGTCACTGCTTCCCTGCTGCCAAATTTCTGGACCTGTGCAGAGTCCTGCAGGTCATATCTTGGTCACTTCCAATGTAATAGTAGAATACTACTCTGTACTCCTTCCTCCTCAGAGTGAGTGTAGGCCATGTGAGAGACCATGGTACCTGTTCCCCATTCTCTGATGCTTCTCAAAATACCCAATCTGTGATTTCAAGCCACTTCAGTGCTTTAGCTAGAAAACTATTTCTACCCTAAACAAGAGGTGTCTGAGCTAAAACATCTAAATATCAAATCAGCAGATCAAAGCCATGCACCTAGATACAGTAATTATAGCATTTAATCCTTATATGTCCCATTCTATACCATTCTGAACCATTTGCTGGAGGGTTCTCTGGGGATATTTCTAAGAAACGTTAGTGTTGAGACATGGTCCAGCCATTCTCCCACATATTTCAACTCAATTAAAAATAATCTAGGCCCTGCTTTCACAGAAATTATGTTTCTCACTGAGTTTTTAAAAAGTCTTTAACAAGCTGTTATGGAGGGCAGGAAACTTGATACCAGGCTGCTGAAGGCTAGTAGCTAGGCACATAAGAAAAGAATGCATAGACCTTTCACTACTTCAGACACTGGAGTCTCTAACCAAAGCACTGATTTAATTTCATGACTACGCTGTACAGATAGCTGACATTACTAAATGCTACTCCAATATCAACTTGTTAAATTTGAACCCAGACTCAGCATATCAGTATACTAGGCCAGACTAACTGGAGTCAAGATAAATATTTTGGGAGTTGTTTATTTTTAAATGAGTCACAATACACCACTATAATTAGATGGACTATATAATTAAAATGATTACAGTATAAACCTATTATATTTGCCACAAAGACTGCTATGATAAATGTATTAATGTTTATCAATATTCTTCCAATAAATTGGTGGAGTGCTACACAGTTAATTTGCTTATTTTGGCAAGCAGTTTTACAGGAGTATGTATAAAAACTTGCTTTACATTAAAACAGTGAGTATTAGTTCAGGAATGAAAGGCTGTCTCTCTTGTTTTAAACAAAAAACCTGTAACTATAGCTTTTAAAATTGTGATGCTTTAAAGCTAGCCATCTTTCTAATTTTCTTGCATGCACAAATCCAGATACTTGGACACTCAATTGCAAGCACAATTTGAGAGAGTGATTTTGGCCCCTTCAGAAAAAAATTGTCTATTCAGACCTCCAAAATACAGTTTCAGTTGTAAGTCTAGATTTTAACACAAACTGTTAGATTAAAGCACACTACAAATATTCTTCAGTCATAGGAATACACTACTTACTACACCATGCTTCAGAGGCTTCCAGAAAAGAACAAAAGTTAATCTACCATAAGCATGACTACCAAGAAATTGAAATAGACTTCACTAGTAAAACACAGTGAAAGTCCTCTGGGATTTTACCCTAGAATATGCTGGGGCTTTTATCTAGGATGAGTTTGCTACAATTTCCTTCACATTTTTAGATACCATCCAATATGAGAAGCACAACAACTTCAATCAGGCTGTAAGCTCTATTACATAACATGGTGTCCTTTAATTGGAGGATTCTAATATTATAAAAGGCTAATTCTGTCCATCTGTAACGCTTTATTTGCACTCTGATTGGCTAACAAACAGCCAATCAGCACAAAGTGGCATTCTGACAGAAGGCAGCCTGCTGCCAAGATGGTGGGGACACAGGGGAGGGACAAAAATGCAGCTGGCCTCGCCCCCCCCCCGCAGGTAACTCGGGGGAGTGGGGGGAAGCGGGCCTGGCCCCAACATGGGGGACGGGGGAGTGGACCCAAGCAGGAAAAAGGCCGGCCCACCACAGTGGGTGGGGGGCAGAGACAGTGTGCCACCTCCCCCCCTTGGGCCTGGGTCCACTCCTCCTGTCCCTAAGCAGGCCTGATGTAAGGGGGGGAGGAGTGGGTGCACCATGGCATTGGTGATGACCGTGGGGCCAGGGGAGGTCTGGGGCCAGGCCTGATGTGGGAGGGGGGCAGGGGAGGGATGGAGTGAGCCCAAGCTGAGGGAAAAAGCCGGCTGACCACAGCAGCCAGCCCAACATGGCAGCTGCAGGGGAAGGGGAGGAGCAAGTCTCCTCCCCCCATTGGGCCCGGGCCCACTCCTCCGGCTGCCACTGGGTTGCCCCAGGCCCGCTGCTCGCCCCCACCCCAGCTTCTCCTCACCATCGGGCCTAACTTCTCCCCAACATCAAACCTGGGCCCACTTTTCCCTTCCCCCTGCCATTGTGATGTGGGTCCAGTCCCCAAACAGCAGGAGGGAAGGGGGAGCGGGCCCCAGGTTCCATCCCCAACCACTACCCCACACCTGTCATCCTTGATGGGCAATTGGCTAGTTTGTAATAAATATGTACAAACTAGAAAAGATTAGGTACATTAAGAAATATTTGAAAACAAAATATTTAAAATAGCAGTGCTGGCATGAACATTCCCTATCCCTACAAAGATATTCCAAAACAATACACACAGATTGTTCCATTGTATTTTGATTCTGCAATTTAAACAAATATCTATATAAAACTTGTATACTGAATGCACATGTGAAGTGAACACACACATATGTATACATATACATAAAGTGTTCACTTTATGCTTACTAACTTTAATAAGAAATACAAAAAGGACTCTTGATACTGGCCCTAGCTAGGCAATAATTTCCTTGAAAACAGTGAAATAACCAAGGTCCAGAAGACTGTATTGCCTGGAAATTCCATTTTGACTCTCCAGATTAGCACTATTGGCAAATCACTGGCAGCTCCCTTTACTTACATCAACAAGGTAGCAAAAATAATTAAAACAAGTGTTTATTTAAAACTTCAGGCCATGCGTTTTTGCAAAAGGTGTCAAATTATTGCATTTTTTTGCCAACGTAGGCTTACAACTAAGCACACTGTACAGTTTGAAGATTTGTAAGATGAGTGACTTAAGGAAAGGAAAAAAAAATCATCTGATCTTTTAACTCTCTCCATCCACCTCTGGATTTCTTGTGGTTTAACCTGCCTGTGTGCTACATCATGAATTAATTAAAATGAACAAATTTCTGAAGTTTAGTTTTAAACATTTTATTACCAAATAATATTTTTAAATATAAAGACTACCAAAGCCAAGTACCATAATGTGGACAGCAATGTTGCTGGAAAAGATATTAAGTTAAAGTGCAGAGCTAAAGCTGAACTAGTGGTTGGAGAAAAGAAGGGGAGGAAACTCTTAAAATTCCTGTGGTTCAGGGTGTAACAGAAACAAATAGTATTTACAGTTCCTCTGTTCAAATATTACTTATCTTTAATTCTACAGACAGCAAGCTGTTTCTGCAAAATAAAGTTTATATAAAACAAATCTGAAGGGCTCCACAGTACTCTAGTTATTTCTTAACCCTTTTAGGTCCAGATATGTCAGTAATATTATTTCTATATATTAAATGTATACATTTAAAGCTTAAAATAAGGTCTGAACTAAACCTAGTAGAACTGTAAGATCTAATTACCAGATGTTTAGAAAAACCAGCTAAATAGGAAATGAATTAGGATTTAAAAGTTGAAGCATGTCACTATAAGAATTTTCACCAGAAGTGCCAGACACTAGGAAAGATCAACTGAAAGTCAGGTTAAAAATACACTATTGCAAACAGTTTCAAGAATATAAACATTCATAAAAGGCTTCTTCTGTTCATGCTGTGGGGGAAAAAGAAAGCCTAACAATTTACTAATTACAATTCCCCTGGAAAAGATTCCTGTCAGTTTTTCATTAATCTAAAACCACTCACCTTGAGGGGCTTCCACAAAGTCCTGTTACACATTTCCCTTTTGGAAATTCCATTTCTTTTTTTAAAGCCATTAGTTTTTCCTTCATTCCCAGGTCGGAACTGTATGTGCAAGTGAGATGCCCCTGCCTTAGGACACTTGTATTTAAGACTAGATAAATAGCAAGAAACTTCCTGGCAAGAACCTTCTAAGGACATGCTTCTTTGCAGAAAATGGTGGGTTTTGTTCATTTGAATATTAGTTCTTTTTAGTTCATTTCCATTAATCCGATATTCTGAATTGTTTTTTGAGTGTAAACATGCAGATGTGCTATGTGTCAGTTTTAAATGAGGGCACTCTGCACCAAAATCCAGTTTTGATTCTGGACTGCCACAACTATTAACCATTTCATCCCTTGATGTAGATACTTTTTGAGGACGGTGAACTGAAATACAAGAAAAGCCATCAGATGTTTCTTCACAAGTTGCCTGCTCAGAACTATCTGTGGCTTGACTTTTGGCCTGTAATGAACTATTCAAGTAAAGCGGTCTAATCGCTCTAACCTCACCAGGAGAGAAAGCAGATTTAGAGAGTCGAAGTCCATTGACTGCTGTTGAAAGGAACTCCTTATTACCAGTTTGATTTTCATGTTGTGCCAGATCACCTGGAGAAATAACTAGTTTATGTGAGGTCTGATATGCCACACTCTGTGGTGGAGGACCTGAGCTTGTTGGAGACATTGGTGGAGTACTGGAAGGACTTCGAGGGAAAATTACCAACGATGAACAACGTCTTAGTGGAACTTTAGTTTTCCTCCTTGCTGACAATTTCACTTGCTCCAAACCATCTTGGTCAAAAATAGTATTACTTTGACACAAACTTTCCTGAGATGCATCTTTCCAATAGGAATTATATTTGTTTGTAGCTCTGCTATACGAAGAGTTATCATATGCAATGCTATTATAAAAAGTACCATCACCTGTGGAAAGAGTGCAACTACTATTGTCACTAAGGACACTGTTGCAGTGTGAACCTCCATCACTTGTGGTACTTGTGCATGATCCATAGTCACTGCCAGCACTACTGAAGGATCCATTGTCACTGGCTGCAATACTGCCAAGACTGTCATTGAACATGGTAGTACTGCTCAAGTGGCTGGTGGTATTTATCGGGTTAGACGGATAATCAGCAATATTTCTCCCAGAACAGTTCCCTTCATTGCCAACACCAGTGAATGATGAATCTTCATTAGTAGCTACTATATCACCAGACTGAAGACATCCACTGTACTTTCTAGACTGCAGGGAAATCTGAAGTGAAGTGCTCCTTTTGTTGTTTTTTTGCAGCGAAGAACCACTTGCACTTTGTTGTTGATTAATTATTTCCTGCATTACAGGTGGAAAGGCTGCTCGTCTGGGAGTCAGTTTCATTTCTATGACATTAGATGCAGAATTCTGAGAAGGTCTTTTGAAATACATATAAATATTATTATCCAAGTCATCTTCAGAGGCTTCTGACAGTGGATCGGTGTTGCTTCTTCGGGCTGCAAAATGCAATCTTAACCTTCGTGCCATCTGTACTCATTTCTACACATGTTAGCAAATGAAAACCATAAAGCTCCTTCTGCAGAATAACTTAAGGCAGTTTCATAGAATCTAGATCCAGTTCAAGTACATCACAAAAGTAAAAGCCCATTAAGGTTGCAGACTTTGTACAAAATTCTACAAGATACTAACTATTATACAAAAGTTACCTCCTGGAATAAGTCAGCCATTCCCTGAACTGAAGTTTCTGGACTGTCTGATTGATTGTAGTCAGAGAGCATACACACAAAGCACTTGAGTTTCAATGACCTTTAAACTGAACTCAGCTGCAGCATTCTGACAAATACTGCCAAGCAAATTGCAATTATACCTTCTGTAAGTTGCATAAATGAATATAACTCAAGAATAATCTCCTAATACTTGAAGTTTAAAACAGCAACTCCTGCTGCAGCTACACTAGCTGAGTCAATGTGTCCGTACTTTCTCTCAGCAGCGTATGACTACAAATATTTTTACCCAGAGGTTTAGAATTACAGGAAGTTGGTAGGAATGAAGTCCCATATAACAGAGTACCAAATCTAGCATTGAATTTCCAAATAGTAGCCATGCTAGAAAACTTGTGAAAGTTTGAATAATGCCAATAAACTAACCAAGTTTGTATTAATAAAAGGTTAAAAAACAGAAGTTATTTCAGGAATCTTAAAGTTACTCAGTAATCATACATAACATTGATTTTCAATTAGGGGAGCCCTCTACCATTTTAGTTAGATTTTTGTTTTAAGCAAGATGCAACAGAGTTAAAATTAAGTATAAAACTGTCCACTTTATAATTTAACATTCAAGGTTTCAAATGTTTTTCTGAAATGTGTACATTTAACCCGTCTCAAGTAAAAGCTGTGCTTTGTTAGCATTATCATCCACTTTTCCTAATCCAAACATTTCAAACTGAAATGCCTAGTTTGTTAGCCAGCAATTCCTGATCGGCACTAGCTTCTTTGGATATTTAAAAAAGGTTAGATAGCCAGGTTATTTAGTGACATGCCAGCTCCTGAAGTTTATTTGTAGCTATTCATCCAGAAACAGACATAAATCTGAATTTCATAATGTATTTTTTCCCTCCCAATTGTAGTACAAGTGTGCAATCCAATAGGTGCAATTGACAGGAAAAAGACTGCTTCCAAGCTACGCTATAACAATTACTGTACACAGACTTTTAAGTCATATGCACAATTAACTAATGTAATAGTGGTTGTTTTATATAACAATTCATCTGTAACCAAGCAAAAACATATTGGCAGTTTTTCCAAAAATGTAAAACTGAACTAACTTGGACAATTTCTAAGTGTTCCAGTTACCATGTAGACCAAAAAGGCCCTTTGCTGGCACCTGGTGGAGGTTTTTAAAATAGATACTCTCACTGTTATGAGCACCTGAGGTAAACGTCTGTTCATGAAAGTACTTCTGAATAAGGAAGGCATGCATCATGCAGTGCTAAACCCTAGCATGCTAACATGGGATTATTTACTGCTATTGATAAAGTCCAAACAGCAGAGAACACTAGACCATATATATATATGGATGACCTATTAACATATGTATATATGTATATACACACACATACACGTTAATAGGTCATACTGATGGCTTTTTTTCCTACTCAATATTTACTTAACTGTTACAGTATTTTCAGTCTGCATGCAATAAAATTAAATTTTACCTTCTCCCAACATAAGAAACCAGTAATTAAGTGTCTGTAGTACATTATTCAAAAGAAACAAGTTTATCTTTTAACAATACTCCTGTGCTCATTTAACCCTTTCATTATCCAAAGTTGACAGTTAGATGCAACAATACATACATACTAGCTAATTCATAAAAAAGTCAACAAAATACAATAGCTCAACTATTTTTCAGGAATCAGTAACCAGAATTCTTCAAACCCAACAGTTAGGGGAGAAAAAGAGGTCATATACCCCCAAAAGCTTTTTTTGTTCACAGCTTTAGAAAGCTATGCTTAGTTTTCAGGCAATTTATTTTCCTCAAGTCTCAAGATTTGAAAGAAAGCAGGAAGGTTTCATTTTTTACAGAAGAAAAAGTGGTTCTATAAGCACCTTAACATTTATTAATTTTAATTCAAAGAAAAATAGCATTTTAAATACCTACCAGAGAGCAACTGTTTTTAAAACAAGATCTGAGGGATGGTACTAGGTCAACATTTCCCACTCCCCTTCTCCATGCCTATACAATTTTAAATATTGTTTCTCCTATACTTATGGTAAAATGGGAGAAGTAGTAAGTTGACAGTAGTTTCACCAACTAGGGTGTCAAATTTAAGCCAAATGTCATGACCTCCCTTTGTCAACTTACCTATTTAAAAAAGGACCCCCATTATGGCCTAGTTGACCAGAATTATATGGCTCTTGATGCAGAATTCTGGCCTGTTGAAGTCAATAAGAGTTGCTAAAGATGATCAGTCTTTTTCAAATATATTCAGGAATGTTTGTACCACTGATAATACTAGTCAGTGCTACTTTATTTGTCATACAGTTGTGCACACCATGTACAGGGAGGCAGTCTCCAACACTAAACTGCTCTATAAGCAAGTAGTAGTCATTTATACCAACCAGTATTCAGATTAAGGAGAGTTGCTTTAATAAACTTTCACTTTCTCACATGCCTGGTTTAAAGCTCATCTACCATGTTTATTCAAATCCAAGATGAGGTTATTTTCCCCACTAAACAGAGAAAAGAACCCCAAGCCTTGGATCTGGGTGCAAGTGTTGGGGAGGGAAGGGACAAGAGAATTAGCTACCCAGATCTTCCCAGCATCAAGTGATACAACCACATCTGGGAAGGGTTGTAGGTACACATGTAAAGATGGTGCATCTGATGCCAAATTGTTTGCTGCATTTGCTGTAATCAAATGAAATAGTCAGGACCTCATCAAACATTACTGTGAGGAAAATAAAAAACTCCTGCTTGCCTCGGCAGCAGCAGAGAACTCACTGGAGAGGGACAGGAAAGCCATGAGGGATCTGGGGAAGATGAAAGGGGAGATGCATTTTTCCAGCAGCTGCTCAGTCCCGATCGAAACATGCCACAGCCGCTTGGAGCTTCTGAGCATGCTCCCAAGCCGGGGCCAGAACCTGAACTGGGGCACAAGCTAAAGGCCAGGGGAGAGAGGTGATGGCACATCAGAGATGGACGTGAAGAGGAGTGACCAGGAAGCTTCAGAAAACACAGCCCCAGGAAAGACATAGCTGGGGAGACAGGGGCCACTCTGGAGAGAATGGAGCCAGCTGCTAGATGGCAGCCAGGCTCTGAAGCATAACAGTAACCCAGGGACATTGGCAGCTGACCCGCAGCAAAAAGGAGCAGCGTAAGTCGGCCAAAAAAGGAACTTCACCACAAAGGAGCCAGTCGCAGGGTGAAGAAGGCTCTGTAAGGTCCTGTGGTTTTTTTCCTTTTTCCTTTGTTTGGATGGGAGGAGGAAGAGCCTGGTAAACTGCTGGAGAGACAGACCCCACCCCTGAGCATGTTCAAGACCCAGATGGGTCAAATCAGGACCGAGCAGAAGCACCTAAGGATAGGGCCTTCAAGGCCAGTAGAAACCAGTGTGGCTAGGAATTGTTTTAAAATAAAACAAGTATTGTGCCTGCCAGGAAGGCAATGGCTCTACTAAAGTGAAAGGCCTTAAAACTGCAGGCGGAAAGTTCTGCCTATGAGTGGCCAAGCCTCCTGAAGCAGGAGAAGGGGACTTGCCCTGTTGTCTTTGTTTTATATGCACAAAGCCCCAACAGAAGGGCTGCGAAAGTCCAAGTGGCTTCCCTTCTGGGAAGATGGGCCAGTGCCCATACAAAGTCAGAGAAAGAGTGTCGCTAAAAATCTTGAGCAAGACTAAAGTAGTAACATCAGGGGGGTGTACAGCTGGGGTATTGGGGAGGCTCCAGCCCCAGAAGACAGAATAAGCCCAGCGCATCCACTGGTAAGCTACCTGTGAAGTTAAGTTCTTCCTGATCCTAATAAGATCAAGTCATGGCAGGTGAGAATTAGGTAGCCCATGCTGTCTTTAAGTCTGATGAATATTAATTTCCATGGCACAGTTAAGTAGGGCACAGGGCCACCAGGCTCCGAGACCCTATCACATGCAGCACTGACAACTACTGCAGGGTAAATGGCCTTAAAAAAAAGATACAATGCTCAGCAGAGTGATGCAACTCCATGTTGGACACACATGTCAAGTGATTCCATCATAGTCTTATACTGTCCAGAGAAAGTTGAGAATTAATAGAGGGCATAGCACTACCGTCCAAAGTTTCAACCCTGCAGCAGTTAAGGTTTCCTTCAAGATCTTCCATCCAAACATTGACTAAGAACCAAATTAAACATCTTATGTATATCAAAAGGAACAAGTCATATCATCTTTAATCAATGAACTGAGCCAATTAGTTCTTGTTACCATATGATTCAAGTTATGAAAACTAGCAGATCTCTTCCTCACACCATTTTTGTTCAGAGACTGAAAAACAAAACAAACTTCCTCATATTTCAAGTCCTTGTTTCTTACATCTGAACATTATTTCAGTTCATAGACTGGTTAATAAAAAACTGACACACAGAAATAGCTTTTCTGCACCTGAAAAGGTCATTACCATAGAAAACTGGGTTAACACACCAGCACTGATTCTACATTCTTATACAGTAAGTTACATGAAAGCAGTGGTTTGACTTTGACAACAAGTATGTCCTGCTTAAATTTCCTTTATTCTTTTAATTTATTTTAATTAGCAATCGATTATAATAAAACCTGTCAAAATTACTTATTTAAAACCAAATAAGTTAATTATAAGAAAAAGGCATCATTTAAATAAAATCAAATTTAAGTAATCAAATCTATTCTTTTTTAAAGAAAAATATTTGTTTTATTTATTCTGCTTTGCTTCCTTACTTTTTTTTGTTATCTTCCCCCTTTCTTGCATTGGCCTGCCATGGCCTGAGGTCAGCATAACTCACTGGAAGCCTTTAATTTTGTCTATACTCGTATTTTAGTCTTCAAGCCGATTTTTTAATATCAGGGACACTTTCAAACTTAGTTCCAGTTATACACCAAATCATAACTGTGTACAGAATGAGACTGCAAAGGTATTGCACAAATCCTACTAAACTCACATTTGTTCAGATTATTGCTTCAAAGTATCTTTCCCTTTGCCTGTTACTAGAGTGCTCTGAATCCTTCAAATGGCCTTCTTTCTTCTACTGCGAACAAACTACTTGCCTTTTCTTTCCAGGAACTTTACCTCCTACTTCTATCTGACTAAATTCTCATCTAGCATCAAGGTTTCGTTCCACCTATGAGATCAGTTTCCACCACTCACTTTGAAATTTTCAACAAACACCTTCATATTTTCTCCCATGCTCTCCTTCACACTAATGCAATTTACAACTCTGTGTATTGCCAACCAAAAATGTGATAAATGGGAGGCTGCCAATATGCTCAGACTTCCTCTTAGGCCAACTACACAATCTCACCATTTCCTTGAACTGTCCACCTGTATCCATTAACAGCCTCTTCTTGCAACCTCCTTGGGCAAGGACTTTTTTGTTCTGTAACTTTACAGCCAAGCATAGTAGGCTTCTGATCTATCATTAGAAACTACAGTAATATAAACAAGGTCACAATTTGATCTGCAGAATCTTCAGTGATAAGCTCTGGGGTTTGAGAAGAACCCTGCATTGTTTTCCAAGCATGCCACACTTCTATAATAAGCACAATATACATGGAAGTTAAGGCAATTACATTATACCACTTTTACAGTTATATTTAATAGGAATCTCTTGAAGTGCCTTTCAGACTAAGCAACGTTTGTAATTCTTTTGTTACCATGTTAAGTGCATGCATTTACCCAGTTTCAGAACAAAAGAAGTATTTGCCTTTCGGTATTATGTTATGGGAGTGATGATGAGAAAGATCCAATTAGTAGTTGGCCACTTAATTATCTCTAACATTTAGTAAACTGGTGGATCCTGTTTACATTTAAACCATTTATTTGCTGACTTTGGCCCTAGCTACAGCACAACTGGCTCCAATCTACCTATTCAGTTTTTAGTGAATAACCTAACTTAATTCAATTATTGTCATATCTTAAACGTTAAATCCAACAAATACATCTGCCAGAACCTAGTTTTTAAAAAGCCAAATAATATCTCCATAATATTGCTCCTTGACATTTGCTACTCCTTGTTAGTTTTTGTCTTAAAAAGAAGTATCTTATCCCTTAAAACCAGGAGAAAAGGGAGTAAAATCTAAACTTAAAGCTTCAGTTTAAAATTTTGGGTCCCCCTCCACCAAAAAAAGACAATTTAAATGCACTTTTTTGCAAAGAGCTTTAAATATGAAAGAAAGCTAATATAAGAAGTCCTGTTTAACTTAGTAGGGTCAATTTATCAGTCTACTGAAACAGGTACTGCGCTTTTGACAAACTGGTCTCAATCTGGCAGGGCAGGGGGCTTAATTTTTTTTTTTTTTAGTATTTAAAGAAAACACACTGAAATAAACTTGTTTAGAATTAAATTTGAAATATGACAAGGATTAATATTCCATTGACTACGTAAAATCATTTAAACAAACAAATATACTATCATAAGTGAACCGTGAAGAGTTAAAGGAGTTGTTGTCTTTAATCACACAAGTATTAGAAAGAATACTTATTAACATCTCTTTTGTTTAATAAATCAGTTTTAAATACAATGTTTTGATAGTGAAAAACAAATTTAATGCCTCCAACATCTGTGATTTCTACATCAGTGAGGAGACCAATTTAAAAATGCTGGCTTTACATTTTTAATGAATTCCAGTTTCCATCCAATTTAAGAGATTAAGTAGTATAGTAAATTAAAAAAAAAATCTAAAACAAAAATTAAATCTTAAGACTGAATAAATATTAAGTTATGTATTTTCTAGGATTATCCTCCTGGTTAGGATGACAAATTGCATGCAAAGATGATATGTAGCTACAAGTCAACATATTTTAATATATACACCATCCAACAAGAATTTCCCTTGGAAATTACCTATGTGAAACAATTTAGAGAAATCGATGTTTCCTGCTGCTGATTTAAAACAAACTAAAACTGGTTATTTAAATTGCAGTGATGTAAATCAAACCATTCTGGTCTCAGAGAAACCTGAATATTTAAAGGCGACCCTCGCCATTCGCAGGAGATATGTTCCCGTGATCCCCGCGAATGGTGAAATCCGTGAATAGGGCATTGTGTTCATGAACACAGTGCCCCAGCGGCTGGGTGGGGGGAGGGTCAGCATGGCTCTGGCGGGAGCACAGTGGCAACAGAGGGAGCCTGATGGCAGCAAGTACAGAGCTCTCGAGGAGCTCCGGTAAGTGTTTAAAGTGTATTTAAACTGCGGGTTCAGCATTTGTGAATATCTGAAACTGTCAATGCTGAACCCATGAATACCAAGGGTTACTGTGGTTATTTTGTTTGTGATAAAGTCAATTTACAGCTTTCAATACAAGTTCAGATGTTTCTTTTATGACAGTCACCATAAATAAATTAAAGGTTTTATGACATCTATCTACCCTCTCTCAAACTGCAGTACAACCATTAAGGAAATGAATCAGGTCAAAATGTTAATGCATTAAAACATTATAAACATTTAACAGCAAACCAGTGCACCTCCACACTTTATTTCAATCCAGAACATGGAGAATTGTAAGATGTAGTAATTTTCAGTAAGAAGGCGCAACAGTCTGACCTTAAGATTGATGGACATAAATTAAGTTTGTTTTTTTAAAACTTATGTTGTATCCATATGAACTTGATATCACTTATGTCTTCAAATGAATAGAAATGTTAATACCAGAACACCTACCAGACGGTTTTCATCAAACACTTCAAAAAGAAGCCGGTGTTTCTGAGGATTAACCTAGGAAAAAGATGGTAAATATTGTTAATTACTAGTTAAGCCAAGATATTTGAGAAGTCTCAGTGTTTGTTTTTGCTAAGCAAATACTCTAAGCTTAAACTAGAATAAAAGCAAGCCAAGACTTCTAACATGGCTAACTACCTCTCTTAGCCTGGAAATAATAGGAAGTTAAAAGATCTGGTACCAAAAGGACAATTCCTCACAAAATCCTGGTAAAAAATTCAGATGAAGATTACAGTTAAATACAATGAAGTAAGATTAACATCAAGATTGACATCTACCGCACACACTTCATTTATCTAAACCACAGCATAAAATACATACCCAAGCTAATTATAAACCATCTTGCTCAGGTAATACACCTAGCCATGACAGCAAGGAGCTCTAACATGGGCTAATTTACCCTTGTCTTCTATACAATTACCACTGAATAGTAATTTTAAAAAAGTAATTACTACAGTAACTGTGATTCTTCAAATGGATTTGCCTACATAGTTCCACATTTAAAACATGTGTGACACCCCCTGGATGTACAAGCAGTTGCCTTCTAAATAGCAATATATATTAAGGCTGTACTTTATCCTGTCTTTGTGTTTCTTATATATCATTTGTTCCAAAAAGATTAAAATGTGCAAATGTTACTCAAGCCTCCTATCAATTCAAACTCTTAGGTAGGGTTTCAAAATATTTAAATTTGATTCTTTGATTATTTTTATTTTTTTCTCAGCCTCATTTGAACTGAGTTCCCAATACTACGTACAAGGTGAGCAGAAGGAGTCTCATTCAACTCCAGAGTAAAACATTGCTCTCTGGAATCAAACATATGACCTAGCTGTTAACTCAAACTAGTAATGCTTCATGAAGGAAGCATCTGAACATTAGGGCCAGATTCCTCTCGCACAGAATTATTTAGGATATGCAGTCAAAGATGAAAATGATGATAGAGCAAACGTCAGCAACCTTTTGACTCGCCACATGCCAGTCCTTGCAACCCAGCCATTGCTACAGACCATGCATCCCCTGCTGTGCCTCAGCTGTTCCAGTTCTGTGCAGAGAGACTGATCTCTTGCTCCTCTAAATTTTCTCACTACCTCTCTCAGAGTGGCTTTTTTCAGGGAGCAGAGGCTGGAGCTGCAGGTGTGGGGAGGGGAGGGGGCAGACAAAAGCAATTCTTGGAACAGAGCTGGACTCTCAGGGACTTGGCAGCCAGGGCATTAGCTGGCCATCAGTAAAATGCAGAATGTGGAACTTGGGCTGGATTCCATAACTAGACTGCAATAGGGTTTCAGTGTGGGCTGGATACAATCTCTTTGTGGGCCAGAAGTTACCAAACCCTGGGGTACAGGGCTTTTATGAACCAGGATCTTTGCTAAATGATAGAAAGGATAAAGAATCTGACACAAATACAAGGTAATATAACCAGAACAAAAGAATGCAAGCTATACATACAGGATGGGAGACTGTCTTCGAAACCACCAACATAGAAAATGACCTAAGGGATCATTGTAATCAGCTCAGCAAGACCCTTCAGTGTAATGTAATGGAAAAATGAATAATGCAGGCTTTGTCATACAAAGAAGATACATCATATCATGAAAAAAGTGATCTTTCTTTCTACACGATCTACTAAAACCATGAGGAAAATATTGTATTCAATTGTGTTCCTTACTTTAAAAGCAGTGGTTTTCAATTGCAAATCCCTCTGGAAATTTCAAATGGAGTTGCAGACCCCTCTGAATTGTAACTGTGGGTATTCACATATTTTTTTTATTTATTTATCATAGTCATCTTTTGTGGACCCCTTAGACAGCCCACAAACTCCTAGTGGTCCACTGACCATAGGTTGAAAAACACTGCTTTAAAGAGAATGTAGAAATATTAGAATGTCAAAGGAGGGCTATAAAGAAAGCCAAAAGATTGGAAGGGAGGTGGCAGAGGAGAAACAAGCCCAACGATATCAGATTTAACAGAGAAAGTTGTGAGTGCAACCTGCCCTCCACCATTCTGAGGCTAGCAGGTTAGAGAAAAGCCTACCACTGTGTCCACTATCCATCTCCAGTATCAGAACTGATGACTGATGGGCCAAGACCTGGGCCATGCCTGAACCACACTGTTGTCTAGTCTCATACCATAGCATCCAGCTCAACAGGACATCAGAGTTGCTATTTTGTGCTACAACACAGCAAGTTGTGAAGAATACAGCTTTAGTAATGCAGCAGAACATCAAACAACAATACTCCAATGAACCTCGGAGTCAGTCAACTACACATTGCTGAAAATTGCTTCTATAGTGCAGTTTCTGTCTTACAGTTCTATAAAAAAGGGCAGGGGAGGGGGCTGTTTGTTTGTTTGCCGTTTTTGGCCAGGAAATCCCTTGCTAATGTGAGAGTTTAAAATACCTCTGTCCACAGCCAGAGATTACACTTTAACATAAGGAATTTATAAAGGTAACTTGTAATCACTTAAAAGTGGAAGAAATAGTTGCTACTTAGGACAGCCCATCAGCTGTTACAATGTAATTATTAACACTTCATACTCCTGTAAGACTACAAATTAACTGTAAATCTAACCCTGAGTGATGCAGGATTAGAGTATCGAGTTTTGTGATCTCTTGTATCTCTAGGGAAGAATGAAGAGGTAACAGTTACATCCTGCTGTTACAAAGCAGCCATTTCTTTCTTTCTTGCATTTAAAACAAAAAAACAAAAAAAAAAAAACTGCGCAGGAGTCAGCCCCACTTAGTGCAGTTGCTCAGCTTTTACTTTATTCAGTGTGTTCCAAGTAAGTATTTTGCAGATTACATCTTTTGGTTGTAACAGTAATGTAATTAAACTTTAAAAAAACCCCACTTACTCTGAATAAAAGCTCCTCATTCCACTTTGGATTCAAGGTCTACAAAGAAAAAAAGAGACAACATTTTGATTAATGAATTTGTTCAGTACAGTACTACATCCATTTTGTTTCATATGACAATCTAGTTACACATGAAAAAAATAAGTTCTCACTTTGCTGGTATAAATCAAACACTGCAGTGCAGAAAGGAAACAACTCGCCCAATTGTTGATAGATTCTGGCCTGTTCACATGGAAAAAGTGCAGAAAAAGCTCTGCAGCATGGTATGCTACTGTTACCTATATTGAAGACTGACCATCTGGAGTGCATGGTAGATTGGTAAACAATTTCCCTTCCAAATCCAAATGATTTTCTGTATCTTAGCAGTCTTAAAGTATAAAGCTTCTATTTTTTCCCCCTCTAGGTACTTGTAACAGTAGTACTTTTGAACGAGCTATGGAAGATGGTGAAGAAGAAGAGGTGAACACTTTCCACGTAAGCCTCACAATGGAGCCAGGGCCTTCTACCAATGATCTAGCTTTAAGACTGCACCCACACCACACTTTTTCCTTGATACCAAGATATTTATTGGAAAACCAATGCTCTAAACAGCCTCAGAACTATCATTGGTATATTATACAACAACATTCCTTCCTTCTGTTCCCCTCTCCTTGTTCTAACAATCATATTAAAGCTTCAAGCTTCCCTTAGTCTTAGCTTTTTCTCTGGATTCTGATAAAAATAAGGACGAAGAACAAAAAGGCTAACCTTTTTAATAGTTTTTGTTTGAACACTGGTAAGTATTCCATCCACTGGATCATACACTGTCACTTTCACATAAGGATCACTGGAAAAAATTGTAAGTTGGCTGTTAGAAATGCTGTTTGTCAACATTATTTTGAGTCAATTTTTTATATTTGTTAATAAGTAAAAAGCATGAAATGGAGGAATCTTATTACTTTTCAAACAACAAGGCTTAGCTTAAACTGCATAATGGAATTTGTCTAATATCTGCTCTAAAAGGTTTAACTTATTTAAGCACAAGTGATTCAGCGAGTCTATATTAAGCATTCTGTTCATGATCTGCACGCCACTGTAGTTTGGCTCAGTTTCTAAACATTTACTTAAGTTTGTGAAACAGTGGGGTCAAAACACATGTGGCTCCATGTTCCCAAACAAGCTATTTTTCCAATTAATATCTTAGTATAGGATAAACTTACCATATTTACTTGAATATGGCAGATGAAGGTGACCCTAAATTTAAGAAGACTCCCCCAATAATTAGATTGCATAGATGAAAATTGTATACATTTGTATAAATCTGTTATTATTTTCCAGGTATATAGTCTAATTATTGAAGGGTTGTCTTAAATTCATTCCTGCCACTGCTACAACAGAGAAAGCAGTGGCAGGGGGTGGGGAAGGGGGTGGGGACAGCCCCTTTGCTCTCTGCCCCACTTCTTCACCCTATAGCCTCCTGAACTCCTGCCACCTGCAACTCCCACCCCACAATCTCTGTCCCCTCTCCCTTTACTGTCAAACTGTTTGGGCTCTGTTTCCTCCTAGGTCACCGCCACACAGCAGTACTGGCACAGGTTTCCCTGTATTCCAAGCCTGGGAAGGAACTAGCCTGAGCCAGAGCACAGCTGTGCCTGACAGAAAAGGCAGGGAGAGGGGGAGGAAGGAAATGCAGAGGGCAAATGGAGGGAAGGGGGGCAAAAGGCTACTATGGCTTTGGCTCTGGCTCTGGCCCTGGCCCAGTCCCTCCCCTCAACTTTGCATATAAATTTAAGTTGAAGGGCTATTTTCCACCCATGTTGATTGGGGAGAAAAACCTCATCTTAGATTTAAATATAATAGTTCTCATGTTAGTCTCTGAGTAGCACTTTTAAAATACATCTTGGCTACCCCGTTTTAGGTATGTGTATGGATCAATCAGCTGGACTTACAGTATTTTCACAGATAATTACCCAATTCTGGTCTCATACAGGTGTTAGCTTCTACTGAAAGAGCAGCAATTCTGATAGAAACATAAGTATTCAAATTCTCATTCAATTTAATCACAGGGGAAAGAGGCCCCCCCCCCATGAAAATGATCTTGCAGGTGTCAACCTGGATGATCTCCTCTATGACAAACTCTCTTGCAAGAATAAACATCTATCTGCTCCCCTCCAGCTCTGGTCCAGGAGGGAAGTGGAGCAGCAGGGCAATGATCCATAGAGCATCCCCACCCAATCCTCACTCCCCATTTGCGCTTCAGGACAGGGCTCCTGGTCTGAGGAGTTTGCCCCTCTGCTCCAGTCCTCCCAGACTTACAGGCTGCATGTAGGCCTGTGTAACAAGAATCATGGGTATGCTGCTGCCAAACTTGGCCATTTTCAAAAGGCCTGTGGCTAAGTGGTAACAGGAGACCTGAAACCTATCCTTGATTGATGTACCATAATGCCAGTGTTTGCAGATGTTGCAGCTGACTTGGTCAGCAGAACAGAGAAAAGGATCCATCTGTCTAATTGGACACAATCAGTAAGAATAAGCCAGCCTTGTTAGCCAGGATTAAAACCACATTCTATCAGGGAAAGAAGTGAAGAAGCCCTCCCTATTGCCTTTACTTTTGCAAAGATAAATTAACTAATCTGCACTTCCTTGGCCCATAAGCAAACTAGTTCAATCCAGTTCTGGAAGTTTCAGTGAAACAAACAACAACTTCTTTTCTACTTTGTACCCTATCACTGCACTGCCTCTCTTCAGCCTTTTTTCCCCTGCTCTTTTCCCCCTTCCCCTTTCCGCCTCACCTTTTGCTTTCTAATTCTACCTTTTTACATTTTCATTGACACCTTGCCACACTTTTAGCTTCTTTCATTTCTTGCAGTCTCAGAACAGCAGAGACTCCCCATGCCTTGACCAGGGCTTCTGCCACAGTGGGCAGGTGGCAGCATCAGCTGTGGATGCTACCTGTAGTTTCAGAAGCCCTGGTGCAGAGCCTGTTGATGTAGTTCACAGCTGAAACTGATGCCCTCCCAACACAGTGGAAGCTCCTGCCCGGAACCCCAACCCAGAACCTGCTGGCAGCAGCAGCCGTGGACCCAGGCAGGAGCTACTGCTGCATCAGGCAGGTGGCAGCATCAGCTGTGGACACTGCCAGCAGGTTCTGAAAAGAACATCTGTTCATGGCCTCTATCCCAAGAGGTTGGTTGTTAAGGTAACATCCTGGATGCACAGGTATAACATCCTTACTGCACTATAAAAATGTGAGTGGGTATGTTGAAACCTTATGCCTTGAAGGAAGAATATGAGACAAGTGGCTGTTACATAAACAGAGAGATCTAAACTGAGACTAGTTAATACACAGCTTTCCATTGGAAAAATGAATCTGTCTGCTTTCACAAGCTAGTCTGTCAAAAACATGCTTTAGAATTACACAATAGTCATTTGCCTGTTTTGAACATGTCTGAAGCAAGTCTGTTTTGCAAATCCAATATTCAGGTTCTGAATAGCTTTAATTAGCATGAACAGGTCTACTATAGGGACAACATCATAAGATTGCTGAACAAACATTTAAGTTGTATTGAAGAAAGCTGCCCTTGTTTAAGTATCAAGACCATGAATAAGAGGGAACTATGGCTTCATAAAATAGGCAGTAGTAGAGAGGTGGGCTGTTTTAAAGGCAAATGCAAACTTGCTGAAGGTGGTATTTTTCTGACATTACACTGAAATCACAGTAGGGCTAGAATAACGGCTTGTTTGCATGTGCCAAAACAGCTGTAAACACCACCAGTATTAAGCTTATTACTGGTAAATGAGATCTCCTAATCTTTATCTGTACAACAGGAAAGGCTAGTTTTGTGTCAGTCACCAACTCCACAAGGACTCCTACAAAGTATTTCCATTAATATATTCTGATTCGCATTCTGTCTCATTGTACTCCATCCTACTCTGACTGTCAAATTCACATTTGCAGACAGTTGGATAGTTTACCACAGGGGTGCTCAACTTGCAACCTGTGGGGCCTTGGCATCTAGCCCATGGGAATGCCATGGGTCAGGAAATTTGGTGGTGGGGGTGTAGTGGCTACCCTCCCTCCTGCCAAATTCCCAAACCCCAAGCCCTGCATACCTGGTTGGAAGCATGTCATGCCCCCTTCCCCATAGCCCCAGGAGCTGGGCCATGCCATGCCTCTTTTCCCCTCCCCCCACAAGGCTGGGCCACAACCCCCTTTCCCCAGGGTGTAGAACAGCAGTGATGCATGTGGCCCCGAGTGTGGCGGTGCACCCCCTATGAAAAGGCACCGCTAACACTGTCAGCAGTGCCTGCGGGTAGTCGCTGCTTCCCACCCCTGCCGCTGATGGCACCTGTGGATGGTCACTGACCCCTAGTTGCTGCTCACTAGCCCCCCCCCCCCCCCACCCCTGATTACCACTACTGCCACCATGCTCCTGCCACCAGGGGCACACATTGTTCACAGAGAAGAGGAAGGGGGCATGGTATGGCCCAGCCTTGTGTGGTAGGGGGAGTGGGGCATGTGGCCTGACTCAGACTGGGTGTGTCGGGTTTGGGTGCCAGAATTTGGTACATCTGCCACCCTCCTGTGGAACTGGGTCAAACCTCCTTCCCTCATGTGGGGCCAAGGTGCCCCCTCCACCCCCCTCTGCCTGGACCTATAGGGCCCAGCCACACAGGACCTGGACACTGCACTGGAACCACTGGTAGGATCCAGCCTGAGGTCAGACCAGGCACTACTCATCCAGCCTGCCACAGAAAAAGATTGAGCCTCACTGGGTTTACAACATCTACAGAGCTGATTAACAGTGTAGCATGCCTTGGCCTACCATTTGAGCTTTGCATGTTAAATGCTGTTGCCATATCAAGCTGTAAAAGCAAAAAGGTAAGCATTTTGTCTGCCACTGGTATTGCTGGACTCTTACTACTTTAGCCTCAGACTTCTTAGAAGTAAGAGGTATATAGTACCCACTACTGAACAGGTTCAGCATGCACAGTACCAGTATAACCTTCCCACACCCTGTCCTGCTAATTCTTTTGCCAAAGGAACAGAGGCATCTTCATGGTTAGGCCAGCCACAGTGTAGTTTCTTTCTAAAACTGTCAATAGCATATGTTTTGATTTTTATGGAAGGAGGTACAACTGTATTAAAACAGGAGTACTGTTTGATAGTCCAGTTAGTACAATCCACATTATATAGTTTGCATGAAGCCAACAATACAGCGTTGCAAATTAACCCACATATCCTATATCCTTACCTTGCTCCCAAGATATCCTTTTTGGCAAGACTAATTCCAGCTATAATCTTCACCCTCACAATTCGTGTATTTTCCTGAAATACAGAAAATAAAGCCATGTTATTTATAAACAACAAATTTATAGCCATGTTAACCACTATGAGATTAAAAAACTCAAAATATATTTGTAAATACAGGGTAGCAAAATCAAGAAAGCCTGCAAGATAAGGAATACTCTAAATCACAGAATGCAAGATAGATATTTCCTCTTCTATGTCCCTGCATGTAGATGGGTAGCATACTTCTACATATTTAAAAAATAACCTTTGGACTACTAATCTTGAAAAGATCATGCTCAAGTAATGGTTTTGCAAAGCTTAACTAAAAATATTATGCTATTTTTTGTCCTCTCTGTAAATTAATGACATCCATTACAGTAAATTTTGGTGCAGTAATTTCTTTCATAAAACTAATAAAATAAAAAATCCAACCTAAACAGACACACAAGAATTAGTATTGCTATTTCGTTAAATTGTTTGATAAGGGAGTAATCCAGGAAAAGTGAAAAAAGTACAATATTATGACGTCAAGAGCTCAACATAATACTAGATTAATTTAGGAAACACAAAGCTAAATAGGACAGTCTGCATAACTTATTCTATATATTGTTGGTATAAACAATATTTTTAATTAAACATCAATGCAGGAATTAAGTACAAAGAATTAATTGCATTTCCAGTTCAACACTGAAAAAACTAAGTTTGTGCTTATGCAATTGTTCAACAGACCTGAACTTAAAAATTTCAGATTTATCAGGAGACAGGAAAGTCCAGGACAGAGATAATAAAAACCAAAAACTTCTCTCTGGATTTCTTCAACTCAGGGGTGTAAAACATACAGCCCACTGGCTAATTTGGTCCTGCAGAGCCCCACCTGATGAGACCTACAAGGAGCACAGTGCATGTCTGTGGTGTGGGGCTACTTCCCAGGCCCGCTTGCTCTTTCCCTTCCCCCAGCATACCTGATCTGGCAGCTGCTCCAGCCAGTCCGGGACCCGCTCAGCACACAGTTCTCGCATGTGCCGTGTGTAGCATGGGTCTTGGGCTAGTTGGAGCAGGTACCACATGCGGTGCAGTTCAGCAAGGGTGGCCACCGCATGCAGCACAACTGCTGGTCTGGCTAGGTTGCCCTGCAGGCGGTGCCCATTTCAGTTGCTCCAGGATCCAAACTACACTTAGTGTGGGGCCCAGATTGGCTGAAGCAGCTGCCAGATCAGGTATGCCAAGGGAGGGAAAGAAGGTCTGTGGGCCCAAGCCAGCCCATGGTCCAGCCCCATGCCATTCATCCATTCCACAGGGTTGAATGAGTTTGACAGTCCTGCTTTAATTAGTCCAAATATTTTTTAGTTTCCAGAATTACTACTCCAATATGCACACTTTTTGGCCAAAAAAAAAAAAAAAAATTGGCAGAAGCCAATTACAAAGTTTTAAAACATAAAGGGTTATTACAGTCTCATCAGGATGCAGTGTAAGGAGGTGTGAGACCAAACCTATGCAAAGTATGCAGGAATTATTGTGAAAAAAATTCAAAATGGTATCAACACTATACATGCACTTTTATGGCTGTAATATTAAACTGAAGAAAGAACTTGCATACCATGAAAACAAGTCTGTTCTTGACCATACTTAGAATTACATATGGTCAACTAAAGAGATGATCTGTTGTTTTGGGGGTTAAGAGGCCTGGTGCTGAACAGTCTTATTTAGTTAGCCCTGCATGTGAAGTATTGAACTTAGCAATGCTCAGAAATTGGAGACTTATAGTGAAGGAGGGTAGACAGCCTGTTTCTTCAGCAAGAAAAAAGACAAGCAGACCAGAAACCGTCCACAGGCTGTAGGCTGCCAGAGGTGCTTGAAAAAAAAGTTGATCTGATCTAGTTGGTTGAGTACAGCCATCAGCAGCAGGTAGTAAAATACCAGAGAATAGTGTTGCTACTCCAGTCTATCTGCAGGGAAGGGGGGGATACGGCTACAGGGAGGCACTCAACAGGATTAGAATTTCCTTGAAGAGGAAATGGGTAGGAAGAGTCTAGAGAAGCAACAAGGGACAGGAACAAAAAAGCCAGCTTTAGCCATTTGATATAAAATTCCTGGGTTGGAATCTCAGTTAGTGAGCACAGCTACTTGGAAGGGTTATTGGGATAAAAGACCATTAACTGCTCTCTTTAAGAAAGGGAGAAACTAATGCAGAACCAGCTGGAACCAACACTAAACCACCAGAGGCACAGAAGAGAAGCTGAAGCAAAGTCACTGCAACTGCAAACAGCTGAGGTTTGTCTACTGTGAAGCAAGACTATCTGACACCAAAACCACTAGCAGACTAAGGGCAGCACCAAAAAGCTGCCCAAGTAAGTTTACGTACATACAGCTTCTGGCAACTCTGCACAGCTCCACTGCAGCAGCTGGGCTGGTAGGAGCAAGGTGAACTCAGCTACTGAAGACAAGGTAGCTGTTGGCACAGACAGGTCTACACATGCCTTCTACCAGCTGCCAGCGGAAGCCTTATTTCCTCAGAAAAAGCAGAGAGAAAATTCTGCTGCTACAGGGAATCTCTGAATGTAGATACATTTGGTTTCATCAACAGAACCAGACTTCACCAAGTTGACTAAGACAGACCCAACCAATCCTAACTTCTGCTGAAAAGCTTCCATTGCTTTCCCATTGGAAACCATTTTCAAACAGAAATCAAGTTACCTAAGCATTTAAAATTAAACTGTAAACAATGGTGGATGCAGTGCTTACTTCTACTGGGAATTTTAAGAGGCAAGAACTTCCAAGTTAAAAATTCTCTATTATTAATACACGTTCTTACAATGATATAAATGGCTGGGGTACAGTAGCTTAAAGAGGAATACATTTTGTACAACTGTTTGTTATTTTTTATATGTCAAACTTAGGAAATATATAATGTTCTTGTGGATGAGAAAAAAGCACCGTTATACCACCAAGGGGAAGGATCACTTACAAGAATACAAACTGTAAACAGAAAAAAAAAATTAACTGAATCATTGACTAGTAGGGTTGGAAGAGAACTCTGGAAGTCATCTAACCCACGGGAGTCAAACATGACCCATGACCCCACATGTTCACCCCAGCTCTCGGTGCTGCATGTGGTGCACAGGTTGGACTCAGCACTGCACACACAACACAGAATCAGTCTGGGGCAAACACTGCATGTGGTACCCTGCTGGATCAGTCCTGGGTGCCAGCTCCATGGCTGGTCCCGATCAGGCTGTGCACTGTGCCTTACACTACAGTCTATTATATGGGATACCTGTATGTAGCACCCCGGCCAACCTCCTGAAGCACTGGGTCCCAGCCTGTGTGCTGCCGACAGCATGCACTCCATGTTGCACCACATGCCACATACACAGAACTTGCAGATTGCCTTGTAACCCTCATCTGGCAGCCATGGGAGCATGCGAGTTTGACAACCTTAATCTAGTCCAGTCTCCTCACAGCAGAATCATCACCAACTAAACCACTGCAATGAAGTGTATACCTGTTATAAAAGACATCCAAGGATGAAGATTCCACACCCTCTCCAAATAGCCTGTTCCAATGCTTAACCAACCCCCTAGTAAAGTCTTCTTAATCTCCAACTTCAATTACTTTACTGAAACTTAAAACTTTTGCATCTTGTTCCTTCCCCTGACAGAACAGAGTACACAGAGAATCATCTGTCTCCATCCTCCATATAGCTACCCTTCAGATATTTAAAAGCTTATAAAACCCCTCCTTCAGTGTGGAAATTACAGTTACTGCCCTTGATTTGTACCTGATGCTTTTATTAATATACACTAGTATATCCCAGCCAACACTACTGGCTCATATTCAGCTTATGGACCACTCTAACCTACAGCTCCCTCTCTGCAGTGCTGAAGCCTAGCCAACCATTCCCCCCATGCTGTATTTATGCATTCAATTATTCCATCCCAAATGCAGGACGTGGCACTTGTCCTTGTTAAATTTAATCTAATTGATTAAACAGAAGAAATGGTCTGAAGTCAAAATCTGAAGTTGGTCTGAAACTTAAATGATACTGTAGCAGGTTGTCACTCAGTTCTTTATTCTTCCTTGGGCAAACTTGCCTCCACAAGGAAAACAACATGCATAACAATGCAAGCACTTTAATAAACAACCATGCAATCAATGTAGGTTCCTCCGAGTCAAAGAGAGGACACCACAGCTCAGGACTGTCTCCTTGGTGCTGCCCTCTTCCTTCTCCCTCAAGCTTTTATCTTCCTCCAGGCCAGGCATTCATCAGCTCCCCCACAACCCCTCCTCCAAGCAGGGAGGCTATCACTTAATGGCCTGCAGCTGTGCTCCTGCCCCCTAGCCATACAGTTACAGATCTCCTCCTAGCCCTACTCTGCAAAGTGTCTGCAACTCCATCCAAATTGGTATTACCCAACAATTTGCTAAATATGCACGCAATGCCACCCTCCAAATCGTTAATAATGATGTTGAACAATACAGGAACCAGGATAGACTCTGGAAAACCCCACTCATGACCTCCTCACATCCAGCCACTGACGACTACTCATTGAGCACAATGGTCCAACCAGTTATGTATCCCCCTTACAGTACTTTCATCTAGAGTGTATTTCCTTGACTTGTTATTGAGAACATTTGTATTTCCTTGACTTGTTATTGAGAACATTGTGGTTGTGAATGACAATGTTAAATCTTACTAAACTCAAGGTATATCATGCCCCCCCCATTCACAGAGCCCGTCACCTTGTCATAGAAAGAAATAAAGCTGTTCAAACATGATTTGCTCTTTTCATTTAACAGAGGGCTTAATTTGTGAAGTAAAAAAAAACAAATCTCAAAACCCTCAAAAAAAAGTCCCACCCCCCAAAACCATTAAATACTTCTGCCTCCTCCATACCATTCATTACTAGATTGATTTATGTGCTTAGTAACAGACCTACACTTTCCTTAGTCTCCCTCTTCCAACATAGTTGTAGAAACCATTTTTATTGTTTTTAATGCCCTTGCTACTTGCATTTCAAATCATGCTTTGACCTTTCTCCCTGTACACTTGCACGCTCCCTATTCTTATACTCCTCCCTAGTAATATGGTCAAGTTTCCCATCAGGACTCAGTGGTAGGAATCTCAACCTAGCTAGGAATTTGAATGCAGAAAAACAGCTTGCATTCCTTATATTCTTCATGGGTGTACAGTTGCTTTGTGGACTCCTCATTCTCTCTTTCACCTCTTTGTATTTTCATATGCCTAGATATACTGGTCTGCTTGGGCAAATAAGCCCCATGAACACTCAGGTGGTGTCTTCATTTTTACCACTGCCACCTCCCTCTATAGATGTAGTATGTAGTTATTTAGCCTTTCCCATTATGATGAAGTTTGTCTGTTGTATAGGTAGCTTCTTAAATTACCAGCAGCACTGATACATTTGGACCACCTGTCTTCTATTTACTGGGCTGCTGCATAGGAACTCCATTCATCTGTGGATTGTTGTAAATGATGAATGAAAGAAGTAATACACTCTAAGCTACAAGAAGTATTTTCTCTCTCAACAGAGGTAAAACCTTCCTTGTTTTGAAGACCTGTGCAAATATGAAGGCAAAAGTGCCAAACAACAGGATTAAGAAAACTACACAAACAGGCAGGGGAGATGAAACAAACAGCAAGGCTTTCAGTAGTCTCCCACAACATTCCTGAGAGCAAACTAAGGAAATACAGACTGGATGAATGGACTGTAAGATGGATAGAAAACTGTCTGGATTGTCAAGCTCAAAAAATAGCAATCAATGGCTCAATGTCTAGTTGGCAACTGGTACGAAGTGGAGTGCCCTGGAGATCAGGCCTGGAGCTAGTTTTGTTCAATATCATCATCAATGACCTGGAAAATGGGATGGAGTGCACTCTCAGCAAGTCTGCAGAGGACACAAAGCTGGGTGGGGTAGTACAGTGCAGGGAAGGGCTAGGATTCAGACTGACCTAGGAAAATTTGAGGACTAGACCAGAAGAAATCTCATGAAGTTCAGTAAGCATAAATGCAGAGTCCTTTACTTTGGGATGGAAAAATCCCATGTACCGGTACAGGCCAGGGACCAATTGACTAAGGAGAAGCTCTGGAGAAAAGGACCTGAGGGTTAAAGTGGACAAAAGCTGAATGTGAGCCAGCATATTTTATTCATTGCAAGCTCAGAATCCCTGGAGGTATAGAGGCTAATGTGCAATGGGTAAAGCAGTTCTCTCCTTCAGGGCTGAGTCTTGTCCAGCAGTAAAAAACTGAAAGTCTGATAGGTTCTTCATGGTTGCACTATTGTTTTTTCTGTTCTTGTATGTGCAAAGCAGCATTTACTTGCGTCTAGACATGATAATGGCTATCAGGCACAGCAACATGATACCAGCTGGATCTGTGTTGGCAAGGAAAAACACCTAATCCAAAAAGCATGCATACCGAAGTGGGCAAAATCCAGCCCACGGGCTGAATCTGGCCTGCCAGACACTTTTATCCAGCCTGTGGCAACCCCCAATGAACTGCACCCTGCCCAGCCCCTCTGTCCATGAGGGTGGGAGTAAGGCACCCACATGTACAATCCCCCAACATACCTTATTGGGCCTCACTCCCACCCTCATGGGTGGAGGGGCTCTGCCCAGCCAGGAACTTCTCTGCCAAGCCAGGAACTTGCTAACTTGGGGCAGCAGGTAGGGAAGCAGGGGGGCTGGTGTGGGAGTGGAGTTGCAGCTGGATAGAAGCAGGAGTACAGCATGGAGCCTACACCAAGAGAAGCAGTGGAAGCACAGACGTCAGCAGAGCAGGGTGTAGGTGTAAGGGTGGGGAGTGTAGACTGCCAAGGGGAGTGGTGTTGGCTCCTACCCTGAGGGTCTTTAAGAAGAGGCTTGATGAATCATTTAAGCCCAGTTTTTTTCCTGCCCAGGCAGGGGGTCAGACTTGAAGATCTACAAGGTCCCTTCTGACCCTACTTCTATGATTCTATGACCCCCCCCCCCCACACACATGGTATGCAAACCCAGCTGCAAATGTGGAGCTGCAGGCACAGAATCCCTGCAATAGAAGTGGCCAGGCAGGCTGCGCAAGGGTACATTCTTTGCCCCCATTACAGCACTGGCAATCTCTATCACAGGGGCTCTGCACCATGTTCCTGCAGTTCCACACCTGCAGCAAGAAAGCAGGGGGCAGGGCTCCCTCCACTCCTGACACAGTGCAGGGACCTGCGCAGCAGGGAGCATGGGAGGCAGCAGGCTCCAGCATGGGGCTTCCACAGCTGTAAGTGCTGGAGCTGCAGGAGCACAGTGTGAAGCCCCAACAACAGGGTAGGCTCTGCTCTCTCCTCCTGCACAGTGCAGGCTGGAGTCACGCCGCACCAGGGCCAGGCATGAGCGCCCTAACCTCCCACCTTGCTGCTGCTGGCATCTGGGGCTGCAAACCCTGGAAGTGAGTGTGCGTTGGGGGGTCCCTACAACCCCCTCATATTTCATACCCTGCCGCCACAACCCCCACTGACATATACATACACCCCAACATACCCTGTGCCCCCATACACAGCCACACCCTCTCACAGCCCCCCATACACAGACAATATAAAAGAGTGAGACGTTATTTTTGAGTTATTATGCAATTCCTTCTATATACAGAATACAATCACAAGTAATGACAAATATTTTTTGTAATGACATTAAAATACATTAAAGGTAGCTATTTGACTTCTACTGTATGATTTGGGGGTTTTTCTGATTCCAAGATGGCAACCCCCGCCCTCCCAAAAGCACCAATTCAGTGACCAAGGGGCAGGGCAACTGTCAAGGGGCAAGGCTACCTATGCAGCCACCAACAGCTTGCCAAAACTTGTTAGGCAGCCCTCCACCCAAAGTAATTGCCCACCCCTGATGTATACCTACCATTAGCATTCAGTCATCTCTAATAAATCGGTCCAGGGGTAAGGGAGGTGTGATCCTTATATCATTGGGATAAGTAAATGGACTCTTGGCTACAGAGAGGTCCTAGCACTTGAAGACATTTTGGCCCTCAGAGTCCTCACTGCTGCTGAGTCAATCTCATGGAGATTACCCCAGAGTCTGCCACAAAGTGCAATTCTATACTGGCAACCCCTGACAAGATCCAGTCCAGCTCCTTGTAATAACAAGCTATAGCAACTATCCTACAAGCTGATGTTGAGGACCCTTGCCTGCTTGTACAACCACGAGATCCTTCATTTCAAAATAATACTGTAATACAGGGGTTGTCAACTGGTAGTATGCAGGAAGTCCTCAGGGGGTACGCGAGCATTGGAGCAGAGAAGGTTTTGCCATCAGTGATTCTGGGTTTGCTGTAGAGGACCTCCCCCCCTGCCACTTCTTGATCTACCGCTGGAGGCTAGGGGATGCCTGCCCTTCTCATCGATTGGCCAGGGAACTCCATGCTTCTGGACTAGCTGCTGAGGGCATGCCAATGGTTCTCTGAAGTGTCACTGTTTTGTTGCTATCTGAATTCCTGTGATTTCTTTGAGTACTTGCTGGCTTTTGCCTCTCCACAGAAGGTGAAAAAGTCTAAGGCATGTTTCTAGCTGGTGGACAACAGGCACCCTTGATGATACAAAGAAGTTGTAAAGACAAAGGGTTAAAGTAGGATCACAGGTTCTTCATCCCTGGAATGCCTGAGCAGAAAGAGAGCAGAATATGACTGCAGGTTATTGTTTAGAAGTCGGTGGTCACATCTGGACACTGACTGCAGTGCAGAAGAAGTCAAAAAAGTAGCTAGAGTAACCTGCCCAAAGAGGGTGCAAAGGAGGGTGGAAAAACAGTGAGTAGACCAAGTGATTAACTAAGGAAGAAGCCAATGCCATAGGAAAACCTGATGATTTTGCCCTCATGGGCACATCCAGAAGTACATGCACGTGTGGTATGTGGTGCCCCAGGCCCCATCTGCGGCACCACAAACTGTAGGCACCACATATGCAGGTGATTGCTACTGCACTAATTTACAGCACGGGGGGGGGGGTTGACGACTCTGGGAGATCCCCATGTCAAAAAAAGCCTGTGCCTGAAAAAGCAGGGTGGCACAAATGGTGGCTATATGCGCCACCCAAAACCAGAGCCTGGCTAGCCAAATCCATGCTCTGGCTGCTGGCCAGGCTCTGCGTGCAGGATCACTGCCACTGGAGCCCCAAAAAGCCCCCAGGATTCCAGGTAAGGCTGCTGGAGCCAGCCTAGGTGCTGGTCCCAGCCTCTCCTACCCCCCTGGGGCAACTTGCCATGTACTAGAGCACATGTGCATGAGCAGTCCTTGAAGACAAGTAGCAGCACAACTATGTGCCACTGCTATATGTTCCCAGGGAAACATGTGCATGTCATCTGGACGTGCCCCATTTGTCCAAAGGAACATGTGTCACTCTTGGTGTAGGACTAAGTGTTCTATCACGTGTCAGGTGAAGGACTACCTCACTCTACATGATTTAAACCATTCTTGCATCCAAGTCCTTTGAGATCTACAGTATCATTTCAACAACAACAGTAAAAGTATCTTAGTGAATTAAGCCACACAGAAGGCATTTTCTATGCAGTGTGATGCAGGGAAGGAAAAAAGGCCCTCACCACATTCAAGCATTAGTCGTTACAGAAAGTACATCAATTACTAAGCAGAAACAGTTCTGGGGACAATCACTACTAAGTTCAGATGGAAAAGGAATAGGTTAATACCATCAAGTTAACTCTACCATTTCAGAAAACTGTAGGACATGCCAAACCAGTCTCTGTAAAGAAGCTTGTAGGAGGTGATGCAAGGTCCTTTTTCCCTTCCCAACACTCTTCAGTGGTGATGGAATCTGCCCTTCAGATTAGTGAGATATTCACTTTGAATCTGCAGTTACAACATTTATAAATCAGGATTGTATGTTGAGCTATGAACTCTAACAGGCATTTAAATTGCCACATTGTGTCCAGTATCACTGCATCACATGCAGTATCATTCTAAGCATGCCTATATATATGGTTGACATTCATCTAAAAAGATTTTTTTCCAGAAATATAGTAGAATTTTGAGAGACAGATAGGGTCTATCACAGATTTCATGCAAAATTACTATGAGATGAAAATGTCTATAGCTACAAATACCTGGTTTTAATTCACAATGCAAAGTGTTCACAATTTTGCTGCCTCAACTACTCTACGACATTTACACAGGATATTAAAAGCTACCAAATCAGAATCACAAATTTGACTTAAAAGAAGTCAAATTCCTCAAGTACTTATATACCATCCTCTTTAAAGTCATATCTAATAATCTGCCCTCACCCTAGTTCATAGTCAACAACTATTCTGGGTAAACACATCCTGTTATTCTTTTGTTCCACTTACATAAATCAAGAATCAGCTAGCCAAAGCTGAATTAAAGGATATTATAACAATGACAACAGTGCTTTAGTTATCAGAAACACAAGAGACTATCCACTGGAGTTATTATGAATTAAGATCTTTACAACAATTATATATTCATTACAGGAATTGAGAAGCAGGAAGTGGGCTGTTGTGTCTCCTTTGCAGACAAAAACATGCCTTTCACTTCGACAACCTAGGCTTTAATAAGCCATATAAATCAGTAAAGTATTTGCTTTTTCATACAAGTCAAAGAACATCCTTGACATTTTCCATTTAAAGAAAAAAATACTGTTCTGCTTCTTTCAAATTTGAATACAGCTCTTCTGCACTGGGATGCTCAGTAACCCAAAAATTAGATATGGCAGTGTTTTCTAACTTTTGGGGGTTATGCCCCACAGCAGTCAAATAAGCCACTCTTGGCTGAAGTAGGGGGCACAAGTCCCCCCTAAGAACTTTGTCTACAACCTGCCCAGGGGTGCACTATGCAATTTGAGAAATGGTGACTTAGTGTCACAATACTTCACACTGAAAGTGGTAAATAAGTGGCATTTACTCAAGTGTTAAACAGTTTATACACCTCACATGATAAGAGAATGTTTCAAAGAAAAAAAAAACTGACCGACTGATCCACCTCTTCCATTAAGGTAATTAAGGGGAAGAGTTGAACATGCTCTTTAAATTTCCCCTCAGGCAGTCCCCAGGAAAAAATACTAACATTGCTTGGTGTTTAAAATTAAAATGGTAGAATCTATGACAACAGATGTCTTCTTTGTACACCATAAAGAAACAAAAAGGTCACTGGGTCAATTTTTTAATAAGTCTTAATAGATTACACCAAAACCTGAAAGCAGATGCACAGGTGACCCTAGCCACAATTCAACCAAATCCTCTTACTCTAGGGAGGAAGAAATAAAATATACGACTTAAACAGTGGTGCCCAACATTTCAGCACCACAAGCTGGGTGAGCAGTACCAGGACAGTCTGTAGCTCGGCCACAGGCCTGATCCCACTGAGCAGAGCTTGGAATTTGGCAATGAAGGAGCAGTGACTGTGTTAAGTGCCTCTGTTCCACCACTGCCAAATTTCCAGACCCACAGGGAGCCCCATAGGCCAGATGACATAGCTTCGCAAGGCAGACCCAATACTGAAAAAGTGTAAGTTTTCATGGCACACTTCCATCACTCTCCTGACACACTAATGTGCTGCAGACTACTTTGTGAATCACTGAGTTAATGTGGGCACTGCCATGATTTAACCACTCCCAGGCTACATGTGGCATGTATGTCACCATTTGGACAGCCCTGCTCTGACCATAGCTGACAACTGGTGTCAGCCAGGAGTTCAACTGAATCACCATTAAAAGTGGTGGGATTTTTTTTTTTTTATTTCACCACAGAAGAGATGGCTACTGAGACCTTGTTTACACAAAGGATTTCTGTTAATTTTTCCACCTTTTGAAGTACTACTACAGCAACACATTTTTAAAATGATACTCGTGTCTACAATGAACACAGCTAAACAATACATGGCATACAAGTGGCTACCTGGAGCCTTCCTTATACTATAGCTCAATTGCTAAAGGAAAACTTACCAAAAAGCTCCGAAGTAGATTCAACCTAACCTTAAGAAGCCTCCCACTAACCACGTGACATGTGGGTCAAATGACATCTCATTCCATAAAACTGAGAGAGAACTCAGAGCACAGGACAAAGTAAAACAAAGTCAAACTAAAAACTCAGGTGAGGGAGTTAAAAAAAAAATAATGCTATGTTAGGTATAATTTGGCAAGAAGTCCTCTACTTAAAAAAAAAAAAAAAAAAAGGTGCAATTTCAAGTTAGAGACTTTGGGTCTAAGTCTTGGCATCAGACACCTTTGAGGTAAACAGACTGCTCCAACTTCTATTTGAGCCTAATTTGCATAAAATGAACTAGAGGTGCACCGATACATCAGTCCGATATCGACTCGGCACCAACACAAAGAAAATTGGCCCCATGCAGCTGATAACTTGGCCAATAAACGCCCATGAGTGCGCACAGCCGCAGAGCAGCATGCAGGCAGCAAGGAGCAGAGCTGTGTACAATTGATAAGTCTGGTGTGGTGGAAGGGGAGGGGGGAAAGAAGGGCATGGGGGGCAGAGGTTGGGTAGGGCAGGTGCGGGATGGAGCCGCAGATCGTCTGGGGGAGGTACATGTGCCCCCCGATCTGTGCCGGCAGGGTAAGCGGGCTGCAGCTGCAGGCTGGAATGGGTTGCGCCAGACTCGTCTCAGTGGGGGTTGGGCTCAGGTGGGCGGCAACAGCGCTGGAGGGGGCTATGAGGGAGGGCTACAGCTACCCAAATTTTGCTGTAGCCACCTTCCAGCACTGCCACCACCCACCCTGGGCACAGACCCCACCAAGAAGAGCCCTGTGCAGCCCTGGCTCCAGCCCAACCACCCCACCTTGTGCAGGTCCAGGGGTACACGTTCCCTACCCCACATAGCCTCCCGAGTTGCGTGTAACAGTAGGAACCCCCCCCCCCAGATGAACCATGGCTCTGTCCTGTACCCTGCCCCACATAGCTGGGCAGCATCTGCCCCTACCCTACAGCCTCCTTCACCATGGGAGGCGTTGACACCCCCTCCCCTCCCCATGCCCTTTCCACCACAACAGACTTACTAGCTGCACGCAACTATATCAGAAATTGGATTGGTATCAGCTGATGCGGCGCCTTACAAATTGGCTATTGATATCAGCCCCCAAAATCTCCATCAGAGCACCTCTAAAATGAACTTTCCCACCCAGGAGAACTTATAACATCTTTCAATTCTCATGTGCAATATGAAGTTTCACTTCTACCTAGGAGAAATTTTACAGTCATTGCATTCTCACAAGGAAGGGTGCATGAACCTGAAAGCTTGCAAATAAAGGGGTTTTTTTTGCGACTATCTAGTTGGTCTAATAAAGCATATTGCCTCTACCAAGAGTTCTAACTTCATTTGAAGGAAAGCCCTTCTAATAAGAGTTGCCCTTTTGTACTATTCTGAAATAATTCTTCTGTAATGGATCCTAAGAAAAAATGCCATCCCTACGCTCCCTGAAGGCCTCTCTACCCAGACCTGAGTTTGCTTAGCTTGCAAGCTATGAACAAGCTATGACACTACTGACAGCTTTCCTGTTGGTTCACAGAGTAATGGTAATGTCAATATTACCTAGGTTGGTTACCTTTTACCTGCTTATGACTTCCTCACCTATAAGAAAGACAAGAGCTTTTTCAAAATAAGTACAAGTATTTTCTGACTGTCCACATAACACAGAAGTGGACTGAATAAACATCAAGCATAACAGCACTGAGGAGATCACAGGACTGGAGTTGAAAATAAAAGAAATTAACTGCCTCAGGGTTAGACAAAGAAGGAGCTGGAAAGAAAAGAATTATTCTGCTAATAAGAAGTAAAGGAAACCTAGCTGATATCAGCTATAGAAATAATGAACTGAGAAGCTTGATCTCCGTTTAACAGGTCCCTGGAAAAAGAACATAGGGGTTTTCTTGTTTTTTCAGGGAGTGGAGGGGGGAGGCAACAGAGACACTTTAGCTTGCTGGCAACAGACCAAATAAGCATAAACCAAACGGCCTAGAAGCGTGTGCTAAAGAATATAAGGAAGTTAGATGAGAAGACTTTCCAGAACTCACAAAGCCAGATGTTCACAAAAAAAATCCTGTGGGACTTGCAACAGCTTTCAGTTAAGGGCTATCCTCTGGAAAGCAAAAACAAGATCTAAAAACATGAAAAATATGGAAGCAGGAAGTGTATTTTTGTTCACAAGTGCCTATTACTAGTTTGATCCCTGAAATGAAACAGGGAAAGGCCAAAAGTTGGCAGCCTAAGCACCGTCTAGGAATGCTAAACTCAATTTCTATTTTCAGGATCCTTAAACCCTCTGAGAACAGCAGACAAACAGAAGTGTTTTTATTTAAAAGAAATCAGGAAAGGCTGGCAACATAACAATTTTGGCTTATGGTTTTTTTTTAACTACATATACAATTTCATTTTATTATTCCCCCCCTAAGATCTTCCAATAGAAAGGAAGGTAAGTATTCTTGAAAAGAGATTTCTTGTCATTCTGCACGAGCTGCTTTGTAGCCCCTAGAAATGGTCTTTTCTAGTTCTGTAAAATGACAATACTTTTATCTTGCAAAGTATAAAATCTCAAATGTGAATATAGAAGTGAAAAGTTGTTCCTAAGTATAAAATGTTAGTTACAAAAGTTGAGCACTGAGGTAATACAGCTACCTCCTTCTTCAGTTTTTAGGAGAGGCCTGTTTTATGGCTGCTTTTAGAACATGCTGAACCTATTAGGATGGAAGATGCAAGATGACTGAAGTGACTCAACAAGAGCAAGTTCTTGACCCAAAAAATAATCTTAAACAGCTCTCAATGTCAATGAAGGTGAACTTTTGCTGGTCCCCTGAAGAAAGTCCCACAGTCAAGAACACTTGTCCCAGCATTCACATTTATAGGGGGGAAAGGAGGGGGAAATCAACAGAATCACCACTACCTTTGTAGGCAGAGGCAGTCCAAGACTTAGAACAGCACTCTGACATAGGTAAGCCTTGAGCACATTTAATAAACTCAGTTACCAACCACTTCACTGTCCAGCCCTGACTCTTCCTTTGTGCATTAGCTAATGCTCCCAAGTGATTTTATTTTTAAATGGCTACAGGCAAGGAACAGTGTAAAAGGAAGTCAGTCTTGTAGGTGGGTTATGCACTTTAAAGTAATTCCTTTCTTTAGCTCAACGTTTAACTGGAATGAGACATTACTCCATATGATTTCTTACGCTATTGTGTTATACCTTAGCAAGAGAATGATTTGTTCATTTGAGTTTCTCTTGTAAACTGTTTACTGAAACATTAAGTAAATACAAGAAGAAAAAAAGACGAAGGTTTTGGAAACCACAGATACTGAATACAGAAAGGAACACTAAAAAAGATTATAAAATATGCAATGCTCATTATTCAAAAGCTAAGAATTTCCAACATTAAAATAGCCTGTGCAACTTTATTTTTGTTCTCCAGCACACATGAATTATTATAATATTTAATGACATGATAACGTTACTTCTTCAGCAAGACCCCTGCTTTAAATAGCACACAGCATGAATAATACTTAATGAACAAGCTAGACAATATTGTTTTCTCCTCATTGTTCAAAGCATGGCCCCAAGCCTTATTTAATGCACTTTATTCAAACCCTCTTTTGAATATGGAATTATTTACCTTACAGGATTATTTACCTGGTGCTCATCATTTTACCACATTTCACAAATGTTAATTTCATCTTTGTGAAACCCTGTCCAGTGAGGAGGTGATATTAACGCTATTTTAGAAGATGAGGAATTGAGCACTGGAAGTTAAGTTTAAGAAGTAGAGGTGCACCGATAAAGATTTTCTTGACTGATACTAATTAAACCAGCCATATCAGCTGATACCTATCCAATAGCTGATTTACATGAATGCAGCCCGGCAGCTTGGAGAGCACACCCTGCCAGTAAGTCTGCAGGGGGTAAGGGGTGCAGAGGAGGCAAATCAAGGCTCCCACAGTGAGGCAAGAAGTGGGGCTGGGGCAGAGGCAGGCACTACCCAGCTGGGGCAGTAGATGTGATCTGGGTGCCAGGAGCAAGACAGAGCTGCAGGCAGTGAAGGGGATGGGGAGGAAGGCAGTTCCCCACTGCTGTGCACACCCCCAAGGGAGGCATGGAGGACACATGTCCCCTCCAGATGCGTGTGAAGGGTGAGGGTGGGCTGCCCACTGCGGGCTTGGGGCCAGCTGCACCTCCCTCTTCCTGGCAGGGGGCTGGGCCAGGGCTGTGCTGGGGGGTGTGGGGGGTGCAGGGGTGGGGCAGGCTCAGCTGCAGCAAAGCAGAGTGCCCAGAGCAATGGAGGCATTGGGGGAAAAGTTGGGTTGCAGGGCTATAGCTACCCCAAAATTCCCTGTAGCCCCCCTCCCCCAAGAAGCCACCCCACCCAGTGCTGCCACTCACCCTGCACAGCTGAGCCCACCCTGCCCCAAGCACAGCCCCAGCCCAGCCCAGCCACCCCGCCCCTCCCCTGCCCCACAGAGAAGAGGCTAGTGCAGCTCCTGGCCTTGAGCCCACAGCAGGCGGTCCACCCTCACCCTGTGCACATGTCTCCCTCAGGGGTGCATGCAGTGGTGGGAAGCCACTCCCCCTTCCCACTGTGACCCCTGGACGAGCTGCCTGCAACTGTCACATGTCCTGCTCTGGGGCCCCATTCACTGCCCTGGCTGGGCAGCACTTGCCCCAGCCCCACTCCCTCCCTCACCATGGGGGCCTTGATCTGTGCCCCCCACACCCCAACCCCCCACAACAGACTTACCAGCTGGACACTGTGCTCCATGCTGCCGGGCTGTGCTCCTGGCCATCTGCATGCTGCACTGTGGCTGTTTGCATGCACAGGGGTTTTATCCGCAACATTACTGGCCACATCAGCCAAGAAATGTTGATTGCCAATAATGTTAATTTTCCTGCTATCGGTGCCAATCCAGTATGCAACTGATGCATCAGTGCACCTCTAATAAGAAGTATCCACTAATTTGGACTGCCCAATTCATAGCACTTGATATATTCAAAGTACAGCCCTTTGTGTTGAGCACATAGCGTTACTGAAAGTTAAGACTTCAGGGTTGTAAGTCAAACACACAGAAAATGAGATACATGATATTGGTAAACATCTACAAGAAGTCTGATGTAAATTACATGCTTCTAACCACATAAGCAATCTGCAGCAAAGGCAGAAACAGAATCCAATATGCCAACACAGCATTCAACTGCCTTAAACATAAAGATATCCTTTCTCTTAAGAGGAAAGGCAGGTGCCTGCCAGCACTGGGAGAAGGTGGCCAGGGTGGGGGGGGGGCATGTGGGTTAGGAACCAACAGGGCCAGGGGGGGTGTGGGTTGGGACAAGCCAGTGATCTTTGCAAATGGGTCTCAGTATGAAAAAAGGTTGAGAACCACTGATCTAGAGCACTGTGTCCAGTTTTGACCCCCTGACTTCAAGCATATATTAAAAAGCCAAGTGGAGAGCAACAATGATTAGAGGTCTGGGAAACACGAAGACAGGCTAAAGACAACAGGTGTATTTGGTTTGGAGAAGAGAAGACTGAGCGGGGACTTGACAGCAGTCTTCAGCTACCTGAAGGGTTATTATGAAGATGATTGAAATAGGCTATTCTCAGTGACTATAAGGGAAAAGACTAGAAGCAATGGCCTCAAACTGCAGCAGAGGAAATTTAGATGGTAGATTTGGAAGACCTTCCTCATTATGAGGGTGGTTAACTATTGGCACAGGCTACCTAGAGAGTAATGGAATCTCTATGCCTGAAAATGTTTAAGATCAGGTTAGGCAGACACTTGGCTGGGATGGCTTAGCCAGTAGCTAGACTAGATTATCTCCTGAGGTCCCTCCTAGCCCTACTTTCCTCTGACTCTCCCTCTCTCCCATCTCCTCATCTGATATCAGTTACCTTTTCTTTCCTCCTCACCCACAGTCACTTGCCTCCTACTCTCCCTCACCACATTTACTTTGTTTCCTAGTATCAGACCTCACCACTACCAGCCCTAGTCTCCTCGAGCTCCCACACATGCTACCATCCAACTCCTTAACCTAAATTATTTCTTTCCCCTTTCACAGTCCAGCTTTTGTCCCTTCTACATTATAGCCATACAGACAGTTTCCATTCTTCCAGGTATCCAGGCAGCAAGGCAGAAGAAAGTGAGTCATAAGCAAATCCCTTGACCAGGGTTGGAACATGCTTATTCTCCATGGGGAGAGCACACAGACAATGACATATCGAAGGTGTGAAAGGGTAAGCAAAGAATCTTCAGGCTCCTGCCCCACAGCTGCCTCCTGGTCCAGGGACCAGTGAGGCTTCCACACAGGCGGGGCCGCCTGGCTTGGTTCCTGGGGCCGGGGGGTGGGGATGTGGGAGCAGGGGCTTCTCTCACCTGTCCCACCTGTGCCAGGGTTGTGGCACTGGAGGGTCAGGTGAGAGAGCTCCAGGCGGAGGTGAGCAGGCTCCGGGGGATCAGGGCCATGGAGGATGAGACTGATGGGTACTTTCTGTCTTTGCAGGGCCCGTCCCCTCAAGCTGTCACCACCCAGGAGTCTGCAGGAGATGAATGGAGGATGGTCACCTCCAGGGCCAGGCAGTGTCGCAGGTGGCGCGCAGCTGCATTAACTGTCACCCTAGTACAACTGGGGAACAGATATGTGGCCCTGGCAGCACTAGAGGAGACTGTGTGTGAGGAAGGGAGGAAGCCATGCTCTCATCCAACAAGCCGGCATCTGTACCACCTGAGCATCATCCAGTGCCCCAGAGGAAGAGACGGCGGGTCATCGTCATAAGGGACTCCCTCCTCAGAGGAACGGAGGGACCCATCCGCTGCACAGACCCCAATGTGAGAGAAGCATACCGTCTCTCAGGAGCCAAGATTGGGGACATCACAAGGAAGATCACTGACCTCATCTGGCCTTCCGACTACTATCCTATGGTCCTCATCCACATGGGAACCTATGATATGGCCCGGAGTAGTCTGGACCAGATCACGGATGACTACGTGGTTCTGGGGCCCATGCTTAGAGAGTTGGGGGCCCAGGTGGTCTTTTCATCCCTCCTCCCGGTAAGTGAAGGCCATCAGTGGCAAAGCACCTGCATCTGTGAGATGAACTGGCGCCTCTGGCGTTGGTGTCATCATGCCGGATTTGGCTTCCTGGACCACGACCCGCACTTCAGAGCAGAGGGCGTCCTGGGGTGTGATGGTCTCCATCTCTCCCCCAAAGGTAAGAGGTTTTTTTTTTACAGGCTAGTTGACTTCCTCCGGCAGGCTTTAAACTAAGTTCATTGGGGGATGGGGATCCACAGGAGCAAGAGATAAATCAACCAGGTGTAGGACCTGCCCAGGTAAGGGCTCGGGTATATACCTAGGAACCAGTTGCGCCTCAGGAAGAGGAGGTGCCCAGGGCTCCCACAGGGGGATTAAGGTGTCTCTTCACTAATGCAAGAAGCATGGGGAACAAGCAGGAGGAGCTTGCTCTCCTGCTTGCAAGTAGTTAAAATCAACCTGGTTGGCCTAGTGGAGACATGGCGGGATGAAACTTATGACTGGGCAGTAGACATAGAGGGCTATAGGATGTTTAGAAGAGACAGGAAGTGGAAAAAGGGTGGGGGGTGGTTGTGCAGACTGTTCCAGACCTTGGGGGCTCGGACAGTAAAGAAATTCTTCCTTATGTCCAGCCTGAAACGGTCTTGCAGGAGTTTGTGACCATTCGACCTAGTCATCCCTTGGGGCGCTCTGGTGAACAAACGTTCCCCCAGATCCTGGTGGTCACCCCTGATAAACTTATAGGTGGCCATCAGATCACCCCTGAGCCTACGCTTTTCCAGGCTAAAGAGTCCCATGTCTCTCAGCCTGTCATCGTAAGATCTGTTTTCCTGACCTCTGATCATGCACGTGGCTCTCCTCTGGACTCTCTCAAGCTTCTCCACATCCTTTTTGAATTGTGGAGCCCAAACCTAGACGCAGTACTCCAGCTGCGGCCTCACCAAGGCCGAGTACGAGGGGAGAATGACGTCCCGGGATTTGCTCGAGAAGCATCTATGGATGCACGCCAGCCTTTTGGTCGCTTTACTAGCCGCAGCATCGCATTGCAGGCTCATGTTCATCTTGTGGTCAATGATGACCCCCAAGTCTTTTTCTTCTATAGTGCTAACCAACGTAGCACTGCCGAGCCTATAAGGGTGCTGCAGGTTTTTCCTCCCAAGGTGGAGAACCTTGCATTTTTCGGTGTTAAACACCATCAGGTTCTCGTCTGCCCATTTGCTGAGCTTGTCCAGGTCAGCCTGGATCACCCGCCTATCTTCTGGCGTGGATGCTTTGCCCCAAAGTTTGGTGTCATCGGCGAACTTAGCCAGTCCACTCCCGACTCCAATGTCCACATCGTTAATGAAGATGTTGAACAGTATGGGTCCCAGGACAGAGCCTTGAGGGACCCCACTGATCACAGGGCACCATGATGAGTGACTGCCATCAAACACAACCCTCTGGGTACGACCACGAAGCCAATTTCCCAGCCAGCAGATCATGGTGGAGCCAAGACCACAACTGGCCAGTTTGGCCAAGAGGTGATCGTGGGATACCAGATCAAAAGCTTTTTTGAAGTCAAGATATATGACGTCAATCTCTTCTCCCTCGTCCAGGTGATAGGTCACCTGGTCATAGAAGGAAATGAGATTGGTCAAACAAGACCTATCCGCAACAAACCCGTGCTGGCTGTCCCTTAGAATGTTAGCCTGGGCCAGTCCCTCAAGGATGGCCTCCTTAATAAACTTTTCTAGGATCTTCCCCAGGATACAAGTCAGGCTAACGGGCCTGTAGTTAGCCGGATCCGCTCTCCTCCCTTTCTTGAAGATCGGCACCACATTGGCCTTCTTCCAGTCTTCGGGCACTACACCAGAGCGCCAGGAGTTTTCAAAGATCCGTGCCAGGGGCTGGGCTATGACGCTCGCCAGCTCCTTGAGTACCCTGGGGTGCAGATTATCAGGGCCAGCTGACTTGAAGGTATCCAGCTTCTCAAGGTGTTCCTTCACCAGGTCAGCATTGATGGAGGGTAGGGGATCCCCCTCACCCAGATCTCCCTGTCCCATAGCAGGCATGGGCATCCTGTGTGACTGATGAAAGACTGACGCAAAGTACCTATTTAATAGGTTGGCTTTTTCCTGGGCATCAGTTGTCCCATCTGGTTTAGCAGGGGTCCAACATTGCCCTTGCTTTTCCTCTGGCTCCCCACATATCTGAAAAAGGACTTTTTGTTGTCCTTGATGCCTGAAGCTAGTTGGAGTTCAGTTGCAGCCTTGGCTTTCCTGGTTTGGTCCTTGCAGGACCGGACCAGCGTGGAGTAATCCTCCTTGGAGGTGAATCCCGTCCTCCATCCTTTGTAGGCTTTCCTTTTTAGCCACAGTAGGTCCGCTAGGTCTCTGGAGAGCCAGGGGGGCTGCTGTGCCTTCTTGCTGCCTTTCCTCCGTGTTGGAATAGATTTAGCTTGTGCATTGAGGATCGCTTCCTTGAGAAGCAACCACTCTTCTTGAACTCCCATCTCCCTGGGGTCATGGTCCCTGAGGGCCTGACCGACAAGCCTCTTCAGCTTGTCAAAGTCAGCTTTTCTGAAGTCAAGGACTTCTGTGTTGCTGACTGACTTGCCAGCTTTACGGCGGATGGTGAAGGTGATCAGCTCGTGGTCGCTGTCACCCAACTTCCCATCGATCACTAGGTCGCTGATTAGGTCGTCCCCCGTAGCCAGTACCAAGTCAAGCGGCGCTTTGCCTCTCGTTGGCCCATAGACTTCTTGAGTCAGGTAGAGGTCATCCACGCACGAGAGAAAGCTTTGCGCCCGCTCAGATTTAGCTGAGCGATCTTCCCACGAGATGTCCGGGTAATTGAAGTCACCCATGACAACCAAGGTCCTGGAATGGGACCAGAAGAAGGCTTAACTGAGACCCTGCGGGTCAAACTTCAAGGAGAGGAGGGGGAAAGGGATCTGGTGGTAGGGGTTTACTACAGGCCACCACGTCAGGAGGAAGAGCTGGATCTGGAATTCTCCAGGCAGCTGGGGGAGGCCTTGCGTGCAAAGGATGTTGTGGTCATGGGGGATATGAATTACCCTGACATCAACTGGGAGGAGCAGTCGGCCAGGTCTAGCCACTCACAAAGGTTCCTGACTTGCCTACAGGACCTACACCTTGTGCAGGAGGTATTTGTCCCCACTAGGGAAAACTCCATACTGGATCTGGTGTTAGCCTCTGGGGACGACCTGGTAGGAGAAGTGCTAGTACAAGGGAGGCTAGGGGACAGTGATCATAAAATGATTCAGTTTGCTAGTCAGAGAAAGGTAGGGAGGGTAACTAGCACAGCACAAATCCTTGACTTTAGGAAAGCCAACTTCGATGTGCTCAGGGCAGTAGTAAGGGAGGCACTCAGAGCCCAGGGTGTAGCTAGTATGGGGGTCCAGGAAAGGTGGTCCTTCCTCAAGAAGGCTATCCTTGGGGTGCAGCAGGACAGAATTCCTCTGCACAGGAAGGTGGGAAAAGGGTCCAAGAAACCTTCATGGCTTAGCGTGGATATCCAGGCTGGCCTGAAGGCAAAAAAAAAAAAGTGTACTGGTGGTGGAAGCAGGGGGCAGGGACCAAGGAGGAGTACACCTCCCTGACCCAAGCTTGTAGGGATTTGGTGAGGAAGGCTAAAGCAGCACTGGAGCTTAGATTAGCTTCTGGAGTTAAGGATAACAAAAAGTCCTTTTTCAAGTACATAGGCAGCAAGAAGAAGTCTCAGGGTAACACTGGACCCCTACGAGGAGGGGCAGGGCAGTTGGTGACGGACGCACGAGAGAAGGCAGAACTCTTTAACAAGTTCTTTGTCTCTGTGTTCCTGTCGCTGACAATGGGGTGCTCCCAGATGACAGCGCAGAGAAGCCCGAGAAGGATGCGAGTCCCCAACTGTTAATTCAGACCTAGTTAAGGACTACCTGGAGGGATTAGATGTGCCCAAGCCAGCAGGCCCAGATGACCTTCATTCACTGGTGCTGAGGAAATTGGCTGGTGTCATTGCAGAGCCATTGGCACGGCTGTTCGAGGACTCCTGGTGCCCTAAGGACTGGAAAAGGCCCAATGTGGTCCCTATTTTCAAGAAGGGGAGGAAGGAAGAGCCTGGCAATTTCAGGCCAGTCAGCCTCACTTCTATCCTGGGGAAGGTCTTTGAAAAAATTATCAAGGGCCACAGAGAGCCCTGCAGGGGAAGTGATGTTGAGGGGTAACCAGCATGGGTTCGTGCAAAGCTGATCCTGCCCAACTAACCCGGTCTCTTTCTAAGACCAGGTAACAAAGAGCTTAGATGGGAAGGAGGAAGTTGATGTCATCTTCTTGGACTTCCAGAAGGCCTTTGATACAGTGTCCCACCCAATTCTGGTGGGAAAGCTGAGGGACTACGGCACTGACAAATGCACAGTCACATGGGTGGCAAACTGGCTCCAGGGGTGAACCCAGAGGGTGGTGGTGGATGGGTTGATGTCGACCTGGGAGGGTGTGGGCAGCGGAGTCTCCCAGGGCTCAGTCCTTGGGCCAGTGCTGTTCAACATCTTCATTAGTGACCTGGACGAGGGTGTGGAAAGCACCCTGTTCAAGTTCGCTGATGTGGGGTAAAGCTGTGGGGTAAAGCGAATATACCAGCAGGCAGGGACCGCATCCAGGCAGACCTGGATACGTTGGAGAAGTGGGCGGATCTGAACAGGATGCGGTTCAACAAGGACAAGTGCAGAGTGCTGCACCTGGGGCGAGGGACCGAGCATTATCGTTATAGGTTAGGGGCTGACCCTCTCAGCAGCACAGAGGCAGAGAGGGATCTTAGAGTCAGGATTGACTCCACGATGAATACGAGTCGCCAATGCGACGAAGCAATAGGCAGAGCCAACCGCACCCTGTCATACATCAACAGGGGCATCACTAACAGGTCCAGAGAGGTTTTGCTCCCACTCTACGTGGTGCTGGTCAGGCCACAGCTGGAGTACTGAGTCCAGTTCTGGGCATCGCACCTGAAGAAGGACGTGGAAAACCTGGAGACGGTCCAGAGGAGGGCCACTCGTATGGTTGAGGGCCTCTGTGGCCAGCCCTATGAGGAGAGGCTGAGGGACCTGAATCTCTTCAGTCTCCGCAAGAGGAGATTGAGGGGGGATCTTGTGGCTGCCTACAACCTTATCAGGGGCCAGCAGCAGGGACTCGGGGACAGTCTGTTCACCAGGGCCCCCCTTGGAGTCACCAGGAACAATGGCCACAAGCTGAAGGAGGATAGGTTTAGGTTAGATATTAGGAAGAACTACTTCACTGTAAGGGTGGCCAGAGCCTGGAATAGGTGGTGCTCTCACCTTCCCTGGAAATCTTCAAGAGGAGACTGGACAGGCACCTGGCTGGGGTCTTATGACCCCTGCCACCCGCAGTGCTCCTTCCTGCCCATGGTAGGGGGTCAGACTCGGTGATCTGTCTAGGTCCCTTCCGACTCACTGATTCTATGATTCTATATTTTCTTCTGCTTAAAAAAAGTAATCAAAGTCTGAGTACACAGTGCACTTCCCAAAGCTTGTCATTTTATCATATTTGGAAGTATTTTCTTAGGGACAGTAAAAGATACCTAGCACAAAGGCCATCCAAATTTTGAATCTGCTCCAAAGCACAGGGACACTTCCACTGTCCAAAGCACCTCAAAATATACTATTGGTAAAATAAATTTTTCTTCAGCTTGATCTTGCACAGTTTTGACTTAACTCTTCTTATACTGATATACGAAATCTATTTTTCCACTGGGAGCATGGTAAAACATTCATCCAAGTGGTTAGTAAGCTCAGTTTTAAGCAACTTAAAACAGTGTAACAGGTAGGGCAAAGTAAACGTAAGAGGTAGTGCTACCAGCTAACAGAATCCCAACCCAGTGGGATTTCTAAGTCTTACAGACACTCAAGGCTACGGAGACTTCCCCAGAAACCGCACACATTTAGAAACCAGACAACTACCACAGTAAACTAAAGCTAACACTTAAACTTTCTGAAAATTACACACTCCTTCAAAGCACAGAAGGCTAGCCCATTTACACAGGCCTGTATCAACAGGATAACAGAAGAGCATTCATTATTCTTGTCACTCTTGGGCAAAGAAAGCATCCTGCAAGGCAACATATCCTGTTGGGTCTCAAACAGCCTTGTAGACACCCCCACAGAACAATTTTCAAATGCAAAAATTAAGTCTCTTTGAATAAAGTTACCAAATTTCCTCTTTGTAACCTTGCATCTCCTCCCTGCTCACATGTAAGAGGAACCTTACATTACATACTTATCCTTACACCTGTGTACACCATGTAGCTACAGACTCCACTTCCAGTTTGCCCAGCACTCAAAGGCTTCCTCTTCCCTTTACTGAACGTAACAAAGAGAGTTACAAAGGTTTGTTGGGAGCTGGCCACGCAACAGGCTACCACAGCCCCTGCAGACAGCCAGCAGCTGCCCCAACAGGCTATCATCTAACCCCAGGGAAGTAAACGCTCACAGACTTGCTACACCACACGCCTGTGACGAGCACAGCGATTAGTCTTCATCAGAAAGGAAGAGGCAGACTCAGGACAGCAGGCGCGGAGCCTTGCGGAGAGAGGCGAAGGGCAAACTCCGACACCAGCCCTTGGACCCTGTCCAGGCAAGCCGGGCCCTCAGGCGGCGGGAGCCCCCGAGCCCACCCCGGCCACGGGCCGCCCCGCGCTTCCTCCTCAGCAGGCGATGAACAGGGGGAACTCAGGCGCTGCCTGAGCCCTGCCAGGAATAACCCGCGGGGGGGGGAGGAGGGGGGGGCACCTCGGGACCCAAGCCGCGCCCCGCCCCTGCGGCATCCCCGCTCGGCCCCGGCCCCGGCCCCGGCCCCTCGCTCGGCTGGGAGACACCGCCCCCCGGCAGGAGAGATCCACCCGCCTCCACCCACGAGGGACCCCGGGAGTGCAGCGGGCGGCCGCGCTCCCACATTGCGGCGGCTCCCTGGGGCCCGGCCTCACCTCGTCCCCCGCCAGCCCCAGCATCAGCGGCTCCACGGGAGAGGCCGCCATGGTGCCTCCGCGCTCGGCACTGCCGGGCACCGGGACCCTCTCGGCCCCGCCCGTCGCCGTGTTGGCCCCGCCCCTCCCGCGCGCAGCGCTGGCCCCGCCCCTTCCCAACGGCAGTCCCTCAGGGGCCTGCGGCGGGCGGAGCCTCGGGGGCAGGGGTTTCGTCGGGCGTCGAGTCTGTTGTTGCAGCAGCTACGTGACTGCGATAAAGCGCGCCGAGCGTCGCGGAGCCACGCATCCGTCCTCAGGCCTGAGCGCAGCGATGTAGGCCAGGGTAGAGCTCTGCCGTTATGGGAGAAGCTTCTCCCAGAGCTATATGGCTCTGGTAAATATGAACCCACCACAGTTGTATCGTGGGTCTTTTAATGTTTTTTTTTGGGGGGGGGTGACCTAAATAGTCGAGGGTTAAAATACAGAGCCACTTCCTTGCAAAAACTTCACACCTCCCAAAAAAGTTGGCCTGCCTAAAGTGTAGGGCCTTGGGCGGTCATCCAGTTTGCCCTCCCTGAAAGCTGCTGCTGTTATCTATCTCCCAAGAAAAGATCCCCAACTAGCCAACAAGCAGAAACTGTGTGTGGCGGGGTGGGAATGGTATGAAATACAAACATTTAGTACAGATGTAGTATAGACTGGGCTCAGGGAACAAAATGAGTGGCTGGATGGTGTAGTTGAAGTCAGACATAGTTTCCACCCCTCTCTCAAGCTATTTGAAAAGCCAGGTGCCCATTCAGTTTGGGTTGAACTGAAAGGGACTGTTTGGAGGGAGTCTGTCTTTAACATGGTTTCCTTAGCTCGTTTTGCATCTGTTCTTCATTCTGTTCTTTGAGGCTGTCTAAGGAGTTGCTTAAGGAATGTAGCTTTCTAACAGACAGGTTAACCAGGAAGCCAAAGAGGAACAATAGCAGGGAAGCCATTAATAATGTTTTTTTCTAGGGACTTTGACCCCTATACTTGCTAACATTCCAGCCTGAGCTGATTTTGTCAGAAAAAAACTACTGTACAAGTTGCCCATGTGGATGCCTTCCAACTGCTAGTTTGAGAATCCAGAGGAAAGACCACGACCTAGCATTTTGGTCCTAGCATTTCTGCACCGAGGACCAACCTGCTTCCGTTATCTTCTCCATCAACAGCAAGATTCCAGAGTCCAACAGGCCAAGCTGTTTCTATAACATTCTTGTTCCTAAAACTGCTTCCTGCCGCTATTGTTCTATGGCAAATTGCACACCCTGCAGTTTCTACAACTTGCAGGAGGAGCGTCTGTGTTTGCTGTTGCTTTTGTAGTTTAGCCATCTACTTTTGCTATGTACCTAGAACAGGGGTGGGCAAAATACAGCCGGCGGCTACAGTAGGGAGCACGAGCCACGGGGTGGGTTAGGGGCTGCTTTTCCCCCACACTCAGCACGAGCTTGTAACCTAGCCCCACTGCCAGCCTGGGCCCCACACTGGCTCTGGGCTCACCCATCGAAGCTGTACACAGTGGCAGCAGCTGCGGCCCCCACACTTGCTAGGCTGGGCTGAGCTGTGCTGCTCAAGCCTGCAAGCTTTGTGATGGCTCTCTGGGTCCTAGTTTCATAGTTGGTAGGGTTGGAAGGGACCTGAGCAGATCATCAAGTCTGATCCCCTGCCATGGGCAGGAAGGAATGCTGGGGTCAAATGATTATCTAGCCCCCTTTTGAAGACCCCTAGGGTAGGAGTGAGCACCGCTTCCCTTGGAAGTTGGTTCCAGATCCTAGCCGCCCTGACTGAAGTAGCGCGTCCTGATATCTAGCCTGAACCTACTCTCAGTCAACTTGTAGCCATTATTCCTAGTTACTCCTAGTGGTGCTTGGGGGAACAAGGACTCTCCCATTTCCCGCTGGTCCCCCTTGGTAAGTTTATAGATGGCCACCAGATCCCCTCTCAGCCTTCTCTTGTGGAGGCTGAACAGGTTCAGGTCCCATAACCTCTCATAGGGCCTGCCCTGCTGCCCCCTCACCATGTGAGTGGCCTACCTTTGGACCCTCTCAGTGCTGTCCACATCCCTCCTGAAGTGCAGCGCCCAGAACTGGACACTACTCCAACTGTGGCCTGACCAGTGTCTCACAGAGGGGGAGGATCACCTCCTTGGACCTGCTTGTGATGCATCTGTGGATGCATGACAAGGTGCGGTTAGCCTTACTGACCATGTCCTCACATTGGCAGCCCATCTTCACCTTGCAATCAATAATGACTCCCAAGATCCATTTCTGCCTTTGTGCTGACAAGAAGGGTGTTCCCCAGCCTTTAGGTATGCTGCTGGTTCTTCCTCCCTAGGTACAGTACCTTGCACTTGTCAGTATTGAATCCCATCTGTCCCAGGGATGCAGGGCTGACCAAAGGGGAAGCCTCAGTCAGAGGCAGACCCCAGGGGGAAGTAAGAATAGAAAAAAACCTACCTGTTGCAGGAGTCCAGGGTAGTGAGGAGGCATGCCAGGGAAAACCGCCCACGTGGTTTATCAGCCGAGTGATGTCAGGAAGAGACATCACCTGGCGAAGATAAAAACTGGCCCCGTAAGCGCGAGTGGGGGTGCGCGGAGCGTAGGAGCGGCGGGGAACTGCTGTGTGGGGTGTGCCCAGGCACCACATCCAACAGCTGCAGCGGCAGCAGAAGGAGCCACGGAGGATCTTTGTGCCAGGGAAGATGGGTGAAGATCAAAGGAGCTGGCAGGGAAGCTGGCAGCAGCAGTGGCAGAGGGAGCCACGAGGGATCTTCATACCGGGGAAGACTGGTGAAGATTAAAGGAGCTGGTACGAAGCCAGCAGCTGCATCGGCCGTAGTAGACGTTGGGGGAAATCCCTGCACCGGGAAAGACCGGTGGGGATCAGGCAACCTGGCAGGGGGGCAGCAGGTGCTGCAGTTTAGGGAAGAGGTGGATCCCGGAGGGGTCATATAGACCCCAGCCAGGGCGAAGGCGTGGACCCCAGCCCAGGGGACATGCCGGCATAGGGGTGAAGGGGGCATGGGACTTCCCCTCCATGGGTGCCTCTCTTTACTTTGCTTTTTCTTTTGCCTCTCACTTGTAGTGTTCCCTTTTTTGTTGTAGTTTCTATTGGTTTTTGTTACGCTGGGGCTCCCGCGGTGCAGGGCTGTGCCTCTCTTGGGTGCTTATAGGATCTCAGTGCGGGGGATGTCCCGGTTCCTGCTCAGAAAAATGGAGAGAAAGAATTTGTTAAAGAGGTCAGCTTTATCGTCTGGAGCAACCGCCAGGTTGCCAAGCATGTCCTGCAGGGGCCCCACATTACCTGGTGCCTTCTTTTTACTCCCTATGTATATAAAAAGGGACTTCTTGTTATCTTTGATCCTGGTCACCAGTCCTAGTTCTTCTCTGCCTTAGCCTTCCTAATAGTCCCTCTCCAGTCACAAGCAATGGACATATAATCCTCCTTGGTGATGGCCTCTCCCTTCCGTCGGATGTATGCCTCCTTTTTAGCTTTCAGACATTCCTGAATGCCTTTGGTGAGCCATGGGGGCTTTTGAGCACTCTTGCCCCCTTTGATTCACGTTGGGACTATCACCCTTTGGGCTCGGAGGATTGTCTCCTTAAGAAACGACCACTTGTCTCGAGCTCCCAACTCCCCTACCCTACAGGACCTCGGTGCCTCCCAGACTAATCTCCTTAACTCATTGAAATCAGCCCTCCTGAAGTCAATGGCTGCTGTCTTGATGCAGGCCTTTGACACCCTGCACTGGGTGGTGAATTCCAGTAGGCAATGATCACTATTGCCCAGGTAGGCGAGAACCCGCAGGTCCAGCAAAGCATTTTCTCTGGTGGGACTGTGCACCTCCTGGGTTAGGTGGAGGTCCTGTATCTTGGCAAGGAACCCACCTGAGCAGTCAGACCTGGTTGACTGCTCCTCCCAGCAGATGTCCGGGTAGTTTAGGTCGCCCATGATGACCATGTCCCTTGACTTAACTGCCTCCACAAGCTGGCCTGAGAATTCCTGGTCCAGCTCTTCCCCCGGTTGGTTGGTCAATAGTAGACACCCACCGTTAAGTCCCTTCCCCCCCCCCAACCCCCTTGTATTCTAACCCAGAGCACTTCAGTTTGCCCCTCCTCTGACCCATTGCTGTTTGTTGAGGACATGTGTTGCTCTCTGATTTACAGCACTACACCCCCACCTTTCCTCCCTGTTCTATCCTGCCTGTACAGTCTCGAGTCCTTGATGTTTACCACCCAATCATGAGTTGAATCCCACCAGATTTCAGTGAGCCACACTATGTCTGGGTTTGTGTTAGCTACCAGGAAGGCAAGTTCCTCCTGCTTCTTCCCCATACTACGAGCATTAGTGTAGAGGCATTTAAGTCCTCATAGGGGTGCATACACCACCTCCCTGATCCCAGGACTATCCGGCCCCTGTCACTTACCTGTGTACTTCTTATGCTCATCACCTGTCTTGGCTGGGAAGTGTCCTCGTGTCCCCCTGTGGCCCCATCCCCCTCCACTGCCACTGGCTCCAGCCAGCTCTGACAGGGAGCTGGGGCCAATAAATATTAATTTACTAAATGTTTTAGGGTTGCCGCGGGCCAGATAGAATGGCCTGACAGGCCAGATCCGGCCCATGGGCCATATTTTGTCTGGCTGTTCACTAGGCAGTGCCAACAGGAGCAGCTGGGGGAGCAGCTGGATGAGCCCCGGCTTGAGATGGCAGCCCTGGAAGAAGCCACAGCTCATCCAACTGCTTCCCTGGCTGCCCCCCTCCAGGGTAAGGCAGCAGTGCTGGCAGCCCTGGGAGAAGCTATGGGGCTGGGGGATCGAACCGGGAACTGGGCAATTGAACTGGGAGCTGGCGAGAGTGACTGGGGGCTTGGGGAATGAACAGGGGCTTCCCCCCAGCTCCCAGTTCAATTCCCCAGCTCCCGGTTTGATCCCTTAGCTCCCAATCATTCCTCCCAGCTCCCCTGGCTTTTCCCAGGGCTGCCAGTTCAAGCCATGGCTTATCCGGCTGCTCCCTTGGCTGCCCTCCCACTGGGGCGAAGCAGGAAGTGATGGCAGCACTGGGAAAAAGTGCAATGGGTGGGGGGAATGATTGGAAGCTGGGGGATCAAACTGGGAGCTGGGGGGAAGCCCCTATTTGTTCCCCCAGCCCCCAATCATTCCCCCCAGCTCCCGGTTCAATCCCCCCAAGTCCCTAATCATTCCCTCCAGCCCCCGCGGTTTCTCCTGGGGCTGTCAGCACTGCCTGTCTCGCCCCGGCGAGGGGACAGCCGGGGGACCTGCTGAACGAACTGTGGCTTCTCCCAGGGCTGCCAGTTCAAGCTGGGGCTTGTCCAACTGCTTCCCCAGCTGCTCCCACTTGCACTACCTGCCTGTATAGTCTATAGCCAAATAAGATTCAGCGCCAATATCTTCAGATTTGGATTTGGTCAAATTGAATGAGGACAGTGATTCAAATCACTGAATTGAATCACTGTCCCGTTGAATCCGAAGTGAATACTTTCCGCTTCACACAGGCCCATCACGTATCTTTGTACAGGGAGATTTGAATACACAGCAGTATTCTTAAGATCCAGACCCTAGCCAGCCAATCTCTGCAACTATAAAACCTAACAATTTGTTCTCCCTGCCTGCCAGTCAGCCATCAGCCGAAGGAAGCTCTCCTTTTGTGGTTCTCCTTTGTGCCTAACACCTTTGCAGGCATGAACGCCGTGTGCCCTTGGAGGTTGGGGGGCACAGCGAACTCCTGAAGGTGGTGGCAGCAGGAGTGTGGCAGCAGTGAGTGGGGGGCAGTGTTGGCAGTGCCTTTTTGCAGGGGGTGCACCACCGCACTCAGAGGGTGCACATGCCCCCACATACACCCCCTACACGTTGCCAGTGTTTGCAGGTGCTCTTAGGCTGAGCTAATTACACATCCCATTACATTAAAGTGTTGTTCTGTTCCCCACGCTTATTGTCATCTGTACAGGGCCAGGATTAAATTTGTATAGTTTTGGGGTATGAGCAGCATTCCCTTAACCAGGCATTTCATAAACTTAAGTTTTACACTTGCTATTTGCTTATTCTGGAAAGTTATGGGAAGCAGCAGCACTCCGAGACAACTTGAAATGCCATTTAACGAAGATTTTTCCTTATGAACAATCATTGTAGCTGTAAATTATTCTTTTTTTGGCAAGAACATAAAACTTCACACATTTACTTCCTGAGAGGCATAATTTCACAACACATTAGAAAGGATGAGTTTCTAGACCTGCTAAAAATTATAACAGGGCAAAAAGAAGATAAACTAAATTGAATAACAGAGGGACAGTGTCACTGTTGACAGGTCCAACATTAATGTCCCATAACTTCTAGTTTGCATGTTCTGTCCAGATGAAAAGAGGTATGAACTATCCAAAACAGACACAGCAACACAAGCCAAAATCCACAGTTAGGCAACCTATTACTAATGACGGTAGGGTTTGAATCTTGTTACAGAGACGTATATATGTGCTGAGAGAAACAGCAACAGTGTTCCTGAGATCTTATCATGGAATCATTTTTCTTACACAGTGCTGAGTGATGTTGTCATGATGATATCTGACTACAAAACCCATCCCTAAGCCAAGCCAGGAGATCCCTAACTGCCAGAACAGCTGTGGAACAAGAGGAACTGTCCCACTGCCCAGGGTAACTCCTCTGCTAGAAACTCTCCCAGATCCAAACTTAGATGTGGGGGGTGGGAAGAAAAGGAGCAGGGACCATTCCGCTTACTATTTGTTTGGGCTGCCTTACCTACCTCTGTCCTAAATGTAACCCCAGGAGTCCTACTAATCCCAAGGCAGCTTTAAATAGGATGACCATATGGGACCATGAAAAATCTGGGACACTATTCCCCCCACACACACATATCTTCCCAAGTCAGTGGTGCTACTACAGGCAGAGGTGGAGGTGGAGTAGCATGGTGCACTAGGCAGGTAGGCAGTAGCAGTAACAAATAAAATGTAACTAATTGCATTTTTTAACTTGAATTTGAATTGTACCATAGGTGCAAGGTGGGAAGGGAGGCAGCCAGGCCTAGCAGGACAGAGCTGGCCAGGGCCACAGACTCAGGGCAGAGCCCACAGCAATCCCCTCAAACATGGGGCCCTGGCAGCTGGGTGGGTAAGAGAGGAGGAAGAACCCTGCACTCTCCTCAGGGCAGGGGTCTGAGTCCCCCGACTCCATCCCTTGGGAAGCCCTGCCCTTACCTGGGCTCTGTGTGGCCGTGGCCATGGTTGCTCCCTGATCCTGACTACTGGGCTGCAGGCAGGTGAACGTGTGAGCAGCCTGTGCTCTAACAGTGCTCTTCCCCCAACCCTGCCCCAGGCAGGAGGACCAGTGTCCAGCTCAGCCTGCTCCCCCACCTCCAGCTGCTGCTCAGAAGGAGCTGAGCTAGGTATGTGTGAGCAGGGTGGTGCCAATCTGGGAGTTTTGATTAAATTTTTACCAACCAGCTGGATTGCCAGGTCAGTCTACAAAATCTGGGGCTGTCCCCGCCAAACTGGGATGTATGGTCATTGGTCACCCTAACCCTAAACCTTTTTGCTTCTCTAAACCTATCTCTATCTTTAACCCTAATCCAAGCTACTCCCACAGCCCCAGGCATATTTACATATTTATATAACACCTTTCTATCAGGGTTCTCATGGTTGTATCTTTTAGATTCACAGATATTAAGTAATTTTTGCAACTCCTTTCAGGGATTGGTACAAGTTTTCCCTATTTTAGGTCTGTGCAGACTGAAGCTTGAGGTACAATGACTTGTCAAAAGTGACACAGCAATACTTCTGATTTCAAGCCCCAATTATTCCTTTTACTTGAAAAAGTCTCTTTTTATGAAAACTGATTATCTGCATTAAAATAATTAATTTAAGTGTTTCTCATTCAGTGAAAAATGGTATCATAGTAACTGTACCTCAGGTTTGTTGATGATAATTAATTACTTTTGTGCATCAGTGATATCTAGCTACTCACTGTATTATGTAACTAATCAAATTACCTAGTGAACTTGATGAACTCACAGTGCTCCTGCCATTATGAAGGTGAGATTCATAGGTCTGTAAGGAGTGGAAGCAAGAAGGAGTTTGACTCTTGTCTATTGGCAATGTCACTCACCTGAGAGGTAGAAGAGTTCTGACTTGGTGCCTGCTCCCAACATTAGTTTATGTATTTTGCATTAAGGAATAATTGGATAAAATGCATAAACAACATTGGAACAGGCAAAAAAGCCCAGGATTTCCCTCACCTGCCAAGTGACTTCCTCAGTAAGGCTCACTGTCTGTCTGGCCCCCAGGTTTCTTGCAGTCCTTTTTCTGCACATTGCCCCAGTTTCAACATAGGTGGAGGAAAATATCACCATTCCAATTTTGTCGCCAGTCTAGTGATTGGGAGCTTCTCCTGGGAAGAAAAAAACATCAATTTGCATGCCTAAAACAAAGCAGCTTAAATTTCAAGTCTCTCACTTCCTTTGAAAATGCTCCAACTTGAGGTTACCATCTATACCAGCTTTAGCCTATATTCTATCTTAGACAGCAATATTTTTACCCCCCTCCCCCATTGATTTCCTAATCCCCCAACATATCTACTTTGGGGAATTAAGAAATTAATATGGTCTTGGGGTCCTATTTACCATGATCCCCAAGCCCGTATCTACTTTCTTTTGTCCCTACTTGGTGTGAGGAGGGGATAATTACACAATCACAAGAGGTGGGCTAATTAGTGGTGTGGCAAGCTATTTGGCGTTGTCATTCCTCAGAACTAATAGACTTGCCTGAGGTACCACATAGATAAAGCTACCCTCTTTCTGGTTTAGGAGGTAGTCCATCTGAAGCAGTGCAGTGTGTTTGAACGTGCTGTTGCTGGGTATGATATGTTTACCATGTAAATATGGCCTAAGAGACTTAGATTTTATTTTATATTGAAGATAATGTAGGAATTAACTTAAAAATCAAACACACAACTAGCTCTTTTAAGACTTTTTTCACAAAGTTTTGGAATTAGTAGTTAGCATCTTTAGCAAACTTATTTTTTCCTTACCAGATCAATACTCACCACCATTTGGCTTTTGATTGAAATTAAAATAAGGCCACCAACTAAAATTGAACCATCATAGGATGTAGAATTGTCTTTATAAGATTAAGTTTTGAAAAGCTGTACTGTCTGATAAAATTAATAAAATCCTAAGTGCAAAGTATATGCTTGGGAATAAGGGTAGAAGCTTACTTTTACATGGAAGTTCCAATGCAGCTTTTGGATGTGCTCCAGATTTCAGTCTCCTGCCAATAGCCTAAAATTCATTACCAAAATCTAGGGCGTTTCTGTTGGAGAAGGCCTTTTTGCCAAGCTATACGCTTAATGCTTTGCTGTTGTAAGCCTTTGTGGGACATCCTCATTGTTTCAGAATTTTCATGGGCCTTCTCCCTCCACCAAAAAAATGTGTGGTGTTCCTTAAGTTGTAAAACATTTTCTTCAAGTGATTGTATTCAAGCAATATCCAAAACACAGCAGAAAAAAGGACTTTTTAGGTATTCCTGAATTAGTTAACAGTTCATCTTTGACCTCATAATCAAACATTTTCTTTTTCTTTTGTACTCTAAATTGTGGGGAGGATTGGTGAGAAGGTTGTTTTGTCTTTGTGGGTTTTTTTATTTGCTTCTACAGAGAACTCTCTCTAATTTCCAACTCATCAGTCAGTTCCTTCACTCAGGACACTTGTCAGAACCCTTTCAGAACAAATCCTTTGAGGCTTATAGTGTGCTTGAGATCCACTTCAACTTCATGAAGCATATTATTTGGATTGCTGACTCCATAAAGTATGTAATGCCAAACTATCATGCTTCTCAGGAATGTATAATTGCTGATTTAATGAGGCAACAATATAACATTGCTTGGATCCTGTTGGTCCCTTGAGGTTTGAATCACTAGCAATTGAAATTAAACATCACACACTTCTAAAACTTGGTATTGAAATATTGTTCTGCATTTTGCCTCAGTTTCACTTTTCTTATCTGATTTAACTGAAGGGGTTCAGGAACTAGTTGGTCACATGTTGGCTCATCATTACAGTCAAGCATGGCAGTAAAGACACAAACACGCTGAACTAAAAATTATTACCCCTTCAGTGGAACAACTTACGGCATGATTCAGTACAGGACTAAAAGAATATGCATTTAATTGGAAAAATATGCTGTCCAGTTAAATTCCCTAATTCCCTTTTGAACTCTTGTGTTTGTCTTTTATATTTATGTCATTGTTGTGTGACCTCTCCATCACCGAATGAAACTTAAATTTCTAACCGTTGAAGGAGAACTTGTGTAATTCCAATGTCAGTAGAATCTGTGGCAAAATCCCCTGACAAAAAACATTCCTTGATCTTAATAATGTTGCCTTCCCTTGCCTCAATTATTACTTCTGTGAGAACAAATTAACCAATTTTGTAATCTGCTTGTTTACTAATATCTGATTCAGTCAAATATTATAGAATAATACTACACATCTTTTAAGACAGTGATAATCTCTCCTCCTTAATCATGTTCCCAAGAATATAAATAATTACCATTTGAATATTTTTAAATATTATTATGGATATTCATTGCCAATGTTCTTTCATTGCAAAGTCATATTTCCTAAGAAACTCCACAAATTTCAAAGATGTCCCATGTCAGATGAATAGATGTTGTCCATTGAACCTGTCATAAGGGAATGCTTTCTAGTCCATGCATATTGACAAAGACAAAAAGCTTTTCTAAAACAGCTTCCTAATGGGCTATCAAAGAATTCATTTGGGATTGGCTTTCTTTATATGCTGTATTACTTCAATCTACTTTTTGAGTCCCTCCACACATGGTAGCTGGTCATATGATTTGCTGATTTCTTGTTTTGCTAAGATATGCAATATGTTTTTTCAGTCTTGAACACCATTTCTAGCTACAGAAAAATCCTTGGTAACGTGTACCAAAAGCAGCAAACAGAATCTAGTGAAGTGGAATAGAGAATCCAGTCTGCTTTGTACATTCTCCATTTGAAAGCTGGCATGCAAAATGGAAAGCAGAACATTTTCTTCTCTTACTATCAAAAGGAAAAACCTTACAGTATGTTTGCACTGGGCCAGAATTGTCATGTACAATACGAACTCAATTGTTGGCCATGTGGCAGGATTTTTCAAAGGATTTGTGTTCATTTCTTCTCCTCTGCAGATTACTCTATATTCTCTAAATAACAGCACAACTGCACCAATCTACATGTTCAAAGACATAGCTTCATCAAAAAATGTCACTTACTAGTGACAACATTTAATGCTCTTTTCTTCTTTCAAAATTATCCAAAAAATTACAATTATTAAGAAGGTTATTTTCAGAAGTGGTGACACTGTCATTTTGATTGGATGACCATTCACAATTAGAAGGTTCCAGTGCCTTTGTTGAAGTAAAACAGCTGATTTCAGAAAAGTTAGAAGTTCTTGATCTGTTTTGCATTGTTGGCTTTTTTTTCAGCTTTTCTTTTTGCAAACTTTATTTTAATTTTTATAAAAATTGTCACTATCATTTTCAGTCTTGCTTTTGATGATTTATACTCTTCAAGAAGATCACTAACCAATTACACGTGGATTAAAAATGCAAGCTAATTTAGGAACTTTAAACAGCCAAATAGACATTAACTCATATAGTAGGAAGTGCTGCCTATTATCTGCTGTCATTTTGCTGCAAGTTCTACAACACTGCCAATTTCAAAAAGAACAGTTATTTGCTAGTGAATAATAAATGTTTCATGTTCACAGATTTGCAGTTTTGCTGCCCTAACTTATGGTTGGCAATGTTGCCACTTACTTTACCTGCACGACCACCAGCATCCTACAGGCAGAGAACTAAAGCACTGTTTTTGGGTAACGAATCCCAGTTTTACACAGGTGCCTCAGTCTATAAGATATATGGTATTCCAAACACATTCTTCCTTTCAGCACATTCTGTTGGCTGATTTAGCAGTCCTCCTATTCAGTATACTGTCAGTTGCAAATCGCAACCCTATATAGCTAATTCCACCCAGGTATAGTTGTAAATTCTGCTTCCAAACCACACACGTAAATTTTAGGCAGAGGAACATTGAGTGACACTATGATTATATTATTTTGTGAATCTTATCTAAATCGTACAGAAAATCTCTTGCACAGAATACTTCCTTCAAACCATGGGCACAGCTATATCACAAGGGTGGCTCCGCAATATGCCAACCTTTTCATGAGCCACTACACTTCACAGATGATAATGAACTGACTTCACAAGCTTTTGTTCCATCTGCTATTTAGCCCAGCTGTGTCTGCCTCAGTCTCAGAGGCCTGAGATGGGCACTGTGATACCAGAAAGCTTGCCTATGTCTATACCAACCATATGGTTGGTCCAATAAAAGATATCACCCACCAGAATTCTTGCCTCTTACAGAGAAATAAATTTAACTCAGAACTCCTTGGTTTCAAGCTAGCATCCTTACTAGCATTAAAAAGCTGAATTTTAATTAGAATAAAACATTAATTTGCCCCATCAGCCAGCTATCCTGCAAATCACCCAAATGGCATGGAGTACATTTTAGTATTTTAGTGAAATTAGTTTCTACTCTGCTCTGAAGTTAAAAGCAAGCAAACAAACACCCCTCCCCACCCCTTTTAGGGTAAAAAAGTAAACAATTCAGCAGCCTGACTGTTAACTACACGTGTCATTTTTATATAATAGAAGCAACATACACATCTTTAGCACTAAATATTTTATAGAGTCTCTTAGGTTAAGGACAATGCTAACAGGACAGAGATCATCTGAGAGCACTCTGCAAAAGAACTGATTCTCACTCGCACAGAAAATCTAAATTTGGATCAGTTGTCTGCTATAAAATGCTTTACTCTACACTGAGATCTTTAAAAACAAATTAATATTTAATATCATTCCTCTGTCCCAGCAGTGACTTACCATCTGCAAAGCAAAGGGGTTTGGCTTCTGTTGTCATCTGAATTCTCCATTCAAATCAAAGATGAAAGAATTACACATTCAAAACATCCTTTCCATCTCTTAAAGGCCACTGTTTGGACTTGTAGATCAAAATTTGTGACCCAAGTCACGTGTGTTTTTACAGCTTTGTTTCTTCACACCAAATGCTTTGGTGGATTTAAAAGGGATGTGTGTAAGTAGCCTACTATTTTGCAACACTGCAATAACAAATTGGTGTTTGCATGTGAAGGTAGAACTAATGTTGCTAAAGGAAACAGATATTAGGCTTCCAAGGGATCCTCGTAGTAATGAGGAAATAGACTTTAAAATGAGGACAACTCCATCAGCAGTGTTAAGTGACAAAAAGCAGGAGCCTGATAAAGGAATGCCATGGTTTTCAGGATTTTTTTACTTCATTAAATGTATTAAGACTGGATATGACTACTATTGAGGATCAATCAAATTGGATCTTTTTTTCTTCTGGGCTATTATTATAACCCCTCAAAAAATCAAAGGTATTTTCAGTTGCAATTAAACAGAAATCTAATATGACATGTTCTTGCTGTTGACACTTTTATGGATCTTTGCCCACTCAGAAAAAAATATTTTAGTTTGACTTCTTTGAGTACTGCAGTAAAACCATGATGGTAAACTACTTACAATTTTAAAGTGATAGAAAAGAAAGAGTTCACATAGGTGGGAATGTTCAAAAGGTTATGCTGTGTTAGGAAGTGAGTCATTCCCATGACTAAGAAAACTGAATACTTATTGAAAGCCTAGTAATGTCAGTTTTTTTCTAATGCGGTTCCAATGACTCACTAAAGGGGCATAGTGCTTCAGTGTGATTACCTGCTCAGGATTAGATACTGTTCTTGGTTAAGACCTAAGGCAAATCATTTAGGCAATGGTTATAGTGACTGTGGATGTCAGCCAGATGTTGAATCTCTTTAGCCTTGTTACCCCACCATTTGTTTTTCATATCACGCATCTACCTTTGAACCTCTGCCTTAGGTTGTTGTAGATTCAGTTTCTTTTGCCTGGAGTTGGTGTCATTTTGCCAAGCACTTGCAACACTTAGATCAACTCTTGGATCTCTTGGTCATTCTTATCAAACCAGTCTTGATGTTTCCTTGTAGAGAATCCAAGTGTTTCTTCACATGCATTAATGACAGTGACCTTGAGGGCACTCCACACGCTGCTGACATTCTCCCATTATTATTGATTGAAATTCACCAGTTTTTCATTCAGGCATTAGTGGGAGAGGTCTTGCTTGGTTGGGTCCTTCAATATTGATATTCCATTGCTACCGCTGCAGCTGTTGTTTGGGAGCCAGATTGAATGACATAACCAAGCAGATAAGTCGGTGGTCAGTCCAGCAATCCCTAGCATAGCTTGAAAGGGGAGCCATTAATGCCTGTTGGAAGGAACATTTTGAAGACCTTCTCAATCAAGATTCTGCTATTGAATACAAGAGTGTGCTCAACTCCATCCCACAACACCCAGTCAGAAATTATCTTGGAATCCCTCCAACCTTGATGAGGTGAGGAAAGCCATCAAGCAGATGAAGGATGACAGGGCATCTGGAGCAAATGGAGTTCCTGCTAAATCTTCAAACAGGGTAGAAAGGAGCTCACATTACAGTTATATGCCCTCATCTTAAGAATCTGAAATCATGAGGAAATCCCAGATGACCTCAGGGATGCCATGATTGTGACAATCTTTAAGAAAGAAGACAAGTACACTGATGATGCTATAGGTGATGATGACACTCACTCAGAAGTAGACCTTTAGGCAACTGTCAACATCTTCACTGAGTCACACAAGAAAATGGGACTGACGCTTAACATTCAGAAGACTAAGGTCCTCCACCAACAATCTCCTAATGAACAGTCCCCAGCTCTGATAATCCAGATTTCATAGATTTCATAGACAGTTGGGCTGGAAGGGACCCCAGAGGATCATTGAGTCCAGCCCCTCGCCCCAGGGGCAGGAAGTCAGCAGGGATCACAGGATCCCAGCAAGATAAGCATCCAAATGTGTTTTGAAGGCGTTCAAAGTGGGTGCTTGAACTGCCTCAGGTGGCAGTCTGTTCCAAACCTTGGGGGGTCGGACAGTGAAGAAGTTCTTTCTTATGTCCAGCCTGAACCAGTCACAGTGGAGTTTGTGACTGTTTGATCTTGTCATCCCTTGGGGGGGCTCTGGTGAACAGTTGTTCCCCCAGATCCTGATGAGCACACCTGATAAGCTTATAAGTGGTCACCAGATCACCCCTGAGCCTGTGCTTTTCCAGGCTGAATAGCCTCATTGCTCTCAGCCTCTCATCATAAGGTCTGTTTTCCTGACCTCTGATCATGTGCGTGGCTCTCCTTTGCACCCTCTCAAGCTTCTCCACATCCTTTTTGAATTGCGGAGCCCAAAACTAGATGCAGAACTCCAGCTGCGGCCTCACCAAGGCCGAGTACAGTGGGAGAATGACGTCCCGGGATTTGCTTGAGAAGCATCTATGGATGCAAGCCAGCATTTTCCTCACTTTACTAGCCACAGCATCACACTGAAGGCTCATGTTCATCTTGTGGTCAACCATCACCCCCAAGTCCCTTTCATTTGTAGTGCTAACCAGCATAGCACTACCGAGCCTATAAGCATGGTGCAGGTTTTTCCTCCCAAGGTGGAGAACCGTGCATTTTTCTGCGTTGAACACCATCAGGTTCTTGTCCGCCCATTTCATGGGTCTGTCCAGATCCACCTGGATCACCCTCCTGTCCTCAGGTGTGGATGCTTTACCCCAGAGTTTGGTGTTGTTGGCGAACTTGGCCAGTCCGCTTCTGACACCAATGTCCACATTGTTGATGAAGATGTTAAACAGTATAGGCCCTAGGACAGAGCCTTGTGGGATCCCACTGGTCACAGCGCACCAAGACGATTGGCTCCCATCGACCTCTACCCTCTGGGTCCTACTGGAGAGCCAGTTCCCCAGCCAGCAGATCATGGTGATATCAAGGCCGCAGTTAGCCAGTTTAACCAAGAGGTGATCATGGGATACCAGATCAAAGGCTTTTTTAAAGTCGAGGTATACAAGGTTGATATCTTCCCCCTTGTCCAAGTGATAGGTCACCTGGTCATAAAAGGAAATGAGATTGGTCAAGCAAGACCTACCCACAACAAACCCATGCTGGGTATCCCTCAGGATATTGCCTTCAGCTACTCTGTTAAGGATGGCCTCCTTGATAATCTTTTCCAAGACTTTCCCCAGGAAAGAGATCAGGCTGATGGGCCTGTAGTTTGCTGGACCTACTTTCCTCCCTTTCTTGAAGATTGGCACAACATTGGCCCTCTTCCAATCATCAGGCACTTCACCAGAGCACCAAGAACTCTCAGAGATCTGTGCCAGTGGCTGAGCTATGATGCTCGCCAGCTCCCTGAGTACCTTTGGGTGTAACCCATCAGGGCTGGCTGACTTGAAGGTATCCAACCTGTCGAGGTGTTCCTTCATGAGGTCAGCTTTGATGGAGGGCAAGGAATCTCCCTTGCCCAGGCCTCCCTGACCCATAGTGGGCAGGGCCATCCCATGGGGCTGATGGAAAACTGATGCAAAGTGCCCATTAAGCAAGTTTGCTTTTTCCTGGGCGTCAGTTGTCAGTTGCCCCATCTGGTTTAGCAGGGGTCCAATGTTGCCTTTGCTTTTCCTCCAGCTCCCCACATATCTAAAAAAGGATTCTTATTTTCCTTGATATTTGTAGCTAACTGGAGTTCCGTCACAGCCTTGGCTTTCCTGATTTGCTCTCTGCAAGTCTGGACTAAAGTGGAGTATTCTTCCTTGGTGGCAGTTCCAGTCCTCCATCCTTTATAGGTCTTCCTTTTAAGACGCAGGAGGTCCGCCAGTTCCCTGGAGAGCCAAGGGGGCTGCTGTGCCCTTTTGCTACCTTTCCTCTGAGATGGGATGGACTTTGCTTGCACATCCAGGATTGCTCCCTTGAGGAGCAACCATGCATCCTGAACTCCCCTCTCCTTTGGGTTGTGGCTATTTAGGGCCTCTCTGACAAGCCTCCTTAGCTCGTCAAAGTCAGCTTTCCTGAAGTTGAGGACTTCTGTACAACTGACTGACTTGCCAGCTTTATGGCAGATGGTGAAGGTGATCAGTTCATGATTACTGTCACCCAGCTTCCCTTCGATTGTTAGGTTGCCAATTAGGTCATCCCCAGTTGCCAGTATGAGGTCGAGCAGTGCTTTACCTCTTGTCGGCCCGTAGACTTCCTGTATCAGAAAGAGGTCGTCCGCACATGCGAGAAAGCTTTGTGACCACTCGGATTTGACCGAGCGCTCCTCCCACAAGATGTCTGGATAGTTAAAGTCTCCCATGACAACCATACGCCGGGACTGTGTGGCCTCAGCCAATTCCCTGGTGAACTCCTGGTCGAGGTCTTGACTCTAGGTAGTGGGTCTGTAGTAGACCCCCACCATAGTATCCCCTGTGCCGTGTTCCCCAGAAGGTCTCAAGTTGTCCACAATGGGTGCCAAGGTCAGCTTGCAGGGACGTGTAACTTTCCTTGACATGAGAGCTACACCCCCGCTCCTTTTGTCCACTCCTGTACAGGGTATAGCCATCTATACCCATGGTCCAGTCATGGGTGGAGTCCCACCAGGTCTCTCGTATCCCAATGACATCATAGTTATTTGCATTTAGGAGGAGAACAAGTTCCTCCTGTTTATTCCCCAGGCTCCTGGCATTTGTGTATAGACACGCAAGTGTCCCCTTAGGGACTCTTGCCTTGCCTACATTTTGTTCCAGGGCTGGAGCTAGGGTGGGATCTCTTATGTGCCTTGGCCTGCTGGCTTTGCAAGGGCCACTTGGTGGGCCAGCAGCGGCAGTAGTCCCCCCACCCCCCGGTGGTCTTAGTTTAAAGCCTCGTGGAGCAGGTCAGCCAGTCTAGCTGAGAAGAACCTTCTCCCCAACAGAGAGAGGTGGAGGCCATCTCTTCTCAACAGCTCGCTGCCTCTCTCTCCAAAGAGCGGACTGTGGTCAAGGAAGCTAAAGCCTTCCCAATGACACCAGTGCCGCAGTCTTTGGTTGACTATGTGGATCCTCTTCTCCCTCCTCAGCCCATAGCCTGAGACTGGGAGGATTGAAGAAAACACCACCTGTGCTCCTGGGTGCCTGAAGAAATGTGTATTCAAGGATCGTGACATCAAATCTGAAACCAAGCTCATGGTTTATCAAGCAGTTGTGATCCCCTGAGACATGGACATCATACAGCAGCTAATGCTGTTGGAGAAGCCCATTCAACACTACCTGTGGAAGATCCTCTGCATCCAGTAAAAGAGATGCACCAATGGTAGTGTCCTCCTACAAGTAATCACTGTGGGTACTGAGGCATTGATCATCTGGCACCAACTTTTTGGGATGGCCATGCTATCCTGATGTCCAACTCCAGACTCCCAAAGCAAGTTTTATTCTGCCAACTCAGCCAAGATGCATGCTCAAGAGGAGGGCAGAGAAATGCTTCAGGGATGTCCTCAAGGCTAACATAAAAAAATGCAACATTGATGTCAGCTTATGGGAGACTATCACCCAGGACTGCCCCAAATGGAAGAAGGAGTCAGCTGCAGGTATCTCAGTACTTTGAAACCTCATGGTAACAATAGAAGATGGAAAAGCGGGAGCAGCAGAAAGTGTGTCACAGACCAAATAAAAAATCAAGCACCACTCATCCCACACGAAAACACGTCTGAGCTGCAGTAGAGTCTGTCAATCTCAGATAGGCCTCATCAGCCATCTTTGGACACACAGATAAGACAATCATGGAAGAAAATCATCCTTGTCTGTAAGGGATTGCCAAAGCTAGTGACTGTATACAGAGAGCTATTCAGACAGGTAACTGTCCTTTTGTATTATGCAACTGTTGGGATAATTTCCCATGTTTATTAGACACAAATTTGCCCACTTAATTTTTTAAAATTTAGGTCTTGGCTTCTCTGTTATCTATGACTAGTTTTGTAGCCTGTAAAATAGAGTCAGTAATATTGGATATCAGGAGTGCATGAACATGAAAGACCAGAAGATACTCACCCCGCACTGCCTGTCAATTGTGAGTCTGGGAATAACACCAACAAAGTTGGTAATGGCTCTCCAACATGAGAGTTATTCTGGCGCATGTCTGCAAGGGGCCAGCAGGGGAGATTATGCTTAGGGGCAACCAACACGGGTTCATTAGAGGCAGGTCCTGTTGGACCAACCTGGTGGCCTTCTATGACCAGGTCACAAAATCCTTAGATGCAGGGGTAGCAGTGGATGTAGTCTTTCTGGACTTTAGGAAGGCCATCGACACTGTCTCTCACCCCATTCTCATTAAAAAAACTAGGGGACTGTGGCGTCGACAACTACACAGTCAAATGGGTCGCCAACTGGCTGGAGTTTCGCACCCAGAGAGTGGTAGTGGATTGGTCATTTTCAACCTGGAGGGATGTGAGCAGTGGGGTCTTGCAGAGCTCGGTCCTCGGGCCCGCACTGTTCAACATCTTCATCAGTGACTTGGATGAGGGGGTAAAAAGCACCCTGTTCAAATTCGCAGATGACACTAAAATGTGGGAAGAAGTAGGCATGCTAGAAGGGAGAAATAGGTTGCAATTAGACCTAGACAGGTTACAGGGGTGAGCGAATGAACAGGATGGGTTTCAGCACTGACAAGTGCAAGGTATTTCACCTGGGGAGGAAGAACCAGCACCGTACCTACAGGCTGGGGAACTCCCTTCTTGTCAGTGCAGAGGCAGAAAAGGATCTTGGAGTCATTATTGATGCCAAAATGAACATGGGCTGGCAGTGTGGGGACGCGGTCAGGAAGGCCACCCGCACCTTGTCATGCATCCACAGATGCATCTCAAGCAGGTCTAAGGTGATCCTCCCCCTCTATGCGACACTGGTCAGGCTGCAGTTGGAGTACTGCGTCGTTCTGGGTGCTGCACTTCAGGAGGGATGTGGACAATATGGAGAGGGTCCAGAGGAGGGCCACCCACATGGTCAGGAGTAAAATACATAGCTCTTATACTAATAATACCATATCTGCTATTCTTAAGTAAGTGAAGTTGATTAAGTTAAGTGGAGTCTGAATTTCTGATTGGAACCTGGCAGTGCTACTTCAGCATCAATTAAATGATGGTAGAAGTAATAACTGCAAGGATATATAGGTTTTTGCTTAGTTTTATTTAATTAACATACCATTTTGTGCTTTTTTTGGTACAGTGCCTTTGAGAACTAGTTGTGCAATGAGTATATTGTCTGAAAAATACAGATGTAATTGAAAACGAATAGCAAAACTCCGCTTGCATTCAACAGGTACAGAATATGCTAGTATACCTGAATCATGTTAGTATAGTTATTATGTGATTGGAAACAGCACACAATTAGTTTTCAAAACTTGAATTTGTTTTACTGAGTGATTTTGTTGGGGAGTGATCCCAGCTGATTGGTTTCCCAAAAGAACCTCTGGATTTTGTTTCATCTGGAAAGTTACCTGTGACATCAGCCCAAAGACAAGACCTCTAAAAATATACTGCAGCTGCATCTTTGTTCATGAGGCCAGTCCTGTGGATTTGTAGACCCAGATTCAATTTTTAAGCTACTATGTTTTCCTTGGTTAATATTTCCTTTCTTTCCCTAAATGTGTATAATGTACAGTATAGCCCTTGGTTTATGCACACCACTTCCCAAATATACAATATACTTACTATTCAGCAGTAAGTATATAGGGTGTAAAAAGTTGAAAGGAAAAACAGACCCATGGCATGGGCCACCAAAGCTAAATAGGTGGAAAAAAAACTGAATGAAAAGCAGTCTGCTGGCCATCCAGGTTGAAATAGGTACACAATAAACATCCTATTATTTATGTAAATGTAAATTATGGAAACACAGTCCTATTCCTAAGTGAAGTCTAATCATGCAGAAAAGATTCTGGTTCAGAGTAGAAGTACATCAGCTTGCAGTTCTAACCCCCATCTGTTGTAGGAGGAGAAAAAAAGAAGGCACACAAGACTCAGTGGGTGCATCTATACAAGCCATCTATTGCGCAGTTAATTAATTAGCTAAGCAGTAAACGTCTCAGCGTCTCCAAGTACACTCGTATTAGGCTGGAGTAAACTAATTTAATCTGTAGCAGGGTAGTATTTGTAAATACAAGTAGTTTAAAAAACTCTGCAGCAGTACACGTATAGACACTGCCTGGGTGGCTGGGGCATGAAGCTGCTTCATTGCAAGGGCTGCCTGCCAGCTAGCCCTACACTGAAGCTCCCTTGTGCTCTATTCAGCCCCTCTGCAGCATGCTGAGCCAGGGGAGGAGTCCTTTGCTGACCCCTGGGGCCCTTGCCAGTTAGGGCTGCTCTGCTGGGTTCCATGTGCTGCTTGAATAAACTGCGGAGCTTATTGCTCTGGAGTTAATTGCTCCCAAGCACATGTTCAAATGGCATGCCCGGAAGCAATTAACTCTGGAACAATAAGCTCTGCAGTTTATTCAGGTGCTGCAATTGTAGGTAATAGACATGCCCAGGCACATCAGAAAACGATTACAAATGCCTCACTCAGCTGCTGGAATCCCATTGACTTGCATACTACCAGTGTTTAGCTAGTAATTATTACTCATTTCCTGAGGACATACCAATAATTGCTAATAATATGGTTTAGCTATTTAAATTAGGTTCAGAATTTGGGGCTTCTTTTTCAAGTGTAGAAGTTTCTGATTCTTGGCTGCTTGTAGCAGAACATAAACTTTTGCTATTAAAACAAGACTGCAAACTATGTTCTTGATTATGCAAATACTTATGCACTTCAATGGAAATGCTCAGGCAAGTAAAATCACAGGATTAGGAAGGTGCCCTATACTTCTGAAATTTAGTGCATGCCATATGGGGCAACCTAAAATAGATTTTTAGCACTTTATGTGAAAAGACTACTGAACAGCAACATTGATTTTAGTTTTAGGTTTCTATGTTTAGACCTCAGTTTTGCAGCTGGATCTAGGTGTGTTCATCTGCGTAGACCTGATTGCAGGATCTAAATGTGTTTTTGTTCAATTTGCATTTGGGGTACTTTTATCATCAGAAAAAAGATACTGAGCTCTTTTTAATATGGCTTAGCAACCACAGCCTCCACCTCTACCTTCCCTGCACAATTATTTTGAGTAACGAAGTCCAGTGATTAATTTTTAGTCAAAATACTGTATCAACTCACCTCTACAAAGCACTTTTTTTGTTTTCTCATGCTCCTGACTCATATGAGAAACACCTCACTCCAGTCTCCCATGTTTCTCAGTCAGAAACAAAGATGATGTTTGGAAAAGCCAGGGTAAAAGAGAGAAGCGTCCCACAAGGAAGCACTTTGTTAATTACCAGACAGCAGCCACTTTTGTTTTCCTTGGCACTGGTTTAGATTTCAGATTCCCTTCACTGACAGGCTTTCTTGCATTACTAATTCTTAATGTTCTTGTGAAAAGAAGCACCTCATATAAACTGTGGTATGTTACTTACATTTTTTAGGAACCAGGGATCTTTATAGTAGCCCTATCTCACACACAGCAGGCCAAATTTTTAACCAGTCTGTGTCATGACCTTATGTCTTTTACGTCTCTAGAAACTTGGTCAGAGCACTTGTTGATGCAGCCACTGGCAAGGCCAGAAAACCCACCTTTATGTTCAGAGGTCATGCATCTGCCTGACTCTTCTTTGTGCATACACAATGACTGGCTTCTTCTGCATGTGCCAAAGGGGCACCTGCAAGCACTAAATGCATGAAGTTTTGGAACCATGAGGAGCCTCCTCCTTTGTCACTGTTTAAAGTATAAGAGGGAATTCATGTTTAGAGCTTTTTAATTGTTATTTTTATGTTTTGTGTTTGTTGGATGTTTATTTTCATATGTTCTCTTAAAAATTAAAACAGACCCAGTGACTGAAGGTGATAGTACAGTGAGTGAGATGTCGTATGTATTTAAGTCATTTCTTTCTTGGGCCATTTTTTCAGATTTGCATCCACAACTGTACCTGCAAGAGGCCATACACAGAACAGCAGCACATCTCCTTTTCCATGAACAACCTATGAGGTATCATAAGGTCAGCTGAAAATGTGGGTCAGTGCTCTTTGGGAAAAAGACTTGTGTTGTACTATCAGTGTGCAAGACCCAACAGTGAAGGGCCACACACCATACATAATAACGTTATATATAACTATTTTATATTGGCCCTGTTAGTATAATCTGTATATTCAAAATATGGAGACTAATACAATAAGTTAATGAATAGAGAACAAAAGAAAGTGGTAAGTATGGTCAAGGGAAGAGGTTTTCAAATGAGATTGCAAGTGAATTGGAGAGTTAGTGGAGCAGTGGGATATACTGTTTCATATTGCAAGCATTGCAGCAAAGGCAAATATATGTACAGACCTGATAGATACTCAAGAGTAAAGACACTATCGAGACAAGGCTAGAACTTTAAAAATAAAAGGACTATTCTCTCCCAAACAAAATTCTGGATCAGTAGTAAAGCAAAAGAATTACTAATGGTTGGGGGATGGGAGCATCTGATAACGGACATTTGGTGGGTTATAGAATGAAGGTTAGGATGAGGGGAAGTCACAAAAAGAAGTTCAGAGGTGGTGTTGGGCCATGTTCTCAAACCAGGTGTCTTGGTCTGCCTGCTCATCCCCCGTCTTCCACCTCTCCAGCTAAGCACACAGATGGCCAGAATCCTCCATCTGAGCATTGCCACCTTCTCACTCCCTGCCACTAGAGTGGCCAACTAGGGTGAGCTGAACCGTCACACCTTCCAATACAAACCCCTGATTCAGAAGAGGAAATGTCTGGGCAACAGTGCTCAACCTGTACCCAGGCTGCTTTGCTATTTCTCCTGGCTCGTGCTGCCACATGCTCTGTCTGATCCCTTGGCTACCTGACCCAGCTTGTTCTAGGATTCGGCTCTACCTCTTGGCTTCTCCTGGCTGCTGATCTGGCACGACTTCTGATTCCATGATGTGCCCTACCCTCCAGCTCTCTGACTCTGATGGACCTCTTGGCTTCTGGTTTCCCAGCATTCAGAGTCTATGTACTTCTGGTCTCAGTTGCTCCCCCAGACATTGACTCCCAGATGTGGCCACCCATGACCCAGCATAACGGGTATAGCAGAACAGCTGAAGTGTAAACAAGAAAAGAAAATAAAGAGTTCCAGAGAATTACAGAGATTGTGGACAGGCAGAAAATGGAGTGGAGGATGGAGATAAAAGGAGGAGTTCCATTTTAGAATGGTGCTCTTTCTCTCTAGAGTCTGCTCTAGTATGGAGCCCTCACTAGTTATTCTGTTAATACAGACAATGAGTATGGACTGGAGTAGAAAGTTATGGAGTTTAAGATAACGAGTATAAAAGCAAAAGTATATTTAAAGAAGCAAAGTAATGGACAGAGACAAGGACAGAAACTTTTGATTATCCCACAGGAAGAGATGAGGAAAAAAAAAAAAGAGTTGTAGCTTGGGTAGAAATGGAACCTACTTGAAGAAACCTGAGGGCTGATGTGCAGATGGCCCATAAACTCAGAGTTAAGAAGAGCAATAAAGAACTAGATGGACTTAAAATGCCATTTTATGATTATAAATATTAAGAAGCTTGCCAGTAAATTTGAAACAAGCTTCCTTGACTGAGATCAGTCTGGGACAAATGTCAATTTTGCTTGTTTTTCTATCCTTGTATTTTAAATACAATAATACATTTTCTCAGTAACATAATTCAATAAACAAGTTCGTCCATCAGCTTCACTAAACACTGTAACAAAATGCTGAAATTCTAGTTGCTTGTTGGCATAGTATTATATTTGAAGCCATTTTTTCTCATCAGTTGTAGAAATCTTGAGAATTCCAGAACTGAGACTGTAGTTTCTTTAGCACTTAGGGTTTTTTGTCTGTAGAAATCCTCATTTTTGTCTGACATCAATTGACAAAACATATATACCATGCAAAAACTGATCTCTAGCAAGCTGAACAGGAAAAACAAACTCAAGAAAGTAATAAAACCATCTTGACCACAAACAACACTACAGAAGTATTGATTTATATGAAACTTAAAAGATGTTGCAAGTTTCATCTCACTTCCTTTAACCACCATTCCAAAACAATGATTCCATATTTTAAAGGGTACTGCCCAGATCAAAGCTAGTTTTCTTTGCCTCCCCACAAGATTTCAAATAATTTTACAATTTATTAGACTTAGAACAACAGAAAATCTGGAGTATTTCCAAGGGCAATTTCATCTACTTTATAGATACTGGGAGCATGCAGAGTTGCAAATAAATGCCAGTTTGAGCCCTCTAGTAGGTGTAGCTGAGTATGGGTCTACTGCCAGATTCAACTTGGGTGATCAGTATTTAGAGAAAACCAGAGTGGTAGGGTGTGGGCGAGAACAGACCCAATACAAAATCATACTCCAATGAGTCCAGTCAATCTTTCAAGTTTTGAGGCATGGGCTTACCTTTTAATTACTAACATACAGTGTAATTTAGGAGAAAACTGTCTTCAGGAGTTTAATCCACACTGGGCTGATGTTGGCCACTGTTAGAGACAGAAAACGATGCAAGCTGGACCAATAGGCATCTGACCCACTGTGGTAACACCTAGGAGGAATTTGGCTTAACAAGGCCTAGATGTAGAAGTCTGTCTGGGTTAAAATTTTTATCTCCCACAGTTTAGTTGGATATTCATATAAGAATCAAATTCCTTTTTGAAGCCTGCTAAGCTCTTGGTGTCTGTGTCTAGAAACAATCAATTTTATTTGAACTGCTGCTTGTGTGAAAAAGCATTACCTTTATTCATTTTCAATTTGACACCTTAAATTTAATTGGAAGTCTCTTTGCGTTGTAAAGAAGGCTGATCAGGGGATCCTGATCTGCCTTCTCAACGTCACTTGCAATGTTCCTTTTTATTAATCAGTTCCTGACTTCTATCCGTTTTTCTCAAGCTTCTATCATTTCTGTTAGATGAAGTCACCAGAACTGGACATTTATTGCAGATGAAAGCACAACCTTTTCTATAATGGCATAAAACCATATTTGGTAGTTTCATATTTTGCTACTGTTAAGGTATAAAAATAATACGCTGTAAGAAAACATTCCACAAGCCAGTTTAATATAAAATGTTTTTATTGTTTTTGAAAACATTTAAAAAACAATTTTTGAGCACTTTCAATAAAAAAAAAATAACTGAAATGCTACTGCAATATTCAACTACCGTAGTTTCAGCAGTACAACAGACAACAGAACACTGAGGGAAAACTGGACTTCCTGCACTAAATGAAAACATGGAACAGGGATTTTTCTTTCCTTATGGTGCAGTAAAGAAAGCACGGTATAGTACAAGACTCTTATATGAACCCCAGATGCACTGCACAAGAAACGCATTCCTTCTTTTCAGTTCAGAAGTCAGTGCTTATTGCAATTATTTGCAAATTCTTTACTTCATGAATTCTTATCATGATAAAATGATGCAAAAAATGTCTTCCAACACCAGAACAATAAAACATAATCCAAGAAAGGAACATATTCAACAATAACTAAGCTGAATTAGTAAACATATAAAAGTAAATAACTTGTGAATAACTATGCTTGCCTGGTTAACACAGAACCAGTATCAATACAGCAAAAGAATAAAAAAAATAAAAGTGGTTACAGGAATATACCTAGTACTGTACAAGATAAGTCAATAACACTCATGCACGTCTTGTGATCATGTATTAACATGGTGAAGCAAACTAAACTTAATTTCTTCCTGCTGTAATATTCTCACGTAAGAGAATAAGAAATAGAAATATCTCATTGAGATCAATGCACATTGCTACATAAGACAATTTAATCTGTCACTTTTGATGACATTTTGCCTTTTAATAATGAAACACATTAAAAAGTTCTTATCTGTGGGCTGTATTGGTTGCATTTATCCTAAGGAATGTGCCTGCCACAGGTTCAACAGAAATTTAGTGCAATATATGAACCCCAGAAAGTTTGCTGGACTAACCAACCAAATTTAAAGTGTTTGCTGCAATACTGTACACAGGGTACAAATTCACTTGTCTTTAGCAAAAAATGCTGTCAAAATATTTTTTTCTCTTGTTAATAGGAAGCCAGTAATGTAAACAAGGGGTCAGAACCGTCTCAAACTTTTGTTTTTTGGAGTATCTGACAGACAGGCTTCCAATAGCAAGAAACACAGAGTTCTCCTTTTGGTATTGCATCCTTTGGTGTGCAGTAGTGCTCCGTCTCAATGTACAGTAAGGAAATAACTAGTATTATGGAATAGGGATCTAACAGATTATTCATCTTAAACAGCAAACACACAAATGCCTATGAACTACTACATACCAATGTACACAGCTGTGAGCTAGCCCTAGCACCGTTTATTGAAGTGAAAATGTTTTACCCCCATGCCTTTTACTTTAAACAATAAATCCTTACTGGATTAAAAAGTTCTTAAATTAAACACACATTTGCTTTAAATCCACTGATTATATAGTATTCTTACTAGCCTGCTAATTAGCTTAAAAGAATACTTTCTATTAAGCCCAATACAATGTTTCTATTTTAAAATGGTTTTAACACAGTTTAAAAACCTTTGGTGACAACTGCATAATTTAGAAAGCATCAGTTTTAATATTTACTTTAGCTTTACTGAGAAATGTTTAACACAGAACAATTAGAAGGGGACTAGTTTTCACCGGACCCCGGTAAGAGTCTGTCCCTCAGCATGGTGGAGGGAAGGAAAGCATGCTGTGCACACACAATGAACTCCACAACCCCGAGGAAGGTGTTCCCCCATAATGCTGGTGCATACATCTGTCCCCACTATTTTTCCCTTTTAAATCTGCTGGAAGAACAGGGTTAGCATATCCATGGTGGTGCTGGCATTTTATATAGGCTCAGATCTGAGAGATGCTGAAGATCTACAACTCCTAAAGAAATCAAGGAAGCAGGAGGATGTCAGCAGCACTCTGGCTCTAGGACATGGGCAGAGAAAACTTGAGCATCAACCTAGTCAGCCTTCTTCAGAAAGTGAAATGGCTTTGATCTGAATTTGTGGGGTCTTAGAAAATAGGAATAACCAGCACAAAACCCATCCCATCTAATACCCTCTGTCTCCTAAACGGAACATGAAACAGTTTCTCTTAGGAGGAGCTTGAACTCTCTGCCTCTGTAGGTCCGTTACCACTGAAATGGCAAATCTTTCATGGATTTAAATGCAGTGGAGCTTGGCACTACTGCTTGTCCCTGCAGAAGAGCTCACATGTTGGGGCATGGAACAGCCTTTGCTCAGTGCTGTATTGTAGGGAGTGGGAGAAACACTGAGGTACTAACATCTGGAGTGCTCATACAGCAGTACTAGGACAATAAATTTCACTAAAAACATTAACCAAATACTGAAAAATCTCAGCTTACTCTCAGGAATGCAATAAGTTACCAAGAGACATTAAAAACAAATAAACAAAAAAGAACAATAGCTGAAAATTTGATCATTTCCTGACTTGCTAAATTAGACAGCAACATTCTGTTCTCTTCTACACAAGCTGACAACTTCTCAACAGGGCTGTGCAAAGCTTCAGTCGCTGATTCAATTCGGCAGAGATTTGGCCTGATTTGGTCACCGAATCTCCGAATTGAGTCAGGAGACTCTTTGACTTCTCTGAATCTATTCAGAACCCTCTAAACTGATACAGAGAGATTTGGAAAGATTTGATGATTTGGACATAGGCATAGCTTTAAATGTTTTTTCTACAGACCTCAAGGTACCAGGTGGTTCGTGAACGCTGAGATGGTGGGGCGCATAGAGTGTCCCACAGGAGCACAGGGGGGTTCCCAGCAGACTTGGCAGCAGACTGGGAAATGGACCAGGAGCACTTCCAATTCACTTCTGGGTCTGCTGGGGAGTGCACTGGGGGACCCCTGTGCCTCTTTGGCTCAGCTAACCCCTCCTGGGTCTGGGGGGGCACCCAGTACTTCCAGTCCACTTCTGGGTTTGCCGCTGGGCATGCAGGGAGCCCCCTTGCATTCCTGTGGGACACTCCATCTGCCCCACCATCACAGTATTCATGAACTGCGCCTGGTACCTCAAGGTATGTAGAAAAAAACATTTAAAGCTGTCTATGGCTGAATTGCTGACTCTCCAAATCAGCATCAAATCTTCAGATTGAAATTCAGCTGAATTGAATTGGGACTGTGATCTGGATCAATGAACTGAATCACTGTCCCCGATTCAGGCTGAATCCAAATTGAATATGGCCCATTTTGCAACCCCTATTTCTCAGTCACCTAATGCAAGTCAGGGAAATGCTCCCTACTTTGTTTTATAATTAAATTATGTCAATTTACATCGGATAGCATAAACCCTACACAATGGTTAGGAGACAAAGCAACAAAGGGATTTGCTTGCCCAGAAGTCCAAGCAGGCTTCTTCTTGGCCAAAGTTTGACTGTACAGATCTCCTTTGTTGCATCAGAGCCATGGATGATTAAGTACCCTTCTCTGTTCACCATTAGAGAGGTTTATAACCCTCATGTTATTCTTTTTAAAGACTCGGAATAACATTTTCAAAAGTGGTTTAGTGACTTGTGAGTATAAATCCCATTTTCAAGAGACTTGGAAAGTACAATATTGACTTGCAATGAGACTGTCTGGGTAGCACCTAAATCACTTTGAATATGCAACTTAAGATATGGATAAATGATCAAATTAAAGGCGAGTTAAAATGTGTAAGAGTATACAATGGTAAGTCTCCACTCCCTTTTAACTTGTGCCATTTGATAATTTGTCCATGCCCTTAGGCTCCTAAATTACTTAAACACTCTAAAAAATTTTATTCCAGGTCTTTTGTGTTTGTAAAGTGCCTAGGAATGTTATGGCTCTACACAAAGTATTTCTAACCATTCTCCACCAAATTAGGTAATATTTTTATCATCTTTGTTTTCAGGAGACACAGAAAGACCCCCAGCAGGTCAGAACAGAAGGGGTTTAAAAATAAATCTTAAAAAACAGTAGTATTTTTATGATTTCATGCAGCCATTCTTAATCAAAAGGAAGCCAAGTATAATGTCCCTTTCTCTAACTGATAAATAATAAAACAGTAACTAACATTTTATAATGCATGGTATCTCTGGGGTTATTAAGCCTCAGTGCTCAGAATCATTTTTCATGCATTTTTTTACCTGGTATCAAAAACTAACATTTAAAGTAAAAACTAAATTATTGTGAGGTCATGAATATTTATGTCTAAAAACCCTAAATAGATTTTGTTGTCTTTTAAATAAAATTTTAGTGCATTTTTCTCTTTCCTTGATCATCTCATGATAGTTTCTCCTATCAACTCTTTCATACAGGTGTAAACCAGGGATTGGCAAAATACAGCCCAAGGCCAGATCTAGCCCATCAAGGGGTTTTACCTAGCCTGCACACAGAGGGCAGCCCAGGCCATACTGCCTGCGGCTGGTCCCGCCAACCCCAGGCATGCAGCGGGGTTGGGGTGGCACCACAGCTGGACTCAGCTTCCCAGCAGCCCCAAAGTCATTCCTTCCAGCTGCTGTTAGTGTTGCTGCCACTGCTGGACCAGGCCTCACTGCCTGGGCACCCTGGCCTGTCCAGCCTGCCCCCACTGTCAGGGGCACTGTATGAAGTGGGGTCTCTAAGGAGACTGGCTCAGAACCTGTACAGGCAGGGTGCACATGGCTAGGTGAACAGGATAGGTCCAGGGGCAGGAAGCAGTGTCTGGGAGTAGGATAGGTGGGTGGAGCTGGGATCATGAGGCAGTAACAGCATAGGCCAGGGCCTGGGGCAGAGCCATGATCTGCTCCCCATCCATCCCTGCAGCAGGTGCTGTTTCCATGAGCAGGGACATGCGGGAAGCAGATTGCGGCTCTGTCCCGGGCCTCGGCCCCGGCCTCACGCTGTCACCACCTGCAGTCCTGGGCCCAACCCCTGCTGTCTCACTCCCAGACACCGCTCCCTACCTGCCTATGTCCCCATCCCAACTGTCTGTCTGATCACGCCCTGTCTGTGCACATTCCAGGTCGGTCTCCATGGAGACCCCACCTACCCGCTTTGTCCAGCCCTGGCAGTGGGTGCAGCAGGGTGCATTGGATCAGTTATCCCCCCCAACCAACAGCTCACCAAAACTCCCTAAGTGGCCCTACAGCCCAAATAACTGCCCACCCATGGTGTAAATAGTTCTTTCTGGTGGTGCCACAGAAGTGTCTCATGGTTCACTACTGAGCAGCATCCAGAGGTGCTGTACAATGATACATAACCGCTTACATGCCACTCATCATGATGAACCCCCCTACCTGCTTAATCAACACCTACTTGTCTGAAGGCACAATACATTTCAGACTTGGATAACAAAGACTGACAAGTATCTACGTAAAAGTAGAAGGCAATACAAAGTACTGAATGCCTAGTAACAAGCTAGATTTAAAACCCTCTCTTTAAAACCCTCTCAACATCTCTACTCCAGTTGTGAATGCTGGTTCTCAGCCACTTTATTTTGGTAGAATAAGAAATGCTATTAAGTGGGAACGCTATAAAATTTAAATTGTAATACTGGCTCTTCAATAGCCCATTATCTTCAGAAATTTATTTAAAATTGATAAGACTTGCCTATTCCCTGCTGAAGAATGAGCAACTGGTACAGCAAACTTTTAAAAAATGCCACAATACATAGCAAATGTTTCTGCTGCGGGAGGCACTTCCATTAAGACAAATACAATACATCTGTCTTTTACATACAGTGTGCTACATACATATTATAAAACAAAATTAACCCAACATTTCAACGGCAGAATGATCTTTACTCTCCATCCACTCAAAACCTGATGTAGTCATTGAGTTAATGGATTCATTACAGATTTGTTGAAACAATGGGTCATTCTTTAATTCTTCCAGTGTAGCATCATCGTCTTGTCCCTGCTGACGACCTGGATCAAACAGTAGATTTGTGTCTAAAGTGTTCAGATCGTTAATGCTGCCTGAGAGGTCGGAAGACAACCTGATGTCGTTGGAAAAGACAGATGCAACATTATTGAGATCAGATGCCACCTGATTCACCAGCTGCTGGTTGGTTTGCAGGTTGTCCTCCCCTAAAAGGTCTTTTACAGTGCTGCTGAAATCTAATTGCTGCTCTCCAATTTCTGATTGTGCTTGGTTGTCTCCAGAAGAAAAACTGATCTGATCGGTGCTGCTGTTTTTTGTGAGGTAAGTTGGTGTTTGGAATTCATAAACTGAAGTGCTGGAATTGATCATATTTTGTGAGTTGGCACTAGGAAAAGTGTTCGTTTCTAAAATTTGAGTGAGATTCATCCTCGCTGTATAATTTGAGGGCATGTTGTTCATTCCCAAACCTCTCACTGCATCATCGCTATCAGAGTCAAGTTTGTTTAACAACACGTTCGTTATTTTTTTAGTGTTTGTTTGTTTCTGAAGAGACGGAAAGGCTGTCTGCATCATGACAGTCAACGGAACAGACTGGCTTCTCTGAGCTATATTATTGGCACTGGTGTCTGCATGGATATTTGTGAACACATTGTGAACTTCTGGTGTCACTGGACTTCCAAAAGGGGTCAAGTTAGAGCGTAGTATGTTAGAAACAGGATAGACAGTGCTTCCGCTAAGATTACGTTGGCGATGGACAGCAGGGCTCACACTCCGGCATCTGAAACTATTTCCAACAGAGGAATTTGTCCCCTTGTTGTCCAGTGGGGCAGGAACAGCAAAGCCTTCTTGTTTGGTGGTGATGTTTACAGAGACTCCCTGATGCTGCACAGGTGAAACAGGAGTCACACGGCCAAAGTGAGTATCATGGTGCCGGGACTGAGACTGATATGACTGGCCAGGAACTGCAAAAGCATGAGGTTTCCTGAAACGATCTTCCACTAACTCCTGATAGCTTGGAAGAATGCCATGGCTTGAAACAGATGAATTACCAACTCCACTGTACCCATTATTCATCCACTCAAGTTTGGTTTTATCAGGGTGGGTAGCCATAGGTCGCTGCATTGGTTTCACAGGACTACTGGAGACAATGCTGGCATCATGGTATGCCATGCTAGAGCTTATTGGAGTAAATGCAAATGGATTTCTGCATTCCACAGGACTAGGAGGGACACTGCTGCTGCAGTTAGAATGAGGCGTTCCAATGGGTGTGTGCCGGCTGCTTCCTAGAGCACTGTCTACAGGAGTAGTTTGAGCCAGTCTTGAACACGGACTCTCTCGTGACACATTCTGAGACCCCGCCATCATTTCTGATGTGGGGGTTGGAGTTGGGGTGGGGGTTGGAGTGGGAGTAGGAGTGGGAGTGGGAGTGTGAATTGGAGTGCCACTGTTATGGACTGAATGGTAGAAGTGAGCACTGCTTGGATGAGATGACACTGGAGCTCCTGGAGCTGCTGCCTGGCTCTGAAGTGCCATTGCTAGACAACCCCCATAAGGATGTGAATTCATAGACATTTGCTCCTCCATGAGCACCAGTTCCTCTACAATGCTGTCCTGTGTGAGGTCTTCATCAAATGAGAAGAAGTTCTCATTTGATTGGGGGACTGTGTGTTCAAACTCTTTTAGCTCAGACTGCAAAGGTAACTGATTTGAAGACTGTCCTTGAATTTGATCCAAAGGAGATTCCTGGATCTGACTCTGTAACTGTTGGCTGTATGCTTCCTGCTGTACGCCTTCACAGTGCACTGGTTCCCACACAGATTCCTGTAAATCACTAGAGCCAGAGTGTCCTGCAATAGTCATAACACTGATATCCTGCTGCTGTTCACAGTTCACAGATGTGAAGTCTGAGGTTTTAGTGACATGCTGCCAGGCATTTGGATTAAAGCTGCCATCAGATTTTGAATCATTTTCTAAGATAAACAAGTTCCCTTCCAATTTTACTTTTACATCTGGAGATGATGCTGTGAGCTGCTGTCCTAAAGCAGCATCACCAGTATTTACATTAGAACCTAATGGACAGTTTGTCACTAAGTGCGTTGATGTTGCAGAATTTACTTTTATAGTTACTTTGCCAGGAACTTGAGGAAGTGCAGGAGTACTGTCATTTTTAGCAAGTGATGCAACCTTCTGAACCTTCTTAACACTGATCACTTTTTGAACTTCCATGTTGTTACCAACTGAAAGCTGCCCCACCAGTGGCTTCTTTGCAGGTGGCACCTGGGAATCCGGAAGTGTGGAAGACAGTCGCTTCCTTGGACTTTTAGTGCATGCTTTGTCTTTAATAGCAGAGTCACCACTAGGAGGCGAACTGATGCTGGTGCTGGAGAAATTTTGACTGACAACTGAGAGGGTGAGAGTGCTTTGATTATTGCCTGCTGAAGAAGCTGGTGTGATTTCACTAGGTTGGGTTTTATATTTGGTCCTTGCTTCTTCAGCTCCCTGATCACAGCCCTTAACTGTTTTCACTTCACTGATGCCCTCCGGTGAAGCTTTCAGGTTTGAATCCTCAAAATTACTCCTCTGAGCAGCAGACAGGCCAGAGGCTCCCTTTAAAGGCTTAGACATGTCAGAATTCTCTTGGCACTGTGTTTGGTTCTCATCCAGTAATGCTTCTGGTTCCATTTTGATCTCAACTGCAGATGTTGCTGCAACACTGCCAGTCTTAGATCCTGGAGACTGAAGTGAAACGACAGATCCATTTTTAATTTGTGGTACAGTCCTTGACTCTTCTGTTGCTCCTGTACTGGTATTCACTGACGTTGTCTGTTTGACGGGTACACTACTGCTGCTTGGGGCAAGAGATATTGCTGTCATTTTTACCACATTTAAGGAATTCACGTGTGGAGCTGGCACAACAGTCTTAATTGGGCTACTGGTGAAGAGCACCGTAGTGGGGGAACGGATGGTGAGAGCACTGGTGTTTGCTGGCTTAGGTAGGATCTGTGGGTAACGAGGCCGTGCAGAACGGTCACCAACTGGACTGGCTGGAACATTCTGAGGAGTCTTTGGTGACTGTTTGACTGACTGCATGTGCTGAGTGACCACCTGAACGTTGAGCGGAAGAACCTTACTATCGGATGCGGCCATGGGACTGGGAGATGTTACCAGTTGTCTGGTCCTCGGTACCTATTTGTGTAGAAAACAAAAATGTGGTTTAAACAAAAATGTAGGCACCTAAAGAAATCTAATGGCTTGTGTTAACCTAAGGGATGGCAGAAAAAGATCTACTTCTTAAGGATTAAAAGGATGCTAGTTATTCATGTGTAAACTGGCACCATCCTGTGCCCTATGCACCCTTCCAAAGTAGCAGTGTTCACCATAAATATTCAACAATACACAAAACAGCCGCTCTTCCATACTACTGGTCAACTTCCCCACAACTTACATAACAAACAGGAGCAGCCATGTCATACCATCCCACAGCCCACCTCATTCCCAAATGCCTGGGAAAAAATGAAAAAATAGGAATGAGCGTTTAAACCAGTGAAAGATCACAACGGAAGAATCAAGCTGTGCTGTATTTAAGTGTTTTGAGGAGTACTTGGAAACCACTGCTTTTAGCTTACTAGAACCCATGCTAATTCTTTGGGTCTTGGCAATCGAAGTTGAAACCCTAGTCCATACCAACATCTGTGCACTCCCTTCCTTGAACAAAGGAAACTAAAGCATGGAGAAGGTGTTCAAACATTATCAGTTTTCAAAATTCCAGCAGTAAATACAATGCAAACCAAACATTATTCAGGAAAAAAGAGCCAAAAAAAAAGAAGAAATCAGTATTACTCAGCTGAAGCAGTCTAGTTAAGTCTGTTCTATTGTCAAAAAAAATGTCAAAGGTCCACCAGCTTTGGGCTAGCCTGGTACTCAGCAGAAGACACACAGTGGAATGATGTGGCAGGTAGCACGATATCTGTCTGCCTGTGACTGCTCAGTACAAATGACCATATACCCATTTACAGGTGAGTCAACTGAGGACAACCTTTGACACAAGTCCAAAGTAAAGGTCAGACTGACACCTCTGAACCATCACAAGACACCTTAAAACCCCTCTACCATCATGACCCTCTGCTCCTTTGTACAGATATTCAAATGAAAGCAGAGAGATAGTTAGCTGTGTTAGTCTGACGTCCGGCCAAAGGTAGAGCAAGGTGGCACCTTACAGACTACTGATTCAGTCATGACCTTTCACAGGCAGCAACCTACTTCATAGTTTTTAAGGTGCCAGCCTTCCTTCTGTCAAGTAAGGTTGAAACTAATGCCAGTGATGGTCCCTCTAAATCAGTAAAGCTGCATTTACACTACATACTAAGTGTTTAAGCAATGCATTGTGTGGGTTCCTGCAGCTTGGGAAACTTTGCCCTAAACATAATTCTTCTAATACATAACCCAAATTATTCCTAAATTCCACTGCCACTGACTTATGCCAAAGATAATCTTAGCCCATGCTATGTGTCATTCTACTGCTTCCACATCCATCATGCAAAATTATTACATTTATGGCTCTGGCACTTACTTAACATAAAAGAAAAAGCCACTGAGACAGAAAAGAGCCTTTGTATCCGTATCTGTAACATGTCTATTCCATTTACGCTACCACTTAGGTATTTCTCAGGACTAATGTAAACAGTGAACAACACTTTCTCTAAGATTGTCTGGCTTGAAAGGTTTGGAGAACACTGGAGAACAATACCGGAATGGGGCTGGGGACAGCTGCCACTACGATACCAATAGGCTGAGGAGACAAGATGGCAGGGCTTCCATTAGAAATACTAGCTACTCCATTTGTTGTAGCGCCTTCTGTTTTCTTAGCTGGAGACTCTCCTGGCAAGGGAGACTGAAGTTTCTGTTCCTGTTGCTTCTTTTGGATCTTACGCTGTAGCTGCTGCTTGGCATCGACAGGAGATGACAAAGTTTTCACTTGAGGCTGAAAGGAATTGCTTTCAGCAGTGGGTATAAAAGCAGAGGGCTGGGAAATCCCTTTTATTCCTGAAAGCAAAAAGAAAATAGTTGAAATGATATGTGCCAGGTCTTGTGCCTGATACTCTGTATGGAAATACATACTTGGTAGCACATCAGGCATGTGAAAGCATCACAGTTATCAAGTGGGGTTTATACTTGAACAGATATTCAGTATCAATTTATTTCTAACATACAAGATAAGAACCCTTGGTGTCAGGCAACTTGGATGCTCTTTATTCTTGTCAAATGACTGCATTAATATTCTGTTTCTGGAAATCCCAATTTGCCTAATCAAAATGAACAATACTATGACAGTGCATTTCATACAACTGACAGTAGATGGCAATGAATATATTTTGGAAGACACTTGTTAAACCGTCTTTATCGGGTCTTTTGTTTCCAGTATTTTAAAGCAGATCTAAAATACAAATTTCCTCAGCTTGTGGAAGAAGCAGCACTAAATGGAGAAGACAACATTCAAATCACCTTGGAGTATGTAATAACTAATATCAGCTGCAGTATAGAGATTTAATTGATAACAGCATCTAATGGCCAATGCTGGAAGTATGTCACAATGCTATTAACACATGGAAGAAAAAGTGAGAGGGATATTGAAAGGAGGACAAGAAAAAAAGGCAAAAGAAAGGTGAAAAGGTGATGGCACTCAGAAGAGGAGATGCCCCTGTTGATTGTAAACGGGTAACGGGCCTTCCAGGCAAGTCCAATCAGGGATCATTCTCGTGTGTAGCTCGAATCAATCCCTGATTATCAAATCATGTTACAAGCTCATTCTTCGGAAGGTTAAAGTATTATTTGGTAACTGAATCTGAGGATTAGCATGTTCTTAAAGAAATCTCCCACTACTGTCACTTGCCTGTGTAAAAGTGTTATAACACTGTTTCCTTTAACATTACAAGTATTTAAAAATTATACATGAAGTAACTTCTAAGAATTTTCCAGATACATCATCTTAAGCCAACTGCCAGACCCAAATTGTACAGCATCAGCTCTGAAACTGTTTTCAAGACTCCAACCTCAAAGCAACACTCACTAGCTTTGAGTAAGTATAGACAGACTACAGAATGTCACCTTTTTTCAGCTTGGTTTCATTCAGGGAAAACCTGCCCCAGTTTAGCTTTCACTTGCTGCAGGGTAGGAGGCAAAAGGACAGTAGCCATAAAGCAGTTAGTCCCCACCCTCTGTTAATTTTGGAAAAAGTCTTTTAACATTTTATAGGAGTTATTAAACCCCCATCCTTCAAGGGTTTATGCCAATTTCCAAGAATTAGGTGGTTTTCTTGTTTCTTCTTTTGATGCATCTGGTCCTACCCAGTATTAGGTTGGATAAAATGAACTGATTCAAAATGGCAGTTCTTATCTTCACCTGCACAAAGGGAAATGCAAACCTTAACTATCAAGTATTTTTGTAGCTTCTTAATAATGAACAAAAAGCTAAATAAAACTGCAAAAACCCCAAAGGCACACAACTTGCTCAGAAGCTGCACAGCCAACCCCCTTCAGCACCTTTTATTTTTAATGTGGTAGTCGCTGACACCTGCTGACCTAGTTGGGCTACATGAATCAGAGCAAACAATTCAGGAAAGTGTGTGCCTGATATGCCCGAAGAGCGCCCCTAAGAACACCAGCTACTGATAGACAGTTACATGTAATCAAGTAGCAAATGCAGTTACAATCCAGGCTTTGTCTACTAGCACTTTCATGGTGCCGTCACTATAGGCTCTATCTGGGCACTATGACCCTAATCTAGCAAAGCGTTAAGCATGCACTCAAATTTAAGCATAGAAATAGATTTATTACTTTAAACATGCAAATATTCATATTGAAACTTAAATATGTTTTTGAAGTGCCTCACAGGCTCAGGACCTATATGATACAAGGGTTATAGGAAACACAGGACCACTCTGGAAGGGACAGTCAATTCTTCTTCCTAGTAGCGACACATGCACTTGCTATGTACCTTTGGGAGTGGTACTAGTATCTGGCAACAGCACTGTGCAAGATGGAAAACATATTCTTCGACTGTAGAGCTTGAACTCTACAAACACCCATGAAGTATGTGGCAACTGGAATGCCCAACAGAAACTGGAAAGGCTATACTTGTACTGTAAAATGGCTCAGATCACCAAGATTGAGTCACTAACAGATTGCAAATTCATACCAGGACTGGGAGAAAGAATTTGAGGAAAAGCACTGTGAACTCTTCTTTTGTTTGGTTAAACTTTCCTCATTTCATCTGCCTTCTCTAGATTACACAGTCCCTTTTTGCTAATTACCTTAAAATCCCAGTCAATGTAAACCACAGATTATGAAGTCACTTTAAGGCCAATTCAGGCTTCTTTCTCTCTTACTAACTTCCAAACTTCTCCAACCAGAGCAGACAATATTCTGCTACTCCCCATCTTTGTAAGCGGAAAATTTAAGAAGTTGTACCTGCAGCAAAAATGGTCAAGCCAATGTTCCTCTTTTATGTGGTGAAAAGAACCATTTTAACAGTCCAGACTGATATCACAGAACAGGCACAGTTCATGCAACGGCAATGCCATCTTCCCCTTTCCAATTCTCCTTGGGCTTCCTACTCAGTCAACCAACAAAAGGGAACTAATTGTGGCAGCAGTTTAGGCCCAGATTCAGGAAAGCACTTAAATATAATCTTAAAGCCATCCCTATTCAATGCCTGAGTTCTGTTCACAGCTGGGACATTCACTGAATTGAGGTCTTAGTGATGCAGACTTTAATCATTAGGAGCTGGTGGCTAGGGGTGTGTAAAATGGGCTGTATTCAATTTGGATTCGGCCCAAATTGGGAACAGTGATTTGATTTGTTGATTTGGATCACTGTCCCCGATTCGATTCAGCTGAATCCGAATCTGAAGATTCGATGCTAATTGAGCCAGACACAGCTTTAAATGTTTTTTCTATGTACCTCGAGCTCCCAGGCACAGCTGGTGAATGCTGCAATGGTGGGGTGGATGGAGCATCCTACAGGTGTGGGGGGGGGCCCCCCCACATGCTCAGCAGCAAACCCAGAAGTGGACTGCTCCCCCAGCTCGGCAATCAGCCATGGGGGGACCCTGAGTGCCCCCCCAGACCCAGGAGGTACCAGTCCACTTCTGGGTCTGCTGTCAGGCATGCTGGGGGCCACCCCTGTACTCCTGTGGGATGTTCCACCATCGCAGCGTTCACAAGCCGCCTGGTACCTTGAGATATGTAGAAAAAGCTGTGTCTCTGTCCGAATCTTCAAATCTTTCCAAATCTCTCTGAATTGATTAGGAAGGTTCCGATTCAGTTTGGTGAGATTAAAGGGTCTCCTGATTAGATTTGGATTCAGAGATTCAGCCACCAAAGCTCTGCTGAATCAAATCAGCTGCCAAAGCTTCACACAGCCCTACTACTGGTGGCACATCACCACTCATTTCACCTAAGGATGATTAGACACTGACATCTTTCAGTCATTCAAACAAATGACAGACAGCACATTTTGCAGCCAACTACTAAGCTTCATGGAGCACCCAGTGTTGCCCCTCAGATATATTCTGAGAACTAAGAAAGGTTTAAAAAAAACACAGTCTCAGTACAATTAAATACTCACAAACAGGGAAACCTACATTTCTAACAGCAAGTTCAATAATCCAAAAAGGATAAAAATGACTAAACAGTACATACAAGGCATATCAAGCACATGATTAGAAACTATAAAATATACATTTATCTAAAGAAATAACAATCTAATTAACATTTGAGAGAATTTAAAATTAAATTTAAGTCCTAAAGTCTCAAAAAGCTTTTAAAAGGTGGCCAGGCTTTTTGGGAAAAGGACTTCTCACTTAGGTTTCCTTTGCCTCTTCTTCTCACCCACCCAAACTTTGTTCAAGTGAATGCAAGCAAATGCTATACTCTATCACCTGTAAGAAACTACTGCCTACTATTGTCAACACCAGGTTCATCAAAAATCCAGCACCCAGTGCTGCCCCTGCGTTCAGAGTTAACCCATATGGTGCTTGAGTGTGCAATGAAGCAGCTTTGTGCACAGAGCCAGGACCCACACCACATGTGGTGCCCACCCTGTGGCCCTCTCTGCATGCAGTGCCACCCCCTGGCCAATTCGAGACCTGTGCTGTATGTCCCAGACTGGCCAAGTGGTGTCTGTCCAGGAAATACTGCAGTCCTATATGTCCTGGACTGCCACCTGGGTGCTCTGGGACAGGTGCTGCATGTGGCATGAGTCTTAGATTGAACAGAATGGGTGCCACATGTGCTGGATCCAACATGGTAAGAGGAAGCCTGGCCACACCATTCATTCAACATGGATCAACCCACGTCACTCATCCAGCCCATGGGATCAGATTATTTTGACACCCCTAGTCTATATCAGTCTCCCCAGTTTCCTATTTATCTTACAAATAGTCATCATTTCACAACATGCATTATTTTTTTCCAGGAATAAGAATTAGCTCGTTACCTGCGGGTGCCCCTGCCATTACTGTTAAAGCTGCCATCGATTTGGTACCGATGTAATGACTTTTTACAAGGAAACGAGCTAAATCCAAAACGGAATCAAAGGGCTGGCTGAGCACTTTCTGGGCCCATTCGCATACAAGCTGGCATGCAGCAGACACGACTTCCTCATCAGCACTTTGAAGCTGCCCTGATGACTCTGCCCCATCCAACTAGCACAGAGAAAAAGTAGAGACTGGTTACCAAAAAGAAACAAACACCATAAAGCAAATGATAACGCAGGAACGGAACATATTTCCTTAGAAGTCTATGTATTCCTTTTACATCAGCATTATCCAAGACAAAACACATCAACATTCCTACCACTTGTTCACAGGTAAAGACATTATGTGAGGCTAATATTATATTTCTGGAAGAAAAGAAGAATACTGCACGAGGAATCCTAATATGTTAAATGACCCACATCTGAAGTCCCTTATGTAAAAAGCCAAACTAAAATTAGCACACTTTTAGTGTTTTGCTACTTTTTGTTTTCTGAGACTACCAATTTCCCATGCCACCTATTACTGGGAAGCAGTTTGCATCACTGCAACTCCTGCTCCCTCTCCTAATAGCAATCTGATTAATTTTGTAGAGAAAACAAAAATACAGAGACTTATTAATTAAAAAAAATAACTTGTGAATGGCAGCACTACAAAAATCTGCTTCACATTCTAAATCATATTTTTAAACGACCAATTTTTGTTGAAGCTTAAAGCAAATCAGACAAGGCTTGTCTGATGATAAGAGTATTGTAGAAAACTCCTATATGTAAAACTGTTTCAGAAAGTAACGGCAATTTCAAGATAAAACCATTTTGCGTGCAGTGATTGCTTACTGGACCACATCACTTCTCTATACAGTAGTAAACGGTGGGTGGGCTTGATGATGCCACCAGTGTTCCCTACTACTATGTAGTCTCCCATTCATTGCACACAAAATGGTTTAATTTCAAAACTGCCATTACTTTCTGAAGCATCCTTGTATTTTGAAAACTGCACAGCTCCTTAGCCTGTTTATTTCAGATTAAACTAATTTTCCTTTAATAAAGTTAAACAGTGAGAGAGAGTATAGAAAGAATTAGGTTCCACAAGTGTGTGTGCGTGTGTGTATATATACATATATATATATATACTGTACCCCATCTCCAGTTTTATGAAAATCAAGGTTGGGCAGTGTTGGCATATGCACAAAAGCTTTCTTCCTCAGTCCACTGTAACAATATGTGATCAAGAATTAAGGTCTAAACAGTTTCTGTTCCCTGGTTTATAAAAAAAAAGCAAGCATTTCCTCCTGTTTTCCCTGCATAAACTTTATAAGCAAAAGGAGAAATGCAGGCTCCACACACCTATTGGCATTTCCCCCCCATTAGGCTTGGAATTAAAATTATGTGACTATTAGGTTCCTCTCCTGCACTGTTGTTCATCTGACTGGACCCCTGCACTCTTGTCGAGTCTAAATGAAATCATAAAGGTTCCACATGAGCACAGCAGTCCACCTACATGCTCTCACTAGCAAGTCTTGGTACATTTAGCTGATTTACAGGCTGGAATAGATCATTAGATCATGTAGTCAGACTGTCTTTACAGGATGAACAAAGACTTCAACCAGTTACCCCTAGATTTAGCCTGATAACTTGTGCCTGTCTAAAACATATCTTTCAGAAAAGCTGCCTTGAAGGCATCAAGAGATCGAGAGTCCCACCACTTCCTCTGGTAGTTTGTTCCCAGAGTCAATCATTCATTCTCTTGGTTAAAATCTGTCCCTCTTTTAAGTGAATGCATCTGGTTATAACTTCTAGGCATTGGTTCTTAGTATGCTTGTCTGTGCTAAAGCTAATGTGACTTTTAGTACTTGGCATCTTTCTTTATTGAACTACTTATATAACATGATTAGGTCACCTCCTAATTTTCTTTCTGGTGAGCTGAGCAGATTGACATCTTCAGCTCTCTCACAGCAAGGCATTTTTCCCTGTCCTCAGACAATTGTTAGATCTGCACTGCGCTGTCTCCAATTGTTCTACATCATTTTTAAAGAAGGGGATAATACAACTGAATACTATGTTTTGGCATCAGTCTCACCAAGACCATACAAATTCACCTCCCTACTCACTTCTACTCTAACCCACTTGTCTATACATCTAAGCCTCCTCCAGTTCTTCACACTGGATGTCTTAATAAAAGTGTTAGGTGATACTAGGTTGACTTTATTGGTTTTTCATGCCTTTAACTGCTTGTTTGCCAACATCATCAGCTCAGATATCAGGTTGAACTGATATTTTTTGACAATCAGCTCTTTTCTCTCCTCTTTTAGACATTAGTTGAGCTTCTCCCATTTATGAAAAGCTTCCCTTTAATCTGAACACTTCTGTGGCTTGACAGATAATGATAACAAGGTTTAAGAAATACAGTTCAGGAAATATTACGGGCTTTATGCCTCAGTTTAGGGATGTGCACTGGTACAGCACAATTAAGTAACATATTTTTTACTTGCATTATTACAACAGTATAGGTATGGCACAAATCTAATGCAAGTTGCTTTATTCCAATATTCATCTCTTTATTTTTAAAGATAAGACTAGGTTCCCAGAATAAATAACTGCAGGAACAACTAAGCACTAGAATAAGATGACCAGCAAAAATCAAGTAGGGACAAAATTCATGAAGATGTGCCTTGCATCTTAATGATAAAAAGATTAACACATTTCTAAGCATTATACCAAGTACTTTGGGGAAATTGTCTGCATTTCTTATTTAAATTTATTTCTAAATTTAGCTAGCAGTTGAACTACAACAACAAATGTTCTTTAAGCAAGGGCAGAAGAGATTACTGAAAAGTGTTTTAGCAAAGGATATTTTGATTTGCCTCTTGTGCCCAGACGGCGGGCTTTCATATTTGGAAAGACATTTTTCATGATCTTTCCAAAGTCAGCAGCACTTAATGGATGGTAACCAAGATTGTCACAATAGCTCCTGCAACAGAGGGAAAGAAATTGTGAATGAAACAAAATAAATGACAATTCTACATAACAGACTTCTATCAAAGACTTTCAAAGAAAAATAATCAGATCAGAACTATAGTCAATATTGGTGAATCTAGCTACAATAAATTGAATACATTAAAATACACAGAATTATTAATACAGTCAATTTTACTCTGCACACTTGTAAGTTCAAACTCAGGTGGAGATTCAATACACAGTGGCCTTGTCAAGAGATCAGTTAGGAACTGCTGTCCTAACTGATAACTTGATTAGGATTTCATGTTTTGTGTATTTAAGACATGGGTACAATAAAAGGAGAAATGCGACCAGCCAAAAAGTGGGTAACAACTGCTTGGGTGTGACAAGGTGTGACATCATGCATGATTTTTTAAAAGCAGTAGGAGAGAGATTTTGCCTCTGTTGAGAGTGTAAGGTCTTGTCCACATTAGTTCCAGAAAGGTCAGAACCTATAAATTCACCTTCCTAAAAAGTCAGCTTCATTCTCAAGTGTTTAATGTGAACATACACTGGGGAACTGGATACTTGGGGACTGTTAATGAGTGACTGGGACTGTAGGGGTTTGTCTTCACACCAATTTGCCCTGGTTTAATTACTCCAGCACAAAGCCCTGTGAGGACAGTTTCATTTATTTAAAACTGATTAGATTGGTTTACCAGGCCTACATTAATTCAGGTTTGTTCTATATACAGCTACTGCATTGCTATAACTATATCAGGTTATATAATTAAAGTGGTACAATCTCTCACTGAGGTGCAATTTTATTGGCACAAAGGTACTTCTGTTGGCAAATAGGAATAAACTATACTATCAGCAATTTTTTTTTCTCCAGCATCCAATGGTAGAAAAGAGCAGAAGGATTTTTATTTTTATAGCCACCCCTCTTCCTGCCAAAAAAGTAAAATCATTTTAAAGTAGTAGTAATTTTACTCCAAAATGTAAATCTTGGGGAAATTTATAGGCACATGAATAGCTAGGGATAACAGTGGGAACTCTTCTGAAACCATATCTGTATAGATTCATAGTATAGTCATAGATTTGTATAGCAGGGGTTTATGGTAGCATACATATTTGTTGTATGCACTTACACACCTCTTTTTCTTCAAGGACAAAGCATTTTACAGATATGAATTAATTAAGCCTCAAACATTATTGCAAAGTATACTTATTTATGTTCAATGATCTAACCAAGGTCATAAGGTTGCAAAACTTGCTCTCCTATGCTCTAACCATAAGATCCTGCTGCACTCCTCAGCAAAACACTATTAGAAATATTCAAAGATATTCAGCTTTTGAAAGAAAGAAGGAGCTATGCATAATCTTCCCTATGCAGACCTCATATCTGGACAGCAGAGAAACAATCATTTCACACACCAGCATGTGGTATTCTAAACAAATATGACAGAATTCAGCTGCTGTGACTAACAAAAACACATTCTAATTATAAATAAAAACAGGGAAATCACAGTGGTTAGAGTAGATATGAGGACTTAACTTAGAGATGTGACAGCACTCAGGAAAAAGGAGTTTCATTCCTTTTTGCAAAAGTAGCAGTGGCAGTAATTACCAGTGACTTTGTGCACCTCAGTAAACTTAGTGAAGGTCTGTTCTGAAGACTAATCTGAATGGTGGTTGGAACAGGTGTTGAGATCCTGTGAACAGCATTTTAATAGGGAACTTCCTCGATACTGCAGAACACATATCTGAGTTGGTTTTCCATTACTGCCAGCATCAGTGAGTACATAGGGCTGGCAGATCATGAGTGGAGGACAACAAGACCCACCTTATGAGGTCCAAAGGAAAAGGAAAGGAGGATGAAGAGCATTAACCTCCACTGAGCGCATCTGCAGATGCTTCCATGCAACCAGGGGGCAACTTACATCTAGTAATGCAGACAGTGATGGGGGAAGGGACAGGAGGGGACTTTCTCATCATTTTTGCTTTCTTTAGGAAAGTGGTTTTTAACCTTTCTAGACTCAAAACACCCAAGATACCCCTCCATAACTGTTGTGGACTGATTTGCACCATATGTAACAAAAATATTACACTACCTAACTCCTTGCAAAGGGGCCAGGCAGTGGGAGCAGAAGAGAGGCCTGAGCCTGAGATCGTCGTCTCACACTTCAGGGGCAACCTTAAAAAAAAAAGTCTTGTGGAACACAAAGGTACTCTGGCACCCTGGTTGAGAATCACTGCTTTAGGGATGGAGGAAACTGAAGAGACCAGGGCAACTGAAACCCAAGAAAATTCTTGTGATAACAGTGATACTATTTCTACAATTTGCTATACCTTTCCAGTTGTGCTAAACTGCTTTATAGCTAATGCCAAGCACAGGTCTACCACCTGGAGTCAGAGGTAGGTTCACCTACTGCCATTGGTTGGCTCTGCAAAGACCTTTGTAAGCCAGTTTCCCCTATCTTCAGCTTTTAACCAGCCTGCTCTGGACTCTGAATGCATTCTCAAAATGTGTGATACTGCTGCTGGCTGATATGAATTACTGTATTCTAGTTCTCCACTGTAGTTTGGAGCACTGTCTCCATAGCAAGCATATGGGGTATTATAGAATATCTTTTATTTAGTCAGTGGAATCTGAAAGGGTAGATGCTAAAATCCTTGTGTGAAGTTAAGTGCAAGTAAAACCCAGTTAAATTAGTAAGCACCAGTCTTAGGACTTAATTAATCAGTTCTTTTAGAATTAAATTTATTTGCACTTTAGGAAAAAATGCAGTCATCAAGCTTAGAAAATCTGTTTCTAACTAGTATGTAGTAGCAGCCACAGACTTAAGTAGTGGATAAGGCCCATATGCCCAGGCCAGCAATTCCTGCCAGCCTGGAATTTCTGTTATTTTGCAGACAGCCCATTCCATGAGGCCTTGTGCTCCTTCCTCTTGTTCAGCCTAAAATTTTTCACATCCATCTCCAATCTCTTATTGACCAAATTCCTACTGACAAGAATAAAAGGGTATAAACTACCTATACCTAAATTTAGGCTAGCAATCAGAATAAATTCTAACCAAGAGAGGAGGGAGATTCTGGAACAGCCATCAAATAAGAATAGTAGAGAAGCTATTTTTTGATGAAGCTTGATCAGCTTCTGAAAAGGAGTCATATGATGTGACAGCAGGGGACTAAACTTAATGACCCAGTAGGTCTTTAAGTCTAGTCTGGGCATAAGAAGCAGAGCCTGACCAGTGGTAGAAGCTTGTACAATTGCATGTGCCATTTTCTTCAAAATATTTTTCTCTTCAACTGAGGATAAGATTCTGCATAGTCTGTACTATGTCCATAGGGCCTTGCTCAAACAGATGGCGGCTCTACTTTAATAAAAGCTTCAGGACTACCCTCTCTGGTCCAGCTTCATTAAGCCCCCCTATACACCTTGCCAGCAAAAACCCCCTGACCCTGGAGATGGTGACTGCTGGGATTCCTAAGGCTTGAGGGTTTTATGCTAGGGGTGCACCCCTGCAGCTGAGAGCCCTGTCAGCTAATGGGGCTCCCAGCCTCAGGGGAGACCCTGCTACATGTGTAAATTATAGCGCAATAGCAACCAGCTATAAAGTTAGTACATATTTCTGAGGTCTGAGTTCATAGCTGGTTGGAGTTTTTTTATGGTGTGATAGATACTTTGCACATGTATCTGATCTCCAGGTAACTGCAATACCTGCAAACTTTAACAGCGGGCCTAAGGCTCTGTAATGGCTTCTGGTGATATAGGCCCAGGTGGCAGATGAAAAGTTGTGTCAGTAAAACTCTCCCTTCCCTCATGGGGAAAAAAGACAACAAGGGGATGCATTTATTCACCACATCCTACTGCGCATCCCGTTGCATATCTTTAAAGATGCATCACCTAGCACAGTGATTCTCAGCTGGGGTGCCATAAGCTCCTCTGAAAGGTGCCATGGAGTGCGAGGGGATAAGCAAAGGCTTAATGTTCTCCTTGCCTGATTGCTCCCATCCCCCACTGCCAGATCCCTCTACAAGGATGTAAACCCTGCAATAAATAAATTAGTTTTTAAAATGGCGTACTGCTCAATTCATAGAAGGTATGGAGGAATGTCTCAATTAAAAAAAGGTTGAGAACCACTGATGGGAACTGAGCCAGTAGAAGTGATCCACCTCCTACCCTGATGACAACTACAAGCCCTTAACTTTCCAGAGCTACTATTTTACTATTCTGTAACTTTTTAAAATCACTTTTAAGATGAGATGAGTGCAGTTACTTCTACCTAATCACAAGTCTGCATCTCTACCTAGATATTTTGCTTCTAAAAGTATAAAAAGGAAGGAATAAGTACAAAAGGGAAGCATTAGTGTATTGAAGTGCACTGTTTATTCAGATAAAAGTCAACTGAAATGGAGAGCGCACATGTAAAAACTGCCTGTGCAGGATCAGTGCAGATTCAACCTTCAACATCTTACACACCTGGAATCCATACTAAATTGTAATAATACAGGCTAAAACAACCACATAAAGAACAGAGAACTTCATTTTGTAAAACTACAAGATGTCTGATGGTTAGCAGACATGCACATGCTGGTATTCTGCTGCAAGTCCTCCAAAGCCTGCGTAACCTTTCACAGGGGTGTGAACCCTCCAGATTTAGTAATCACAAGACATTTCCATATCTGTATGTACACAATGCAGAAAGCTGCTCAAATCACCTCACCAGCAGAGGCAGAAAACAATAGCTCATGAATGACAGACAGAAGTAGTGTTTGAGGTGTCTAAATCCCCTTAAGTAGTGAGAAATGTCTTAGCTGAGCTAAACCTAGGCTACTATTTATATAGCTCTTCATACCTCCCACTCTGGGTCCATACCTCCCACTCTGGGTCTATTCTTCCTTTGCTGCTTGAGGTTAACTAATAAAAATACTTAGAGTAGCTAAATCTATTACAAAAAGAACAGATGCTTGAGAAAGAGAACAGATCCCAAACATTTGATATTTTCCTGAATATTTGCTCACCATCCTTATTTTGTTAGGGAAAACTATAACACACACAAAGCTAGATTTAGCCACACACTGAATCCATCCAAGTTTTACACTACACAATCTGTAGATGATGATTTTTGGGGCATCTGCAGCTTGGCACAGCATGGAAGCCAAGCAGATTTGTTGCTGAACTAGGCCATAAATTATTAAATAATAAATACATTTAAGAATAATGCTTACATTTTTCTCTTGCGCAGCAGCTGCTGTTGCCTTGTTGCCGTGCATATGGGTGATTGACTGTCTTGCGATTGGTTAGTTCAATGTACTTGCACTATTGGTTATGCTTTAAACTGCATCGCAAACTTGAGTTGATGGTGAGATTTCAGAAATAGGTGTGTGCATTTTTATCAACCCCAGGCAAATTAAAGCCATCACATTTCAGCACAGCCAGAATAAAAGACTATAGTTAATTAAGATGAGCTATGAACACAGTGGAAGAAAACAGTGGTTGCAATCACTGCTGTCTTACAGAACCGTACAGGATTCAGCCTTATAAGTTGGAGGTACTCAGCATCGTTATAATTATTTTTAATTCTGAAGCTATATATTGACTATCCCTCAATATGAGGACGATGTCTGCTGCAGGGGAGGGAAGGGGTGGGGAATAATGGTGAATTGTAAGGTGGCTGAGGAGTCCAACCCATGCTCTGCAAGTTTTTCCACTGATATGATAAATGGTGCCTTGGGCAGGGAGGGAAAGGGGCACAACTATTGGCCAGGATGTTGTGTGCTTTCCTTCTTCCTCTGCTGTTTCTCAGCTTCCTGAGCAAAATGGTTCTCTTCAAAGTGGGCAGCAGCTTGATGTATGGTGCAGCGCCATTGAGACCTGTTACCAGCCAGCACTTCCTAATTTGTAGGGTTGATGCCACCCTTCTTAAGCTATGCTTTCAGGGCGTCATTGTAGTGCTTACTCTGTCCTCCATGGGTCCTCTTACCATGACTAAGTTGAGAGAAGAGGACTTGCTTCAGGAGATGAGTGTCAGCCATCTGCACATAGTGGCCAGCTCAGAGCAGTTGATGTTTCATGATCTTTGCCTCAATTCTGGTTATGTTAGCTGCAGAGGGTGCTGGCATTGGTGCAGTGGTTTTCCTATCTAATGCAAAAGATCTTCCTGAGGCAATGCTGAGGGAACCATTTCAGGTGCTTAAGATTGCTTCAGTATATCACCCACATCTCATATCCAGAGAGGAGCGTGGGGACAACCACTGCATTGTAGACTAGGATCTTAGTATCTACCTGCAGATCTGTGTCAGCAAAGACACAGCGAAGCAGATTTACAAAGGATACACTGGCACAGCGAATTCTATGTTCCATTTTTACATCAAGACTGACTGACTGGAAGAGGTGATTGGCAAGTTATGGGAAATGCTTGATGTTTTCCAGGGGTTCTCCACCAACTGTAATTTGTGGGCGAAGGAGGGGTAGCTTGTCTTGAGGTAGGCTGATGGAGCACCTTGGTCTTCCCAATGTTAAGGGAGATTCCCAGGCTGTGATAGGCACCTGAGAAAAGGTCAAGGGTAGACTGCAGATTGGTTTCAGTGTGCATGAGTATAACAGTCGTTAGCATACTGAAGGTCGATGATGCCAGCCTGTAACTTTTGTTTTGCTGTGAAGGCACCTCAGGTTGAAAAGCTGACCATCTGTTTGATACTTAACCCAAATTCTGGGAAGGTGGTGGTCACACATGAGAAAAATCACACCAAGACAGATGGAAAAAAGGGTTGGGGCAATGACACAGCCCTCTTTGACACCAGTACAGATGGTAAATGGGTCTGTCTCTGATCCACTGCAAAGGATTGTGGCAGCCATCCCATCATGGAGTAGGCGGAGGACACTGATGAGCTTCAGTGGACAACCAAACTTAGCTAGCACCTTCCACAAGGCTTCATGATTGAGAGAGTTGAAGGCCTTGGTTAGGTCAATGAATGCCAAAAACAGTTCCTGGTGTTGCTCTCTACACTTCTCCTGGATCTATCATGTAATAAAAATCATGTTGGCGATACTCTGAGATGGTCTAAAGACACACTGGGATTTTGGAAGGACATCTTCGGCAAGGGGGAGGAGGAGGTGCAATTCAGTAAGAATCTTCCCAGGAACGGAGAAGAGGGCAATGCCTCAGTAGTTCCCACGCACTGATTCGTCCCCTTTCTTGAAGATGGTCACAATATTGGCATTCTTTAAGTCAGGTGGAACTTGTTGACCATATGTTGATGACGCTTTTGCATTAGTACTGTTCCACAAGCTTTGAAGACTTTTGCAGGGATGCCATGTGGGCCTGGCACCTTATTGTTCTTGGTCTGAATGATGGCATGCCAGACTTCCTTGACAAATGGGAGATCAGCAAGAGGTTCTATTACTGGGTGTTGAGGGATGGATTCGATGCCAGTAGCCAAGACCTCAGATTCATGGTTGAGATTCTGAAGCTATCAAATGTGCTTTCATCATTTGTTTTCTAGTTCAACTTCAGACAACTGGGTCAAGCATTTTCCTCTGAGGAACATTTGGATTTTAGTTCTGAATGAATTTGCAGTCAACCCTTTCCTGCCTGCTCCCTTTCCCAACAGCCCTCACTGTATTTTCTAGTTACATGGTAACTTTAAGATCTGAGAACACAAATTCGTATTGGCTTGGTGTTGGTTTCACACACTTTATAATAACCTGTGACCCTGTCAGAAGCAGAATTGCAACATTTACTCTCTGAATCAGATACAACATTTGTGTATTACTCCAGATAAAATACTTTAGTGGGAGAAATGTTAGTTCTGAAGTGTCCTGTAATGGGGAAACACCTCCTGCCCCTGTTCCACAGCAAGGACACGAGCACCAGGGAAACAAATTTGCATGGACGTGGAACTGGCCAGCCATACTCGCTGAGAGTGACTGTAGGGATTCTGCCAGGGAAGGGAGATGACTCCCCAATGAGCACTACAGTGTGCACCAGGAGCTGGCTCTGATTGACCCATGGACCCAAAAGGCCAGAAGAAAAGCCAGGTGGTTCACTTCCCCCGTGGAGGGTAAAGTGTGCAGGCAGGCACAGGCTGCAGCCTGGTCTGTGTGGAGGCACGGAGCAGAGCCAGAGCAGAATCAGCAGCCTCGGGAGCCCAGACTGGAACCAAAGACCAGAGCAAGCCAGTAGGAGAGCCAGCACAGTGAGTCCAGGTGGCAGGCCAGCTCTGAGTGGCTGGATTAGAAGTCGAGGCTGGGATAGGGGAAGCAGGGGTCAGATAAGGAACCCTGCTAGAGAGGATGATTGCCTGAAGTGAAGGACTGATCATCCGGTAAGGGATCAGAGAAGGGAAGAAAGAAAAGAGTCAATTGAGTAAGGAGGAACTGGTGTGTTGGGCTGACATGAGCCAAAAGTAAGCGGTTAGAGAAAACTCTGCAAAGTCTTGTGATCAGGGGGTTAATTAATTGAGAGTGGGCCTGCCCCATGGAGGGATTTATGTAAGGACTGATTGAAGGCAGATAATTCCTCCATGGGTGAAATGGTTTGCGTAAGGACTGATGATCCATGATTCCTCTGAGGGAAAAATATACCCGTGAAGTTGAACTGAACATGGAAGGCATTGCTGACTGTGGCGTATGCAGGACTAGACAAAGTTGTGTCAGCAAGCACAGAGAATAAAAGAACTGGACGCATTCACACAAGAGATATAAATATCAGCCTGGCCAGGTGTGCTGCTCCCAGTGCTGCTGGAGCTGCTCAGGTACTGCTCAGCTATCCCCGCTTCTAGTGGTAACTCCTCTCCTTCCCCTACTCCGTCACTTTGGACAGCAGGTAGCGTGGGGAAACAACGGTGGCCGTGGGGATGCATGCCAGACGCTACATGACCAGCAATGCAGGGGGAAAGCTGCAGCTGGATAGCTTTTGCCCCAGCGTGGGGCTCCAGCTCCGACCCCCAGCCACCTTCCACTCATTCCATCAACCCGGCACAATGAGCAGCCACCTGAGGGCAGCCAAGTGGGTGGAAGGCGGCCAGGAGCTGGAACTGAAGTCCCACACACTGGAGCAGAAGCTGCCCAGCTGCAGCTTCCCCCCCATGCCTGGCTGAGTGTGTGATGCTCAGCATGTGTCCTCACAGCTGCTGCCAGTTCCCCATGCTACCTGCTGCCCACAGCAGTGCAGCAGTGGAAGGAAGAGGACAAGGAGGGGGAGAAGCAGGAACCACCAAGCAGTACCTGGGCAGCTGCTGGGAAGCCGTGCGTGTTGCCAGGGCCGGGGCAGCGCTGTCAGCAGGCATGGGCAGGAGTGCAGCGTGGCTCAGTCCCACGCAGAGCACCGCTGGGGCAGCTGTGGGCTGGATTGCGGGGAGGGGGCCTGCAGACCACAAGCCAGCTCCTGGGACCCAGCTCATAGGCAGTCCACACACATGCATACCCCCACTCCCTCCACACACCTACCCCCCCCCCACCCCACAATATATAAAAGTAAGACTTTACTTTGAGCTATTATGCAATTGCCTCTATAAAAAAAAAACACTCAAAAAAACAAACTAGGACAAAATTATTTTTTGAAATAAAATTAAAATGTTATAGTAGATATTTGATTTTTAGTATATGGTTTGTCTTTTATCTAAAATTTGTTAAAATGATATCTTCTGAAAGATTGTATGCGCAGCCCGTGACAGCTCACCAAAACTCAGGTGTCCGGCCAGGCAAAATAATTGCTCAACCCGGACTTAGTACTTCATGATGTTTTTAAGGTCTTGTCCAAAAGGCTACTTCAGCGTAGCCTTTTGGACAAGGCCTTAAAAACTGACCCTACTCAATGTCTTGTGTAGATGTTAAAAACTATTAGTGTGTTACATTTTAGGTTTTAATCAGGAACATTGGAATAAATTTCCCCACATGTCCTACTACACAGTGTGCTGGGCACTGACCATCTGCCATCACCTTACACATGAAGAATCACTGCTATTTAGAGCCTCTTTACTTGAAAGAGGCTGTAGAAGTGTAGTGCAAGTTATTATGACTGTTCTTTATCCATAATATAAACCATATTTACCTTTGACAAAACTTTATTTAGAGTAATTTGAAGTGCAGTTTAAAACTATATTCTACCTTCAATGGTATAAATATTGAATACAGTAGCAGCCTGCATCTTCAAAAATTCATTCAATCACTGTGTCTGATTCTACATGCATGCATCTCCTGGCATAGTGCTCACTATATTAAGCACTAAAACTTATGTTCTATATGTCAATGGAATAATATATGGGGCCTATTTTTTTTAGTTTAATTAAAGTTTGCTTATAAAGGAAATATATAGCAGCTAGATAAATGTTTGTAAAGAGTATTCAATCAGATATATGGACTCAGTTTAGCAGCACTCACTTGTACTCATCATAAACCTCCTGTTTGGGAAGAGATGTCTCTGGGTGCTCCTCCAAGGTATTCCGAATCCAAGAAAAAGCATGCATTTGCTGTGCACGGCTTGATGACATTGAGATCTGATCACTACTGAAATGAGAAACAATTGTGTTAAGAGAGAATTCTGTACTATTTGGTTAGCATACTTAAGTGTTCATATGAGCTAGAGACTCGCATGAAAATATATCATGGGGAAGGAAAGGTTTCTCATAAATGTAATTCTTAATATTTTCCCCACGATAGTCTTCTAAAAGCTGTTTCTGCCTGAATAACAGCAGGCATCAACAAAACCAGAATCTGTGTGGGTAGCGTTGAAAGAAGTGATCAAATGCATATTGAATTATGCACCTTCAGCATAATTCCCTGCTTCACTGAGTTCTACAAGCAGGGACATTTCAACAGAATGGTAGATGGCAGAAAGAGAGGGCCACTTCAGATGTGTTCATGTACCATAGCCTATATGCTGCCGCTGCAAGCCCCCACTGCTCTGTGCACAAAGTCTCCCTGGCATGCCAGCAGGGCATGTGAGAAACTTTATCCAGAATTGCTCCTCCCAATGCACAGCTTGGAACGTCCATGACTCTTACACTGTATAAATCAGGGTCCGGAGATGACATTATAGGTAAACACCATTAGAGAAGGCTAATGATTTACCCAAAGAACCTTGCCTGCCTAGGTCCTTAGACCTACACAGCTACAACTTAAACCCCTTAGAGAAGACTCTGTATTCCTGAGAGATTTCTGTAATGCCAGTGCAGCAATTGGTGACTGACTGCGAAGAGTAACATGCAAGACAAGCAGCATGCAACCATCAACTGCAGCACTGTTCAGACCTCTAATCAGTTCACAGACCTGCTGCTTTGCCTACTGAATGTAGCAGGGCTGACGCGCATGTTCTCTGCATGTCCACAAACTGTGGAATTTCACACAACCCATCATGTTTAAAAAGTTATAGTCATCCCTCAGAGTTCCCAAATGCCTTTTACAATTGGTCTCAAAGTTTGTAGAAAAGTCTAGCTCATCAGATTCTCCTGCCTATCAAATTTGAAGTGGATTGATTCTTGTGATTCATTCTTAAGTTCACCAGAAGATAGAGCCTAATAAAACACTCTTAACTGGAAAAATTGAGTCTCCTAATAATAGAAATATTCAAGAAAACAAGCATTCACAAAATGTTTACCCATTCTAATATCCACCCTCCCACACTTGCAATGAATATCTGTATGGGGGAGGAAAGATTAATATGAGATGTCGAGTGATTTCAGGGATAGAAAGGATCTAAATGAGCACATATTGCCAAACTTATGATGAAGCCATAATCACTCTACCCTCTTCTTTAATATTTTAAGTGCTATATTACAACCTGCTACATAAAAATTGAGGAAACAGCACACCTGTTCCATAAGCAAGCATTTAATCAAAAAGAACTCCCTCATAAATCTCTTACTACACGAGCCTCATATTTACAGTTTACTTTTTATGCATCAGATTTCCAAAATTCAGATTTTCTAAGGACTTATTTCTCTGAAAATATTTTTGAAAGATACTAGTCTTTAAAAAGATCCTACTTCTGCCAGAAACAGTGCATAAAGATGTATTTTAGAGATAATCTCACTGGAACTATTTTAGTATTAATATTAAACACACGCACGCACGCACACACCTTTTCTCTCCATTGCTGGGACCCGAAGGCAGTTGAAGATAGAGGTAGAGTTTCTCTAGGTCTGTAAACTTCTCAACTTCTTGCTAGATAATGAGGATTTGTTGTTTTGTTTTGTTTTAAAAAAGGATATGATAAGTGACAAGAATGATAGATGAACAAAATCCCACAGTTTTCAAAATAATCTCAAATAAAATAGCATAACATTTGGCAATATAAAAGTATCAGGCTATAAGCTATTTGGGACAAAAGGCAATTTTCAGTTTTGTATTCGCATAGCACCTAGCACAATGACACTGTGGTATTGACATTATTTGTATTACTTACAAATAGGTATGAATCAAAAACATCTCTAACTTTAATTAGAAAAGAAAGAAAAATACCTTTTGTAACCAGAAGTTTCATTTTAAATCTTTCATTATGATTTCAACATCTTTGAGAACTACATATAACAGCTCTTCAATAACAAAGCATGATTCTTGGACTGAGCTGTACAATGATATCAAAAGTAAAATCCAGCAGACTAACAAAAGCTTTTCTACAAAATACATTTCCATCTACCCAGTACATGGTTGTCACAGGGTGATTAAATAGATATGGATGGTAACCCCTTCATCTGGTATAAATTGTTATGGCTCCATTGACTTCAGGATAGCTCAAAACCTTTGAATAAGTAAGATAAGATATAATCTTACTGGACACTGTCCATCCTCAGCATGAGCAGCAGGGTGTGATATGATGCTATTTTGAAGACACCAACATTTTGGTAATCACAGTGCTACTGGTCCAGCTGACTCAACTCTGAAATACTAGGAAAGTCAATCCTGACAACCTGGATGACATGTCAGCACATATGGCTCCTAAGGAAATACTGACATCTCACAGCAAGGTACAAACTGATTCCTTCAAAAGAAAAAAAAAATATGTGCAAGGTGAACTTATACTGGGTTTAGGTGTAGCTAAACTTCAATCACCTGTTTTATTTTAGCAGCCTACTGCTAAATAAACTAGACCTGTGTATCAGCAAACAGCACTGAGGTAACTGGAACTAGAGTGTTTTTTCTGAATGAAACACTGCTCTCTGTGATAAGGCCAACTTTCTTTTCCTTGACTGCTGCTTCACTTTTAATATAATTACTTTTCCTTTAAAAAATGCACCCAGAATATCTGCTTGTTGCACCATTTAATAGTGAATGAAACTGAGGAAACAAGAAACTAATGAGAATTTTGTCCCTAAATTCAGGTGAAGCTGAGATAAAGCTTACGGAGCCAAGGGGTCAACACCTCTGATAACTTACAAAAGGGGATATTATGAGGTGGATGACCACAGTATCTATTTTGCTTTGGAACTGGTACATAATTAACATCAACACAGTGTTGAACAAAAATTAGCTTGAGAAACATGCTCTTCTCCTCTCTGCTGCTCTCTACAAACAACATACTGCAAATCTCTTAAGAGGCCTGAGCCACTAGAAAATGAAAACAACTGAAAGATACTGAGCTGTATGAGGAAAGGAGCCCAAAGAACACAGGAGGTTTGGTAAAGGCGTTTATAGACATGCTCTGGGAAGCTGGGAAATGGGGGCACTTTAATTAGCGTGACTCCAAAAGTCACACTAATTAACAGGGCCGGAGGACCACATGCATCAGTGTCCCCATGCTGAAAAATAGCAATGGGGATGCTTTAACTACAGCTCACTGAATGAGCTTTAAAGTGCCCCTGCCACCACTTTACAGTGTGGGGACACTGATACACATGATACTAGAGTCTGCTGGAGCGTGATAATTACCATGCTCCAGGAGACTGGATTAATCGAGTCTGCTTCAGTGCACTGTAATTACATTTGCTAGACTCTACTCACATTTGTTAGACTTTTCCAGTCAATAACTTTACACAATAGACATTTAAGATAGTGAAAAGGTATTTAAATCCAGAAACTGCAGTGTGTTTGGCCCACTTAGAATAATCTCTCAGAATACCTGAAAGGCTAAACTGTATTTAAATTAGCCTACTTCATGCTGGTAAAATCTGCAAACAAGGAGTTTTAAAACTTCTTAAGTTTTTCATTCTTCTCCAGCCCATGGGGATCACTCCCAAAGGCAAGTTCAGATTTAATAACACTTATCCAATCATAACAACTATAAGAACTTGTTGAGGTCAGTGATGTCACAGCATAAATGAATTTGGTCCCAAGCTATTAAAGATGCTACACTTTTCCAGCAAACTTCTAACAATATGGACAAACAATCAAATTAAAGTGAGTTAAGTGGGGACAAGGAATGAAATATTTCAGGAATGAAACTGGCGTAAATTGCTCCTGTTTCACATTCACCTACCAGGAGGCAGTTGCCAGCAGGTTAACAGTTACCATCCTTCAGCTGTTTGGGGATAAGTTCCTACCTGTTAGGTTGCTTTAATTTGTCCATAACTTCAGGCAGTATTTTTATTGGGGAAAAACTGTTTTCTAACACTAGGTGATGGTCTAACGAAAAAGAGGTAGTTCATAGATTTTACATACTTGTGTGTTGAGTTAGACCAATGTGCCATGGTGACAAACTGCCCCATGCCTCAGGTTTCACGAGGCAGTCAAGGTTCTTTGGGTGAATCTGATGTCTTTTATTAGACCAACTTAAATAGTTAGAAAACAATTTTTAAGCAAGCTTTCGGGTTCAAAAACACTTTGTCAGGCTGAGGAAGTTTCTGCAGTTGGTGCGTGCTCTTCCTGGATGGAATGAAAAGTAAAGAAGCCGGAGGCTGGGCTGGTATGCATACAAGATAGGCAGTCAGTGAAGATGTAGACTGAGGAGTCAATGGGTGAGAGACAGGCTGGGTGAAGGGAGAGAAGAGGGATGAATAGTGAAGTACCTGGGGAGTCAGATGTCAGGCAGGTTATAATGTGCCATAAATCCAATGTCTGTATTTGGTCCATGATTTTTAGTATCCAGGAGGTTGATGAAGTGGAGTTCACAGGCTCATCTCTGGGAAGTGTTTCAGGTTTCATGAGGCATGTTGGTCCCAAACCGGGAAGAGCTGCAGAAGTGACGCACCTGCTTGCATTCATGTAATGCAGGTAGGTGCACCTTTATGCTGCAGCTGCTTCTCAGTTCAGCTCCCCTATGCCTCCTCAAAACTGAGGCACATGGTGCAGTTTCACTTTGCAGCATGGGCAGCAGCAGTAAAAACTGCATAACCGCACCTTGGCCTGCCACCTCCCTTCTCTTGGGCCTTGTATGTTCTTCTGCCCCCCAGTGCTCCCCATGCTTCTTCCCTGCTAGCCAGGTGTCCACAGACTCTGCCCATTAGGGCTGGAGGTCAGGGAGGACTGCCCTGGGGATCTAAGGGAAGAATATGCCCCGGTGGTTCCCAATTCCCACCAGTGACCTGGAGATGTGTGGGGAGTCCACTGCTGCCCTGTGAGCAAATGTGCTGAGCCAGGCAGAGTTAGGGGAGCACTCCCCACCAGCACCCTGAAGAGGTAAATATAATATAACTGTAATAAGATAAATATTTAATAGTATATTAATTAATAATGTTTGTATTATAATATTCCCAATATATTTATATTAGTTTATTAAACAGGCACTTAGTTCTGAGAAGATTTGGAATGGTACTTCAAGTCTAAAAAGGTAAAGAAGAACCACTGAGTTAGACTATGGAAAAGCCTAGGTTTATCATAAGGAAATCTGGAAACTGCGAACTGCCTTGTCCACAGTAGAACACATTGTCTGTCATCTGATAAAAACTTAAAGAAACTTCTTTTTCTTTTTTTGGCAGAAGTTTTCTTCCTCTTTTCAAATGGACCCTTCCTTCATCTCTGCTCTTCTCAGACCCAGACCTAGACCCCAAATCTGCAGCAAGCCCAGTACTAACAAAACAGTTTTTCAACCTGAACCGCTCTGGTGAACTCTGATAAATGTGACCCAGACCAACTGCCACTGCCAGAAGTTGAAGGTGGGGAGAAGCACCATCTCAACAGGTCCAAACAACAGGCTAATAAGCTGAAACTCCCTTTCTACACTTGAGCAGGCCTGTTCAACTGACAGCCCACAAGGACTTCCCCATCTCTGCTCCAGTAGCAGCAGCTGCCCCCGCCAGCTCTGGACTCTACATCCCTCTGACTTCTACTCTTGACCCACACCATGAGGCATGGCAGAGCAATGTAGCACAGCCACGTGTCCAGGAAGCCCATGGAAAGGGCATTGGTGTAGTGCAGCAGAGGAGCCCATGCCCAGGAAGCTAAAGGTGGGGCTGGGACCCCTGTGCCCAGTGCAACAGTGGAGTGTGAAGTGCGCACATACCCAGCACAGCAAGGGGGAGAGGTTCTCAGGGAGAGGGGAAGGAAAGGGTGCCTGAATGCCTCATGCAGTGAGAGGCACCAACATGCCCAGTATAGCTGAGTCAGGGAGTGTCTGGGGAGCCTGTGGCCCATGTCGGCATGGGCCCTGCGGTGTGTGGTCCCACTGGTACAATCTGTGGGACATGAAGCCCCCAGCAGCTAATAAAGTAGACACCTCTGCTATAGAGGATAACATCCTTCTAATCTAAACAGAACTGAAGCACTAGTGCTGTGCATGCTGCACATGCTATAGCTGTCCTGTGGACTAGTAACTTCAGTGATCACTGCCATCAGTCTAGGCATACCTCTCCAGTACTGACTTCCTTCTAAAGGTTAAGGAGAAAAATCTTAGCCTTCTTACTAAGTGATCAAAAACTAAGTAAACCACACAATCAAGTTCAAGAGTTGACTCAATATGTGGAGCCAAATATAACAAGCAATGTTATACTAAATGAGAATCTACTTTTAGACGTGTTTACTACAGTTAAGAGGATGTCACAATACATTTTTAATGGATGTTTACACCAGAATTCCTACTAATCATTTTTTCTGGCTTGCACAGCACAAACATTTCCTTAAGATCTTCTAAAAACTGACTTAATATGTCAGGATGCAAACAGCCCTGCAAGGTGCACCAAGCATAACTGACCTAACTCTTGACTGTAGTCTGATTAACCGTTGCTTTTTAGTAGCTGCATACTGCAGTCTCCTGCTGCCAGAAGCCTAAATATGAGTGACCTTATTACTATTTTCTTAGTCACTTCTCCTGTGTCCTAACTGTAGCACTGGTCTTACATTAGACAGTCCCTGCTGCAACAAGTCTAGTATCAGTGCCAAGCACAACAGTGACTGCAGCTGCACTGGTACCTGTGATCCTGGCTGGAATTAGGTGCTACTCTAACACAAACAATGAATATTACAGAACACTTCACATTACTTAAACTGTTGGTGTATTTGCTAGACACATTCAAAGCACAAACCAAACTGGCAAAGATGAATGTCTATTAAGGCAGTAGTAGCATCTTTGCTAGGTGAATAGAAGAGAAAGATCTGTTCTACTCAACTACTGGAATCAAAGTAACCTACTAAAATATATTATTTCCCTCCAAATGTGCTTCTTCTTACGCTCCCTACTGCTGTCAGCATTAAGGTAATGTTGAGTAGCACATGGCACTGCTCTGGAACATTCTTCAGTTTCATGATTAAAGGAAACTGAGCAGACAAAAAATATGCATCTTTTGCTGCTATATACTTCATGGGACTATGGACTCAGATGGTGTGAAGATATGTCTAGTTATCTGAGACAGTTTTCTCAACAAAATTCAAAAGCTGCAAAAACTGCACATGAAGTTGAACATTCGAGTGAACTGGACAGATGTGCCCATACTTGTACAGCAGCGAGGGGAGAGAGGAGAAAAGAGGAGGGGTTTGCTAGTGCCAAAAGAGGAGGGGTTTGCTAGATCACAAAATGAAGTCAGTTGATGGCAATCCTATAAACCGGGGTGGTCAGAGTTACTCACCCTGGTAGCCACATTCAATCCTCCACCAAAGTTCAAGAGCTGGAGAGCGGGGGGGGGTCCAAAGAAGGGTGCTGAGCGACCCAGAATGCACCCTTTGTTCCCCTCCCCCACCCCCACTCCTGCCAGCAGCTATTGGGCACTGGCTGGAGGATCGAGGTGCTGCTGCCACAGCGCTGAGCCGCTGTGCCTTTCCCCGCAGGGAGCGTGCTGTGGGGTAAGCAGCACAACTGCAGTCCCCACCCTGGCAGCCCAGCAGGGATTCCTGGTAGGAGAGAGGAGGGCTGGCTTGGGGCATGTTCCCTTTGGGGAAAGCCGGACCTGCAGCAGGTGCTGGGCTGCACTGTCTCCCAGAGCGGTGGGGAGAAGTGGGCGGGGCTTTGGCCAATTACCAGAGAGCTGCATTTACTGTGCTGGCGAGCCACACATGGCTCCCAAGCCACAGTTTGGCCACCCCTGCTATAAACCCCTTCATACTAAATAAAACAGCCCACCCCCTATCCACTAGGGGAGATAAGGGAAAAAGCCTAAAGAGAACCTCCTAATGAGCTTGTTCTTCCATTAGGGAACTCTCACTTCGTTAGGCTCCAAAATGCTCAGACTTTCCCATAACAGTTCTCAGTTTTTCCATAGTGTGAACAAACTTTAAGTCATAGAGATGTGCCTTTTATATACTCCACTTCCATTTTCTATGACCCATTTTGATCTTGGCCTTATGGACAGAGCTATACTACATTTACAACTGACTGCACTATGTTAATGGTGTATCCTGTCTCAGTTTTATCACCCTAGTGAGATCTATTCCATTATGGATGGAGTGCTTTTGACCCCATTAGCAGGATGGACAGAAAAGCATTTGAAACAGAAGCTCAAAGCATAAGGAATCTGTTGTTTTGTTCCAAATTAAGCCGTGCAGACTGTATTTTGGCACTGCATTCTAAGGCAGTACTGAGGAAAAATGTTCTTATCCAACTGACCAAGTTAATCAAACCTAATCTAGACAAGTGAACTCAAACTCTTTACCAGATGATGCTAATGACCTTTACCTAAAAATCCAGGGTTTATGAGGTCAAGAATATGAACATGGAAACTGCTGTGATACTAACTTCCAGTTTTCTTATCAATTCCAATGCGCAGGAAGCAAATGATTTGCTAACCTGTTAAATTCTTCCTCTGTTACTGCTCAGTTCTGCCTCATACTGTGTTGTGTTCACTGGTTACATGTTTCTGCCTTTGCTGCTGAAGTCCCAGGGGGGTTCTTTTGGGTCCTTCACTCGCAACATTCACCTACTTTTGTGGGGAATCAGCTATCATAGGGTGGCATTTGGAGAAAAAAAATCCTTTTAAATACAGGTAAAATTGGGTCAGAAGCCTGAAACCACTCACATGCAAACAAGTATGTAAACAAGTATGTGACTACAATAAACTAGGGAAACTCCTGAAAAAATTCAAACTATCCTTTGGCAAACAAGGTTCCTTGGAATAGTTGGAAAAATTCTTCTTTGCAAGTTTTTGGGTACAAATACCCTTCAAGGAAGAACCTTTCCAACTATTTGAGTTGGTTTAATAAAAGATACCAGATTTACCCAAGGAACCTTGTCTGCCTATGTCCTTAGACCAACACAGCTATAACCTATACCCCTGAAACTATCCTTTGAAAATTTCTCTTAGATCTAACCCTCTCAGCCATATGATTAATCAGATACTACATGAAGCATGAGCGAGCACAATCTGCTTTACTAGTTTATCTTCCACACAGATATTTCTGGGTGAAATTTCACGAGCTTTTGAACAGGAAACCAGAAGTAATCATAACAGTTCAACTGCTAGCTCTCAAATGAAATATATTTTTCCTGTCTTACAGAACATGTTGCAATCTCACAATGTTGAATTAATCCTGATTTACAAATAGCATACAGTTACTTCCTTAGTCCTTCAAAATTTGACACCTGCCTATTGTGAGGTATTAGTGCAGCTGCAGTCAGCAAAGGCATTCAGGTACAGCATCTCTTACCTACCCGTAATAGGGGGAGCTGCTCAGAGGACATTCTGAAGACTCTTCCACTTCAGAAAAAGTATATCCTCTACTCTGAGCAGTCAAAATGTTGAACTACAGGTCATGCAGCACAGATTGTCAAGTTCCCAGACACCTGCCCAGAAACAACGGTGTGGAATCTCTTGTAGTAACTGGATTAGTTTTTGTTCAGGGGGTAAAGAGGGAGGCATATGTGCACAGATATGCCCATGTAAGTGGACTAGCATCCCGTCTGCAGAGAAAAAAAATCAACTAACTTACTATGGCATCGTTTTTGGTTTGGCTGACCATTCCTCTGACAGGGCTCTTGGAGTCTAGCATTCTTTGTTTACATTCATGTTTTAATCAGGTAAAAAAACCCAACAAAAACTTGTATTGTGGTAGTACATAAAAACCCAAGTCACAGACCAGAGCCCTACTGTGCTAGGTGCTATCCATAATTTAAATGTCATACCTGCCCTAAACACTTTATACAGAATACACTGAAATTAATCCTTGCTTTACAGTCCTTGCTATTAAAGTGCCTAATCCTATGAAGGGAGAGGCTGAGTGTACCAGCACCTATCAGGATCAGGCCTAAAACCAATAAGCAAATCCATAAAACACAGATTACAATTATAGCTGTCCAAGCAGAGTTCTCTCAAAGCTTTACTAAAATTATTTGGGTCTGAAGTGTATAGGCCAGCATCACTAGTTCATGTGATAAGGGCACATGTACACTTGAAATGGACCTGGAATAACCACATTCTCTTTGCATGGGATACTAAACATAGGATGGACAGTAGCTATTTTTGATCATCACCATATGGCTAACAGTGAGAAGAGGGCTCCATAGTCCCTGCCAATCCCCAAAACCATCAAGTGGCTTTGCAATAATTTAACAGTTTATAAAATTATAAAAATGCAACTTACCAAGATGCAATCCACTTTAGATTGTACAGTTTTGCTACATGGAAGCAAGAGAAAAAGAAAAAAGTCAGATTAATCTATACAGAAATATTACATATTAGAAAAGCTAAACAGCGATAATGTAGCAGGTATCTCATTATGGGGTAAACTGCCGCAGTTAAAGTTCACCTTCTGCTTGATATGCATACGTGATTTTATTTTTTATACACATATACGCACATATACCCATAGATACACACATATACGTATACATATGTATACATATACATATATATAAAATCACATGCAAACACACACAAGTGCTAATAGGAAAGAGTACAAGCTGTAAAAAGTAACAGTGAAAGTATTTCTGGACTACTACTAAGCAAGTACTTGACTAATAGTTTCAAAGTTCAAGACTTTGCTCCTTCCGAAGTCATTGGGAACAAGATTTACAACAAAACATTTGTTGCTGCCTATTTTGATCAAGTATCTTTCTTATGCATAGGTACAACTGCAGGGAAAATGGACAAAACCAGCAAGTAATAGATTACTTAAATCAACAGTAAAAAACAAGAAAATCAAAAATGGAAAACAACTCTGCCAGCGTTTTTGTGCTGGAGCTAGATTTAACTGAAGTAACATCTACTCCTATAGCAGATGTACAGAGATCAGTGAGTAACTGAATGTATTACACTTCCTATATGCGCTGCTTATAAACAGGTCTGATTTAGGAGACCAAAATGGCATGGCAGAACTAAAATATGGTAATCCTCCCTAACTCCTGGAGAAAGTTTATTTCTACTATTGACCTTCAGGGACATGACTAGCCAATGCATGGTACCGAGATCTGCTCCTCGACTAAGATAAGCTTCCACTAACTTCTTGGGCAGGGGTGGGCAAAATATGACTCGTGGGCCACATCTGGCCTGCTAGGCCACTCTATCCAGCCCAGGGCACCCCCAGAATTTCAGCAAATTAATTTTTATCTGCCCCTGGTTGCCTGTCAAAGATGACAGATGCCAACAGCAGTAGGACCCAGGGGAAGCCATGGCAGTACCCTGCAACAGCAAGGCCCACCCAGCCCTGGGACCATGGGACTATTCCCATCTCCCTGTGCTGAAGCAGGAAATTCAGGTAATAAGGGGGAGGCAGGGGAGGACTGCGGGCAATTGCCCCAGTCCTCAGGGTCGGGCTGGCTCCTGCTGAATCCTACCATCATGGCCATGCAGCCAGGAGCCATGTGGTCCAGAAGCCACCGGCAGGCAGGCAGGAAACTGGTGAAAGCGGGGGTGGAGGTAGAAGTGAGGTGTGTGGGAGTGCAGGGCCAGTGAGGCCCAGAGCATGGCGGCAGGGGTCTATGGAGGACCCCGTGCTCCTGCCATCCCGCTCTGGGCCCTGCCAGTGCTGACGCCGGGCCCTGTTGCAGGCCCCACGCTCCCACCAGCTGTCGCTGCGCTCCCACGCACCTGCTCACTGCCACTCCCCCCTATCCCAGCTCTGTGATAGGGTATCTGGGCTGAGCAACAGCAGCGTGGGACAAACTGCTTCTCAGCCTAGGCAGAAAGTGGCCCCTCCCCCTCCTGCTGCCAGCACTTTCTGGTGCAGCTGCTTAGAGTCCACGTGGAGCTGTCTTGCATCTCCACTGTGTCACCGCCACCTCTGGGCTGGCCCACGGGGCAGTGGTCACAGCACAGAGCAAACACAGGATAGGTCTGCGTGGACTCCAAGCAGCTGCACCAGGAAGTGCCAGCAGCACTCTTCCCTCACGCTGAGCAGCAGTTTGTCCTGTGCTGCTAAGCCCGGGCTCTGCACTGGCTTCGGGCTCACCCATTGGAGCTGAGCAGCAGCAGTATGGGCAGCAGCGGCTGGGCAGAAATTGCTGCTTGGAGCAGGGGAAAGCAGCCCCTTCCCCTTGCCAGGCAGTTTCTGCTGTGGCTGCCCAAAGCCCATGCTGCTCTAGGCTGCGATGTGGCTCCTTCACTGTCACCTCTGGACAGCAGTGGTGATCGTGTGGAGCAGCCGCAGGACAGCTCACAGGTGGTGGTGAAGGAGCCACACCACGGCCTAACACATCATGGGCTCTGCGCGGCCGCAGCAAAAACTGCCTTGTGACAGCGAGGGGGAAGGGCCACTTTCCCCCATGCCAAGCAGCAGTTTTGTGCCCAGCAGCTGCTGCCACTGCTCAGCCCCAACAGGCAAACCCAGAGCTGGCAAGGGGTGCACAGGGTCTCTACTGCTACCGCTGCATGCAGCCGGGTGATCCAGAACAGGCAAGGGGCATGCTGGGGCTGCACACTACTGGTGATGGTAGGGAGGTGCTGCAGGGTGCTTGGGCTCTGGGCTGTTGTGGGGTGGGTGCTGACTAGCTCAGGAGGGCGTGTGCGGGGGGACTCCCATGCACACCCCACATACCCTCAAACTCTTCCCACAAACCCTACAGCCACCCCCACCCCCCACCCCCACACAGTCACACACCCCACAGATACTGTATCCATACACACATCCCCCCACACCCACCCACCCATACCCCCAACATCCCTGCAGACCCTACATACAAAAGTAAGACTGTATTTTGAGCTATTATGCAGTCACTTCTATATATACAGCACAAACACACACACACACACACACATCAGGACAAAAATATTGTTTTTAAATTAAATTAAAATACATTATTTTTGTGTTTGATTTTTAGTATATAATTTGGTTTTGGCAAACCCTCTTCCCCAAAGGAGTACTTCTAGGGGGAAGGGGAGGGACATCCAGTGGTAAAGGTCAGAGGTTAGGGGCAGAACTTCCAGTCCCAATATGGCAACTAGGGAGTGGGGCACCTGTCAAGGGGTGGGGCTACCCATGTGGCCCTCAACAGCTTGCCAGAACTTGGTAAGTGGCCCTCCACCCAAAATCCCCAGTCCTGTCTCCTACAAAAACACATCATTTTTTTAAGCCATGAAAAGCATGCATGTACACATATCAGCAAGACAAACACCCTCCCCTTCACAGAAATTAAAGTATTGAAACAGAATCTTAGCTTGTTTGTCTGGAAGGCACAAAACAGCTTATCATATGAGATTAGGGGTGCACCAATTGAGATTTTTTTGGGTTGATACGGATGGCTGATTTTTAACGAGCCATACAGGCTGATACCAATCTGATCGTTGATATGTGACCCAGCAGTTTGGAGATCAGCATCTGAGAGGAAAGGGTCACGGGGGGGACAGATCAAGGACTCTGTGGTGAGGGAGGAAGTGGGGCAGAGGCTGCACAGCTGAGGCAGGGCAAGTGGGGAGGGGAGCCTGCTCCTGCTGCTATGCATCCCCCAGGAGTGCATGGGGGGCATGTGCCCCCAGATCTGTGCATGGAGTGAGGGTTGGCTGCCACTGCAGGCTGGGCTCAGGGTAGGCAGCGGTGGCAGCACTGGGAGCAGGGGCTACAGTGAATTTTGGGGTGGCTGCAGCCCATCCTGTAGCCCCCCTCTAAGCTCTGCCAGCACCCACCCCGAGCACAGCCCTGGCCCAGCACCAGCCCCCACTGGGAAGAGCCCAGCATTCCCCTGGGCCCAGCCCACAGTGGCAGACCACCCTTGCCCCACATACAGCTCTGGAGGCACATGCTCCCCGTGCCTTCCCAGGGTAAGTGCAGCGGCAGGAGTCACACCACCCCCAAACCCGCTGGACAAGCCATGGCTCTGTCCCATGCCCAACATTATCAGCAACATTATTGGCCACATCAGCCAAAAAAAGTTGACCGCCAATAATGTCAATTTTCCTTATATCAGTGCTGATACAATATGGGACCAATGTATTGGTGCACCTCTATATGAGATGGTAAACTCTGGACTCCATGAAAGAACTTTAGTTTGCACACCAAAAATCCTACCTGTCACCATTAATTTAGAAATGCCATTAACTTATTTATATTAAGAGTAAATAAGCAGTGTTTCTTTAGGACAGTGAATGCAAAATACTGCTGTTAAAATAGATGTCTTGCACATTCCTATCTAACCCACAGGACTTTTGCCATTTAAGTGTCAGGACACCTGCTTGCAGACCAGGTGACATGTATGGCTATGCTGTGTGTGTCACCCCAGCCAGCTCAAAGGAAACATTGCTCCTGCTCACCAATGGCCATGTAACATACTACTTTAACACTGCAGCAGTGTTATTCCCTTGACCTCCTTTGTTGTGCCATTTCTTACATGCAGGCCAGGAAGCTGTTAATGAACTCTGTTGAGAATAGAGGTTCCCAAGTGCACGGGCCCAAACCTGCAGTCTTTGAAAGTAGAAGTCAGGTCCTTCTCTGCTAAAGGAAAAAGACTTCTTCCAATATAGCTAATCTTAAGGATCTTTCCATTATGACTATAGTATTTGAGTTACATTCTGCAAAGTTTCATAGCATGGAATAATTCTAATTAGCTTTAGTAGGGCTGTTTGTATGAGAATTAAGCATAAAGACTTCTGTGCAGAATCAAGCTGCTCAGTTGTATATATGTTGGGACGGTGACCTTGGTTCTATTATGTCTTAAAACAACTTGCACTTGGGAGAATTATAAAATATATCTATCTGTCAAATCAGAAAATAAGATGCGAGAAGTCTAGCACTACATTTTGTGATGGAACAGTTGTTCTAGTTCAGGGGTTGGCAACCTGTGGCCTACAGGCCAGGTCCAGCCCACAGAGCCATTACATCCAGGCCACAGAGCTAGCTGGGTCTCTGGCAGCATCTGTTGGCAGGGGGTCTCAGTGGCAGTTCTTAGCCTATCTTTTTTTGCTGGTTTATCTTGAAAGTTTAATGTAGACTAGAGATTCTCTACTGGGTGTTACTGCACCCTGGGGTGCTCCAAGATCCTTTTAAAAGTGCTGCAGGGCACCACACAATATTACCACTATTAAGTGTAGGGTGGCCACTGATGTATTCCCAGAATACAGAATGTCTCCTTGGTGAGCAGAGTGGGTGGGGAAGGCACCAGCCCCTTCAGCCAATCAGCAGTAAAAGGTGGGAGCACCAAGCCCCTCGGCCAATCAGCAGCAAGAGGTGGGGTCACCACAAAAAAACTACCTTCCTCTCTCCCTGGCTGGCCTGGAACCCTGCTTCTTCTAGCTGTGTAATACCTTACCTATAGATACAGCCAATAGAATTGTGAGGACAAATGGCTGACATATTTTCACCAATGAACTGAAAAACAGGATTTTTGCATTCTATTCCTCATTTAGAAATGGACAGGGGACAAACAGTCTGGGATAAAACAGGAGCATTGGCCAGACTAGTTTGGTGTGTAAATACTAAATACCTACACATGATTCACAAGAAAAACCCAAAGATTTCAAATAGGAATGCACAATATCAAAGACATTTTGACTTGCTGGGGTCTGAGTTCTTTGCAACAGACTTGCCCTATTATGTTTCTATATCGAAAAAGGAGTGAAAGTTAAGACCTGGAAGTTTCTAAGGGGTGCCTTGTGTCTAAAAAAAGTTGAGAACTATGGCTCCAGACTTCTCTACAACTGACCAAATCTGTGGTTACTTCTATGCTATGCATGTATTACTCAAGTTTTTCCATAAAATAACTGCAGTTTTTGTACTTACTTTTACAACTATTAGGTCTTGACCCAGTCCACTGTCTTGGTGAGATTATTGGCAGTTGTTAACTTTGCAGGCTCCCTAAATTTGTCAGCCACAACTGTCAACTGGATTGGGCCCTACACAGAATAATCCCTAATATTTGGAGACTGTTATCCAGGCACTTTGCTACATGTCTTGTAACAGCTGCATCAGAGTACTGAAGTGATAGATGTTCTCACTAATGAAAATAACCATTTGAATCTATTAATGACCTGAGTCCATCTAAAAACTAAAAATAGAACTTAAATGATCAACCACAGCTAGGGCTGCTTCTTGCGGACAGCACTTCTGGTGTGATATTATGTATACCTATACATATTTTTGCTAGTCCCAAAGCAGCCCCTATCTTAAAAGCTAGTATAATTATTGTTTACAGCTTTGTAAACCAAAGTCTCTGAAACCAAAGTGAATTAGTTTAATAGATCAAAACTTGAGATTAACTAAAAGTCTTACCCAAGATTAGAAGCTAACCTTTACAAGGTTTGTGAGAAAAGTATCTTAAATGGCAGCAAAGAACTACTCTTACAACCACATCAGAGTTGACAGTTTATGCAAATTAAGCATAAAGCTGGAAGGTAGTTATCAACATGAAAAAAATTGTTTGCCACCACCATAATGAGCAACACAATTTTTCTTTGCAAATGCTGTTATTTAGGTTGTTCCAAAGAAAGTAAAGTTACAGAACTTATATTCTAAAACAAGTATTCAAAAAAGCATGTTGTGCTATCCTCTCAGAACTCTGTTCAAATTAAAAACAAACAAAAAACCCCAAGAAGATAATGTGTTACAAGTAGGTGAAACTTCCCAAAAACTAAGAGTTCACCTACTCCCATAAATTAAGGGGAACTTGCTTTTATGCTACAAGAGCAGAGAAAGCAAGTACCTTGAAGAGCCTCTCTTTAAATTACCCTTGAAAGGCTGAGATGCAATAAAAGACAGGTACTGCTTCTTGCAGAAACTACACTAAGATTCAAGTAAGCTTCAAGTTCTATGCTTAACTGATGAATAAATGCCTCTGGCTGTAGCTCTGCAGTGAAAGCTGAGAGCTATTTTGGTGTAATGCCTGAGTTTCCTTAAATCTTAATCCTGTTTTTCAGAAATTACTTACGCATTTCAGAGCTGAAATCTCCTGGTGTCTCTGGAGTACTCCTGGGGTCCCTTCTAAAAAAGAGTCTTTGACACTCCTGAAAATTTTCCCATCTCTGCTCTGCCCATGTACCAAAGTACAGAGGAAATATTTCCATTCACTTTGAGATATGCAAAAGAAAAATGTGTGTTTTTCCCCTGACCAATCTACACATTCTGATGCAATCACAACTTGATTTTAATTAATTTTATTTCATATGAACAGAATGGGGAATGTGATCTTTGCCAAGTATACTTGGGGGAAGGATAAATTATTCCAACATGGCTCAGGGTAAGTAGCACCTCTCTCTGGTTACTGACTTAGCTACACTGAAAATACCCAGCAGGGATGCCAGAATATAGCTTTAATGAGCATCTGCAATGCAATTCCTTAACATTCTGGCTAGACTGCAAGTAGCTGAGCCCACAGAGCCAAGGAGGACTTCATGTGTGCAACACAGAGGCAGGGGCGGTTGGGAAATGACAATCTTGCAAACCTGAGTGTTGCTCAGTAATTCTAAAACTTTTCAAAACTTGTGCAGTTGCTGAAACTACCCCTTATCAACTCCTGAATTGTAATGCAGATGATGTTAAAGCTAATAAGAAAATTTCAAATGCTGAAGGTGCACACATACCCTCTGGATGTATAAATTACAGAAATGCTGACCATTTGTACTAATTTCTTCTTCATAAACATAACGTGAGTAGGAACATGTTGTGAATTCACAGTTATACAGGTTCATCTGGCTGCGGTAAGTAGCTCAGAATACTGGGGGGTACATAAAGGAAAAGGTTACATCCAGGTATAATCTGCCTCTCAAAAGACTTCTGTACATGGAGTTTCACCTTCTCAAAGAAAAAGGAGAAGGATGTGACCACTTCATATCCTCCCAACTCCAAAACGTCCTGAACGCTGGCACCTCTCCGGGAAGTAAGGCCAGTGGAAGCACTTCCATATTCTGTATGCAGACAGAAGAGTACATGGGCAGGAAGTAGTATTCCCACCCACTTGCTATGCCTGCCCACTTGGTATGACCTCTAAGCAGGGACAATTCTCTTCTATCTACCAGATCCATATTATAAAGAGTGGGCACATTACAATGAGTCACAGGTCTGCAAAAACTCTCCAGACTTCCTGATATGCCTGAATTTAATTATTCCACAGTATTGAGTAGTAAAAAGGTTACAATCTAAATTAAAATGTATTGTATTAGAATCTGATCTGTCACAGCATTTAACTGTGCACTAAAACCTCTCATGTATGCACAATAAGTAATCTAGGTGCAACTAATAGTCTCACCAGGTTAGCCCACCTCCTCTAATGAAGTGGCTGCATGATGTAATTGTGGAAATAACAAGGCTTTTCCCCAAAGCCCTGGAGTGATAGGCTCAACACACTTTCTAAAGCTTCATGGTAGCTTCTCTTTCTATAGTGATTTAAGCAAATGTTCCACAAAGTATAGCTAGGCCTTTCCTGAAAGCCTTCCCCCCATGATTATTCAGGATCCTGCTTCTGCAAATGGAGGTAGGGGGTTCTTATTCTTTTTTTTTTTAAATTCACTGCAACATGGCAACAAAATAGCTGAAGTTACAACTTTCTTGGGTACATTCTTCCTATTTTAGTGAAAAATCTAGTTTTAAAAGAAGAGAGGAAGTCAGAGGGTTGTGGGTGCATCCCCTTGGAAGTTGGATACTGCACAGACATGCAAGAGTACAGGATTCATAAGAATGATTTATGAATAGTTACCCAGAACCCTATTTATTTCTGTGAATGCCAAATAGGATGACCAATGTGTGTCTCCAGGTAGTGCCAGTGTGCTAGGCAATGCAGAATTAAGCAGGCAAAAAGCTAAACCGGGGTAGGCAACGTTTTTTGGCCGGAGTGCTGAAAAACACCACAATGCCTACTTTGGAAGGTGCCGGAGTGCCAGCAGGCCAGAAAACAAAATGAGGGCAAGGGGTACATGGCAGGATGCCCCCCCCCCCCGCCCCCCAGCCCTGCTGCCCCCTAACCTGGGCTCTGTGGCTGTCAGCAGCTACCCTGGCTCTGGGTAGCTGCTGGAGCCCTGGTTGCTCCCAGCAGGGCTTGCAGCATCCCAGCTGCCTGCTGGGAGCAGCCCAGGCTCCTGGCTGGCAGCAGCTATTCAGAGCCAGGGCTGGCTGTGGCGTGCCGAGCAAAATGGCCTTGCATGCCATGCTCAGCACACCTGCCAGGGGTTGCTGACCCCTGGGCTAGACTAGACCTATACGTTACAACCAAGTGCTGGACGAAGCTTAAAACTATTTTTTATCTACCCTTAGGAAAAGGAAAGAGCTCAAATTTTGTCTGTTCCCAAGAAACGTAACCCAGAGAAAAGACAGACCAAGGTAGCCTCTCCTCCATATTGACACTATCCCTCGCCCTTTGTGTCCCATATCCCAGCACTTGGGAGGCAGGATTAGGGCAGGGCTTCTTCATTTCACCCTAAGCTTCGCAAACGTTAGGGGAATTCTCCCCAACTCTCTGCAGCCCACATTAAGGATTCTACCGCCATACAGAGACAAGAAGCTGCTCCAATATTTCTATTCTGAAAAGAGGCCCTCCCAAATGTAAACTGTGAATAAGCTGAAGGTTATAGCTGTCTGTCAGAGAGACGCTTTGGCCACAGCCCTTTAAGAATCACTCAGCTATGAAAGAACTCTCCACTTCTCACTGCACTAGGCAATTGTTCCCCCATGTGATCCCCAAGAGCCATTTGTCAAACTACTTAATGTACTGTCTAGCCAGCTTCAAAGGCTGCTTTCTGGGGAGAAGAGGTGCTAAATGAGCAGCTTCTACAACCTTTAAATCCCAAAGGATTGCTTCTCAGGAGATACAGGGGCTGTTGTGAGGTGGATATGCTCCTTCCTCCTCTTCGCCATCAAAAGCTTTGTTTTCTGTTGGGCTTCCTACTGTCTCTTTACCTCCTGTAAAATCCTGTCAGTATTTCTAGCTGGAAAATACTGGCAATACCAAATATCAGCAATGCTTTTGTTTTTTAATTCATGTTAATGAGACCCCTATTGAAAAATAAGTGTTTGTTAAGTCGAGTACTCATCTCTCTGTATAGCCTAGTTGTCTCCTCCGGGTCAGACAGCAGCACAGCACTACAAAGAAATGCCTGTTCATCCCTGCTCTCCTTACTCTTTGGGCCTAATTCTGTAAATGCCTGCAAAAGAAGTGGTAACACTTACTGCCAGAAGTTATCCTATTAAAAAACAACAGGATTGGTATTGCTTTTAAAAGTGCTATAATCCAGAAGGTGCAGGAGTTGAGCCTTAAATTTTAATTTTGCATATAACTTTATGTAACCTACTTTGCAGAGTGGAAAGAAATATTAAACCTAAGTCAGAGACAGCACGAAGACTATTCTGAAACAGGCTATATACATCAGTGGTGGCAGTCCCTTGACAGTCTTCTAGTAGATAGAGAAATTATCAGCGAATCCACAGATGACTGAACAGGCCAATCCGAGATCCGCACATTTGGCCGCAGACATAACAAGTAGCTCTAGGAAAAAGGAGTAGATCTGGTCACAGCTCTTTACCTTTGTCTCTCTTGTCTAGCTGCATAGTGAGGCAAGTTTACTCTAAGTGATCAATGCCTTATGCATCACGAAGCCACTGGGGATGATGATTCACTGCTCAAGTCTCCCAGGTATTGATGCTGATATCATGTTTCTTCAAACTGGCTTTCAAGGTGCCCTTGAATCTTACTTTTGCTCACCTCCAAACCAGTGACTATCAGCGAGTTGGGCATAAAGGATTTTGCCCAATGGGAGGTAAGCCCAAAAGGAGGTAATCCCAACACGGATCAAAGGAAGCAGGAAGGCGCAAAAGCCCCGGCTCAGCAAAAGCAGCCGGGAATGTCTCCTAGCTAAAAGGGAGGCGGACACCCAATGGAAGGGAGGGGCCATCACCAGGGAGGACTATACTGCAGTTGCTTGGGGATGCAGGGGAGCAGTCAGGAAGACCAAGGCAGAGATGGGACTGGGACTAGCTTCCTGGATCAAGGACAACAAGAAGTCCTTTTTTAGGGGACAAAAAGAAGGTACCGGGCAATGTGGAGCCCCTGCAAGACACGCTAGGAAATTTGGTCGTCACACCAGACAACAAAGCTAACATATTTAACGACTTCTTTGCCTCCATTTTCCTGAGCAGGGACCAAATCAGCTCCCACACCGGGCCCCCCTCACGCCCCACGGGAGGCACACCTAGGCCATGGGTCAGGGAGGATCTAGTCAGGGAACTTCTGGAGGGACGGGATGCATTTAAATCAGCTGGTCCGGACAATCTCCACCCTAGAGTGCTTAGGGAATTAGCTGAGGTCATTGTAGGACCCCTGGCATGGCTGTACGAGCACTCACGGTGCCCCGTTGTGGTGCCAGAGGACTGGAAGAGGACCAATGCGATTCCCATTCAAAAAAGGGAGGAAGGAGGACCTGGGGAACTATAGGCTAGTTAGTCTTACCTTGGTCCTAGGCAAGCTTTTTGAGAGAATTATTCTGGCACATGTCCATGAGGGGCCAGCAAGGGAGATTATGCTCAGGGGCAACCAACACGGGTTCATTAGAGGCAGGTCCTGTCAGACCAACCTGGTGGCCTTCTACAACCAGGTCACCAAATCCTTAGATGCAGGGGTAGCAGTGGACATAGTCTTCCTGGACTTTCGGAAGGCTTTCAACACTGTCTCTCACCCTGTTCTCATTAAGAAACTGGGGGACTGTGGTGTAGACACCCACACAGTCAAATGGGTCGCCAACTGGCTGGAGGGCCGCACCCAGAGAGTGGTAGAGGATGGGTCATTTTCGACCTGGAGGGATGTGGGTAGTGGGGTCCCACAGGGCTCTGTCCTCAGGCCTGCACTGTTCAACATCTTCATCAGTGACTCAGACGAGGAGGTAAAAAGCACCCTGTTCAAATCTGCTGACAACACTAAGATGTGGGGGGACGTGAGCACACTGGAAGGGAGGAATAGTCTACAAATCGGACCTAGACAGGTTACAGGGGTGGGCGGAGAATACGATGGGATTCAGCACTGAGAAGTGCAAGGTACTGCACTTGGGGAGGAAGAACCAGCACCATACCTACAGGCTGGGGAACTCCCATCTCATCAGTGCAGAGGCAGAAAAGGATCTTGGAGTCATTATTGATGCCAAGATGAACACGGGTCAGCAGTGTGGGGATGCAGTCAGGAAGGCCAACCGCACCTTGCCATGCATCCACACACACATCTCAAGCAGGTCCAAGGAGGTGATCCTCCCCCTCTATGCGGCACTGGTCAGGCCACAGCTGGAGTACTGCGTCCAGTTCTGGGTGCCGTACTTCAAGAGGGATGTGGACAACATGGAGAGGGTCCAGAGGAAGGCCACTTGCATGATCAGGGGACAACATGGCAGGCCCTACGAGGAGAGGCTATGGGAACCTGTTCAGCCTCCACAAGAGAAGGCTGAAGGGGGATCTAGTGGCCTGTTTCAAACTAGTCAGAGGGGATCAGCAGGCATTGGGGGAGTCTCTGTTCCCCCGTGCACTAGCAGGAGTGACTAGGAATAACAGTCACAAGCTGGCAGAGGGTAAATTCAGATTACAGATCAGGAAGTGCTACTTCACAGTCAGGGCAGCTAGGCTCTGGAACCAACTTCCAAGCAAAGTGGTGCTGGCTCCTACCCTGGGGATCTTTAAGACCAGAATTGACAATCACCTTGCTGGGGTCGTTTGACCCCGGTACTCCTTCCTGCCATGGCAGTGGGTCGGACTTGATGATCTGCTCAGGTCCCTTCCGACCCTACTAACTATGAAACTGAAACTATGATTTGTTCTGGGAACTGTCTGTCAGGCATCCTTATGACGTGTCCTGTCTAACGGAGCTAATCTCATAAAAACATGACTTAAATGATGGTGGTGTTTGCTTGAGCCACAACACTGATATCCGTGTTATTTAATATGATTCAACTGGTATGAAACATTTTTCAAAGACATTGCCAATGGTATTGTTCCCAAACTTTCAGGCGTTAGGTCAGTCAATTTTCAAGTCCATACAACAAGGCTGGGATGACAACAGCCTGGTAGATGAGAACTTTGGTCTGCATCCTGATATTGCGATCAACAGGGGTCCGGATTTTGTGTTTGCCACAGAAAAATGTGGATTTTCTCCTTTCAGAGAGAAAAACATGGGTTTTCCCGTGCAGGCCGGCAGGAGGAGGCTGGTCTGATGTAGGGGGTGCTACATGCACGTATGCATGCACACATATGCATGTGCCCAGCAATACAGCCCCAGGCAGAATGATGGAGAGCAGCTCCTGACTGCCCACAGGTAAACCTATGGTGGAGAGTGGGGCACAGACTGAGGTGGCAGTTCACACTGAGCATGCACCGTGAGAGAGGGAGCAGGGCAGGGTTGGCGGCTAGGGCTGGGGCTGGAGACAATCCCCAGCTGAGGTGGTACACGGGGCCTGGGGCTAGGGTGGGTAAGTGTGGCTGCAGGGCCCAGCCAGGGAACTGGACAAAACCACATGTGGCTTGTCCAGGTAAGGGGGCTTGCAAGTGAGCTCACTCCCTCCTGCATTGCCACTCCCAGGGAAGAGCCAAGTGCCACAGGCAATGTGTTGCGGGGGGGGGGGAGGAGGGGGGAAGTCAGGGGGCATATACCCCCCCAACCCTTATTTGTACACCACACTGGGGCACAGGGCTGCAGCCTGGCCAGACCATCACTGGACCTCCTCCACGGCCTAGCAGAAGGGACCCAGCGTAGGAGGACGGAGTGGGGAGTTGACATTCGGTGTTGCCACTGGGACCCCTGCACCATCCAAGCCACCATGGAGTAATGCCACACTACCAGCAGCACAGGAGTAACAGGGCGGGCAAGGGGGAGTCCAGGGGGGTGGGGTGCACCACCTCTTCCCACCGCCAGCTGTTCACACACCAGGCTGTGGCTCTACTCTGGAGTGAAGGTTGAATGGCAGGAAGCACAGGTGGCCAGAAGGGCATAGTAGCAGCTGGGCCATGGTGGCAGGGTGCAGCCCAGCATGGAAGCATTTGGTGGTATGAGGAGAAGGCAGCACAGCCTCCCCTCTTCCATGCCCCTGGTCTGTTACTTCTCATGCTGCTAGTGGCCCGGTGTTACTCCATGGTGGCATGGGGGTCCTGCTGGTGGCAGCAGCAGCAGCAGCAGCAAGTCTCACCAGACTGTTCCATCTTCCCACGCCAGGTCCCACACACTGGACCACAGAAGCAGCCCAGTGCCAGTCTGCTGAGGCTGCAGGCCCATGCCCTGCTGTAGGCACACAAATCTGGGAGGGCATGTGCCCCCCCCACAATGCGTCACCTATGGCACTCCCTATGGTTGGGCACCACCCCACATCCTGGAGGGCCAGGGTCACCAGGTCAGGAGTAAGGAGCACACTAGAGCTGAGGAGGATGGGGGGTTGCAGCTTGGAGTGAGTGACAATGGCTTGTCAGGGCTGCTTGGCACCACAGAGCAGGAGAGACAGCTGGAGCTGTCCTGGTGAGCAAAGGGGATAGGGGGAGCTCTGATTTTCAATGATTAAAAAAAAATAAAAAAATCAAATGCCAAAATATATGGGCATTTAGAATTTATTTTATTATAATGATTGAGGTAGTGGTAAGCTTCCAAATTGTTTTAAAGTTGTTTATTGATTTATATGAATAAAATATTGTGTTCAACTGGGTGTTTCATTTTAATTACAGAAAAATGCAGATTTTGGAGATTTAATCAGAGAATTTGTGGGTTTTAATCACAGAAGTTTGCATTTTTAAAAAGAGAAAACCAGGATCTCTGGTGATCATGAAAGACATGGTTTCATAGATGTCCAAAGGCAAATTTTATCCAGTGCTGAAAATATCATTTTCTAGGTTTGTTTTTTGGGAAAGATGGCTACGCAGGTAGAGGAAATGCTTAACATTCACCTCTTATTGTAATATGAGAAGAAGCCTGGCTGGATTGGGGTGGGTTGGTAAAGAACCTTTGTTTTTATGAATCTGACTGTGAGTCCAAGTATTTCATACACTTCACAGAAGGAATGAGAAACCTGGAGTTCTCCAACTCAGTGGGCACACATGACAGTTGTTAGTGTACTGAAGATCAGTAATAGAGGTGTTGGTCACATTGGATTTAGAATGCAACTGACTGATGTTAAAGACAGTCTCACCCATGCAAAGCTGGATGCCAACTCCAGATGGAAGTCTATCAGCAATGAGGTGTGGAATAGCTACAATATAGATGGAAAAAGAGTGTTGGTGCAGTTACATATCTTTGCTTGACTCCCATTCTAACAGCTGGGGGGGTCCATTTCTGAGCCATTACAGCATCGGCATAACAACTGTGATCTTGATAGCAAAACCAACACCATGGATTCAAACATCCCTTTTAGCTTTTCCTTTCCAAATAAGGTGTAGTGACCACAATGTGCTGCCTTCTCCCTATTGGCTAAGTACAGACAGTGAAAAAGCCCGAGGCAGAATCGATTCAATCTAGGCAGCATCCTCTAAGCTGTGTACACCAAACCCTTGACGTTCAGTTTTCAAATGGGAAAATCAGAGGGAAGCTTGCACTTACCCAGCTGGGGGCTGGAGGCTGGGGTGGGAAGAAGAGGAACTAGAGCCCATCGCCAGCCTGCTAGCCATTGCGAGTCCAGCCAAGTGGGGCCATCCCCAATTGGCTCCCCAGTATATGTTCCCAGCCCACTGCCCAACAGGGGGTTGAGGAGCCCCCTGACCAGGTGCTTGTCTCCTCAGGGAGTTTCCCCCAGCTTGGGTTCCCCCCTCAGGCAGCCTTGGGGAGCTGTGGGGAACTTCCCTGCCCCCCTTCACAGCTGCTGATTTCTTCAGCCACTGCCACAGGAGGGAGGGAGGAGAAGTCCCCCAGGCTCGGTGCCTTCCCATGCAGCCCAGCATGGGGCACCGGGGAGTCCTTGCTTGGGGCGGGGGGTGCTGCTTTCTCTGAGCCCAGCCCAGGGTCCCTAAGCCCAGAGCAGCCCCAGGGGGCTGAAGGGAATTCTTCCCCTCTGGAACTTCAAAGCTGCTTGCCTTCACCGCTGGGAATCTCACGGATAGCCTGGGGCAGCCTCAGGGAGCGGAAGGAAATTCTCCCACTGCTCTGCAGCTGGTTTTGTGAGTCTGAGGCAAGCAGCTGCAGAGGAGCAGAAGAATTTCCTTTTCCTCCCTGAGGCTGCCCCAGGCTATCTGGTGCTCACATCCCCGGGGCCTTGGGAACTCCTTCCCCTTCCCTCCTGTTGCAGCAGTTGAAGGCAAGCTGGTGTGTGGGGCAAATGGGGAATTCCTCACCTGCAGAGGGGTGAGAATCCCATGGTGGGGGCTTTTCTTCCTCCCCCACCCCCATGCTGTGTGGACCTTAGCTAGGAGGGTCTGGGGGTATGTTCCCCTGCCTTGCCTCCCTCCATCCTTATGGGCTGACAGACACAGGCAAGAAGCAGACTATGGAGCAGAGGGGCCGGGCAGTCCCTGCTCCACTGGAGCAGACAGTACAGCCGAGCTGCAAAGCATTCTGGGATGCTGGGGGACTGTGAGTTAACTTGAACTGGGGAGGGATCTGGGACAGAAGTTCCATAAACTGGTTTGACCTAAATTTGTTGAGTTGGATACTACATCCATCCAGGTTTATCTTAATCCAGTTTTGGCCGGTTTACATACACTAAACTTCTGATCTGTTACAGGTTTAAATTGGTTTCTGATCACTTAAACCAATTTATGTGCAATTTCTGTCCCTAGCCATAAAATGCACCAATGTCAATATCAAATACTGCAAGTTCTCTGGCTACAAGGGCTGTCTTCCAATCCAGTTTGTCACTGTTGGAGATTGTCCACCAGGGTGCAGACATACCAGGCTGCAGACTTCGTTACTTGATTTGGACCACAAATAGAGCGATCCCACTGGATGTGATTTTCCAGTCAGGTGAATTAGACAGACTATGTTTAGGCCACTTTTTCTAGTCCCCTCCCTATACAGGATGAGCAGAGTGGATCCTAAATAGGCCTGTTCAGGCATGACTGCAGCTGCCAAATTGCAAGCCTGTCTGTTCCAAGTCCAAAACAACCATCATGCAATCATTGCCCCCATGTAGGTCCATGATTAGGGGCTTCTGATAATCACTAGCACCTGCCCATTGCCGTAGGACTTGCTATTGAAAGAAGATGCCTGTGTGTGTCCTCTTTAAACACAGGAATGCTATTGCGCCTCAGCAACTACATGATACTTTGTGAGAAGGAAACCTTAATCTGATGGCAAGGAAACCTAAACAACTGGAGGTTTCTATTCCGCTGCAGCCTTCATTGGCTGTTGCAGCCATTGTGAAGTACTGCAACTGAGGACTTCTATTTTCATCTCTGGATTGCTATTAGTCTGAAAACCTCACTCTCAACCTCATCACCAAAGGTGCTCCTATCAGGAGTATAAAATTCCAGCTAGCATTGCTCATGAGGTCACTGGTAGCACACAAGCCTCTCTACCATGTCAAGATTGAGATCCTTGGGAGAGTACAAGAAATGACCCATGTATGTCGATACCCAATTAACATATTAATGTGTTATGCTCACTAGCTGTAACAATTATTTCAGTTACATTTTTGCTAGTCATGGTTCCAAAAGTTTGCTGCAAGTATTTGAATTACAAAAGTATGGCTATATGTATGGTCTATATAAATGGCCATGCACTTCTTGAATCATCGCAGTGTAGTTTTAACCACTGTAGATGGAAAGTATATTTGCTAAGTGGATTTCCACTGACATTCATGAAAATCTAGAACAGATGAGCTGGTTCCTCTCCCCTCTTCTTCCACATCTTTTTCTTGTTCAGGATGTTACTTATCCAATAACCAAGACTTCTGGTGCCACCTAGGGACACTCTCCCTGGCTACAATTAACCCACAGAATCATAGGGCTGGAAGGGACCCTGAAGGATCACTGCATAAGCAGGAAAGACATCTAGGGTTAGGTGACCCCAGCCAGGTGACCATCCAGTCTTCTCTTGAAGATGTCTAGGGTAGATGATTGCACCACCTCTGGGTGGAGCTTGTTCCATAGTGTGGATCCCCTAGTTGTAAAGAAGCTTTTCCTAACGTTCAGCCTGAAACTATCTTCCAGGAGTTTGTGGCCATTGTTTCTAGTTTTCCTCCAGGGCACCCTGGTGAACGGTTGTTCACCGAGCCCCTAACGTACACCTCTGATATAGTGGTAAGCCACAGTCAGGTCCCCCTCTCAGCCTTCTTTTCTTTAGGCTGAAGAGTCCGAGATCCCTCAGCCTCTCCTATACCATGCACGTCCCTGATCATAGGGGTGGCCCTTCTCTGGACCCTCTCAAGCATTAGTACATCCTGGTTGAAGTGAGGTGCCCAGAGCTGGACCCAATATTCCAGCTGCGGCCGCACCAATGTTGAGTAAAGCAAGAGAATCATTTCTTTGGATTTACTGAAGATGCATTGATTGATGCATGCCAGAGTTTTATTGGCCCTAGCGGCTACTGCTATTAAAATTTGTGTTTTTGAAATCTAAGACTTTGAGTCTGGTATCTGTTTTGTCAGCCTTGCAATGGACCATGAACATAATGATTTCACGGTCGCTATTGCCTAGGCTGCCCTCTATGTTTAAGTTGGTCACTAGGTCATCCCCTTTGGTCAGGACCAGGTCAAGAAGTGCATTGCCTCTAGTTGGCTTGTGCACATTCCAAGTCAAAAAAAGCTCTTCGGTGCTGGTCAGGAAGGATTGTGATTAATCCAAGCTGCCCGAGCATTCCTCCCAGGAGATGTCTGAGTAGTTGAAGTCTGAGTAGTTGAAGTCACCCATGACAACCATGTCCCGTGAACGTGCAGTCTCCATCAGTCACGGGCAAATGCTAATTCCTCCTCTTGGTTAGGTGGCCTGTAGTATACACCTACAGTCAGGTCTCTCTTGCTGTGCCTCCCCCAGAGCTTGACCCAGAGGGTTTCAAGCTGTTCTTCTTTAGGGGCGACATCGACCTGTAGGGAGGTGTACTGCTCATTCACATAGAGGGCAACACCCCCACTTCTCTTTCCTACCCAATCCCTTCTGTGAAGGATGTAACCCTTTATGGCTATGCTCCTCAGTCATGAGAGGAGTCCCACTAGATCATAGTACCCAGTGGAAAGCAGGAGGACTAGTTCCTCCTGTTTGCTCCCCATGCTTCTAGCATTGGTGTACAGGCACCTAAGTCCTTCTACTGAGGTCACTGGCCTCCTGTTGTGTTGAAGAGGAGCTGTTTTCTCAGGTCCCATAAGAGTGGCTTGCTTGGTTTCATTGTTGATACAGCTTTCCTGTATACTGGTTCCCGGGTAGGCTCCAGTTAGCCTTTCCCCATCCCCCTGCGATCTTAGTTTAAAACCCTAAGAGACTGGACATCCTGGCCAAGAAAAGGGACTTACCTTTCCGCATGAGGTGGATGCCAATTAATACTTTATCCTTATTACATCTCACAATTAAGTTAGATTGTGGACAACTTACAGGTTGACTTTTAAAGGTGCAGAACATCTGCAACCCTGACTTTCAATGTGGGTTGTGCACAAGTGCTCAGCACTACTAAAAACAGACCACTCAAGGATATCTTTTGATAAGAAAAGAACCAATGCAGGTCTCCAGTACTTTTAGATTTGTGGCTGAAAATACCCAGGTACTAGTTTTAATCCCTATATATCTTGATGAATGGTATGTTCTATGCAGGGTACAAAGAGGTACAGGAATTCAACTTGAAAAATCAGTGAAACTTCTACTTTTGCACCTTTAGTCTACCGATCTGGAACTAATGAGATCTGACTATCAAGACTAATTTTAGCTAGGAGGCATTAAGAGAATCAAAGGCTAGATGGAGTAGGCAGTAAGGGTCTTAAAACTTGCAGTACAGTTGCATTTGCCTCTGCAGATGCATTAGTGACTAAACTGGTGAAATGCAAAGAAGCTAGTCCCTGTGGGCAACTGCTGAAACACCCTGCAGTCTAGGAACTGTCTGCTCTTCTTGGCTCAGAAAACTGAGTTGCCAGATGCGAGGAAGACAACTGAAGGAGGGAACAGCAAAAGCACCACTGCTCTCTGCAGTTAAAGCTATATTTAAATAAACCAAACTTTAGCAATAGCATGGCTGCCTCAGTAGAACTAGAGCTTAAGTGATGAGCAAATGTCTCCTCATGAATGGCTAGCGACAAGTACTAGCTTTTTGAGTTGAGATGCTTATACTTTATGTATAGGACTTGAAGCCACCAGAGCAATAGAGCACACCAGCCCACCCTGACATGCAAGGACACATTTATATTGCCCACAGGGCTCCCTAAAGTTCCAGAAATTTGGCAGCAGAGGAGCATCAATTAATGCTGTCACTGCTCCTCTCCTGACAAGTTTCTGGACCCTTGGGGATCCCTATGGGCCAGGGGTTATGAACTCCTGCAGTAGAGCATTTCAGTGGGCAGACTTGTCCAAGGAAGTTTGACTCACTGGCTCTGGGCCGGGATTCTAGAGGCTGGAGATCCACCACTGATTTGCTGTCATCCTGAAGAAAAAAAAAAAAAAAAAAATCACTTCACCTCTCTCTATTTATCTTTCTACACTTTGGCTTCTAGGCTTATTGAAGTTTATAAATTATACTACTTTTGCCGTTCAGTTTCTCCAGGTAGGCACACACTTAATCTCTGCCCCCAAATATCTTACAATCTATTGTGCTATTCTGTAAAGTACATAGCATACCAAGATCTTGACCATGACTAGGACCTTTAAGTGCTCCATTAATACAAGTGGCAGGGTTTAGGAACAGTAGGAGAAAAGGGAGAATACCAAACCATGTTAGTCCAGGAAAAGGAAAGTTTGAAGAGGCAGGCAGTAAAGAGTACTGAAAGAATTGAACTTAAGCAGGACAAAATGAAAGAACAAACTCCTTGCTAACTACTGTCCTTAAACAAGAAGTCAGTGTAAAGGGAAGCCACATTTCATAATTCACATTAATACTGAAATACTGTGAAGGTGACACTCTCATATGTTGCATTAAGCCAGACCCTGAAGAAGTGCCAAACACTGTTTTCTGCCCATGTCCTTAAACCAACACAGCTAAACCAACAACCCCAAAACACTGTTTTTGGCACTGCATACGCGCTGTTTTAGGCCTTGAAGGGTTTATACCACACCGTACTTGATCTCAAAGTATTCTGCAAAGGCTAATTATGGTGTTTCCTGATTTTAAATAATAAACTGGTAAGTCTACTAAAAATCTCGAATGCAACCTACTAAAGGAAGTCAGTGTACAGCAAGGAATCTAACACTGTTCTCCCACAAAAAGGTACAGTCCAAGAATTAAAGCTACAGTAAGGATATCACATTCAAATTCTGTCTCTGACTTAAATGTGCAAGTAAGAATGTCCAAGGTTAGTTCAAGCACAATGCTGTATTGTACCAGTAGAGTCCAGCATGGCACCAAACACAAGGGTGCTTGAAACAGTGTCCCATGCCTACAGTTAGATCTGGCTGCACTGGTACAATTACAGGATCTGATCACAGGACAAGACAAGCTGGAAGTTAAATTTTTCAAAAGGCAACAAGCGGATTTGCTTTAAGATGCAGCGGCTCTCAAAGAATTAGCTGTAGAATTTTAAGTGACAAGTGGAAAAAGCAGGTCCTCTGTGGTTCAACTTTATGAAGTGCAACTCCACTTGAGTTTTTGGACACCAAAGCCCAGCAATGGAAGTTTAAGCATTATATAAAATTAGTTTTAAAATGTTTTTAACTATTGAAGCTTTGTAAGGAAGGAAATGCTGAAAACTAGAAGACTCAGCCATTTTTCCCTCTTTGGAAAAATGTTGTATATTCTGTTCTACCAAGCAATATACTGGTAATTTTGAACAGCATCTACAACTTGTATATTTACATTCTGAGTCAATTTCCAATACCAAAACTTTTGACCTTTCTCACCAGTCTCATACCGCTGACATAGGTGCTTTGTAAGTAAGATGACCACAAGGAAATTGGGGACATCCAGGATACTGCTCCCTCTCCCGCCCCTGCCCCCAGTCACGGTGCTGTTGCAGGCAGTGGCAGAGACTGGTGGGCAAGGGCATAGGCACAGTCCAGCACAGGCCTTCAAAATTTGGGACTATCCCAACCAAACTGAGACATATGGTCACCCTGCTTATAAGAACTGTGACACTTAGTGGCTACAGGAAACTCACTTTGCTCCCACGTAACTTAGGAAGCAAGAATTTTCTGAAGGCTTTCAAGCAAGTTTCAATAAGAGAAAAACATGCTCTTGTATTCTCTAGTTCAGTGGTGCTCAACCTGTTTTGGCCAGCAGGCTGGATAGGCAGTGCCCAGGCTGACAGCTGATGGTTCCAATACGGCATGGGGTGATCGCTGTAGGGCCCCAATCCAACTGTGTGGAGGGGGGAAGGGGGCATCCCAGCTCCAACCTGGTCTAAAATGGGGGAGGGATAGGGCATGGTTCAACTCCAACTGGGTCCTATGGGGGAAAAGGAAGCTTAGCATCATTGAACCTCAGGGGTGGGAGAAGGGGGCGTAACCTGGCCCTAACCTGCTGTACAGGGCTAGGGAATTTGACAGCTAGGGAGGCTGACTGTATTTATTGCCACCGCTCCCCTGCTGCCACATTTCCTAAATGCGAGGAGCCCCACAGGCTGGTTACCTATGGCTCTAATGGGTCACACTTGGCCCATGGGCCAGAGAGGTCAAGCACCCTTGCTCTAGTTGCATGAAATCTCTCCAAATTAACACTCTGCTTAGCCAGCTGCAGTGGTTTCATTATCAGACTACAGCAGGATTTATTGACTCTCAGGTCTGCCACAAATTAGCTCTAAATGCCACTCTAAACCTGTGCCTAATCTGCTGACCTGCTTTTGTTTTCTGCACCCTGCCTGCTCTGCTTTCTCCTCCCTGCTCACTGTACTTTCCAGTCCTTCCTTGTCCACTCTCCTTCCTGCTTTGCAGCATGTAAGAATACTGCCTGCGAGCTCCACAGTTGTGCCCTCTCAGGTTACAGTATTTTAAAGCTAGCCACACATTTTTTTTGATTAACACTTGCAATTGGAATAAAAGCAAGCATAAAACTTAACACTCTTTAAAAAAAAAGAATCATCATCCCCCTCTCCCCCCCAGGCTATTCTCAAACTGAGTCATAGAGCTTTTGGCTGCTTACAGATGTGAAAAACAGAATAAAACAGGGCTTTACTTTAAGCTCGGCACAGCCCCACACCAAGTACAGCTCATGCCCAGAAGAGACTTCGCATTAGTCTGACCTGACGTGCCCAACATCTATACACACTGCACACTTCACAAGAGCTTTCTGGCACTTTTATCCAATAGCTGACTGAATCAGCTTTAAATAAAAGTGCCAAAAAGCCCCACTGAAGCATGCCTCTACACAGACCCTGGGGAGCCAGGTCAAACTAACATGCTTCCACTTCCAGTAAAGCACTGGGGGGGGGGGAGGGTCCACATCTGTCAGCAACCTTTGAGAAGCAGACAGCTGATACTTGCCAGTGGTTAGGTCTGAAAGATCTACCTGAGTGAATATTCCTTTGAGCAATTTAGCCACTGCTATATGCCTTACAATTTTAAATGCTTGTCTAGCAACTCTTGCAAAATGGTCTGCGAAAAATTACATCCATCCACATGTTCCTAGGTCAATGCTTCTCAAACTTTTCCTCAGCATGACCCATTTCCACAGTACAGCCCCTCACTCCCAACCCACAGCCCCTCATCCCCATAGTTTGGGTACAGCTGTCCTAGGCACTCAACTTCATCAACAACACTCGCATTTGGTAACACTCCCTCTTGAAGCTCCTACTTTTGATATTTTGTCACAAGTTACTTTAATGAACTCCTAGAAATAGCAAGGAAATTCCTTTTATATTTGCCTTCCTTGCTTGCTTTTTGATATATTAAACTGAATAAAATTCAATGTGTATTTTTAAAATTTAGACAGATTTCTACCTGATCAAGAAACTTTATTCATCAGAAGTGGTATCTTCTGTACTTTATGTGGGAAGATGTTATGACTTCAGAAAAGTCGTATCCTATCTTTATTATTGCTTACAGTTCAGCTGAGGCAACTGCCCATAATACAGGGCATAATACATCTAAAACTGATTGCCTAGAAAGGTTACATACATAAAGTGCTTAGTAATCTGGCTAATACCATAGGAAAATGAGCCTGCTTGAACAGAAAATTATATCCAAGTATTTCCTCTCCAACATCAGAACGAATGGACGAGATCACCACATACGCAGGATATGGTTAAAGATTAAAGCATCTATCGCAGCAGTCTTCATCTCATAGTGCTCGCAATCCGAAAAGGAAACCAGAACTCCTATGAATAAGGATGCTGACCTGTTTCAGGATGGTGATATTCAATACACTTTATCATATGCTATGAGTTGTTCTTGCTTCCAAATTCAGTTTCTCAACAGCTAAAACACTCAGTATTGCTGCTACTGTACTCTAATTTTATAATCTAAGATTTTCAAGTCTTAAGTCAAAGAAAATGTAAACCTTTTTATAAACCGCTAAAACTCCAAGGATCTACAAACAGCAAACATGGTAACAAGGGAGGTAACATTCCCCAACAGTGTTACTAGTAGTTTCTACTACAGGAGTGATTTTTTTTAAGACAAAATACTTCATTTTCCATCAAGATCCATCTTGCCTGCAATCTGGCCTCTAAGTGGCTTTATAAATGCGAAGGATCCATTTTTTCTTCCCGAAGATCTCTTTCTCCCTTTAAGGTAGTAGGGTACTCAACACCAGTGGGAATATGCACAAGTTAAGGGTAGAGTGGCATGTAAAACTACTCCTTTTGTTGTTGAAGTGATGGCTACAAAGTACTGACAGCAACTGAACTAATGAAGGGATGCTTAAAACTTGCTGCACAATTTTTGCCTTGTGTCTTCACAAGATAAACCCAGAGATTTCAAATCAGAAATAGTGTCAAAAGCATTCTGCTTGGTTGTAGTCTAAGCTCTTCAAAACAAAATAATTTCTCTATTATTATTTATTGACTAACTGCATCACCCCATGTTCACTGTGAGTGTGGTTAAGCATTTGAACAGGCTACCTAGAGAAGCTGTGGAGTCTCCATCCCTAGAAATTTTCAAGAGCAACTTAGATACTTCACTGGGATGGTTTAGTAAGAGGTGATCCTCCCTTGAGCTGGGAGCTGGATTAGAGGACATTATGAGGTCCCTTCTAGCCCTACTTCCTATGGTCCTATGTTGTTACTACCCTTCCCCTATATTATGGGCGTCAAACTTGTCTGGCACCATGCACCATGTGAGTAGCATGGAATCAGTTCTGCAGGTCAAAACAGGTCTGCAGACCCCACCCAACCTGGTTCAGGCCCAGGACTCAGTGAGAAGAGGCCCAGCATCCTGCACACTTGGCTGCCTCCACAGGAACAAGTTGCAGGACCAGGTACCATCCTGCACCACTGCTAAAGCTCCAGCACCCTGCCTTTCACCCAGGCACTTGGCTACAACTGTGGGAAGGTCCTTCCTATCAAGACAATGGGAGAGATGATCTGGCTCTGCAGGCCAGAAGATGCAGCCTAAAAACAGTTTGACACCCGTCTTAAACTTTCCAATACAACTCTAAGCTGGCCAAACTTCCTTTTCCTTCAGGACATACCCATCCATTTTTTCTTTGCATTAACCACCCCCAAACATAGGCTCCATCCTGCTTTCTTACCCCCTCACATACCCCCTTCAATACCTTACAATCTTCATCTCTTCCAGCACCTTGGTTTCATAGCTTTTGTAAAGCACCTGGCTCTATACACCCCCTTTCCCATCTAAGGAAGGAATGGGCTCGAGCTGAGCCTGAAACATATTATCCTCACCAAAACTTGGTTTCTCCTGCACTGAGTAATTCACTCAAATGAACAAGTACTTCCTTCAAGCAGAGGGAAATCCAGTCTCCTGAGAGATGGGACATGTGTGCTGGGAATCCCGACAAAAGATGCAGTAAGAATTCTACAGCACAGGGAAAAAAGAAAAGGAACCTCTCTGACAACATCTATGGTACCTTATTTCCTATATCATATACCTTACTGCCTACATTTCATAAGTGAGGGCTACATTTTCAAAGATGTACTAGTATGTACCCAGCAACTCTGCCTCAGGATCAACAGCATCAACCTTCCCGACTGCACTAGGCCCCTCCCTAAACCAACATCCTTGGGCTTCCTCATGCCTTCCCCACTTAACCTCTCTGCTTCATTGCCTCTTGTACCTGCATTCTGTGACCTCCCTGATTGTCTCTCACCTCTATCCCCAGCTTCTCTACAGTACAAATAGAGAATTGCTTGGTACCTGCAAACAAACAGTGGCAGGTGGCCAAGGAAGTTTCTTGTCTGCATCAAAGGTCAGCCTGTGGAACACTAATGCAATGTATCCTGTATGAATTCTGATTTTTTTGTTGCTGTAAGGGGAAAAGAACTTTTCTAGACACTTTTTAGCTCAGGAATTATGATAATTTAAAGATCAAAGGAAAAAAGGCAAATACTCCAGTTGTTCCTGTATTGACAGATTTTATTTAGAAAATTTCTATTTCCTTAGCTTGCAACCTGGCTGAACTGCTGCTTATTCACAGGCTCTAGTGTCCATCTAACCTCTCAGGCTGTGTAAGTTGAACAGAAGCTGCACAACAACTTAATCACGGTAAATCAGAATAACTTTGTGGGGCATATTTATTTAACTTGGACCCACAAAGTTCTTCAAAGTTTATGTAAAATCACATTGCTAATCAGACCAGTACAACTATGAGTAGAACAGCCACAATACTACCTTTTCAGGCCTTATTTGTCTTCTGTGCTAATTTATGGAGAATGAAACATTGAAAGAGGCTGGCAGAACTTCATTCTCAGGATTTCTTATATACCACACAAGGAGATAAAGATCATGCAAAATATATTCCTGATCACTAAACCTGCACTCAGCTCACTAATTTCTCATTGTCAAAACCATTTGAATCACAAAACTGCTCAAAACAGCAAACACAATTTTTCCAGATGTTTTCTTCCCCTAAAGTTTAACTTGTGTGAAAAATGCAGATTTCTTTTTATAGCTGTCTGTTAGCCAATACTTAGTCTTGCACCAACAAGTTTAAGGTCCAATATTTCCTTTATTCAGGATTAGCAGGTATTCAGGTAATTTGCCATGGGGTCAGCTCCAATTTAACAGTGGACACTCAGCACAGAGAAGGCTCTGATATGTCATACATACATCATTTCAGAACGGGTTTTTCACTTCAGTTTCTCCTTGGAGGTCTGCACAGCTAAAGGCAAGGTATACCACATCTGCTGCACTCCCATCATCCACAAAGCCTGTCATGTTATAGAAGGAAATCTTGGTGAATACACCTTGTTTTACAGGCTCAGGGTTACCAAAAGAGGTCTTGATATACTTATTCACACATTTCCAAAGCTTTTTTTTTTCAACACAGTGTAGCAAACAAATTATGTACTTGTATTCCCTGAAGGTTTTACTTGCATCCAGTTGGGATGACTTAAATAACTAATGATTTTACCTCTCATGGCTATCCCAAACTCAAGTCCTGAATGTGTTTCATAGACAATGTCTTTCATAGACATTTATAACTAAGTTTGGTTTAATAATGGGCTGCTTTTTTCCCCAACTGTGAACTATATGCTATAGAGAAATTTTGTGTTTGTTCTTATAAAAAGTGTCAAATTAATCAAGTTATTATGATTTGTTTCTTTCTGGGATTAGCAGGGAATGGTAGAAAGCATTTCTCTCTCACAGGAATGCCATGGGATGTACAGAGCCTACCCACTGACCCTAAAGAAGGGAGTAAGTGGCTAACCCACTCGCCTGCAACAAGGGTACATAAAAAAAACAAACCTGAATCAAGCGATTCACTGAATCTTTCTTTTCTTCCAATTTATAGTTTTAGACTGTTAATGTAGCTATTCATAATTCCTCATACATTTTTCTACCATCTAAAATCTGAAAATGCCACACTTTCAACATAGATAATCACCTTAAAAGACAAGTCTGTCTTGGCAATAACGGTTAATATGAACTGAACCCTGCACCTGTTCATAAGCTTTGTTTGGAGCTAAGAGGCCATATTATACTCGCAACCCATCCCACCTTCCAACAGACATTAACTTGTAGAAGTTAACTGCTCCAGCCAACCTACAATCCAATCTGACTTTGCAGCCTGAAGGCAATGAGAATAAGATCCTATTTTTCCCATATTTTGAAAATCTCAATTCACAAATAAATATCAAATTGTTTTGCTTTTAAACTCTATAAACAACTTCAATCAACTTGAAAGCAGTTTTTTGGAGTAGCAAAGATTTCCTGCTAGGTGTTATAAAATATAAAACTTAGCCCTTCTGCTGCAAACACCTTACGTATGCACCTAGCTCTAAGCAAATGGATAGTGCTACCGAAATAGTGGGATTATTCATGTATGCATGTACTTGTGTAAGTATTTGATCTCTTCCTACCACAATTTTGTGATAGCCACACAAATGTCTTTAGACTTTATTGCGTTATACAGAACAGCTGTAATGCACAAACGCAGAAGTTACTTGTACAAAGCCTCACTCTAACTTAAATATTTTTTAAACAAAGTATCAGTCTCCTTGATTTTAGCTGCACTGCAGCCTGCCATGACAAAAGGAAACATCCATGTTGTCAATCCTTGTTAAGAACACAGATTTCTAACAGGAATGAGTTCAAGTCAGAGACTCCTGGAATAAAATAGGGCAAATTATTTAAAATTGACAGAAGTCACAATTTAAAAAAAGTAAGAATTTTAGTTTACTTTTGCATTGGAATTATAGCTATTTTCCTTGATAGGCTGATTCACAGCACAGAATTTAAATTTGAAGCTTCCAGCTGATCAAAACATACTTGGGCCCAGATCCACAAAGGAATTTATACATTTAATTTTTATTCAGGAAAAATCATTGTGTGTTAGATGACTAACACTGGAGTTAGGTATTTAAGTATTTTCACAGAGCTGGGCATTGATCAATAATATAGCTATTATACAATTATTCATTTGAACTTATAATTTTGACATTAAGTAAAAAAATAGAAAAGGATGTGTCCAAATGAAGCTTTCCCATGAGTTAAAATCCGATAAACAGAAGTTTGTAATTTGATTAAATGCACAAAATATTTTAATTAGTTACTTTAAATATATTGGATACATAATAAAATGATCAATATTTTTATTTAAAATTCACCCCTTTTTATTAAATAAAATAATCAGCAGCAGCAGCCAATGAACTAACAGATTTAACCTGGTCACCATGGCAGTTTATTTCATGATGTTACTCCATCCTGTGCTCCTACCTCACATTTCCTGAAGACTGGCAGAAGCAAACAAGCTCTTAACTTGATCCATACCTTGTATCTGAATGAACTAGTTGGGTAACTAAACTAGCTGAATAAACTAAAATGAGTATTTGTTGAACCTGCAGGACTGCCTGCAGCTGTCAAAAGTTCTTCTAGCATTTCAGCGAACTGGCTCCAAGGGTGTTTTTAAACACATGCACCAAGGATGGGGGAGGGTGCTTTAATTAGAGCAGGTCTGAGCCCCCCTAAGTAAAGTGCTCCTAGTATCTTATGTATCAGTGTCCCCACGCTTCAACATGACAATGGGGGTACCTTAACTAAAGCTCATTGAACCAGCATTAGTTAAAAGAACCCCTGCTGCGGTTTTGAAGAGTGGGGACACTGATACATGAGAAGCAGAGGCTGCTGGAGCACGGTAATTAGTATGTTCCAGCAGATTCAGTCGAGTCTGCTCCAAGTCGCTGTAATTACAGCACATTGGAGCAGTCTCCCTGCACATCTACAGGCACCTCAAGTTTTTAGCCAATGATTTCCACCACCAGTTTAGTGGTCTGACTTCCTTTTAAACTTCAGCAGCAAACACAGGATCACAGGAAAGTAGGGCTGGAAAAGACCTCACAAGGTCATCCAATCCAGCCCCTTGCTCAAGGCAGGACTATCCCTGACTAAACTATCCCAGCAAAATGTCTATCTAACCTGCTATTGACAATTTCCAAGGATGGAGATCCCACGATTTCTCTAGGTAGCCTGTCCCAGTGCTTGACCACACTCAAGCAAGTTCCACTTACCAAAATCCTAACATTTCTCCTGCTGTAGCATGAGGCCATTGCTCCTAGTCTTATCCCCTACAGTCAGAGAAAAGCCCATCTCCATCCTCTCTATAATCACGCTTCAGGTATTCAAAGATTGTTATCAGATTCCCCCTCAGTCTTCTCTTTTCCAAACTTAATAACCTCTTTCAGCCCTTCCTCATAAGTCTTGCCTCTCAGGCGCCTAACCATTTTTGTTGCTGTGCACTAGACTGTTTCCAAATTGTCCACATCCTTCTTGAAGCGTGGGGCCTAAAACTGGATACAGTACTCCAGTTTAGGTATCTCCTGTGCTGAACAGAGCAGAAGAATCACTCCCCTTGATTTGCAAGTGACATTCATGTAATGCTGTTGGCTTTTTTTTTTTTTTTGCAACAAGAGCACTGTTGGCTTACATTTAGCTCATAGTCTGCTGTAACCCCAAGGTCCTGCAGTACTGCAGCCTCTCCAGTCACTCCCCAGTCTGTACTTGTGCATTCAATTATTCCATCCTAAGTACAAAACTTTGCACTTGCCCTTGCTGAATCTCATCTGACTGATTGCGAGCCATTTCTCCAGTCTATCCAGGTTATTCTGAATGCCAGCCCTGCCCTCCAGGGTTGGCAACTCTATCCAACTTGCCATCATCCCCAAATGTTTTTAGCGTGCATTTGGTCCCATCATCCAAATCACTAAATTAAAGATACTGAACCCAGAAGCCCTTACTGACAGACCCCATGAGAAGCCCCTATTGATACCTTCTCTCAAGTAGACACTGAGCCATTGATGACTTTTTTAGTACAATGATCCAACCTGTTACATGCCCACCTTGCAATACTTCCGTCTAGTCTGTATTTCCCTAGCTTGTTACTGAAAATGTCATGCAAGACAATGTCAAAAGTCTTGCTGAAGTCAAGGTATACCTACATCCACTGCTCTCCCCTCATCCACAAAGCCTATCACATTATAGAAGGTAATCATCTTGGGCAGGCATGAGCAGCTCTTGGTGAATCCATGCTGGTCATTTCTGATCACCTTGTTCTCCTGCTCCATGAACTTTCCAGGGATGGAAATCAGGCTGACTGGTCTGTAGTTCTTTGAAACCTTGTTTCCTTTCTTAAAGATGGGCACTATATATTTGTGCTTTTCCAGTCATCTAGGACCTCGCTTGCCCTCCATGTGTTCTCCAAAAGGATAGCCAATGACTGAAAATTACCTTAGCCAATTCTTTCAGTACCCTCAGGTGCATCCCATCCGGCCCTTTCTACTTGAAAGCATCTATGTAATCCTGAACCCGCTCTGCCATTACTCTAGGCTTCGTCTCCCCCTCCCCATGTTTTCTGCCAACTGCACTCATCATCTGGTAGCTGCCCCCATTTCTGAAGACAGAAGCTAAAAAGGCATTAAATACTTCAGCTGTCTCTATGCCATCCATAATTATATTGCTTTCTGTATTCAGTAAGGGACCTATGGTTTCTCTGATCTTCCTCTAACTTTTGACATACTTATAGAATTCTTTTTATTGCCTTTTATACCCCTTGCCAGCTGCATCTCAAATTGTGCCTTGGCCATCCAAATATTCTCCCTGCATGCCCATGCAACAATCTTATACTCTCCTTTAGTACAACTGCCAAATTTCCAATTTTTATAGGATTACTTTTTTGAGTTTCAACACTTTGAAGAGACCGTTGCCTAGCCAAGCCAGTCTCTCCTGTTTCACATGGGAGCCTGCCACCACCCCTCACTATTGGGTCTCTGGAAACCAGCATGGCCCCCTTCTATACCACCCCCCTTATGCCAGGGGTCCCTGGGAGCCCATTGCCACCCCCTTCCCCTGCATGCCATGATTGAGCGATGGGGCCCAGTGTTGCCCTAGCCCAGCCCTGCATGCTGGGATCCAGCACCCAATCTAGCATGAAAGGCCTCATAGGTCTGGAAATTTGGCAGTGCCACTGACACCCTGCTGCCAAATTACCAAACCCATGAGGAGCCCCACAGGCCAGATGTCACAACGCTATGAGCCAAACCTGGCCTGCAGTCCAGGTGTTGAAGAACCGTGGTGTAAGTTATTGCAAAATTACTGCTTGCAGCAATGACCAAGGGCGTATCAGTCTTATAATGCAAAGAGCCCAAGCGTCACATGTGTTTGGGGTAGAGGTACACCGATACATCAGTTCGATATTGGATTGGCACCGATATTACGAAAACTGGCTGCATCAGAAATTGGCCCGATGCAGCCAATAATTTGGCTGATAAATACTCTTGCACGCACACAGACATAGCACATCACGCAGCCAGCAAGGAGCAGAACCCAGCAGCTTGAAGAGCTGCATGCAGCTGGTAAATCTCTTGTGGAGGATGGGGAAGGGGAAGGGAAGGGGTGTGTGCAGGGGGGCAGATCAACACTGCAGGGAGGAAGGGAGTGGGGCAGGTGCTGCCCAGCCAGGGCAGGGTGCAAGATGGAGCTACAGCTTGTCTAGGGAGTTGGGGGGGTGCCACCGGCTGCTGCTTGCACCCCAGGAGGGCACAGGGGGGTGCCCTCGGATCTGTGTGGGCAGATGGGCTGCGCCAAGCTCTTCTCGGCGGGGTCTGGGCTTGGGGTAGGCAGCAGCAGCACTGGGAGGGAGGGCTACGGGGGGGGACTTTGACAAAATCTGGGGTGGCTGCACTCCCAAAAGTTTCTCCTGCAGAAGTAAATGTTTGTACGTACTCTTTTCTGAGAGAAGCTACAGCACACTCCTCCAGCATCCCAGGGCAGTTTTACTCCCAACACATCCCTTCCACATCCCAGGAGACAGCGTGTCACGGCTGGACTCTTCTGTTCCAGCCAAGCAAGGAACTGAACACACCCCCTTTACAAGTCCCACATTATGCTATAGGGAGAGACTGCCTGCAGGGCAGTTTGGGCCAGCCAATCAGGGCTGCCCTGTGCATTGCTGCCATCTGTCACCAGGCAAACTAAAGAAGCCTACAAAGCACACCGAGATGTGTGCAGAAGGGTCCCCTGGATGCACAATGTCAGCACTGCAAGCTCTCTGCTCTTCAAGAGCTCAACATGCAAATGTCTGTTCAGACACCTCTAGGTATTTTTTCTACCATGAGAACAAACCTGGGAGAATTCTCCCAAGTCATTTGAATGTGTATACACAGCCTAAGACTATAGGCACATGATGGAAAGGAAACACACCTGAGACAAACTAGAGCAAATAGCTCCATGGCAGCTGCATACGAGGTGGCTGAGCACCTGACAGCAGGACAAACTGAGGTTCTACATTGAAAGACAAGCATTTGGAAGGATGAAAATCTAGCCTTGATTCATATATTGACAGGCTTGCCACTGTTGAGGGAGGGCTGAACTTCTGTTTCGATGTTTTGCAGTTTTTTTCAACTTGGTTAACCCAGCAGCAGCATGCTGCCTTCTGAGAATGAAGAGCATGCTTCATACCAATTACTGTACTCCTATAGCTGAAGTAGGTCTCTCCTATTCTTCTAAAGGCTGGGAGTTCAGTCCTGATCATGACTTATGTGGCTGAATGAAATGCATTTAGAAGCAAGTTGAGTGTTACTGTATTCCTTTCAGAATGGGATGAACCACTTCAGAGTGTCTGAGCAGGCACAAAGTATAGGCAACTGCTTGTGAGCATATAGGGAATGACCATGATGCCAAGTCAAATGCTAAAAAGTTTAAAGTTTATTTAGTAAGCTTTTCCATCCAGAAAGCAAATGCTGCTCTTAAAGTTATAATATACAGCATTGCTACAGAGACTATAGCCTGTAAGTTTAATCTTTTCAGGTTGGCCTCAATAAATGGTTCATATCTAAAGGATGTTTGACCCCCACATGGGATGGAGTTCTCATTCCAACTTCCATGTCACAATGTCACTGCCATGCTTTACTCTAACTTGCAACCATTTTGAGACAGGAACTAGCTCTTACTTTGTATTTACACAGATTTCCATACAGTACTGCCACACAAGTTACAACTCCTGCAGCAGAAATCAAACTTGAATTACTCATGAAAATCTGCAAAGGGGGGGGGTCAAAAAACAAATTTCACTCTTCAAAAAAAATCTTAATACTTAGTCACTAATGAATTTTTGGGACTCATTTTTTAAGGGGCAAATTGCATTTACTTTATTTTTTAATGGTTTACAAGCCACTCCACATAATATTTTAGACCAGAAATATTTAAAAAACAACAAACTCCAGGCCCAATACATGCCTTTACAATGATTAAAGTATAACTTATAATGCCCCTTGCCAAGGTGGTACATCATAATCTATTTTTTTGTAAGTTTCTGTTTATTTTAAATATGCTACCACCATTTTAAAAGGAAGGAAGAAGGTGCGCACACAACATGCCAGAGTCTCTGAAGACTGCTGAAAGTATCTTCAGAGAGCTTTTAAACCTTGACATGGATGAAACAAGAAAGATGTTAAAGAGCAAGATAAACACCCTAGGATGTACTGCAGAAGGGTAACCAATACCATGCAACCCAAAAGTACTACTGGGATACTGGCTTCCTGACAACATAGTACTAAAAGTGTTCTAGGGAACCAGCGTAACTCAATATGACTGCACTGTGCTGCTGCTTTTTGCATTAGCAAAAAACTGAAAGCCTCTAAGGCCATGTCTACACCACCTCAGGACTATGCCAAGAAATACTACATTGAAGCACAATAATCCACTCTCTGCACATTATCCCATAAAACCAATGCAATGGCTACCCAACCACCTCAGAGGCCAGCAAAAAAACCACAACTAATAGTAGAATAGATCTAGCTTCTATTATCCTTCAGTTAGAGACAGAAGTCCGTAAGTATTGTAGGGGCTATCACATTTCTACATCTTAATATATGTTGCAAATAGTTTGATACGGACTCATGTGTCACTCATTCGCACGGAGGCCCTGAAATTCTAACGGCTGCCTCTGTGAAAGTCAAAACAAGTCTACCTATTTTTGCAACTGCAGCAGCTTTTTGCAACTATTGCAAAATTAGGTTTGAACCAAAATCCAAATTCAGATACCTATCTGAATTCTGCAGCTCCCACAGATCCCAAAATAGTCCCATTTGACAAAGTTCAGTAGCCAGTATGTAAAAGCAACATACAGTAGGTATGGTATCTGTATATAAACATAAAAAAAATCCTCCCCTTAAATCTATTTTAAAAAAACAAAACAAAACAAAAAAAATAATGGCAGTGCTTCAGTGCAAGTCAGATCATTCTTAAATAGTATGGTTTCTTTGCCAGCAGGGGTCTTTTTTTGATTAAATTATACAGCAGCTGGAAAGAAATTTTGGAGAATTTTCAGTTTGGGGTGGGGGACGGAGGTATGTGCGCGCGCACACACAAACACACACACACAGGTATGTGTGCATACACCTACAATTCGGTAAAATTTGTATACATATATAAAGTTATTAAAGCTACACAGGTAGATGCAAGTCCAATAGAACTGAGCTACTTTAGAGAGAATGTGGTTAGAAGGAGGGGGACAGGTTACCAGCACGTAATGAAAAGGGTCCCTGGTTTTCTCCGTTTAAAAATTGCAAATTTTCTGATAAAAACACAAATCCCAAATTCTCTGATTAAAAACCCCAAAATCCGCAATTAAAATTAAACACCACTATATATAAGGTATTGGCTGGTTTAACACAATGTTTATTGATATTTTTATGATTCTAAAGCAATCTGTCCTACCAGTGCCTCAGTCACTATAATAAAATACATTCTAAAGACCTATTACTTCTGACGTTTGATTTTAGGGGGTTTTAATCATGGAAAAATCAGAGCTCCCCCATCCCCTTCACTTACCAGGACGCAAGCTCAGCTGCGGCTGTCCTTCCCAGCCCCCGCCCCAGCTGATGTACCCATGCCCTGCCCATGCCATTGCCCCTCCCTACCCACAGCCCCACCCAGCCCAGCCACTGCCCCTCACTCCCACCCATAGGGCCCTGCCACTGCCAGCCATGCCAGGGAGGGCCCCCAACTGCAAGGGCTACGGGGTCAGGGACCCAGGTCTGCCCCCCCTGCCCCCCCCCACAGAAGCACCCAAGCCCCAGCTGCCACCCTCTGGGAGGCGGCAGCTGCTGCTGCTGTGGAGCACAGCAAAGAGGCTCCTCCTCCCTCATGGGTGGCATGACTGGAACAAAGCTAATTTTGAGGGGAGGGGCAAGTGGATGCAGGCTGCCCACTGTGGGTGAGAGGGGCGAGATGGCTTCCCATCTCTGTGTACACTCCCAGAAGGGGCATGAGGTGCCCTCCACACCACTACCCCACTGCTGCGGAGCAGGCATGCAGCCTTGCCATGGCAGCACAGGGCTCCCAGAAACAGTGGCACTGAGCTTCCCCGTCCAGCCCTGCCATGCCGAGTGCTGCCCCAGCAGGCTGTGGAAGCGCCAGGAGGCGGGCAGCTGGGCAGGGGGCCCCAGGCCCACAGTGAGCAGCCCAGCCCATGCACAAATCTGGGGGCGCTCCCCCCAGGAATGCACACAGTGGTGGGGAGCTACCTCCCCCATCCCCAGTGAGCCACTCACAGCCTCGTCCCACTTCCCACCTGGGCTCTGTGGCCACACATTCTGGCCCCAGGACCCAGCACCACCCAGACTGGGCAGTAGCCCCAGGCCCACCCAACTCCCTCACTACGGGGGCCTCAGTTCCACCCCCAGTCCCTCACCACACTTACCTGAAGGAGCTGCTCTCCAGGCTGCCTGGCTCCCACGTGTGTGTATACATGTGCTCATGAACATGGCACCTCCTGCCTGACCACCCTCCCCCTGCTCCCCCCAGCAGGCTCGAACTCTGCCAGCCTGCAAGGGGAAACCCACTATTTCCGGCACCTTTCACCTTAAAACTGAGAAAACCTGGGTTTTACTGTATTTTACTGTAGTGAACAGAAAACCCAGATCCATGACGAGTGACAATTCTTTGCTTTTTAAGAATTAAATAGAAATGCTATTCTGTATTATTGCGCTGTCTGACTTGTTGCAAAAAAAGAAAATTCCTTTGACGGAAAGTGAAATGTTTATGAAACAAGGGATTATGTATGTTTTATGCTGTGAAGTCAACCATTTACTGTACTCCTATGCATTTTAAATGAACAGCAGTTAATTTTTGCCAAGCTTTTTATTTAAATATGTTTTTTCCCTCCAGTAATTGTATTGGATCCCACCATTTAAAAAAAAACAAAACAAAACAAAAACTGCACAAGATGGTTCTGGTCTTTTTAAGAGCAGGCTTACAATAGCTTAGTTTTGTAAAGTTATTTCTGCTGTACTTGGAACCAGGATCTTTTATAAAATCTCAACTCTGAGATCAAGAGGTTATATAAAGGTCAGTATTCATTTTATTTAGATTATTTTCTAACCTTGTAAAAATGCCTCCGGAGCAAATTGGCTTCTACACTTGCTGACCCAAGGATACCATGGTGCCTGCCCCCTGCTTGGAAAAGTTACTTTCCCTTACTGCCCGCCCCCCTTCAACATGGCACTAATTAAGGAATGTCATTCATGCCACAAAGCTTGCCTGTTTCCCTAGGGAGAGTAGCAGACTTGGCCTACTGATGGGAGGGCTTTTAGAATGTACAGACTTTGCCAAGGGATCCATCTTGCTATTGTAAAAATCAGGGAAGAATTAGAAGACTAGTTGGCTTGTGAGGGATGTCTCCTTGAGAAAGGACAAGACAGATAAAGACCTGGCTAGCTCTGACAGGCTAGATGTAGTCAACTCCATCAACCAACTGTAATGGAATAGCCAACTAAAGCTGCACAAAAGGGAAACTGATAAGTGGTGCAGACCCCATCTGGGGAGACTAAATATCTAAGTATGGTACAGATAGTATAGATGTTATACCAAAGATGAGGTTGACACATTGCAGCCAGCATTCATTATATAATATAAATAGCAATACACGCTGGACAGGAATGTCTCACCATAGAGTCTACAAGGCAGAGAAACATAACCAGGGAAAATTGAGTTACAAACAGTAACACCTGGCAGTTTTACAGTGCTGCTTATTTAAAGTCTTTTTCAAATGTGAGTAAATATCGACATATTAGAGAAAGGGAACCTAAAGCACTTGGGCCGTGCTGCAACTAGCTCAGCTCAATGTCATGAAAGACAAGAGACTATGAGAACAGCACCACAGTCAAACTAGTGTCCAAAAAACCTACTTCTTATTTCCCATTCAGTTTTCCCTTTAATCCTTCATTTGTCCCATAGTCTCTTGGGGCTTCAGGGAATTATTCCAAAATAGCTCTTGCTAATTAACTCCCTGAATGGAAGTTTGTAATCCAGAATAGAAATGCCTGTATTCAAATTATTTCAATCTGCTTTGAAATGGCTTTAAACTAATCTGGAGTAAGAAATTTTTATTCTGGAGCAGGAACACCCACACAGAGAATTTATCAGGAATAACTAATCCAGTTCAACTGCAGGCCCAAGTTAAACTCCTTGTGCAGGCAAACCCCTACTATCACTAGGATTTGTATGCAATGCAGTTTATTCTATCCAGAAATGACTAGTCTTCACACCATGCCTAGGCAGACACCGTCAAAGTATTGTTTTACATCTCTCTCCTTCCAAATGCAGAGGATGTACACTATGGTTGGGATTTGCAAAAGGAACATAAGGGATGTAACTGCCCAAATATAATGGAAATGCAATGAAAAGTAGGGGATTAGAATCCTTGGAAAATTCCACCCATACCTTTATAGATAGCCTCGTTTGGAGGGGAAAACGCCAGACAGACAAATCCTCTTACTCATTGGAAAAGCTATACAAGGGGCTACGTAGTATATTAAAATGTTCTTACAGGGCATTTGCATTGTTTTTGCACTGTTGATGGTCCAAGTCATTAGCAATCTAATCAATAGTTTAGCAAGAACACAATAGACAGCCCGAATATTGGGCCCCATTAATCCTTGACGCAATTCATCTATCTTGCACCAGGGATAAGTTTGGCTCACTGTAATACTTATTAGTAGCATTAACATATTAACATGAGTGAAAACACAGATATCATGACTATGGGAAAAAATTGAAGGCATTCAACCTGTTATACCCTGTTAAAAAACTTTACTTTGACACTAAGATTTTGCCCGATTTGACAAAATCCAGAGATTTGTTTTTATATTTTTGCCCCCATAATTAGGTGAACACGCTCCCTGAGAAGGTGTGAACGAGATGCTGAGGGTGCAGAGACCTATGAAGGAACCTCTCACTGTTTTCAAAAGCCTCGGGTTTTTTTGTTTTTGTTTTTAAACAAAACAAAAAAAACCCCCTAACAACCAAACATTCTTGCTTGCAGAAAAAACAATGTTAAAAAGGTACCTGAGCCTGAGTTTGCAGACAGGCTGAAACAACAGCTTTGAGGTATGAACTGTCTCTTCATTCTTCAAATGCTAACGATTTCCTTGCTTAAAACGGACAAGGAAGAAGATACTAATATTAGAAAAATTCATACCAGAATTTTCTAAAGCATGGGGTTGCCTATATGAGGAGGAGCAGAAAAGACCCACGTCTACTCAGGACAGACTTTAAGACAGGGAGGCGTGGTTGCCAGGAGTGTATGATTGATCTCATTCACCAGAAGGGCAGTGAACTTCCAAAACACTGAGAAACAGTGATATAAAAATCAGCCAACCTAGTTTGTTAGCACAATAACAAGAGTCCAGAATAAAGAAGGACCCAATTCAACTCCTACTCACTTTAATGGCAGTTAAACTGGGTCCTAGGACACACATTAGGTTTGGCACTGAGCAGCCCAGCTCATGCAGCTTTGGCATACAGCTCTGTGTTGCTAAATAGAAGACTGACTTAGGAACAAAATTCTGATCAGAAGCCCACGCCCAGAGCTGGTTAAACACACCGCAAAGGCAACGCTTTGTGTTCTAGACTCCACGCTGCCTACTACTCCTCAATGCGGTTTCATGTCAGATGTGGAAAAAAGCATTCACCTCTCAGGCAGAATTCATGCATTCAAAACACAGCATATGCTTTAAGGACAAACCCCCCCAAAAACTGAACAAAAGAATTGCTGGTATCAAGACTGAATGAAGAAACCTAAGCCCATACTGAGTGTAAGTCCAGATATAAGTGTTAGAAGACAATTGACAGCAACAGAAAATAAGTAGTTCATATAATAATCATCACTATGTATGCAAAATAATAAACATTAATATTTCCATTAAGGTTTAACATTAATAAATTACGTGATCTATACTTCAATAACAGGATAGTAAATAAGGATGAAATTATCTAAAAAAAAAAATAATATTGGTCTCCTCTGTTCATGCTGCAGAAATTCACTTCTTAATATCTACTCACTATTTTTTTTTTAAATGTATGAACCATTCTAGATGTCTCTACTAAAGGGATACTCTTTTGCAATCTAATGGAACTACGAGTGGACTCCATCTTTGGCATTGGCTGTGTACACAAACTTTGTTTAGAACTAAAACACATTTGGTAATACAGTATAACCTCATAAATCTGGAATTACCAAAAATCTGCCCCCTACCACTCTAGGACTGGCCGCCATTCCCCTCCGCCCTCCTGGAAGCAGAGGGGGAAGCTTGCATGCAGTGGCTGCCACCGTCATTCACCACTCCGCTCTGCTGCTCTGCATTCAGCTGCTGCTCCAGGACCAGCAGCCACTATTCGCCCCCTGCCCTGCTCCATGACCGGCTGCCGTGCTGGTTTAAAAAATACAGCATTTTCAAATTTTCAGCAGGTGCTCGGAAATTAGTTTATACACACAGATAGCTGACTGGTAAGGTTTTCTTGCCTTTGGCTTTTGTGACTGGACACAAAAAAATATTAAAGTGTTAATGACTCTAAAGAGAAATAAAAGTAGGCAGATTAAGGCCCAATGTCCAGTGAAGAGTAAGACAATTTACAAACCTGCCCAAACGGACATTTAATCAGACAGTTTAGGATCTGCAAAGACATGTTCTTTCTAGTCTAGACTTCTAATCCATCAATGGGAAAAAGTCTAATATTATTTTTGTCCTTTTCATCAGCACTGTAAGAATATATCCAACTGTCAGAGTAAGTTATACATGTAACACAAAATAAAAACAAAGAACACTTCAGTGGGCTTGTTCAAGGGGGTCATTTGGGGGGGGGAAAAAAACTGTAGCAGGCAACACTGAACCATTAATCTGTTTTTAATCAGACACAAGTTAAATAGCTCTGTCTATCCAACACATCTGTATATGGACAATGCTTCAAGATCATTGTAAACATACTAGAGAAATTCTCTATTTCCACCAATAGACATTTAAAATGCAATTAAAATTTTTAACTTGAATCCTGTTAAATACATTTGAAAGTCTTCAGTATGCACACTGACCATGCCCTCAACTTAAATTATGAAAACACTGCATGATTTTAAAGAGACACTACATGCTTGAAACTACAGTAGAGCTACTTCTTTTGTCAGTCTGCATTTTAAATTTAATAAACAGAATAAATTAACTATGAGCTGAGATTATGAATAACTCATTGTCCTGCTAGAGGCCTACATCACATACTATATTTATATTCATCTGTACAGGAGAAGGACAAGCACAGACTTGTTTGTGATCCACAAGTCCAGTATTTCAATAGCTGCTATATATTGCTACACTATTTTCACTGACAATACATTTTGCAGACTAAAAACACTTTTTATAAACTAAAAATGTCCATCTACAATATCCACAAAACCATGTGTGGGAAGGGGGAAAAATATCAGTTAAGAAAATACTGATAAATACTAATCTAAAAATTTACCTATTTTGAGAGAGAAGTCAGGAATTAACATACACACCAAACCTCCAAAACATATTTAGGAGAAAACAGTCTCAGCAACTTCTAAGTCAGTTATGTCTAAACACAGAATACTGTCAATTTGGCATTTTCTCAAGAATCGCTTATAGTATATTTATGGCCAATACACTGCACCTTCCATACATACTACTAAGTCTTGAGTTGGAAGCAGGGACTGAATACATTTTCCAGTGTTCCCTGCAAGTAGAGTATGTATGATTTCTCTTGGACAGCTTTCTTACCCTTTCTGGCTAATGAGAGTAATTATATTTGCACTAAGACACCAGCCAATATTATGGAATTAGACATTCATATGAATACTGTTTACCAATAATACAACAATAGAGAAACACATGGACTTTCTAAAAGGTAGGTAAACAAACACTAAAAACATTTTAAAATACTGAAGTACAACTGCACTGTAAAATAAGTTGTTTTACTATTATCCATACTATAATGTGCAAGGAACTGATACTATCTGGAACAAGTTTCAGACCTGTCCAGGATAGCCAAGTAGTAAAGGTCATGTGGCTATGAAGGATGGCTAATCAACTATCCACAAATTCTACCTGTTATACTGGAAGATGAGACAACTATACTGGCAGAGGTTTCAGCAGTACTAGTTCACATACTTTGCACTTGTCTAGAAATTAATTTTTGGTAAAACTATTAGAAGTTATTTTGTATTGAAAAGGAAGGAAGGTTATTTATTCAAAATCCTCTCACTAGCTGAACCAAAGTATCTTTGAATATAATCATGTAATCCCCAAGAGTCTTTTTTTTTTTTTTTAAAGGCATGTTCTTATTAAAGGAGAGATTTTTACTTAGTAGCCATTTTGTCTTCAACTTGGACATGATACCCAATCTGAATGCAATATAAACATGCTGTCTGAGAAGCTGGTTTCCAAATATCATGTTGCTGGGAAAGGAAGAAAATGTAAAAATGTGTACCACCTAACCTATTATAAATCAAAACAACCTGAAGATAAACTACACAGCCAGGAAATTCAATAGCTAATATTCCCTCCCTAAGTCACCTCATTGCACACAAAAACACTAAACAAAAGCCACTGTTTGTGGATTAAGGACAGAGAATTGTGATTTACTGCTTAATGTTTTTTAAAAATGAAAAAGCTAGGAAATTAAAAGTTACACTTCATAATACTCCTCTCCCTCAACAGTGTGTGTAATGTATTTTGGTTTTCTTTTTAATTCCACATTAACTCTGCATACCATGAATGCTAACCATAGTACAAAGCAGTATAAACACCAGGTCAATCCATTGTTTATTAGATATCCATAATATGGGTAATGTGGGAGGAAAGGATTACTGTACATACACAATTCCCAATATTCAAAGCATTAAATTAGATCTAAACAATGCTTTTACATACACCAAAAGCCACATATTCATTGCAGGTGCCAGGCCTTCACATTGTTTCTTTTTCAAGAATAAAGTAATTTTTCATTTGCAGGACAAACTAAACTCAACTAACCTACCCTTCATGCCCACCGCCTTAAAACAGGCATACAAGTTCAGAAGAATGTGGATTTATTATGGGATTGTTTTCTTTAAAAATCTGCAATGAAACTAGATTGTTACAAAGAAACTTGCATATCACCATACCAAGTAACAGCCCAATCACATGTCAATTGCTAGACTGCAAATCCATGGAAATAGAGGTGTATAATAGGATCATTATAACTGTAACACTTACTATATATACACACATACTCTATATATTTTCCTTGTTGCATTATTACTTTGTATTAGTGGGCATAGGTCTAATAGAGATAGCAAAACTGGGCTTAATAAGCATAAAACTATACAATACATTCAATTATTAAAAATAGCTTAAGCAAGCAAGATGATATCATTTTAAACACAGATGCACCATAATTATTATCTTGGGATACAAATTAATATACAACACATAACATGGCCAAACCCTCAAACACACCCCACTGTATATTATTCCTGGGGGGGAAAAAATGCTGCTACCCTCTGAATAAGGGGGGGAGGGGGAAGACACACACCTGTGCATGTGTAGATAAACACACATGCACATTTACACGCACACATATGTGGCACTGCATTTCTAACAAGAATATTCTGCACAGGAAATGCAGAAAAACCTTTCAAGGATGATTTCTCATCCTGAATAAACACTGAAAAAAAACCCCAAAACAATAAAATCAATCTAGGGAAGGTAACTGCTCTCGGAGCCGAGCAGGTTTTGCACTGCATATTAAATATGGTTATGTATGATGGGCTGCTTGGTCTCGATTCACAACAGGGCTGGGGGGGGTCGTGTGCGCGGTGGTGCAGGGTGTGTGTGTGTGTCTGCCTGCCTGCAAAGCCAAGTAAACACATTTTCCATTCCCCATCCCCCACCCCGACACACGCACACACATACGCACGCACACACCATCATGCAACTTATCGCCCCATGTTCTTCCTTTGAAATGCACCGAGTACTCGGGATCCCCATACGTTTTTCAACCACTTGTTTTTCTGCAGCTCCACGAGCCGCTTGCACACGGATTGTGGCCCAGCGGAGCCAGGCGTGCACATGAAATCATACCGCCCAACTCCCTCCCCCCCCAAACCCCAAACAGCACGAAGTAAACAGGCAGCAGGCTGTGGACAGGCACATGCGGCGCAGGCAGGAGGCAGGCAGGGCTCGGGGCCCGCGGCCGGCAATGGAGGCTGCTCTTACCAGATGGAGTTCTTGATTTTGTGTTGCAAGGCGCTGGCCTCTGCCCCCTGCAGCCCGGGCACCAGGGTTGGCAGTGTCCCCCCGGGGCCGGGCAGCGGCGGCGGCGGCTCCGCTTGCTGCTCCTCTGCCATCATCGCTGGAGGGGCGCGGGCGCAGCGCTGGAGACACTAGGCCTTTCCCCCGGACCTCGAGTAAGTCGCCTTTCCCTGCTGCCCGGGGGACATCACGGGGAGAAGCCGAGCCAGGTCCCGCCACCGCCGCTACGCCGGGGGATGGGGAGCCTTCCCGAGCGGCAGGCGCATCGCGGCGCCGCCTGCGGCCGCCCCGCCGGGGTCTCTCCGCGCCCCGCCCCGGCCCGCCCCCGGCCCGGCCCGGCCCGGCCCGGCCCGCCGGCACCTGGCCCCGCTGCAGCCGAGAGCAACCCGCGCGGCGCCGCCGCGACTTGTCTGCCGCCGCCGCCGCCTCGCCAGTCACGGGCGCCGCGCGCAGGCTCAGTGCCGCCCTGTGCTGTGCGCACCAACAACACGGGCCGGGCCGGGCCGGGCCGGGCCCGGTGGGGGACGCGGGGACACCGACTTTACTGCTCAGCAACAGCGCCGGCAGCGCCTTCCCCGCGCAGGCCGGGCTGCATGCAGGCTCCCTCGGGCTGCTTAAATATTTCATTATTTTGCAGGGCTGCGGCGTTGCCCAGTGGCCATGGAGGTGTCTCGAGGCTCTGGCAGGGGGTGAGGGTGGCTCTGAACCCTCCAGCGCCCCTCACAAACGGCCCTTGGGTCGGGGGAGCCGGGTTGTTTATTGTTTATCCTCCTTAGCAGAGCTGCCGGCCTCTTACAGAGACATGGCGAGAACAGGCCTCAGAGCCCCCGGAGCTTTCACCCTGGTCGTGCAAGAGCTGTGGGAGTCCACCAGCATAGACCAGACAGGATTAGGGCCTAGGGCCCTTATCCCCAAATGCTTCTGGTTTAGCCTGGTGTTTACCAAATACTCATAGCCCCACCACCTTCACAGCTGCTGGCAGCATGAGGCACAACACCTGGCACCAAGACAATACAGGCGCATGCATGAGGATGATGGGTACAAGTAGCTGAGGTTGCACAACCCTAAAATGCAGTCATGCATGGATACATACATAAGCTGTAAGCTGTACACACTATCAAGATCGAAGGTCTCTATCACAGGTTATTAGCATGTAACGATAAGTGTTTTTTCATGATCAGGGCCATCCCTGGGCAGGGGGCAAATCAGAGCAACTGCCCTTGACCCCGCACTTTGGGGTCCCTGTGGAGCCGGGCGGAGCAGTGGCTCTGTACCCGGATGCTCACAACCCCTCCCCACTGCTGCTGACACCGCGGCAGCAGCAGCAGCAGCTTCCTCGGGTCCAGGGCCTGTGGGATCGGAGCAGAAGTGAAGCCACACATGGGCTGATTTGTCTTGGGCCCTGCACCTTGTTCAAGTTGCCTGTGTTCATGATACAGGTTTCCCTTGCTTTATACTATACATGCGTTCCTGGAAAACGGTGCATCACTTGAATTCACATAAAGGAAACCCACTTTACAATGTAACAAATAGGGATATGTTCCAAGACCTTGACTGTACTGACCCCCAGACCCATTTTTACCACTTCTACAAGACAATTTTGGTACTCACCAACAGCAGACAGTACACACAAGCACAGGGTGGTAGTGAACATTACCATAATGGGGATGGCAGCTACAGAAACACGTGTCACAGACACCAAGTGAGGAGGGGCAGAGATCCACACAGAAGACTATATTTTGGTGCAAGTCATTCCCACAATGAACTGCACAAAGCAGCTGACCGCGGGCTTCCACCACACCAATCGCATCAGCGTGAATTTACCTCGCATATAACGATTTTTCTATATAAAAAGGGTCATCACATAAGAGCAAATTCACACCTACAGAACCCACATAAAGCAAGGGAAACCTTTACTTGCTTTAAAATCAGCTGTATATTCTCACTTTTTCCAAAAAAAATCAGGCAATATGAATTTGTGTTTATGAAACAATATTTTAAAAATTGCCCTTTACATGATATTCCTTTACATCACTTGTGGGTACAAGAAGCCTTACAAAAGGTTTGATTCTTTCCTGCTGCCATGTCTATAAGCCCTGTCCCCTGAGCCTTACCCCCAGACTTCCTCTCTAGTTTAGAACCAATTAAATATCTCAGTGATGCCTTCCACTGTAGCTCCCCAGGCAAATTCTGTGCCAGAACCGAAGTAATGCAACACTCCCACTTTTTTGACCTACCAGGGGACTAGAAGCAGTATGGATATCAGTCAAAGGAGCCTTTAGGCTGATTCAGTTCACTGCACTGCCTGGATGTGCCTCTGACGCACCAAAATATAAGAGGCACAAAGGTGATTTAAATGTCCCTTTCCCCTCTCTTCCCATTCCTGCCTGCAGTGCGTCTCAGAAGGAGTAAGTAATCAAGTCAAGGGACCCCACTCCTAAAGAGCTTACAAACCAAGGGTACAACTCAGATCAACATGTGGTATCTTAGACCTATTTTGTCTCCTTCCCCAGGCAAGAAGTGTCCAGCCAGATCCACCTGTGTGCAGCCCCATTTACTTGGGGGCTGTATACTGTTTTTAATCTGTACTTGCCAAAGCCCATCCATACAGATCTGACTGCAGGTTCAGTCTATTTTCAGACATGCTACAAAAAATTATGGTAACACAGGCAGGAAAGATCTCTAAGGGAGAAAGAGGGGTGACAGTAACAGTTTGGGTCACAGCTGAAGACATCTTTGTTTTTCCTTTTATATGTAAGAAGTGAGTGACAACATTGCCCAATTTCATCGTGAGAAACGTAGGCCTAATGAGAGCTAATAATTCATTTTTTACAAATAAATATATTTGCGATTTACATTTTTATAATAACATTTATATTTTTATGTTTATAACAACAAATAATTAGGCCTATATACACACTGCCCCTCTGCCAGCTTTAGGGGATAGAGATTTGTTAGCTGCTATAAACAAGCCCCAAAAAGATCTGCTGAGAAACAGGCCTTCTGGCACTCCTCCAGCACTACTTCTGGTTCAGGAGGTGGCATAGATGGAAAGAGCTTTGCATGGTGTTCAGACAGTAACCTGTGGCCTAGGTTTTGTTTATAAAAACCTTGTCCAAACAGTGAAGCTCTTTCATTCCTGTTTACACACACACACACACACACACCCCTCCCCCCCCCCGAATTGGAAATTTTTTAAGAGCCTCCCCAAGGACTTCAGGAATGGGGAAGAAGAATGCAAGTAGCATCTGTAAACAGGAACAGTTAAAAAGGTCACTCAATCTTGAAAGTGCTAAATTTAAAGTCCTGAAATGCCAAGCCTTTTTTGCAACAAGACTATTAATGTGCATTATGAACTGTTGTAATAAGACCAAGATGTATATACCTGGGAATACTTTCTAGCTTTATGGCAGTTTATATGTTGATCTAAGTAAGGCAAGGCCTGCTGTCAACAGTTGAGAATGCTCATATTTATCTGAGAGCAGAATGTGATCCAACATGATCCAATGAGTACATCAAGTTTGAACAGCCTACCTATAGCCTTGATCTTGAAACCTTGTAATTGTATCATAGTGAATCATTCCACTGAACCTGATACAATTACCCATTACAGTAAACTTAATCAAATTCTTAAATGTTTGCATAATGATGGATCAATATAATAAATCAGAAAAAATAACAGTATTTCAGATGTATGAAATGTTATCATATTACTTTTAGTCTAAAATAAAACATACAAAGCAAGTTAGTTGTTTTTGAGAGTAGAAAACCTGGTCATTTTCATCCCTTGCAAATTTAGTTCTCTCTCCTATCGCTCCAAGAATTCAGCAGTAATCACATACTCCTACACACATATTGGCATCATGTAGCAGCAAAAAGAAATTAATTTACATCTACTTTGGAAAATCTCCCATGCTTGGGGGGCTTTTCCTATATAATTATTACTCGCCTCAGTCTACCAAATGTAGACAGAATCAGTTCTTTTCAACACTGTGTCCTAAACCAGGGATGGTCAAAATGTAGGCTGTGGGCTGGATGCAGCCCAACTAGGCCATTCTATCTGGCCTGCAGGGCCCCTAAAAAAATTAGAAAATTAATATTTATCTGCCCCTAGCTGCTTGTCATGCGGCTCTCGATGGCTTGCCAAAACTCAGTAAGCGGCCCTCCACACAAAATAATTGCCCACACCTGTCCTAAAGTAAATGGAGCCAAAACTCTCATTTCAGAATATGCTACTATTAAGTTGCAGTCCTATCTACAGCAGGAGGACAAACTATATTTCAGTTGCATCAGGAATGACTGCATTGTAGCCATTTTCCACTCTAACATAGCAAATAACCCCCTCTCTCACAATCCCAAAATCATTACTGTATTTATCTTTAAGGTGGAGGGATTTATAATTGCATTAGGACCTGACAGCAGGCATGACACCTTTCTGAGACACAGATGGTTTCCTGGACCTAATAAAGACCATGGCTGAACTCTTACACCTTAGGCCTAATCTTACCTTTTCTTTTTTCTTCTCGGTTTAAGTATATTTTTAACTTTTTTAATTGTGGGAAAAGCTTGGACATTGTAACCTCATCACCAGCTTGGAAATGGACTCTTATGTATGTGACAGTGATACCACAAGGCTCAGCAGAGATCAGGGTCCTATTGTGATGGCTGACCAACAAGTATAAGAAAAGATAATTCCCGTTCAGGCCTTTCATTATAGAGAAAGAAAAATACTTTTTCAAACTGATCCTGAGAGGTCCCAGGCATACTATCCTCCCACAGAAGTCACTAGTAGTTGGTGTCCACTACCTTGCATTATCAGACCATGGGTGAAGGAAAGTGTCTGCATGAGGGAACTAACAATGTGACTGCAATAAGGCACTGTAGACCTATTCCAAACTGACTGACTGATTTGCAGAAGTTATTCATAAGTTGAACAAACTATTTTTGTGAGACAGGGAACATCTTGAAATAACACAGCAGAACTTAGAAATAAATTCACAGGGCATTCAATAACAAAGAAGTCTGATTTGGCCCGCATTTGCATGGAACAGACTGAACTTAAATTAGCAATGAGAATCAAGGACAACAAGAAGTCCTTCTTTAGGTACATAGGGAACAGGAGGAAAACAAATGGGAGTGTGGGACCATTGCTCAACAACTTAGGAGAGCATATTACTGGCGCCCAGGAGAAAGCTGAACTCCTGAATGACTACTTGGCCTCTGCCTTTCACCAGACCAAGGGAAAACCATGCCAGGTAGAGTAGAGGATGAGCACGGTAGGAATAATCGCCTTCCTACTGTTGTCATAGAGTTGGTATATGACCAATTAATAAAATTAGACATATACAAGTCAGCAGGACCAGAGGATCTTCATCTGAGAGTGCTGAAGGAGCTGGCCAAAGTCATTGCAGAACCCCTGGCAAAACTCTTCCATAATTTGTAGCACTCTGGAGAAGTCCCTGAGGAATAGAAGAGGGCCAGTGTTGTGCCCATCCACAAGAAGGGCAGGAGGGAGGACCCAGGTAACTATAGGCCAATCAGCCTAACTTCCATCCTAGGGAAAATCCTAGAAAAGTTCATCAAGTTATCTATCTTCAATAAGCTTGCAGAAAGTAAGATTCTGAATGACAGTCAGCATGGCTTTGTTGTGGACAGGCCTTGCCTTACCAACCTCATCTCCTTTTATGACCAGGTAACTTGCCACCTGGACACAAGAGAGCAGGTTGGCATTGTATACCTAAACGTCCAAAAGGCCTTTGATCTTGTATCCCATGATGTCCTCATAAGAAAATTAGAGGATTGTGAGCTTAACTCTGAGAAAGTCAGATCAGTGAGGCACTGGCTGCAGGATAGGACCCAGAGGGTCGTAGTGAACAGATCTGTGTCATCCTGGTGAGAAGTGGATAGCAGTGTTCCTCAGGGGTGCTTGGTCCACTACTTTTCAACATCTTTATTTATCATCCCCACATCCAAATCGTTGATGGGGTCACCTGACCACCAGTTGTCTTTCCTGCTTGGTGCAGGTGGCTAGACCTAATGATCTTCTGAGGTCCCTTCTGGCCTTACAATCTATGAATCCATGACTTACAACACTAAGAAAGCAGAAAGCCCTACATCTATATATCCTACTACCTAAGAGGCTGAAAAATGTTCTTTAGTTAAAGAAAGGTATGCAGCAGAAGCAATGTTTTCAGATTTGGTTGCCTAGAGGTAGATACCTGTATCCATATTTAGACACTTAACTAAGTGTCTTTGATTTTTAGAGGTGTTGAGCATACCCAATTATATTTTCTTGCTAATGAGAAGTGCACTATAATAGGGTCAAACTCTGCTTTCATTAACACCAGTGCAAATTATTTCAATGAAATAATTTCTGAAGCTGCAGTAATATAACCAAGAATGGAATCTGGCCCAAACTGATTTATGCTTAGGTCACTGCATAAAAAATCATTGGCTTTAAAGACAACATACATAGGGCCAGCCTGGCTGACTAATATATGACAAAGACCCTGAGCTTGTCTCTCCATTCCTTGCACCTCTTGTCGTTATTTACACCAGTATAGTGGGTGTAAGACACTATATAACAGAAGAGTAACCTTTTGTACTACTTTGTGAAAGTATAAACAATTCCATGAGGTCTAAGACAGTGGGAAAGTAGGCCCATGATAAATCTTATGAAATAAGGAGGAGTTTGTGCCAACATAATTAACCTAAAGACATAGCTAGGGATTTATTTAACAGCTGTGAAAGGAACCAGAGAAAACCTGAACTGAGGTGAACTGGCCAAAGGGGGACTTTAGGCTTGAGAGTTCATTTCAGTGCCTTCTGGCAACATCTACCTGAGGACAGTCTCCAGCTATGTGTCACAGCTTGTGTGCTTAAGTGCATCGACTTGCCTAGTCTGGTGCATGCATTAAGGCATCTAGACTGCTCAATATAAAAACATTTAAAATGGACCTTAAGCCAAGTATCCCTCATAGGGTGGTTTAATGTTTTAGGTCACAGTCCTACAGATGCTTATGCACAACCTTATATTTAAGCACATGAGAAGTGTAAGTATATACAGGATTTGGGTATTATTCTTTTCTGCTCTGTACATATAAATATTACAAAAAATAAGATTGAAGTTATGACCATAAATAAAACATTGACACATTTGACCCCTCTGTCAGTCCAAAGAAACTTCTTACTGTAATTTAGTCACATTCCCAAACATTCTCATGCCTATTTTGAGGACAAGAGCTCATTTAAGGAATTGTAACATTAACATGGTTAGCAACATGTCTCCCCTTGTGTAGAGTATTGTATCACTAATCTAAAAGCTGCTGTAAAATCACTAGTTCTAAAGATCTTGTCATCTCTTCCAACTCACAAGTCTCAGATTCTACAGGACGGGGCACAGGTATTCACTAGTGGATGACCTTCACAGTGAAGTCAGGCACGAGCACAAGATTAGATGTTTTGAGATAAGAAAGGACCAGCTGTCTGATGGAGGACAACTCCACTGAGAGGTCTTGGAGGTAGGTAGGAGTTAACCACCCATTTTGCTAGGTTGGTTCAAAGTTTTTAATTAAGTTGATTTTTCTTCCGTTTTTATAGCTTAAGATCTATCTCCCAAAACCCCTTCTGCAAGGAAAACTTGTGTGTTTAAAAACAATGTAGCCTGTATTCCAGGATTTTTTCTAATGTATCTTGATGCCACTTTGGTTTTTGTCCTTAATATGAAATGTCTTTGACAATTACATTTGGGAATATATTGTCTGATGTTTTTAAAAGAAAAAACTCTCTGCCTTTTATTCCACTAGGCAGATAACATGGAAGGATGCAGAACTGTTTGTGTAAAAAGAACTACTTCCAGATTCTTTATTCTCATAATAGGAACAAGCCAATACCATCAGCAAGCCTGACTTTAAAATCCATCTAGAAAAAGCCCCTTCCACGAGCTTTAAATGCTGCCTCAACAAACTCCATTGTGATGCCTTTCCAATGAGTTTCCATCATCAGGGATCACAACCCAGCAGCAGCACTAGCGATATGAAGATATGATAACTGATAAATAACCTCACCAAGCTTAGTTGGTCCAGCAGTACTGATGTTTTCAATTATGTACTAATTAAAGTGCCTGGCTTACCCGGAGAGCTTTCAAGTGCAAGTCATGCCAAGAGCTGGGAGAAATTAAGGTACACTCAAGTCAGTTAGAATAGTGGAAATATTTAGTATTTGAATTCTAAAGGCTCACAGGATTCCTTTCTCAACAGGTCCTGACAGAGATTTGTTTGGTCCCAGTAGAAGCTGGGCCCACAGAAGAGGACACAGCATAACTACCTGACAACTGAGACTACATGCACTATAAAAATCTCCTGTTTTAAGTAGGGATGCACTGATACATTGGTTTGATATTGGATCAGTACCAATATAAAGAAAACTGGCTGTATCAGATATTGGGCCAATAATTTGGCCAATAAATGCTGTGCTGCACGAAGCCACAGTGCAGCACTCAAGCAGTGAGGCGCACAGCTAGCAGTGTGGAAGCTGGGCATGGAGCAGGCGCTGGTGGTCCTGGGAGGATGCTGCATCCATCCCAAATTTTGCTGCCATTCCACTCCCAATGCCACCACCGCCAGCCACCCAGTGCAGCCCTGGCTCAATGCCTCACCTCCACCCATGTGCCAGGAAGAACTGGGGCTGCACTCGGTGGCTGGTGGCAGCGGTGCTGGGAGTGGAGTGGCAGCGAAATTTGAGGTGGATGCAGCATCCTCCAGAACTGCCGGAGCCCTCTCTGAGCCCAGGGCCCCCCCCCGGCCAAGAAGAGCCTCACACAGCACCGGCTGAAGTCCATGCCACCCAGATGTGGGGACACATGTTCCCCGCCATGCCCTCCCAGGGTGCAAGCAGCAGCAGGAGCCACCCCACCCTGGCCATGAACTGTGGTTCCACCCCCCGGGCAGTGCCTGCCCCTGCCCCTACCCACTTCCTCACTGCAGGCTGCGTTGATGCACGTCACCCCCCCACCATGCCCCTTCTCTCCCCCTTCCACCACACCAGGCTTACAAGCCGGAGGCAGCTGTATTGGAAATCAAATTGGTATTCGCCCATATGTCTCCTTAAATATCAGCTATTGGTATCACCCCCCAAAATCTCTAGTGGTGTACCCCTAGTTTTAAGTGGGCCCACCAGTGATTGGTCAGGATCCTACCTCTTATCTCCAGCTAAGGAAGAGTGGTTTTTAGCAATCTGAATAGCTATAGAAACATACAGCAAGTATACTCAATTGCCATGATTCTTTACTGCCTCACCACTTACAGGTTTCCCTCACTTTATATGGGTTCTGTATGTGTGAATTCGCTCTTATGCAATGACCCTTCTTATACCAAAAATTTGCTATAAACAAGGTAAATTCACTTTTATGCAATCGGTGTGGTGGAAGCCTGCAGTCAGCTGCTTTGTGCAGTACATTGTGGGAGTGATGTGCACCAAAATATAGTCTCCTGTGTGGATCCATGCTCCTCACTCATCTGCGACACATGTTTCTGTCGTTGCTATTCCCATTATGGTAACATTCACTACCACCCTGTGTTTGTGTGTACTGTCTGCTGTTAGTGAGTACTAGAATTGTCTTGTAAAAGTGGTAAAAATGGGTCTGGGGGTCAGTACAGTCAAGGTCTTGGAACATCCCTATTTGTTACACTGGAAAGTGAGTTTCCTTTATGCAAACTTGAGTTATGTGCCATTTTCCAGGAATGCATGTACACCATAAAGCAAGTGAAACCCCTTATATAGTAATATATTTCATGTATGGAGTGGTTTTCCAATGGTATCAAACTAGAATTATGCATTCATGTTGTGCAAGAATAAATGATTATGTGAAGCAAGGCAAGGTGAATTAAGCTCACTCAAACTCTGGGGTTAGCTTGCCCTGAGACCTAGATGGTAGATCAGATGGGAAATATGGGATCTTCCTAAAGTAATGTATAGATCAGGTGTGCCCAACCTATGACACAGACAGCCTCTGTGAGGCACATGACAGACTGTGGAGGGGACAGGCAGCATAGTAGCAGATAGGGCAGGGAGCCAAAAACAGAGCAGCAGATTGAGCAGAGAACACAGGGGAGGAAACAGAAAACAAAGCATCAGATGAGGCAGGGAGCAGAAAGCAGAGCAGCGAAATGGGCAGGGAGTACAGGGCAGGGAGCAGAAAACAAAAGAACAAGTCAGGCAGGAAGCAAAGGACAAGGAGCAGAAAGCAGAGCAGCTAATGGGCCAAGGAAGGGGATTGGAATGGCACTTGAACAGTGAAGGGCTTACCATTCGGTATGACTGCCAAAAAGGCTGCCCCCCACTAGTATAGATTATGTACTTTTCTCTAAGCAAAGGTGATAACATTAGCTTCACAAGAAGAGGTATCTTGGCTCTTCAGTGTTGCAATTTATTTTAATTGCTTTAATTTTGGAGGCAGACTCAGGTCTCCTGCATAATATATCCCTTGTTCTGTATAATTTTACTTGGGCTTGATTATTGTTTGAAAAACTTCTAGCTATAGTGTCCATAACATATTACATAATGGTCTTCACAGTCAGTGGGGGGAAAAGGCACTGCCCATGAGGGGACTGTAGATCATGAAGACCTAGGCCAAAAAGGGTCCTTGTGTAAACTTTATGATAGAAGTCTTAGGAAATAAATGATTAGAAGCCAAGGGTTAATAATGATGTTTAACCAAATCAGGATGTAACCTCAGTGATATCCTTCCAATTTCAGTGCTGCTTACTCTTTCTTATTATTGGAGATGGGTCCTTCAAAGAACTCCTCATGATCAGACCCCTGTACAAAACTCCATGTCCTTTTGTGCTGGTCCAGAGGCCCATTTGTGCAGCGTTCCATGAAATTCAGAGCTTGTGATGAAGAAATAAGCACACGTCTCCTGTGTGGAAGTTCAGCTTTTTCCTTGCTTTCCTCCTTCACAACCCCAAGCAGTAGACTTAAAGGCCTCTGAAACAAGGTAAGGTGGGTTTCCAATATGTTGTGCACCCTTCACTGTTGCAACAGCCCATGGGAGTTTTTTTCCTTCAGATAAAGAGGTTGGCAAGCTTCCTATTATGATTTATGCTGGATCAGCAGCCTCCATGACTCATCTCTCATATGCATGGTCCTTTCTGGCCTTTTGTCTTTCAGGTTGGCACCACATTATGAGGTGTCTCAAGCACGTAACAGGAAAACATACTAAAATCAGTCAGGCAGCAGTAGCAGGCAAGTAGAACCATTCTCACCAGCTTCTGAGTCCCAAATTCAACGCCTCCCAACAGTACACTTCCCTAGTAGTGAGAGATTCCCAAGATGGTTATAAATCCTGTTGGGTGCACAGACAAGGATCAGCCAGGATTTGAATGCACAGATGAATCTCACAGTGCTTGAAGGCACCATGTGGTCTCTTGAGAAATTACTCTGCATTCTCCCCAGCATAAAAATGGGCTTCCATTGAATTAATGCTACATATGGCTTTGCAGTTGAAGCACTTGGCCTTTATGAGCAGGAAGTATCTTGAAAATCTAATATCAGGATAGCAACATTTTCCTGATCCCTTTTCTCAGAGTGCTAGCAAGAATGAGTGGAAAGAAAAAGGCTACCTGCATACTTATACATTCTTTAGTTTGTGTCTGAAAGTATGTGTTGTAACACACCAATATCTGACAAGCCCTAGAACTGTGTGCATTTCTCTTGTAGTTTTAGATTGTACCCCAGTGCAAAACTGAAGTACTGTGTCAGGAAGAGCTACAGTCAGTGTGATTTTGCAACAACTGTACTATTCTTTAAGCATCTCTTTTCACAGCTCCAGTTTTCCTTGGCCAACATGTCAGCCCCTCTCTCTTCCTAAAGAGTCCACCAAGTATCACTCCTTTGTGGTGCTCCCCTTCTGGCTAAATATACTAATTTTCAAGATACCTTTGCCCACATAGCTGCTTTGCTGCTATAGCAGCTTCACCTGATTACCTCTTCAAAACAGTTCTGCCAGAAGCTACTACACCTTCTATGTAGGCTTGTTGATTAAAACGGCCCTGTGTGCTGTCTGCTCACAAGAATGGCACTATAGATGCCTAGTCAGTCCACAGCAGGAAGTGTCTGGCCTCCACTCCATGACCATCTGCTGAAACCAGGCCTCCTCTGGCTAAAGTCCAGCATAAAGTAAATAGAGTTTCACAGCCAGATTTCCAATAACAACATAACTGAAGAATATGTCTCTCTCCAATCTTTAAACTCTAGATATGAGACTTCCTTGAAGCTAGCATCCTTAAAGGATAGTAAGTCTTTTGTGGACTGAGTGAAGCTCTTTCTGATTTATGCTGGGCTATACAGATTGTTTAGGATTCTAACAGGGGAAGCAGTCCAGTGTAGGTAGCATATTACTGTCCTAGTTCTACTTAGTTCCATTCACCCATTTAATTGTTTTAAGCATTATTTCAATGTTTTGATATCAATGAAGAGGAAAAATTAAGTAGTCATTAATCTGGGATACTTGCACCTTACACTATATGCAGAGAAGTTGGTGAGGAGGTAGGAGAATTCTGAATGTTACTATTGTATGATTTTGTGTATGGTATAAAAGAAAGAGACTCAATGAAGTGTGAATGATTTTTAAAAAGAACAGATTGCTGTGTCTTAAAATAGGTCAGGTTTTTGGCCTAGTTTCCTTGAAATTGTCCCTTTCAGCTACAATGTTTGACTGCCCATGATAGTACCATTGCTTTTTTTCTTAGCTACAGCTTTGAGTGTTTCTAATTGTGACACAGACACATTCATACATAAAACCACAATGGAGGAGACTGGAAATCCCTTCACAGATTCTGAGCTAGTTCCAATAAACAATACAATCCTGGAGACAGCCTTGCCTTCTCCTTACTTATAGCCCTGTTATAAAATAGATGCAACTCTCAGTCATACCGATGATGAACAATTACCTAGGAGCCAGCATACCTGTGTGACCATACTTACCCATTGTGTAACAGCGGCCCATAAAACGCTGTCCCTACACAAGCACACCTATTCCTTAGAATCGGCCAAAAAAGGTATAGAGCAGACTGAATGCAAGTGCCAGCCCAGTGTTTCCTCAAAACCTTGACCAATAGGGCTAAAACTTGCCTCCAACCTGCCAAGTGTTGACTTCACTTCCTGCTTGCTGACCCCAACCTAGCCTCTTGCCAGATTTCACTTTCTCAGCCCCTCTTAATTCCTAGACTCCAGTGCAATTCAGTGATTCCTGAACTGGACTTGCTCTTCATACTTCAGTTCTGGCTCATATCACTGGCCAGTCTTATTCTAACCACTGTTCTGGATGATGCACGCTGTAGTCCACGTCCCTTTTCTGTTTTATAAAGAGGTTTTAGAATCATAGAAAATTAGGGTTGACAGGAACCTCAGGAGTTCATCTAGTCCAAACCCGTGCTCAGAGCAGGACCATCCTTAACTAGATCATCCTAGCCAACCATTTGTCTAGCCAAGTCTTAAAAACCCCCAAGGATGGAGATTCTACAACCTCTCTGGGTAGTCTGTTCCAATGCTTTATTACTCTCCTTGTGAGAAAGTTTTTCCCAATATCTAACCTAAACTCACCTTGCTGCAACTTGAGACCATTGTTCCTTGTTGTGTCATCTGCCACTAGTGAGGACAGTGTAGCTCCATCCTTTTTGGAACCCTATTCAGGTAGTTGATGGCTGCTATTAAATCCCTCCCCTCCTTAGTCTTCTTTTCTGCAGACTAAACAAGCCCAGTTCCCTCACCTTCTCCTTGGAAGTCATGTTCCCCCTAACCTTTTCATTGCCCTCTGCTGGACTCTCTCCAATTTGTCTACATCTTTTTTGTAGTGGGGGGCCCAAAACTGGACATGAGTACACCAAATGTGGCCTCACTAGTTACGAATACAGGGGAATAATCGCTTCTCTCAATCTTCTGGCAGCACTCCTAGTAATGCAGCCCAATATGCTATTAGCCTTCTTTGCAACAAGGGTACATTGTTGGCTCATATTTATCTTATTGTCCACTGTAATCCCCAGGTCCTTTTCTGCAGAGCTGCTGCTTAGCCAGTTGGTCCCCAGCCTGTACCAGTGCACAGGATTGTGCCATCCTAAGTGCAGGAGTTTGTACTTGTACTTATTGAGCTTCATGCACTTTCTTTTGGTCCAGTCCTCCAATTTGTCAATGTCTCTCTGAATCCTAGCCCTACCCTCCAATATACCTCCTACCTGCTCCTCACCCCAGCTTGGTGTCATCTGCAAACTTGTTGAGGGTTCACTCCATCCCATCTTCCAGACTGGTAAAGATATTGAACAAAACAAGCCCCAGACCGACCTCTGGATCATTCCACTTGATACCAGCTGCCAACTAGACATTGAGCCATTAATTACTATCCTTTGACCGATGATCCAGCCAGTTTTCTATCCACCTTACAGCTCATTCATTCAACCCATGCTTCCTTAACTCGCTTGCAAGAATGTTGTGGGACATTATCAAAAGCCTTGCTAAAGTCAAGGTATATCATGTCCACTGCTTAGCCCACATCCACAGAGCCAGTCATCTAAGCATAGAAGGCAATCAGGTTGGTCAGGCGTGACTTGCCCTTGGTGAATCTATGCTGCCTGTTTCTAATCACCTTCTTCTCCAAGTGCTTACAAATTGATTCCTTGAGGACCTGCTCCATGATTTTTCCAGGGACTGATGTGAGGCTGAAAAGTCTGTAGTTGCCTGGATCCTCCTTCTTCCGGTTGTTAAAGATGAGCACTATATTTGCCCTTTCCAGTCTTCCAGAACCTCTCCCTCTCCCAGTTGCCACGAGTTTTCAAAGATAATGGCCAGCAGCTTTGGAATCACATTGGCCAATACCCTCTGCACCCTCAGGTGCATTGCATCCCACCCCATGGACTTGTATACCTTCAAGCTTTTCTAAATAGCTCCAGCCTGTTCTTTTGCCACTGTTGGCTGCTCACCTCCTCCTTGTGCTGGCTGGGTGCAGAAGCCTGGGAGCTGACCTTGCCTGTGAAGATTGAAATAAAAAGGGCATTGAGTACTTTAGCTTTTTCTGCATCATCTGTCACTAAGTTTCCTCCCCCATTCAGTAAAGGACCCACACTTGCACTGATGCTCCTCTTGTTGCTGACATACTTGTAGAAACCATTCTTGTTACCCTTCACTTCCCTTGCTAGCTGCAACTTCACTTGTCCTTTGGCCTTCCTGATTTCATCCCAGCATGCCTGAGTGATATTCTTATACTCCTCCCTAGTCATTTGTCCAAGTTTCCACTTCTTTAAAGCTTCCTTTTCGTGTTTTAGCTCACTGAAGAGTTTCCTACTAAGCCAATCTTCATACTTGCTAGTCTTCCTGCACATCAGGATAGTTCAATTCTTGTGCCCTCTGTAAGGTTTCTTTAAAATACAACCAGCTCTCTTGGACTTCTTTCCCCCACAGACTGGCCTTCTATGGGATCCTGCCCATCAGTTCCTTGAGTGAGTCAAAGTCTGTTTTTCTGAAGTCCAGGGTCCTTATTCTGCTCCTCTCCTTTCTTCCTTTCCTCAGGATCCTGAACTCAATCATTTCATGGTCGCTACTGCCCAAGTTATCATCCGCTTTCACATTCCTCACCAATTCTTTCCTGTTTGTGAGCAGCAGGTTAAGAAAAGCATGGCCTCTAGTTGGCTTCTCCAACACTTGCACCAGGAAGTTGTCCCCAACACTTTCCAAAAGCTTCCTGGATTGCCTGTGTACTGCTGTATTGTCCTCCCAGCAGATGCTTAATTAAGCCTGTACAATCTGTAAATTAGAATCTCTGTTTTATACCGATTGTGCTTTATGCCCTGTGTTGAGAATGAGTTTGAACTGGTGTGTCAAACAAGTTTTAGTTAAAGCTCCTCCACCACCATTTTTCAGTGCAGAGATGATGATATACATGATGCTGGAGACTGCATGATGCTGGAAGCTGCTGGAGTGTGTTTACAATGGTCACAGTTCCTGAAGGGAAGCCCTTCAGGTAGCAAAATAAGTCAGGCTAGATGTGCAATTCTAATTTTAAACAGAGTGATATACTCAAGAGACTCAAGTTGGGAAACTCATGGGATTCTGGCCCAGAGAGGTGAAGGTTCTGGGTCTGTCACTTGGAAGGGTTGTCACTTGGAAGGCTGACCAGTGACAATAGCAAACTTTTCTTCTGGACTAAGACTTTTGGACTGAGTCTTAACCCATGCTTTCAAAAGTGACTCATGATATTGGGTGACTCAGTTTGAGGTACTAACCCACATTTTGACCATTTTCTGGAGGGACTGAATACCCAAAGTTTCTGCTGACCTTAGAGCTATTAGCACTTTTTACTTCTGAAAAAATCAGGGTTTTTCAAATTGTTCATCCAAGCAAAATAAAAAGGACACTCCATTTTAAAAAAAAAATCAGCATTTCTTGTTGAACCTAAACTTCCATTAAAGTCCTTGGACATTTTAGGTGCGCAAGAATGTCAGCACTGGGCCTTAATTAATAGTAAGGATTTGGCTATTTTACATTACCAACATTTGTTTGGATTGTGTTGAAAGGAAACACATTTGAATAAAAGTATTTTAATGTCATCCCATAGGACAACAATTAAAATATTCTTGTTTAATGAAATAAGTTTGGTGAACAGCAATTTATTTATAAAACCCCTTTTGTTATACAGGATTTTTAAAGCTCTTTACAGATAACACTAACTCAGTATTTACATTATTTCTTTCTCATTTTATAATGTGCTCAGATCATATGTACAATATGTAGCAACTTTGAGCTGAGCCAAAGGAACCAACCCACATCAGACTGCATGACTGCTCTAAATACCATGGAGGAATACTCATTGCCATCGAGAGCTGATAGTTATGAGCCTACAAATAGACCCAAAATTTTAAATGAGTCAACAACAATTCAAACTCCCAATGATATTTTATTATGCTGAATATTTAAAAATAAAATATTTAAAAGTTGCATCTAAGTTTAAGAGGTTGTAGGCATCCCAGAGCAATTCCAAATATTAGAACAGAACATAGATCAACTGTTTACATTGTTCCAAACATCTAGGAAATGCCTGAGTAAATGCTTGGGCTAAACAAGCCTGTCTGTAACTTGATGCTGTGCACCTTTACTACTTTTGATAGCCAGTCTAGCTGGTTTAAAGCTACCTCAGCTATGGCTACACATGCTAGAGTCACACCTCCCAACTGCCATGTAGATGTAGCCTCAAGAGTGTCAGCCATTCCATTAAATGGTACTATTCAGTATGAATATGGGGTTGTTTTATTAATAAGGATTTCAGAATTAACTTAATCTGTTTAGTGTCTTGATATAGTTAAATAAATTATGTTTCTTATTTGAGTTTAAATTGATACAGCATGTGTGCTTAATCTATCTGGTTTGTAAACTTGCTAGGAGTTTTGCCGTCGTATACAATTCAGTAAAGAATAGGCATTGCTTATTTCTTACCAATGTAAAACACACAAAATTTGGTCTTGTTCAGTGCTGGTGAATGGTATTATTGTGCAGAGGATCCAAATTCAAGTTCTAAACTCCGTGCTTCATTATCCAGATACACAGGAATTGGTGCTTTATGTTTATAGATACCTCAGCAGCAGCTCCTGGTGTCAAAAGAAAAAGAAGATTGTAAACTGAATGTGTCTACTAGGCTCACAGCACAGGATAAAAAGTCCTGGTTCTACTGCTTAGAGGACAGTATTCTGCCCTATTGGCTTTGGAGGACACTGGAGGGAGGGAAAACAATGAAAACACTAACTCATAATTCATCTGGTTGGACTCTTGTACTCAAACTGTCTAGGCACTGGATATAGTTTGAGCCAAAATTAGACTATAAAGAAAGACACTACTGTGATGGATAAAGCCAGATGGTAGTGTGGGGAACTGGTCTTTACTAATATGTTGGGTTGGAGCCTGAGCACAGCAAACCAGAAAACTTCCATTAACTTCAAGCAATTTGAGGGTCTTAGTCTGAAATATTCCCAATGCATTTATGGTACATGGCAAATCTCACTAATCAATTTAAAAGTTATAGTATCACAACTTGAAATATCACTGTACACGTCCAAAAGTACTGGCTACTATCATATGATGAGGCCTCTAACATTTTTATAACACTGGGCAGGAAATTCAGCTACAATATAAACTTCTACATTAAGTCACCACCTCACATTCTTCAGTGTTGCATGTGTGAACATGAAAGACCACTGGTGCGTTTTAAACTGAATAATATTTCATTATACATTGTATGTAAAATTAAAGACAGTGGAATCAAGTCTCCCATTTTACAATGAACATGCTTTCAGTACAGGAGAGAACTGGGTGGAACACAGCAGACTTGAAAAGGCTTTGCTCTTTGGAATGGGATTCAAAACCATTTTGCAGTTCTAAATCAAATTACAGTACCTGTACTGTAGCAGCCCAGTTCATATAATGAAATCTAGTATGTGTTAGAATTCAATGTGCTCTATCAATTCAGAAGAATCAAAGATTATAGTGAATACTGAATTTCCATTGTTTGTATTCTTTTTGGGATTTTGTTACATTAGAGCTATAAATGCCTTTCCAGTTCAGTCTACAAATGTAAACATTTCACCAACACGGCTACCAAGTACACCCCTGAAACATTTCACCTGGCACTTAGAAATCGATAGATAGACTGTCAGCAAAGGTCACACTGTCATATACTATGTGGTCTTGAATCATCTTATGGTGGTTGGAGACAGTGGAGGAAAGCGAATGGGGACAAGACAGGAGAAATCCTAAAAGAGTTCATGTACTGAAGGGGACCCTCAGACAGAGAAAAAAGAAAATATTAAATAACTGCATAGTAGAGATGGATATAGACAAATGCCTGATGAACCACACTGAGTTTTCTAACATGGAGGATCAGTATTGTCATAATATAACTGAGGTTTCTGCATAGAAGTTTGCCCAGAAAAGTTTGAAAAAAGCAGAGAAGGAATCAGTAGTTTCTATGCTAATCTGTTCTACTGTTTAAACCTTGCCTTAACTTGGGGAACTGAGCATAGCCAAAGTTTCTTACTTCTCCCCTTGGAGCAATAGACTGTTAAAGGGGGGCACACATCTCCCTTCAGAAAAGAGAAATAAGCAGGAATTTCCCCCCGGGATACTACTTCTTCCCCATCAGATGCTGCTACAGTACCCGTTGGCAAGAAATGCTAGAGTTTGAAGAACTCCTCAGCCAAGGATGAGGTGCACTAGTTGTTCACATTTAGAGTCTTCACCTCTAACTTTACTACATCAACCAAAAAAGGTGATTCAATCTTCCTCTGCTTTTACATTAAGGCCTGGATAGAACTGGTTAAAAACAAAAATCACATTATTTGTTTCTTTTGAAATTTTCCAACATTTAAAGGGAAAATATCAACTCCACAGCAAACCAATTTAAGAATCTTATTCGTGTCTTGCACTATTAAAAAAGCCAAGCTCTAAAAGACCAGTTAACCAAGGGAGACACCATTTTGGAAGGAACAATTCCCTGCTCAAACGTAAGCCACGTTTAGCTAACACTTCAGAGATAGGTTATCTGGAAAGGAGGCTCAGAACTTGTATTAATGCAGTAGGCCCCCAACTCGAGCTGTGTCTGTTCAGGCTTCTAAAAACAGTTTATCCTGGGCATGCTCAGTGCCTTCTTGGCATGGTCACTCCCATACTAGTAACTTGATACCAACCCTGAGAGTCACAATAATGTAAGCCAAGCACAGAGAAATAGGACATCCATAGACAATCCCTCAAGGAGTTAAAGCAGCAGTATGATACTTTGCTGACTTAAGATTAGGCTACACCAGCAAGAGTAATGTGTAAGGATACCTGTGCAACAATCAACAATAGTATAAAAAAGCAGATGGGACTCAAATACTTAACTTAAAATCAGCTCTGAAAATGGATTTTACAAATGGCAGGTTCATACACAACAAATCTGCTTTTGGAGTTACTGCAATGCACTAGTTTGACTTCAATTATCACTATACATCTAAAACAGGTGTGGGAGAGGGAGCCAGAACTTACTCACTTTAACATCATCAACAAAATTATTAACTAATTCCAATTACTGGGCTAAATTCTGCTCTTATTTATTTCTGTGCTACTGAACAGCAAATAGTACGGTTGCAAAATGTGTTATGTGAGGGCAAACTTTGGCATGGTAGACATACATAATCTTTATTATTTGTTATATACAAGCCAGAAGGGACACAGCTTGAGTTTCAGATGCAAGGGTGAATTTGCAGGGTATGCAGTTAGGTATGGGAGGAATTTTTACCTTTAAGCTGAGCATGTTTAATGTGAAGTCAAAGACACAGACATGGCACACCACAATGCTATTTTTTTTAAACCAAGCAAGTCTGCTCCACTAGCCTTCACATCTTTATGATATCCTACATATTTATTGTTCCCTCTGGATTTTTCTTTTTGTGTGCACTTCTTGAATAGAAAATTCTGCAGTCATAATATGGAGTTGCCTCTCACAGAAGAAACTGCTGTCACAGTCTCTTCTCACTATGCTTATATACACTTCTTAAGAATTGTAACATTAGCTAACTTCTGTTTGCATTGAAGTATTCTTACATGCTTCTTCCCAGCCATCACCACCACAATAAATGGCAAATTTCCTTCAATGAATTTGCCTGTTTTCAGAAAATTTTAAGTACAACCTGTTTAGTATGCTCACAAAAAGCAGTCGTTTCAATATTGCATGATGGTCTTTCGTGTTACGGTTTTGCTGTGCTAATATTGGCTTAGTTTAAACAGTAAGTGCTATGACTACTGTGAGCATATCATAGCCAACATTTTGCCATTTTTTAAAATTAGGCATTACAGAGGGATATTAGATACTATATATGATAAATCATTACATTATCGTTTGTTTGAAAGACAATGGGAAGGAGGGGAAGACAATCTTGAAAGTGAGTCTCGAGACAGATGTTAGATAGTAACTTGAACAAATGGGTGCAGGCCTACATTAGTGAGCCATGTTTGCAAACAGCTGGAGGATAAAGGAAAATATTAAATGTACTTTCAAATACAAACCAGAATAGTCCATTTAATTTAAGACAGTATGCAGCTGCTCATGACACACTTGAGTTAGATCCAGTTTTAATATCTTTTATTAAATTTTTGTTCCTTTGATGCCATCCTTTGTATAATAACATCCAAGGAAATCCTGCTGAGGAGAAGCAGAGTCAGGTCCTGAATACCCACAATTACATTTAAATCAATGGCAGCAGTTGGGTTGCCATATAGTTCACACCAGGAAGAGAGGAGTAAAATAGGGAAGATAATAGATTGCTTCTACAGCATATTAAATTACATTGCAACTTGCACTTTGAATAGGTGACTGGAGTCAAATGACAGCTGTAAAACTTTAATCTGCTGGTAAATGCTGGGTTTAAAAAAAATAGAAAACAAAGCTTCAGGACTAATTGTTTGGGCTAATTGTAAATTCATCTCTGGTACAAAAAGTGTATGTTTGTATCTTTGCAAGCTGAGATGTTGCTGGCTGCATCTGAAACCAAATCACATCATTTACTAAAGGAAATGTCTTAGAGTAATTAGGAAACCAAAAGTAACAACTACACACATATGATACTTGTGTGACACCATTTCTAGCAATAAGTCTAGTTGTTAGCTTTAAGAAAACTTAGAATTAGAAGAATTATCTTACAGTTATAAGACACGGAGCCACTACAGGCCCTGGACCACTACCATCTATTTTTCACAGGTCTGCATTACCAAAGGTGGTGAAAGAGTTGAAAATATTGGAACAAATTCTGCTCTCTTAGCAATGGAAGATTCTGAGTATCTGTTTTGGGTTCAAAGACAGATGCCATTATTTTCTGTGGTTCATTCTAGAAGATAGGTTTGATGTATAAAACCAGGGAATTTTTTTGGTTTGTTCTTGTAAAACTTATCAGAATTTTCACAGGACAGCTAGGGACAGACATTCAAAAAGCCTGAGCCTGAATTGATTCAATCTTTGCAAGTTAGTCTAACCTCTGGAGGGACATTACCAGCTGACCTGTTGATTAGCTCCAAAAACCCCTAAGTGGCTTTGTCATATCTGCCTTTGTCCTGTTCCAGTGAAATTGGAGACACACACACACAAACACTTCTCAGCATTAGCTAGCATACCACATGCCTAGGGTCTGTGTGGCTGGGGTCCATGCTGTGAGAGATAGGAGGGAGTCTATGGGGGCAAAGCTCAAGGAATTAGGAGCACAAGTGACTTTCTCCTCAATACTCCTAGTTAGAGTCCATGGTTATTAGAGGGAGGAGTGCATCAAGGAAATCAACTGAAGGCTTCAGAGATGGTGTTGCCATGTTGGTTTTGGATTCCTCGACCTTGGCATGGAATTCAACGGCACTGGTCTACATGCTTGAGAAGGTATTCACCTCACAGGCAGAGGGAAGAAGCTCTTCTCTACAAGAATCACCGACTTGCTGAGGAAGGCTTTAAACCAGGCATGTCTGGGGGAGAGAGGGTGGACTGCACTGCTGTACCCAGATCCTCTGGCCAAGGTGACCCAAGGGAGGACTTTCAAGTAAGGGTCATTCAAATGAGTTCCAGTGCCCTGAGGCTTGAAATGAGAGAGAAAATCTGAGGTAAATAGGGGTGAACTCAGGTGTCTTTATGGGAACACCAGAAGCATGGGCATCTATGGCAGGGCCACCTCTGGACATACCGAAAGCACAAACATGAGCCCCACTGCAGCCGGTGCTAGCACGTATGTCAGAAATCATGGAGCATCTGGCTCCAGAGTGGCCATGCTTTGTGCGTGCGTGCCAATACTGATTCATGAGCTCAGCTTCTTCAAGAAATGTAAAGGCATACCAGAACAACCACAGCCTGGAATCAAGAGTAGTTTACCGGCAATGGCCAGAATGCTGGAGGGAAAATACATGCCCCAGAAAGGGCTATTGGTGGCAACCTTTGCCAGAGAGGCCAACACTGAGGAGTGACTCTGAAGAGTCATACAACTCACCTGAATAAGGCCGATGGGACTCAAGTGGCAGTGAATCTGTTTGGAGTTCCACTGGACCTGAAAGAAAAGAAGAAACCAGACAGTGGTAAAGAAAACTGTAAGTGAAAAGCAGGAGTTGTGGCAGCCACTTCTCCTGTTTTCCTTATTGAGGGACTGCTTTGAGTTGGACTGTGTCTTGCAGTAGGACACATTATTAAAAGCAAAAGAACCTCTGGCATTGCCAAAGTGGAATAATGAAGGTCAGAGAAGGCACCTTTAATGTTAAACATCCGTGAACCAACGGGTTGGTGCTAGGCGGTGTGTAGGGGAAGTGGAGCCCCATAGTCACATGTCAAGAGCTGGGATGACCACATACCACTGAACTGGACATTAACATCCCTTAAAAAATTAACAGTCATCAAAGTTGTGGCAGGCAAGAAATTTCAGTGGTCCTGGTAGTTCCGCCTGAGGACAAGCTGTTGAACCATAAGGCATAAGACAGCCCTGCCTATATTGAGAAACCTAGGTGAGGAGCCAAAGATAGACACAGAAAATTACAGCAACAAACAGAATGAACTGGCACTCCTTCTGGCAGAGGAGGAATTTGATTTCACTGCACTGATGGAGACCTGGTGGGATGATACATTTGACTGGGCAGTGGACAATGAGGGCTATAGGCTCTATAGGAAGAGTTGCATTGGGAAGAAGAGGGGAGGTGTGGCCCTCTATGGGAAAGAGTGGTACCCCTCCCTGCAGGTTCCATTTGAGTTCAGGGAGAGGTCCCTTAAGACTCTCTGAGTCAAGATGCAAGGGGGCTCAGGAAAGGAGGACCTGATGGTAGGAGTATACTATAGGCCTCCAAACCAAGAAGAGGAGAGTGATCAGCAGTTCTCCAGGGAACTGACTGAGGCAGCCAGCACTAAAGACCTGATTGTCATGGGTGACTTCAACTACCCTCACATCTGTTGGGAAGCCAGCTCCATCAGGTCAACCAACTTCCTGGCAGCTACTGATGACCTGTTCTTGACACAGGCTGTGGAAGGACTGACTAGGAGTAAAGCCACTCTGGACCAAAGGAGAAGACATAGACATAGGAGAAGATTGGAGGTACTCTGGGTGACAGTGACCATGACCTGATTAGGTTCACCATCCTCCAAAAGTCTGGGAATTCAGCCAGTAGAACAGAAGTCCTAAACTTTAGAAGGGCAGACTTTGGTAAACTCAGGAGTCTAGTTAGAAAGGCCCTCTGTGACCAGCAACTGAACAATTTGGGAGCTCAGGATCGGTGGATCTTCCTTAAGGGGGCAATTCTCACTGTTAAAAAGAGGCCATCCCCACGTGGTCAAAACATGGGAAAGGGACCAAGCTGCCCACTTGGCTCAACAGGGATATCAAGGAACTTTTGAAAAAGAAAAAAGAAGCATATAAGCAATGGAAAAATGGTTCAGCATCCAGAGAGAAGTACAATCATACAGCCAGGGTCTGCAGGTATGAGACACAGAAAGCCAAGGCAGGCATGGAGATCAAGCTGGCAACCAAAATAAAGGACAACAAAAAGTCCTTCTATAGGTACATAGGGAGCAAGAAAAATCAAGCTCCACTGTGGGACCCTGACTGAATTTGGGGTGGTGGAGAGGACAGGCTACAGTTGATCCCCATGAAAAGGCAGAGCTCCTAAATACTTACTTCACATCAGTGTTCCTGAAATCAGACAGGAGTTGCTCACCTGTCTAGAGGTCCAGGGAATATGGGGAAGATAACAGTCCACATACAATTAGTCCCCAACAGGTGAAGGTACTCTTAGAACATTTAGACATGTTCAAGTTTACTGGGCTAGATAACCTTCATCCGAGAGTCCTGAAAGAACTAGCTGAGCTCATAGCAGGGCCTCTGGCAAAGCTGTTCCAAGAGTCATGGAACTCGGGAGTGGTCCTGAACAACTGGAAGAGGGCTACTGTGGTACCCATCTTTAAGAAAGGGAAGAGGGACGACCCTGCAAACTACAGATCAGTCAGTCTAACCTCAGTCCTGGGAAAAATCTTTGAAAAAATTGTCAAGGAGGCCATCATCCATAAGCTTGTAACTGGTGGAGTATTAAGAAGCAACCAGCATAGCTTTGTTGAGGGTAGGTCATACCTAAAAAACCTGGTGTCCTTTTACAACCAGTTAACTAACCAGCCGGACAAGGGATATGAAGTTGACATCATTTACCTAGACTTTAGCAAGGCCATTGATACTGTTTCCCATGAGATCTTTTCAATTAAGCTTGTGGCAGGGCACTGTTGGTGCCTGCCACTTTAAGGGCTGAGCCAAACAACCAGCAGGTGCTTGATTGCAGTGGCCATTTTAGATCTCTGGCCGCCTCTATAAACAGAGCAGTTTGCTGCTGGCAGGCAGGCAGAAATATCACCTGGCTGAAAGGCTGTTACAGAAACACCTTGGAGGTAAAGGCAGGAGCTTAAGGGGATGGTTTGGAGGCTTCTGGTCCTGGGCATGACCAAAACTTCACCCTGCTGGGAGTGGGTGACCTGGTGGGGTTCCCAGTGGTATGGGAGCCCCCAGGAAATACCAGGCCAGTTACTACCCTGGTGAAAGGCCAGTCAGGGTGCCTTAACCTCTAGCCCCCACAACTCTGGGTACAAGGGGGCCAGGCACAGCTGTGGCCACCTGAGCCCAAAGAGGGTGCAAGACCCAGATGGGGCCAGGCACGGCTACAGCCACTGAAGGCCCCACCGGGGAGGGAAGCCCCATGGCCCCAGTGAGGGGGGTGGAGATGTGGAGCCTCAGTGAGGCAGTGGAGATGAGGAACCTCAGTGAGGGAGTGGTCCCAGTGAGTGGGAGGAGATCGGGAGCCTCAGTGAGGGGGGAACCAGAGGGCTGGGAGCCTGTGTGTGTGAGTTTGTATAGAGTTGGCCCAGGAGAGGCCAGGGCAAGCTTAGCCCCGGTCGGGTAATTGGCTGGCCCAGGTAAGGGTCGCGGGAGAGGCCCAAAGGATAGTATGTCTGCCACCCAAGGTGTGAGCTACATAAAGCCTATGGCTAAAGAGGCCCACTCCGAGAGGGAGCAAGGCGGTACATGTTGATGTGTGAAAGGTACTCTGTGAGAGGGGGAGGAGTGTGAGAGGTCCTAGTGAGAGGAAGGCAGTATGAATGTGTGTGTGTCTGAGGCCTGACACCGAGGTTAAGCTTGGTCCAGCTGTAGGCTGGGAGCATTGTCACCTGGATACCATCTACGAGGCTTGGGCTGCGGTGTAGGAGAAGAATGGAGCCACACATAGTACCCCCTAGCACTGGGGCAAGAATGGGCAGCCTCCTGCCTAATTAACAACATAATTATATATCATCAAGGCATGGCAGGTGAGGAGGCGAGTGGTTGGCCCAGAAACAGGTGGGCTGGCCAATGCCAGACTGGCCCCGGGAAAACCCCCTGTTACAAAGCTGAAGGGTACTGGCCTAGACCAGTCTATAGTGAGGTAGGTTGACAATTGGCTCAGAGGCCAATCCCAGGAAGTTGTAATTGATGGGATGGCTGTCTCCAGTGGTGTCCCCCAGGGATCAGTGCTTGGGTTCATGCTCTTTAACATCTTTATCAATGACTTGGATGAGGGGGTAGAAAGTGCAAGGATTAAGTTTGCAGATGATACGTGGAGAAATGCAGGCACATCTGAGAATAGGGTCCTATGGGCTGAATGCAATCAGATGAGGTTCAATGGGGACAAGTGGCAGGTCCTCCATCAGGGTAGGAAGAACTTTCACCACAACTATATGATGGGTGGTGGTCCAGTAGCTGGGACTGCATCTGAAAGGGACCTGGGGGTGACAGTCGACCAGAAATGAACATGAGCCAACAGTGCTATTAAGTCACCAGCAGGGCAAATAGAACTCTGGCCTGTATCAGCTGATGTGTTGCAAACAGATCCGGAGAGGTGCTCCTCCCCCTCTATTAGGTAATGTGTCCAGTTCTGGGCATCACACTTCAGGAAGGATGTGGATAAGCTCAAAAGGGTACAGAGAAGAGCCACCTGTATAATTAGGGTCCTGGAGGATAGGCCCTATGAAGAGAGACTCCAGGAACTGGGTTTGTTCAGTTTGAGCAAAAGAATACAAAGATGACTTGATAGCCACCTACAAGTATGTTAAAGATGAACACCAAGATCTAGGGGAGCAACTCTTCAGAAAGGCACCCCCAAGGAGGACAAGGACCAATGGGCACAAGCTAAGTGAGGAAAAATTGAGGTTGGACATTAAGAAAAACTTATTTTCCATAAAAGTATCTAGAATCTGGAACATGCTCCCAGCAGTGGTAGTCACTGTCCTTGGAGGTGTTCAAGAGAAGGCTGGACAAGCACCTTATTGTATTTGTTTGAGCCTTATAACTTCCTTTCTATAGCAGGGGATTGGACTTGATGATCTTACAGGTCCCTTCTGCTCCTTTGATTCTATGATTCTACGAGGGAGGAGGGAATCCCTGCTTTAGCAGCAAGTGGCCAGGCGGGGAGGGGGTGGCGCAGGGGGACGCAGTGTTGGCCAGAGCTCTAACTCTAGAATGAAAGAAAAGATAACAGATACCTTTAAAGAAGGGGTCAGAGGTAAAAAATAATTTTTAAGGTACTTGTTTACTTCAGATGTTATTTTAAATGGAACAACTAGGTATCACTTTTTACACAGCCTTGATAAACTGTATAAACATTCTAATTAATGAAAAGTTAATTTTGTCCTGTTTTTGAGCAAGAATATGAACACTAGATCCTTGTAGCAAGGTCCCTTACTGTCAAGGCTTTATTATTTCTGCAAGAAATTTTACAGTACATTTACTTGTAAAGTTGTAAAACACCCACACAGACATCAAAACACAGGATGTAGTTTCCTGGGAGATTGTTTGTTTACTTGTTTGGTAATTTGTGAGATTCCTTAACTTCCAGCAGATCTGTCATTTTAGCTAAGATCACACCCCTTTGGTGCCTTAAGTTCTCTTGTACTTGAAGTTATCAAGGAACTATCCCAATATAGTTCTTCAAAACACAAATCTAGCAATCTGGCATGGGGTTTTCCCTGATGAGTCAGAGGTGTCCCTATTGGGCTCAGCAATTCATCTTATGGTGTTGCTACAGGACCATACATGGAGTGATTCCTTCGATTCACACTAGAAGTCTCAGACTAGTCCCCAGACACATACAAAGTCCCTCAAAGTCCTTCAAAGTCTCCCCTCGAATGTCATTTTAGCTAGAAAAAACCCTAATTCCACTTAAAGGTTTCTACTCCTACCCATCGCTAAAAGTAGTTTGTGCCAGCCTTTCCCCATTAACTGATACAGAACTATTCTGACACTACATCTATAAAAGACTCCTTAGGCATCTCTCTGTCTTGTTCCTTTTTTGGGATATGAAACTTAGGCTGTCATCATGTGATGCTGTCACTTAACACAACCACTAACACAAACATAAAAATGCACAGGTGTCGCTGAGAATATAGAGGGTTAATCTACTCTGCCTGTGGTTCTTTTATTTGTGAAAACTTGTAAGGTTTTTACTATATAGGGAATCTTTCATCTATGCCAGGGGTGGGCAAAATACGGCCTGTGGGCTGGACCCAGCTCGTGAGGCCATTCTAACTGGCATGCAGGGCCCCTAAAAAATGTAGAAAATTAGTATTTATCTGCCCTTGGTTCCTGTCAAAAATGACAGGAAACAAGGGGAGTAGGACCCAGGGGAAGCCCGGTGGGCTCCCACAACAGCAGGGCCTGCCTGGCCTTGCATCCCCCAGCCAGAAGCCCCAGCCCGGGGCTTCTGGCCTGGGAGCACGTGGCTGCCCTGGTGGCACAGGAACCTCAGGTAACTGGGGGCAGGGAGAAGGGCAGGGAGGCTGCGATCACCTGCAGCAGAGAGCACCGGCCATGGGGCAGGAGAGGGGCCACTGTTCCCCCCCGCACTCAACTTTTCCCTGGGCTCTTTCCCTGCTCCTTCCTGGCACAGAGGAAAGTGGCCCCTTGCCTGCCCTATGGCCAGCGCTCCCTGCTGCAGGTGCTCACAGCCCCCATGTGGCTGTCCAGAGCAGGCATAGGCAGCCCCACGTGGGCTGTGAGTGGCTGCAGAGTGGAGTGCCAGGCATGGGGTGGGGGATGGCTGCTTCCCTCCCCGCTCTCAGCACCACCTTGTAACCCATCCCCGTGGCCAGCCTGGGCCCTGCGCCGGCTCCAGGCTCACCTGCCGGGGCTGCGTGTGGCAACAGCAGCTGTGGCCCCCCCACTTGATGCGGTGGGCAGTATTTGCCACTGCTGCTTGTGGGTTGCCCAGCATGCAAGCTCCGGGGCAGGTTAGAAGCTGGTGCTGAGCATGGGGAAAAGCAGCCCCTTGCTCGCCCCATGGCTGGTGCCCTGCACTGTAGCCACTTCTAGGCTATGTGGGGCTGCCTGTGCTGCTGCAGACAGCCCTGTGTGGGCTGCAAGTGCCTGCAGTAGGGAGTGCCAGCCATGGGGCAGGCAAGGTGCCACTTTTCCCCTTACTCAGCACCAGCTTCTTCCCTGCCAGCAAGCAGGGGGTCAGGGCTGTGTGCTGCCCCCCGCCTGTACCGTGGGGCTGGGGGGTACTGGGTTTGAGTGTGTGGGGAGCCAGCCCACACCAATGTCCCAGGGCCAGTGCTGGCAGGGCCCAGAGCAGGGTGGCAGGAGCACAGGGTCCCAGCTGGCAACCTCTCTATGGACCCGGGCTAGCTCCACCCTCTCCCTGCTGGTGTAGCCCAGCCCAGCTCCCCAGACCCCTGCTGGCCCGTGCCCTGCTTTGGGCCTCACTGGTGCTAGCCCTGGGACATTGGTCCCAAGACATTGGGACATTGGTCCCAAGATCGTGACCAGTGAGTGGGGCACCTGTCAAGGGGCGGGGCTACCCATGCAGCCCTTGACAGCCGGCCAAGACTGGGTAAGCGGCACTCCACCTGAAATATTTGCCCTTCCGCTGATGTATGCCCTCTTATGGAATCAACTGTCTGAAGCATAGCCAAAGCCCCCAACTATAGTTAAATTTCTTGTAGGTCCTGACTATGCTAAAGAAATACAGCCTGTTAAGTCTTGTTTGGATCCAATAGATGTTTGGTAAGTGAGGGTCACTTCTCTCCCATCTTTCAGGCAGTGTGACCACAGTATATTTATTACCCTCTTCTGCTATTTCATCTGGTGGCAAAGAAAAAGAAAAGAAGAGATACAGGCTGCTTGTACACGCAACAGGGGTTTAATTTTGTTTAGTTCTCCCTAAATTGAAATAGTAGGTTTTTAAAAACAACACTTCAGTTTAGGGAGAATTAAACTGAACTAAACACACATGGTATGTACACAAGGGCTGGGGCCCAATTCTTACCTGCCTCTTTTGCAGGAGGGTCGGGGGGTGGGGCCAAGCTCCTGACAGGCCAAGCAGTCCCTAAGCTGCATGGGGGCCCTCCAGGAGGCACCCGCCTGCTGGCACCCAGCCTGGGTGGTCCCAGCAGGCACCAAAGCCATGGAGGGAAACATCGGCACCCAGCAGCTGCAGAGGGAAGCACCAGGCCCCCACGCAGCTCAGGCAGGCAGGCAGGCTCCAGGGAGTCAAAAAAAAAAGATCAGGCTTGTCGCTTTTTTTTTTCCTTCAGTGGAGCCTGCCTGCACGGGATGCTGCCAGGTCCCACAGCCCCTGAGCTGCACAGGGCCTGCCAAACCCTGAGCATGTCAGTTTCCAGTGCCCTGTGTACTGTTGCACTTTGTGAGGTAGCAAACTAAAACATCTCAGAGGTGTTTTATCTTGCTACATACCAAAGTCATTTAAAGAAGAATATGCTGCCAAAAGTACAAACAGCAACGCCATTAAAGTGGTGCAAAAGGGCATTTAAGCCACTTTAAAGGCCAATTTTGCGGCGTGTACAAAGGCCCACAGATATCAGTTGCAGCCCCCAAAGTGCTGCTAGGTGCAACAGTGCACATAAAGCACATCTCTCCACATGTAGCTGTCCACTGAAAAACATACTACTCATCAGAGGTCCAACAGACACCAAGCAAGTGTCAACCAGGAGGAGAGCCAGGTGTAGGGAAATTAAGGGGCAGAATCTGCTACCCTGAGTCGTGAAGCACTTCAGTAGAACATAGTAGAACATGCAGTTCAACAAGGACAAGTAGTTTGTGCCAGCCTTTCCCCATTAACTGATACAGAACTATTCTGACACTACATCTATAAAAGACTCCTTAGGCATCTCTCTGTCTTGTACTGCACCTGGGGAGAGGGAACCAGCATAATGGTTATAGGTTAGGGGCTGGCCCTCTCAGCAACACAGAAGCAGAGAGAGATCTTGGAGTCAGGATTGACTCCAGGGTGAATATGAGTCGCCAGTGCGACGAAGCAATAGGCAGAACCAACCGCACCCTATCCTGCACCAACAGGGGCATCACTAACAGGTCCAGAGAGGTCTTGCTCCCCCTCTATGCGTCACCGGTCAGGCCGCAGCTGGAGTACTGTGTCCAGTTCTGGGCGCCACACTTCAATAAGGACACAGAGAACCTGGAGAGGGTCAGATGTTGGGCAAGCCAGATGCAACTACCGTGATGCCTCTTCTGGGCATGTACTGGGCTTGGCCCAGGGGTGCATGAGTTTAATGCAAAACTCTGTTTGGGGGTTTGGGATTTTTGTTTGATTGTTTTTTTTAAACATCTGTAAGCACCCTAAGATAACACTAGGCCTTTCTAGCTCATGTAAATGAAATTAGTGTACTGAGGAACAGTCAGAATGAACAAGCAGAGAAACAGCCAGAAAGAAAAGAAAAAAAACAGTCACCTAGCCTGTAATTGGAATAGCACTTCTTCTCTAGGGAAAAAAACAGAAACATTACATGGGAAATGTTGCATCTTTTACAAAGGAGTAATTGAAGTAGATTTTAGTCCTATTGTATAATGGCAGATTTCTAAATACGTCTTTACTTGGGTATAAAAATGTAACTAAATATAATTGCCTCCAAACAATCAAGGGGTAAGGGGCATATTTTTATATATTGTTATTTTGAAGGCCACTCGTATGGTTGAGGGCCTCTGTGGCCAGCCCTATGAGGAGAGGCTGAGGGACCTGAATCTCTTCAGTCTCCGCAAGAGGAGACTGAGGGGGGATCTTGTGGCTGCCTACGACCTTATCAGGGGCCAGCAGCAGGGACTCGGGGAAAGTCTGTTCACCAGGGGCCCCCTTGAAGTCACCAGAAACAAAGGCCACAAGCTGAGGGAGGATAGGTTTAGGTTAGATATTAGGAAGAACTACTTCGCTGTAAGGGTGATAGGAATAGGTGGTGCTCTCATCTTCCCTGGAAATCTTCAAGAGGAGACTGGACAGGCACCTGGCTGGGGTCTTATGACCCCTGCCACCCCCAGTGCTCCTTCCTGCCCATGGCAGGGGGTCGGACTAGATGATCTGTCTAGGTCCCTTCTGACTCATTGATTCTATGATTCTATAGAGGATGTTCAGTCCTCCAGTGTTGCAGAAGAGTAATACTGCTGGAGAGAAAAAAAGTTCTGTTTTGGAGAAAGTGGACCAATGGGAGACCCCCGCAAAAAACCAAAGGGAGAGACACCATAGCACAGTAGGATATACAGAGCTGGGGACTGACTTCTAGTAGAAATGACTAGAAAATAGAAATCTTTTTGCATAACAAAAATTGGCTTTTAAAATATTTTTTCATCTTGTATCATGACAAGAAATTCAATATATGACTGTACTGCATAAGGATTTCTAGAAAAAAACATTATCTTGGGAGGAGAAAATATTGAATGATTCAGTTTCCTTACCAAGAAAACTTGTGACACTTTCTCCCTACAGAAGGTAAAGTTTGACAACCCCCTTCCAGTCTAGCTGCAGAGGCAGAGAGTAGTATAAGGATACTACTGCAGGGACCTAAGCCTGTCAACCTCCCTGCCGCTCCCTCCCAGAGGAAGCATTCCAGCTCTCTGCCTCTCCACAACCTGGTAAGAAGGGAGAGAAAAGTGATATGTCACTGATTGTCCCCACATCTCCCAGCTAGTTCTCCATGATAGCATTCTCCATGAATGCTTGGATTCCCTTTCATGGTTCTGACATACCATTGTCCCTGCACAAAATTATTACCAAAGGGGCCCAGGCTCTCTGCCATCAGACCTTTCCTGTGAGCACCAAATGTGAGCACACTGCACAGTTAGCATTGGTTCAGCGACTCTAATGTAAGAGGCATCGACTAAATTCTGCTGTATACACAAAACTAGTTCTTGTCTACCAAACACTTTTTTCTGTCATTCCTGGAGTTCCACAAGTGGTGACAGCGTGGGAGGGGTAATGCAGACCAGCCACTCACATTTTTGTCACCAATATACCTCTACCCTATCTTCACTGTTTTTACCACAGCTGGTGCTATACTAGTGATGGATTTTTAAAAAATGCTTTCAGATATAAGGCCTTAATGAGATCCATGGCCAGTTTTATTAGGAAGAGCCCAAAAAGCCAGATGAGTAACTGAGAATTCTCCATATATGTCACAACAGGTATGCTCCCCTCACCACACATGAGGCCTCAGTGGAGACACCGGAAGAGGAGGTAGGTAGTCAGTGAGCTGCCACCCCCAAGAGGAGATGCAGGGTGGTAGTGGTGGGGGACTCTCTCCTGCAAAGCATTGAGGGACCGATCTGCCATCCAGATCCCCTAGCCCATGAGGTTTTCTGCCTCCCTGAGGCCTGCATCTGGGATGTTGCAGAGAGGATCCCTAGGCCTGTCTGGCCCTCTGGCCACTACCCCATACTTCTTATCCACATAGACATGGCCAGGAGTAATCTGGACTGGGTCATGAGTGACAACAGGGCTCTGGGGGCTGGGCTGAAGGGGTCAAGGGTGCAGGTAGTCTTTTTCAGGTTGCTTCCTGACCTGTATCAAAGAGCTCTACCTGACTCAGAAAGTGCGCAGGCCAACCAGAGGTGATGCTCTCCTATACTTGGTCTTGGCCAAAGAAGACCGTTCAGTGAGTGACTTGAATATAGAGGCTAGCCTGGGCGACAATGACCATGGAACCATCACGTTTACTGTCTGTCACAAGGCAGGCAAATCACCTAGCAGGGTTGAAGTTTTGGACTTCAAAAACATGAATTTCAACAGGCTCAGGGCAATAGTAGGGGAAGCACTACGGGACCAGGGACTGAAGGTGAAAGGAGTGCAAGAAGAGTGGTCAGTTCTCAAGGAAATGATCCTTGAAGCACAAAATAAGTCCATTCCCATGCGGAGGAAAAGTAGCAGAAAGGCTGGTAAGCCCCCTTGGCTTAATAGAGATATCATGGTCCTCTTGAAAAAGAAGAAAAAGGCATACAAACAATGGAAGCTTGGGACAATCCCCAAGGATGACTATACCACAACGGCCCGCACTTGTAGGGAGCAGATTAAAAAGGCTAAGATGGTGACTGAATTTAAACTAGCAACAGAAATCAAGGACAATAAAAAGTCCTTATTTAGGTATGCAGGGAACAGGAGGAAAACAAATGGCAGCATAGGGCCATTGCTTAACAACTCAGCACAGCTGGTTACTGACACTCAGGAGAAAACTGAACTCCTGAATGACTATTTTGCTTTGGTATTTCACCGGACTAAGGGGCAAAACATACTAGATAAGGTTCAGAATGGGCATGGTGGGAATGACCGCATTCCTACTGTTCAAGTTGATTATCAGTTTGAAAAGTTAGACATTTATAAGTCAGCAGAACTGGATGAACTTCATCCAAGAGTGCTGAAGGACCTGGCCGAAATCATCATGGAACCTCTGATGAAACTCTTCCAAAATTTGTGGTGCTTGTGGGAGGTCCTTGAAGACTGGAAAAAGGCCAATGTTGTGCCCATCTTCAAGAAGGTGAGGAGAGAGGATCCTGGCAACTATAGGCCAATTAGCCTAACTTCTATCCCAGGGAAAATCCTGGAAAAATTCATCAAGGAGTCTATGTGTGATAGGCTTGCAGAAGGTAGGATTCTGAATGACAGCCAACATGGCTTCATCGAAGGCAGGTCATGTCTTACCAATCTCATCTCCTTCTATGATCAGGTAACTTACCACCTGGATGAGAGAGAAGAGCCTAACGTTGTATAACTAGACTTCCAAAAGGCCTTTGATATGGTATCCCATGATGTTCTCATGGGAAAATTGGAGGATTGTGGGCTTAACTGCTCGACAGTTAGGTGGGTAGGAAGCTGGCTGCGGGGTAGGATACAGAGAGTTCTAATTAACAGATCTGTGTTGTCCTGGCAAGAAATGGCCAGTGGTGACCCTCAGGGGTCTGTGCTTGGTCCAGTGCTTTTCAACATCTTTATCAATGATTGGGTGTGGGGGTAAAGAACTACTCTGGCCAGGTTCGCGGACAACACCAAGCTATGTGGAAGCATGGTCATGCTTGAAGATAGGCAGCAGATACAGGTGGACCTAGACAGACTGACGAGTTGGGAGGACTGGAACCAGATGAAGTTCAACATTGAAAAGTGTAAAGTGCTTCATCTGGGGATGAACACTCTCCAACATACTTACAGGATCAGTGGCACCAAACTGGATAGCACCATTGTGCAAGGGTGAATGTGCCTCCCCAGCATCACTCAGAGCTCTCCTGCCATGACTTGAGATAGAAGAAATGATAAAAGTTATTCCTCAAATGAGGTGAGATACCACTGACCACCCAGATAGTAGTTTAACAAGGTGTTACATTTATTGAGTGCTAGTTACAAAGCCTTAATTGGCTGTGTTTATTGCTCATTAGCAGGGAAGCAGTTTCTTCACCGCCCTGCAGAGCGGTGCTTTTTCTCTTTAACCGAGCTGCGGTTCCATCACTGCCTTGCTGAGCCTCTCACATGGCTTCTTCCCCCTTATTTCCTTTTCCAAAGTTTGTCCTCCACGCTCCCCAGACCTGTCTTCAGCTGCCCTCGTCACCCGCAACCCCTTGGGTAAGTATCCTGCTGCTCACCAGCCAGCTGTTGGCCTCCAGTCCCTCAGGCTTACATGTTCCTGTTCTGCTCATCATCCACCGTATATTCCTCTCTTTCTCCAAGTGCCCAGAGGGCAAGTTTCTGTCCATTGCTGCCTGCCTTTTAAATGTAGCGTCCACTTTCATTTCCCACTTGGCAGCCGCTTTCATATCTCCACTTGGTGTGCTGATCCTCGTTAGCTGGGCTCAGTCAGCTGCTGACCTTGTCCTTTTTGTGACCCTGTCCCCTATGGCTACCTGCGTCCCATGATTTTTCCTCAAGTAACAGGGTTTCTATCTTAAAACCCTGTTACAGCCATGACTGAAAGGGACTTAGGGGTAATAACAGACCATAGTATGAACATGACCCGTCGGTGCAATGCTGTAGCCAGCAGGGCAAACAATACTTTGGCATGCATCAACCAATGCATCTCGAGCAAAGCCAAGGAAGTGATTCTTTCACTTTATTTAGGAGTGGTGAGACCGCAGCTGGAGTACCGTGTCCAGTTCTGGCCCCTGCACTTCAACAAGGATGTGGAAAAGCTTGAGAGTCCAGAGAAGAGTCACCCATATGATCAGAAACTTGCAAGACAAGCCATACGAGGAAAGCCTGAGGGACTTGGGCCTCTTCAGCCTAAAAAAGAGAAGGCTGAGAGGGGACTTGGTAGCAGCTTACTGCTACATCAGGGGAATACATCAAGAGCTCATTGAACAACTGTTCACCAGGGCAACCTTGGGAAAAAACAGGAGTAATGGCACAAGCTCCTGGAAGACAATTTCAGGCTTAACACTAGGAAAAACCTCTTCACAGTTAGGGTGTCCAGCCACTGCAATAAACTCCCTCCAGAGGTGGTGCAACACCTACCCTGGAAATCTTCAAGAGGAGACTGGATGGTCACCTTGCTGGGGTTACCTGACCCCAGTTGTCTTTCTTGCCTAGTGCAGTGGGGCTGGATCCAATGATCTTGCGATGTCCCTTCCAGCCCTACAATCTATAAATCTATGAACTGAAGAGTGGTCTGCTTCTTTGCCTTGGCTGTCTTCCCTCTCTCAACATTTGCAATTAAACCTTAACAAAATATGACAGAGGGTTGCCCAATGTGCATGCTATACAGTAAACTCATTCTCACTGCCACCTCATTTTATACAGAAAATGCTGCCCTCCCAAATACCCTTTTACAATAAATTACATGGAGAGGGAGATTTTGTGTTGTTGAAAGGGCTTGCTGGGAGTAAAGGGACTTGCTGACAATAATGAAAGCTCTGATCTACTGATTAAAATTACTAAATACAAACCAGATATTGTATTATTATTATTATTATTTTAATTGATATGACTAGTTAAGTAATTTAATCTCCTTTTCAGATGTATTGCAAATACCAAAGGTAGACATTTTTAAAATTGTTTTTAGAATTATTGAAGAACTGCATTTTACATAGATTGATATACAAACACTGTACACTGTTAATGGTAGTACAGTCAAATCACTGGAATCCATTAAAACAATGCTCCAGATGTGCAATCTCTGCCCCCACAAAAATAGAGTCTTACATGTGGTTAATACCAGAAAGAATCCACGGCTTCAATTATCAAAGCATCCAAAAATGTTGTTTAATGCAGAAAAAAGCACTTGCAGCATTTTGAACTATCCAGGCAACAACACATTGCTAAATCTAAATAATTGAAATCCTGGAGAAATTTGAGCTAAGTCTGTCTGGATTATAACTGTGGGATTATCTGAATACTAAATTACTGTATATATTTTACTCACAAACATTAAAGACAGACAGTGTAAGAAGATGGATGACTCTGCAGATCACAATAAAACCCACCCAAACAGATTTCTTTATACAGTGGGTAAATAACCCCTTTGAATTTATCAAGCATTCTGGACTGAATTAATGCTATTGTTTATTTTGTTGTTCCTCTGTAGAGGAATATGGTTTATCTTGAATAGCTCTGTTAGCACCAGAAACGCAATAATAGTTTTTGTCTGTAGGCTCTTGTTTACAGTACCTACAATACAAGAATATTAATTGGGTGCCTTATTTTGTGTTACTGAATTAAAGAAAAAAAAAGCCTATTGTTTTTTGTGTAATCTGAAAAACAAACAACACAATATTTAAAGAAAGGATTTACTGTGATTGTCTTGTTAAACCTCATTCTTCCCCTCCCCCTGTTGTTTACACACAAATATTTCTGGCTTTCTAAGGACATACAGTGAATGAACCTGGATTGACCTGACACATAGCATCTCTCAAACTTTCCCCTTGAATGATTCACAGATGTGTGAGCTGTGACCAAAACAGCAAAAAGAGAAAATGCAGGTTACTGTACAGAATGAATTGAATACTGAGTGAATTTGAAAGAGGTGATATTGTCTAAATAAAGAGTGTCATTCATGATGTTTCCTTCTCTTTAAGGACACTGCTATTGATTATTAGCATACATTTCTTTTGTTGTTAGTTTATTATACTTTGAAAATTATGTGGGAAGTGGTGTTGATTTAAGAATTATTTTAATTATTAAGGGTTTTATTTGGACACTGTGGGTACGTCCAGATGACTGCAGACATTTGTTTCCCTGGGGGCAAGAAGCAGTGGCACACCTTATGCTGCTGCTTGTCCCCTCTGATGTATGGCAGGTTACCCTGGGTGGGGCAGGGGAGGCTGGGCCAGCAACTGTGCTGACCCCAGAAGTCTTACCTGGGGCCTTGGGGGCATACTGGAGCTGCAGCCATGGCAGGAAGCCTGGCCAGCAGCTGGAGTGTGGCTCTCGCTGGTCAGGCTTCAGTTTGGGTGGCGTGTGCTGCTGCCACATGCACTGCCTTGCCTTTTTGCACTGCAGGTTTTTTTTTTTACCCTGGGATCTCCTGGGGTCCAAATCCCACCCCTGGTGCTGCAAGGTAGCCACATGGAGAATGCCTGCATATGTGATGTGTGGCACCACAGACAGAGCTGTGGTGCCACATATCTCATGTCCATGCTCATCTGAGCATGACCTATGTTTATTAATTTTTTACTGTTGGTGAATTATACTACTGCTAGGAAAGAAGGTACGGTATAGGCTGAGGTTGGTATCTTAATCACATTTTTAAATTTAAAAAGTATATATGAAGCTAGTTAAAAACCTCTGATCATGTGGAAAGCTTAAATATGCCCAGCTTTTAAGAAGATACGTAGTTTTTAGCAGAAAATAAATGGAGAATGGGTATAAGAACATTGTGCTTTAAGGATAAAATAGAGCTATTTATGAATAGATGCCAAAGAGATTTTGCCATGGTTTTCTAAAAAGGCAGTTCTCATAAAATGGTTATGAACTATTAGTAGTTTGCAATGAGAACCACAGAGAGAAATATTGGCTATACCTATACCAGATTTTTCCCTTTAAAACATCCTACCACTTGTGTACCTCTAAATGGTAGTAGTAATGGTGGCAGTGTTATTGTGGAAAGAGTCCAATGTTAGCACTTTTATGTGTGCAAACTTCATTTGCAAAATAAACCCAGAGATATCAAATAGGAATCCACAGTTAAAAGACATTCTGCCCCATTGTGGTCTTTCTGAGTCTTTTGCAACAGACAAATTACTCTATTATAATTTTTCTGTAATCAAAAAATCATAGAATCATAGAAGTAGGGTCAGAAGGGACCTTATAGATCTTCAAGTCCGACCCCCTGCCAGGGCAGGAGAAAAAACTGGGCTCAAATGATCCCAGCTAGGTAGGCATCAAGCCTCCCCTTAAAGACCCCCAGGGTAGGAGGAGCCAGCACCACTTCCCTTGGAAGTTGGTTCCAGATCCTAGCCGCCCGGACTGTGAAGTAGTTCTTACAAATGTCTAATCTAAATCTCCTCTCCAACAACTTGTGGCCATTATTCCTTGTTATGCCAGGGGGCGCTCGGGGAAACAAGGTCTCTCCCAAACCCTTCTGGTCCCCCCTAGTGAGTTTATAGACTGTCACCAGGTCCCCCCTCAGCCTTCTCTTGTGAAGGCTGAACAGGTTCAGGTCCCGCAGTCTCTCATCGTAGGGTCTGCCCTGTAGTCCACGGATCATGCGGGTGGCCCTCCTCTGGACCCTCTCAAAATTGTCCACATCTCTCCTGAAGTGGGGTGCACAGAACTGGACACAGTACTCCAGTTGTGGCCTGACCAGTGCCGCATAGAGGGGGAGGATCACCTCCTTGGCCCTACTTGAGATGCACCTGTGGATGCATGACAAGGTCCAGGTTAGCCCTTCCAACTGTGACCTCGCATTGTCGGCCCATGTTCATCTTGGAGTCAATAATGACTCCAAGATCCCTTTCTGCCTCAGTGCTCTCAAGAAGGGAGTTTCCCATCTTATAAGTGCGCTGCTGGTTACTACTGCCCAAGTGCAGCACCCTGTACTTGTCAATGTTGAAGTGCATCCTGTTTTTGCTAGCCTACCTCTGCAACCTATCCAAGTCTTGCTGCAATCTTTCCCTCCCTACTAGCGTGCTCACCTCACCCCAAATTTTGGTATCATCAGCGAATTTAAACAGGTTGCTTTTCACCCTGTTGTCCAAATCGCTGATAAAGAAATTGAACAGCGCAGGCCCAAGGACTGAGCCCTGGGGGACTCTGCTGCCCACTTCTCCCCAGGTTGAATATGACCCATCCACCACCACCCTCTGAGTGCAGTCCTTCAGCCAATCTGCAATCCATCTGACTGTGTAGGCATCAATGCCACAGTCACCAATTTTTTAATGAGGATGGGGTGGGAGACAGTGTCAAAGGCCTTGCTGAAGTCCAGAAAGACTACATCCACGGGAACACCTGCATCCAACTTAACTGACATGAATTCAGATGGTCTTCCATAAAACCTTCAGCGGTCAAATCTTGCTAGGTTGGCAGTTATCATTTGATGGACGTTCAGAACATCCTAGGGGAATGGTTGTTTCATTTCATTTCATTTCCTTTAGGACAGTAGACCATGTAAGAAAAACCACAATAATAAATTGGCATTGGCTAGCACTAGTTTGCAATCCTCCTTGTTAGTGTCAGTTGTAGTGGCTAACTGGAAAATGAACCATTATTTCATCAGAGGTTGTTTCCCTCACACAGGCTGTGATTGTGTCACATTGTCAGGGTAGCATAGGAGAAGAGGGGCATGAACAACTGATGCTTATGCTATACTAACTTCAAAGATAAACAGCAGAAGACTTAATTTTCCAATGTCTTTAACTTATTCATCTTCCAGAGGCATAACTTAGCAAGTATCTTTACCATGCTTAATTTCTCATCACATATTGTACACAGGAAAAGACAATGTTATATATGATTAAATCCTCTTTGTTTGATGTCATCTGAGAATTCTCTAGTCTTCTAACAAGCAGTATCTTGTAAGAAAATAAATTATGTTTAAAGTGGTTTTACTGTATTTAATATGATTATTTTTTTCAAATTATATATTCCTCTTCAGAATATTAAATTACAATTAATTCAGGAGGAACATAAATTTACAGCTTTTCCTCAGTTCTGCATAGCCAATGTAATACATTATGGCATTTTAGCAAGATGGCCTCTAACAACAAGTCGTGAAGACGTCACTTGTGGTTAAATATATTAAACACATTTCCCAATCAGAGGGGAGCAAACACATTGCATAAACAACTTCTTTGGTCAATGCAGCCTTTTTTCAAGTTTTGCTTGATCAGTTCTGATTTTTCTGTTATTTTGTTTCAATGTATAGTAAGCTTGCAGTAAAACTACTAAATGTCACATTTAATTAGCTGTTTGTATACCTATTTGGGGAAGATACAGGAAGTAGGATTTCATATTTTTCATACTGCGCAGGTGTGAGCTCCATTTCTTAGATGGTATGAAAATGAATTCAGGATCTTATAGCAGCCTCAGCCCATAATTTCCTTGCTTTGACTCCCAGTATTAATACCAGCGGCGAGGCATAGGGGGTGCACAGGGGTGCATATGCACCCCCTGAGAATGCTGGGGCACCCCCTCACAGCCAGTGTTCCCCACTTAGGTGACTGGCAGGGAGGGCAGGTGGGAGCATTGGTGCCCCCACTAAGAGCACCAGCTGGGAGTGGGGGCGCCTTGAGAAGCATCGCTGATACTTCTGGGTCAGCGCAATCGGCCGCAGGGGGACCCCCCCGGTCACTGACTGGCTCCTGCGGGGGCAAGTGCCTCCCCGACTCAGAAGACACCCATCAACCATGCTTAATACAGAATTAATTTCAATATAAACTATGAAAAGAAACCATATTAATGTTTTAATATGGTTATTTTCACACTTTATATTCTTTTCAATGGTCTTATTTTAAAAATATTTAATATTTTAACAGTAAAATGGACACATATTACAAATACACATTTATATTTAATTTTGACTCTCAAACTTTTTTAGTTATTAAAAGTAGAAGTTTTACAATAACCCTAACATATTTTTCAGCACTCAAGATACTTGCGTTTTGAATTTAAATTTGCTTTGCTATTAAATACCCACCTGTTTCTTCATACTTTGCTTTCAGCTTCTCATGTGGTTACATAATCTTGTAATATTTGGGTTACAAATATTGTAAAGGAATATTAAATTCTAAGTAAACAAAATACTTGTTCTCACAGATCTTTTTTCCTATTTACAATAACGTAACTTATACTTTAAACTAGGACTTCTCAGGACTGCCCATTCTATCTAGGATAGCCAAAGGCAAAAAGGTAATTAATACAAAATTTGAACTAGGAGTTTTCTTTCCTTCCTTACTTATTACTCAGTGATTTAGATCTTTTAACTGTCAAGTTTATTTAAAAGCCCTAGTAGATACATTTGCTTGAGAATAGCTTCTGCCAAGACAATGCCTCTTGTTTTTACTCCACAACACTACAAAGTAGGGATTCAACTGCAGTGGAAGGGAAAGAGATTTTTCAGCTATTTTGTCTGTAAATTCAACAAATATTTAAAGTCTTGACATCTACATTTTTGTGTTTGTCAATTGTTTGAGTTCTTAAACATTATTTATTTTCTAGAAAGGCTGTTCAGCTCACATATTAACTGTTGTGTGCTGTGTCCCATGCCGGGCCACTCATATTTTACTATGTGGAAAAATATTTGCATATCATCTTTCTAACTACTGTGTTGTTTGTAATGTTATGAGAAGGGAGAGTGGGAGCAGTGGAAGTAGATTACATTTACTTATTTACTACACTTACATTACTACTCTACATTTACTAGAGACAGAGACACACAAATTAGTAGACAAATAAATGTATTTAGTGTATGCTGTTTCAGCATTTTGCTTCAGCCATCTTAAGGCTATGTCATCACCAATGTGAAGAGCTTGAAGGCCACCAGGTAGCATAATAAATGGACATGAGCCAGGAATGTAGGACATGGTTTGAACTTGTCCACAAAGGCATTTGTTGCCATTGCGAAGGCCCCATTGGTATATATTTAAGGCACAGTGACTTTGTCCAGTTAAAAAATGGTTGAGAAGTGCCCAATAATGGCATGGCCAGTTAAATCCTGGCTGACTGACTATAGAGTAAGAGACAATGTAGTGATTGATTGGTGCTTCTGCTGGCCTCTCTTTATGCCATTAAGTCAGGAAAAGTCAAAGGGTTTTGAAAGGGTGGACCATATTGGACGTTTTGAAGGGAACTGAGCTATTGGTGGGTGGAATAAGTCTCAATGCACTGGCAGCGTAGGATTATCACGGAGTCTCGCAAGTAAGTTTACTTCAGCATTTGTGCAGCTGAGATGAGGCAGGGCAATGTTACTGAGGACTGGTAACTATGAGGGTAGGGTGGGGTGCAATGTGCCTGACACAGGATCCATTGTAGCATGCAGCTGGGTATCCACTAGTTTGCTGTGCAATGAACGAGCCCAGACAGGGGCACAGTGTTCTGCAACTGAACAACACGGTGTGAGAGCAGATGAAAGTAGTGTGGAGGCATTGACACACCAAGTAGAGCCTGCAAGTCTGGCAAGTAGGTTATTCCTTGTTTTGATTCTTAAAGCAGTGTTCTGGAAATGCAATTTATAAGTTAAAAGTCTGGTCGAGGGTAACTCCAAAATAAACTGGGTGGTTTTCAAATTTGAGAGGATGACCATTTAAGGTGATAGTGAGTTCACAATTAATCTTGGCATTATGTAGATGGAAAACACTTGAGACAGTCTTTGAGATGCTTGGTTTGAGGTACCATTTTACACAATGCATGTCTCTATCAAGTGTGAGTTCCACATTTGAAAAGTCATGAGCTTGGGTGGCAAAGGCACTGTCATCAGTGTAAACAAATTTTTGTAAGTTGGTTGCAGGCTGGTCATTAATGTACAAGTTGAAAAGGAAAGGCCCCAGTACTGATCCCTGAGGGAAGCCATTGGTTTGATGTCACCAAGAGCTAGTTTGGTTGGCCAGGTGGACTCTTAGGCTACTTCCAGGCAAGCATAGCTGTGTGGTATATGGTGCTGTAGACCCATCTGCAGCACCACACACTGTACATTCAGGCATTCTCTGCATTGTAAAGTAGCAGCACTGGGGGAAGTTTGACCCCAGGAGGTCCTGGGGGTCAAAAAAAACATGTGACAATAAAACAGGGCCGTGCATGTGGAGTGTGGATGCGACCTGAAACTGCATAATAATAGTTTGACTAGACGAGTGGCCCAATGTGGCAGAATTCTTAATATTTTTGTCAGAAGACTGGTATACCAGACAGTGCCATATGCTGCTAATAAATCAAGAAAGACAACACCAGTCTTCAGGTTTTTCTGAAAGCCATTTTCAGTGAAGGTGGTTAACACTAGAACTTGATTACAAGTGCTCCAGCCACAGTGGAATTCAGCTTGGTCTGGGCTTAGGGGAAAATCAGTTACTGAAGAAATGAGGACACAGTTTAGTGTGGATGAACGCAATGTGAATGCAAATGTCTGGGTTCATCATCTGTGTGTAGTTTCATTACATGCCCAGAGAAGATTTTTGTTTACTATTAGCTATTCAGCAGCCTATGGCACATGCAATAAATTTAGTCTCTGGCAATCACCCACAAAATCACTATCCTAGCTAATATAAATTGGCATGTGGCTATGTAAATTGAGTTTCTATTGATTTTTTACACCTCTACAAATTTTCTAATAGAGAGCAGGCCTCTGCAAAGAGGCCAAGGCCTGACCTGATGACACAGACCAAATTTCCCCCTCACTCTGCATCTCTCAAACATATGCTTTAGCACATTTCCCATTCCATAGCAATGTTGAGGATGTCAGGCTCTAATGCTCTCAGACCAGTCATTATGCAACATCACTGATGTTAACATTAAACAAATGTAGAATCAAAGCTAATAGAAAACCTTTGTGTTTGTTAAATGATCTTAGTTTGCACAGATGTATTTGTTAAAAACCCTACGCTGTTAATAGCACTGTCAGACCAACCTGTTTTGCCAGATCACAAAATCCTTGGATGCGGGTGTTGCGGTGGACATAGTCTTTCTGGACTTCAGAAAGGCCTTCAACACTGTCTCTCACCCCATTCTCATTAAAAAATTAGGTGACTGTGGGGTTGATGCCTACACAGTCAGATAGGTGGCAAATTGGCTAGAAGGCCACACCCAGAGAGTGGTGGTGGACAGGTCATTTTCGACCTGGAGGGATGTGGGCAGTGAAGTCCCCCAGGAGTCAGTCCTTGGGCCTGTACTGTTCAACATCTTCATCAGCAACTTGGAGGAGGGAGTGAAAAGCACCTTGCTCAAATTCATGGATGACACTAAGATGTGGAGAAAGGTGGGCATGATAGAAGGGAGGGACAGGCTACAACTAGATCTGGGCCAGTTACAGAGGTGGGCAGTTGAGAATAGGATGGGATTCAATACTGATAAGTGTAGGGTTCCACACCTAGGGAGAAAGAGCCAGCAGCATACCTATAGGCTGGGTAACTCCCTTCTCATCAGCACAAAGGCAGAAAAGGATCTTGGAGTCATTATTGATTCCAAGATGAACATGGGCCACCAATGTGAGGACACCGTCAGTCAGGCTAACCATACCTGGTCATGCATCCACAGATGCATCACAAGCAGGGCCAAGGAGGTGATCCTCCCCCTCTATGCGACACTGGTCAGGCCACAGTTGGAGTAGTGTCCAGTTCTGGGCGCTGCACTTCAGGAGGGATGTGGACAGCATAGAGAGGGTCCAGAGGAGGGCCACTCACATGGCCAGGGGCAGCACGGCAGGCCCTATGAAGACAGGCTATGAGACCTGAACCTGTTCAGCCTCCACAAGAGAAGGCTGAGAGGGGATCTGGTAGCCACCTATGAACTTACCAGGGAGGACCTGTGGGGAATGGGAGAGTCCCTGTTCCCCCGAGCACCACCAGGAGTAACTAGGAATAATGGTCACAAGTTGACCGACAGTAGGTTCTAGGATCAGGAGTAGGTTGCTAGACATCAGGAAGCACTACTTCACAGTCAGGGTGGCTAGGATCTGGAACCAATTTCCAAGGGAAGTGGTGCTCGTCTCTACCCTGGGAATCTTCAAAAGGAGGCTAGATAATCACGTAGCCAGGGTCATTTGACCAGGTGCGGCTTGTGAAAGCTGCAATGCTGGGGTACATGGAGCATCCCACAGGAGCGCAGGGCCCCCCCCCCCCCACATGCTTGGCAGTGAACCCGGAAGTGGACCAGAAGTACTTTCAATCCACTTCCAGGTCCACCACTAAGTGGACTTCCGCCTCCCCCGCCCAATCCTTCTGACTCTATGATTGGCCGTGCAAGACTCAGGAGGCACCTGTTGCCAAGCCGGGGGGGCACCTGGGGGTGCCCCAGCATGCTCTCTGGCAGACCTGGAAGTGCTTCTGGTCCACTTCCGGGTCTGCTGCTGAGTGTGCTGGGGAACCCCTCACGCTCCTGTGGGACTCTCCATCTGCCCCAGCATCTAATCATTCATGAGCCACCTTGAGGTATGTAGAAAAAACATTTAAAACTGTGTCTATATCCAAATCGTCGAATCTTTCCGAATCAATTCAGAGGGTTCCGATCCGATTCGGAAAGATTAAAGGGTCTCCTGATTCAATTTGGATTTGGAGATTTGGCCACTGAATCAGGCCAAATCTCTGCTGAATCAAATTGGGGACCGAAGCTTTGCACAGCCCTACTCTCCAGCCAGGGAGTGACAGGGGAGTGCTCCTCTGCTCCGCTTCCTTTCCCTCCTCTGGGGAGAGAAGCCTGTCAGTGAACTGATCACTAACAGCTTAACCTCTACCTTGCTGAGGAAGGAGGACCAGGAAGACTGCTAGTGATCAGTGCACATTGGTTCCTGCTGCTGTGGGGGGCAGCAGTAGTCCTTGTGACTACCATTGCAACAGCAGAATGGCAGCAGCACTGGTCCCTGTCACTGTGGCAATCAAAGCTTTAGCCCCTGGTCCCAACTGGAGTGTAGCTTTGCTCCCTGTCACTAACAGCCAGGTCCAGGAGCAGTGGGCTGTCATGAAGCCTGTTGCAGCCACTCTCCCTCCCTCCTCTCTTGGAGGACTGGGGAGAATAGAGCACTGTGGGATGCTGAGGGAGCAGTGCTATACGTAGGTTTTCATGTAGTACCACAAAATGTAGAAGTACAGAGAAGCTTTCCTTTCATCAGGGAACATTTCTGTAGTGCATTCACCATTTTTGTAGCATTTCAGGTGGTGTGCACATCTGTACACTTGCTTTTTGTTGTCCTATGCGGACCTATATAACACTACAAATATATCATCTGTCCACAGCCTTATAAGGAGAACCTCAGTTGCATGCTGAAGTCTTCAGGGCTAGGGACAGACGTTACACATAAACTGGTTTAAGTGATCAGAAACAGGGTTAAACCTGTAATAGAATAGATGTTCAGAGCACATAAACCAGTTTAAGAATGGCTGAAATCGGTTTGAGATAAATTTGGTTGAATGTAGTATCAGACTTAACTGATTTGGCTCAAACTGGTTTATGCAATGTCTGCGCCAGACCCCTTGCTGGTTTAAATTAAATCAGACTCCCGCAGCATCCCAGCATGCTCTCAGGGCTGGGTGGGGCTCTCTGCTTCACAGCAGGACTGGCCCTTCCCCTATTCTCCCTGGCTGCAGCTTTGACAGAAACTTGCAGGCACAGCAGCATCTGCCTGCTCCCCACACCTCCTCCCCACTCTCTGCTAAGCAGGCATTCACCCTCCCTCACAGACACCTCTCTGCATTACCTAGCAGACCACATGCTGGCTACCTCTGAGCCGTGGCACACCGGACAAAAGCAGAATCACCAGATAGCTGGTAATGTCCCTCTGTTTTCTTAATGGGGAGATGAACATTCTCTGCTGGGCTGTCCAGGAGGCAGCGAACCCCTCCCTAGTCAGGGCCTCCTGCCCCACCTGGCCACACACCCCTTAACTCAGCTCTGTGGAAGGAAGGGAGGGCTGCTCTAGCGCTCCCCAGCTTCTAGCCTGAGCCACTGCAGGCATGTGCCTGCATTTCTGAGATGTCTGTCTGGTTACAAAACTGATTTAATCTAGTCGGGTTAAACTAACCTACAAAGACTGAATCAATTCAGGCTTTTTGAATGTCTGTCCCTAGCCCAGAGGAACTTTAGTAACCAAGACAAGGAAGAGAGTCTTTTGTTTTTACATAAAATTAAACTCCAGGAAGATGATAGGCCTTTTCTTGCTAAGATTTGTGTGGACTGTGTTTGGAATAGAACAGGGAAACCATCTGGTCTTTTACTATTTTATCATAAAATGGAACTTGATTGTAATTTCCAAGAGAAAGGTGAACATCTAACAAACTGAGTTGTAATGTATCAAATACAGACACAAATTAAAAAAAAAAGCATCCTGCTTTTTTATTTACATATTATATCAGAATAAAATTGATACGGGGAGATTACTCTCTTCAGTAGAATTAAATAACACATTTTAGTTTTGAGAATATCATATTTGTACAGATTAGTATAACAACTTAACTGTAATCTCATCTGGAAAAAAATGTTGTGAGTCTTACATTTGGAGTAAGATTTCCATCTCCAGTAAAGGAGATCCTCTCTTACTTTGATAGCAGCTTATTTTGAAACTCCTTATCCACAATGTTTGGGGGATATACACTACAGCATATCTTCATTATATTTAATGTTGCACGGATACACTGTTTTCCTTTATAATTTTATCTCAACAACAAATAAACATGCATTTTTCAGAATAACCAGATAATATTACAATGACCACTTTGGGATCAGGTCAAAGAGTATTTGCCAAACCTTTTGATTGTTAGTAATCAGAACAGAAGTGCCCAAAATCCTAAGATTAAAGGATTATGCTTCAAGGAAGACTTGTGGTGTTTCAAGAAAATGTGACTGATGCGCACCACTTATTTTTTACATGCTGATGAGATTTAATGTTTAGGGTCCTTCCCATGCAGACATAAAAGCTGTTGTAATCAGAGTATTACTAGGGAAGACTACTCTGGCTGGGGATTCAATATGTTTAAATTGTTGAGCCAAGGTTATTGTTTGGATTAGGTTAGAAAGGATGACACTAAAATAAGTAAACCCAGACTGTGAGACAAATACAGAGGAAAACAAAACAAACCATGTTGTAATTTAAAAAAAAAATTCTAGATACAATTAAATCATAACATGCATGATAGAAACACTAGAATAAAGTAGATATTCTACATGTCTATACAGCAGTACTAAAACAGTATGAATATTTAATTTGAATAGTATAAAATGCATTCAGTAACAGAACTAGTAGTGTCTGCGATGGAAGGGACTTATTAGGTCATTTTGCCCATCCCCCATCACTGTTGTTCCTCACAATCTGAGTGCTTTGCTCCTTTCCATCCATACTGTATTTTTACAAAACAAAACTTGACACAAAACCAACTAGCATCAATCACTACGTTCTGCAAGAAAGCAAAAATAAGGTATCTGGATATATTGATGATGAACCATTTTAGCACATTGTAGTCTAAAGGTGTCTTACAGACTATGTTTTCCAAACAGTTAGCAGCTGATTTACAAAGAAATGTATGCTTATTATTATTTGATTTTTTTCATATTTTAGGAGGCATGGTATTATGAAAAAATAAGAGCATAAAAATAGATGCTGGTATGCAAAGATTCCAGTTTACACATTTTCAGATACCACCAGATGATTATTACTGATTAGGGAAAATAAAGTAACAGCTGTCTGGGGAATTCCTTCAATGTCTGGATTATTAATTTAATATCTACACATTGTCTAGATCCAACTATTCCATAAATGTTTGTCTATATTGGAAAATAGGTTAATATTATTAAAATATTTTGCTCCATCATTGCACAAATGCCCCAAATATATTGTTTATCACAATTAGTCTTATTTTTTAAATCTGAGTGCAGTATTAATTTCTCTGATATGCTATTTGCACTAATCAACTCAGCCTGGTTAGCATTAAACATCATGGATGCAGCATTTTTCCTTACCTAAATATGAGGTGTATTTTTCTATTTTTTAAACACATATCTTTTGAAGAGTTCGGTAAACATGAATTTTCACATACATAGCATACACTGAAGGCATGCTGCAAAATTCACCGCCCCCACCACCAAAATTAGAAAAGGTGGGAGACATGCAAGGGTAAGGAAATTGTTTTAAAGTTGTTAGTTACTGGAGATAGGTTATTTGGGTAAGTAGGTTATTTTGGTAAGTTCCCAGCCAACTGAAAGGGGACAAATACAGTGCCCATCTTTGAAAAAAAGGAAGGCGAAGGATCTGGAGAATTAGAGCAGTTAGTCTGACCTTAATATCTGGAAAGAACATGGAACATGTCATCAAGGAATTGATTTCTAAATGCCTAGAGGAAAATACAGTGTTTGGGAACAGCTAACATAGATTCATCAAGAGTAAGTCATGCTTGACCAACCTGATTTCCTTCTATAATAAGGTGACATGCTTTGTGGATGAAAGGAAAGCAGCAGATGTAATACACCTTAACTTTACCAAAGTTTCTGACACGGTCTCATATGACATTCTCATTAGTAAGTCAAGGAAATACCATCTAGATATGGGGTGGGCAATTATTTCATCTGGAGCATTTTGGGGACCTGTTGAGGTCCATCTCTCTCTCTCTCCTCCTCCTCTCTTCTCTTCTCTCCCTCTCTCCCCTTCTTCCATTCCCCTCCCTCCAGAACCTAGATGAATTTGTAGTTCACCAGCATCTCCAACACTCAGCTGTGGACCCAGTCAGGAACTGCTGCCACAGGGTCTCTCCCTGTCTTTCTCTCTCCTCGTCTCTCTGTCTCTCTCCCTTTCCCCTTCCTCCCCCTCTCTGCAGAACCCGGCTGAAGCTGTAGTTTGCCAGAAGCCCTGTGTTACAGCTGACACTGATGCCCACCCAGCACAGCAGAAGCTCCTGCCTGGGCCCACAGCTGAGCACTAGGGCTCCTGGCAAAGTACAGCTCAGCTGCGTACTGGAAGCAGCGGGAGGGAGGGAGGAAAGATGAGGGTGTGAGAGAGAGAGAGGACAGAGACAAGAGAGAGAGAAAAGGAAGAGAGAAACAGAGAAAGAATGAGAGATTGAGAGCGAGCCACTGCCACCCACTGAGTGCAGCAGCAGCTTCTGCCTGGATCCATAGCTGACGACACTAGCACGTTTCAGGCTGGGGCTCTGGGTGGGAGCTCCCACTATGGTGGAAGGGTGGCCAGTCAGCTGTGGATGCTGCTGACAGGTTCTGCATCCAAGCTCCTCAACCTGCCTGTGGCACCCACAGCTGATGCTGCCCTCTGTTGTGGAAGCCCCGCTCAGCTTCATGGCTGATGTCTGATGCTGCTAGGCAAAAGGAGTCCCACCTGTCTGCCTGGCACCACATAGCTGAGGAAATGCTGGCCACCTGCAGGCCGGATCCAGTGAGTTGGCAGCCATCCAACTTGCAGGCTGGATTGAATTTATTGCCTGGTCATATTTTTGTTCACCACTGATCTAGATGAAACTTCTGTAAGGTGGATACAGGTGGGATCACTGTGCTCAAAAAGTAGTCATCAATGGTGAACATCTATTTGGGAAGAGGTAACAATGGACCCTGCCCAAGGGTCTGTCTTAGGTCCAGTATTGTTTGCTGTATCATAGTATCTTAGGGTTAGAAGAGACCTAAACAGATCATCAGGTCCAACCCCCTGCCCCGGGCAGGAATGGGTGCTGGGGTCATATAACCCCAGCCAAATATTTGTCCAGCCTTCTCTTGAAGACCCCCAAAGTAGGGGAGAGTACTGCCTCACTTGAGAGCCCATTCCAGAGTCTGGCAGCCCTAACTGTTGCTGGTTCCTTCTCCCTAGATGCAGCACCTTGCACTTGTCTGTGTTGAATTCCATCCTATTCTCATCTTCCCACCTCTGTAATTTGTCTAGATCTAGCTGAATTATGCCCCTCCCTTCCAGCATGCCCACATCACCCCACAACTTGGTGTCATCAGTGAATTTGGACAGCGTTCTTTCCACACCCACATCCAGATCACTGATAAAGATGATGAATAGCACAGGCCCCAGGACCGAGCCCTGGGGGGACTCCACTGCCCACATCCCTCCAGGTTGAAAATGATCCGTCCACCACCACTCTCTGGGTGCGACCATCAAGCAAATTTGCCACCCATCTGACTGTGTAGGCATCAATGCTGCAGTCACCAAGTTTTTTTTAAGAGAATGTGGTAGGAAACCATGTCAAAGGCCTTCTTAAAGTTCAGGAAGATGACATCCACCCCGACACCCTCGTCCAGGGGGTTTGTGACCTGATCATAAAAAGACACTGAGTTAGTCAGGCAGGAACTGCCCTCAATTAACCCATGTTGGTTACCCCTGAGCATTACCTCCCCTGCTCGGCCCTTGCAGATGTGTTCCTTGATAATTTTCTCAAAGGTCTTCCCAAGCACCAAGGTAAGACTGACTGGCTTATAATTGCCAGGGTTCTCCTTTCTCCCCTTCTTGTAAATGGGGACCACACTGGCCCTTTTCCAATCCTCTGGTACCTGGCCAGAGCCCCACAAGTGCTCACAGAGCCGTGCTAGGGGCCCCACTATGACCCCCACCAATTCCCTCAGCACCCTTGGGTGAAGAGCATCTGGACCTACTGGTTTAAACACATCCAGCCCCACCAAAAGTTCCCTAACTAGGTCGTCCCTGACCCTAGGCATGGTGGTGCCTCCCCTGGGTCTGTTTGCAGTTCTAGTGGGGGAGATGCCCCAGTCCTTGTTTAGGAATATGGAGGCAAAGAATTTGTTAAAGAGGTCAGCTTTTTCATTTGCCACAATCACCAGACAGCTAAACCTATCCTGTAGGGACCCCATGTTACCCAGTACTGCCTTCTTACTTCCTATGCATTTGAAAAAGGACTTTTTATTATCCTTAATTCTGGTCACTAGCCCTAGCTCCATCTATGCCTTGGCCTTCCTAACAGCCTCTCTGCAGTCCTGAGCAATGGAGGTGTAATCCTCCTTGGTGATAGTCCCTTGCTTCCACTGTTTGTATGCCTCCTTTTTTGCCCTCAGGCATCCCTGGATGTCTTTACTAAGCCATGGAGACTTCTTAGCACTCCTGGCCCCCTTGGTGCGCGCATTGGGACCAACTTCCTTTGAGCTTGGAGGATCATTTCCTTGAGGAACAACCACCCATCTTGGACTCCCATCTCACTGAAGCTCCAAGACCACAATGCCTTTCCTACTAACCTTCTTAGCTTTCAGAAGTTGGCCCTCCTGAAGTTGAAGTCCTCTGCCTCGCTGCTTGCTTTCACCACCCTGCGCTGGATAGTAAATTCCAGCAGGCAATGATCACTGTTGTCCAGTTGGTCAAGTACCTGCAGACCCCTCACTAGGCACTACCTTTGGCAAGGACCAAGTCCAGCAAGGCATTTCCCCTGGTGGGACTATGCACCTCCTGGGTTAGGTGGAGGTCCTGTATCCCAGCTAGGAACCTATGTGAGCAGTTGGATCTGGCTGACTGCTCCTCCCAGCAGAAGTCTGGGTAGTTTAGGTCACCCATGACAACCACAACCTGTCTTCATTAATGATTTGGAAGATGGGATTGAGTGCACAGGTAGCAAATTTGCAGATGACACTAAGATACTTGGAGTTGCAAGTACTTTGGAAGATTGGATTAAGATCCAGAATGACCTTGATAAACTGGAAAAGTGGTTCAAAATTAAATACACTTCAATAAGAAAAAGTACAGTCATGTACTTGTGATAGAACAAAGAAATGCATAAATACAAATTGGGAAATGATTGACTAGGATGCAGTACTTTAGAAAAGGGCTTAGGGATTATATACTGGACCACAAACTGAATGCAATTCAGCCACATGCTCTTGTTGCAAAATAAGCAATAGCACACTGTATTCTATGAACAAGAGTGTTGCCTAGAAGTCAGAAAAAGTGATTCCTTTGCTTTATGCATCAACCATACAGACATTAGGGCTCCACTCTAACTGATCTCACTTTACATAAAGTGCCATGAGTTAGAGCCCCATACCCTGACCCAACAGACATTTTCCTGTTGGGTTGGGAGGGGGAGGGGGAGGGGCTGGAATCAGCCTACACTGGCCTGGTTATCAGGTGGAAATGCTCCAGCAGCCTCCAAGGAGTCTGCCAAACCACCCCTCTTACCAGCCCTGACCCCCAGCTCTGGGGCTGTTAGTGAGGGAGGGAGGGGGGAGGTGGAAGGGGAGGGAGCTCCCAGTGCTCAATGGCCAGGGGTGAAGGGAAGTTGGGGGTAGAACGCAGCTGGGAGCAGTGTGCTGGCTGCTTTTGGCTGTTTCTGGATAGAGCTGGGGTGGGGGGGGCAGGAATGAAGCATCCTCACCACATGGTCCTGATGCAGCTTCCCCCAATATCACAACCAAGGTACCTGGGAGGGGTCCACAAGGTGAGAAGATGCCATTTCCACCCCCTCCCCCTAGGATCTGGCCATTCAGCTGCTGGGAACTCCCCATCCTTCCCCGGCAGCCCAGAGGGCAGGGCTGGGCTAATAGCATCAGCCCAACCCCACCCCCATGTAAAAAATTAACTTTGGAGGGAACACAAGTTTCATAAGGGTCTCTGATTTTGAGTACCTTGATGTAATTCCTGATTTAACCAGGGTTAATTTTTCCTGTGATTGGACATTTTAAAAGTGCTTTACAGTCACACACATGTGTTATGACTAGGGACCACTGGAATTAACGCCAGAAATGAGTTGTATGGCAGCTCCTATAATCTTGCAGCTTCCCCTGGGCACTCCCGTTTTTGCCTCCCTGCCAATCAAGAGTGAGAGGCAAACAGTGGAGCTGATGGAAACCCTTCTGCCAATCAGCGGGGGTTGGGGGGGTGGAACTGCAATATTAAAGCAGCCACCGTGAAGCACAAATTCCATTGTTCCCTAGTTATGACGTAGCTGTAGAGCATTTTCATGGGCCAGATCACTTGAAAAATATCATTTCTTTCTGCACCCTTGATGGCTTCACCTGGAATAGTGTCCAGTGTAGGATGCCACACTTCAAGAAAAATTTAAGAGAAGTAGAGAGATGAGTAGAGAGTATAAAATGATTAGAGAGTGGTCTAGAAAATGTGACTTTTTAGAAAAGTTTGGAAAACTGCCATTATTTAGTCTGGAGAAAATATTTAAGGAGAAATTTGATAACAGTCTTCAAATATGTGAAGGGTAGTTATAAAGAGGATGGTGACAGACTTTTCTCAGTGACTCCATGAGATAGGATGAGCCATAATGCTTTTAAATTAAAACAGTGGAAATTTATTTTGTCTGTTAGGAAAAACTTCACAACAACTTTTTAATCATAGAATAGATTATTTTGAAAGGCTGTGGATTCTCCATCCTCAGACTTTTAAGAGCAGTTTAGACTAACACTTGCCTGGACTTGTTCACACATGGATGATCCTGCACTTAGCAAAGGGCTGGATTAGATGACCTCATGTTTTTCTATTATTTTATTCCACGTGCTACTGCTGTACTTAGGTTATGTTTGTAAGCAATAGAAAAGAGGCCTTAAGCATATTATATGTGCCATTTTGGCATTTGATAAAAATGTAACTAAGTAATTTGGGGCACTAAGTTTCTTGCTTTTACTTGCAAATCTGTTTTACTAGACCTATTTCTAGTCTGCTGCCTGGTAGCTGTTTAACCTATGGAGCAGACAGTGTCTTTTGTTCTCTTTTATCCTCCCACATTTATCCCATTTGATCTTCTGCTCTGAAAAGTGGAATGTAGTACAGTGAAGAATCTGTTCCATGTCTCCTTAGCCCATGCCAGGATGTATAGAGACCATGTTATTTCCAACTCATAATGAGCTAGCTGCCTTAGTAAAAGGGCTTAAATACCAATGAAAATGGTATGGTTTGTGTTGAGTTTCCTCAATGAAGAATCCCCACTATAACCTTTAACAGAACTGTGAGAAAAGAGAGTAATCTCTGCAGTAGAGAAACAGACCTTGTATCTCTTCCATCCTCATAAGAGATCAAAGACTGGGTAGCTGCTGAGTAGGAAGCCCATTCATAAGAACTGGCTTTTACTGTTAATGGGTTCACTGGGCAAGAGGGAAGCTCCCCAATACCCACCTCCTCTTCTATTTATCCAATTTATTCTTTTTTTTAATTCTTTTTTCCCTCCCTTGTCTCCCACAGTGCCTCAGAAACCAGGGCGATATGTATACTTGTTCTCTCTCTCATCCCCTTTGGAAGGGAGTATATTAATAAACACTTATCTCCCCTTCATATAGTCACATAACTCCTTTTGACAGTACACTGCCCAAACTGGGATTGAGATTAGATAGGGACTAAGGCCCAGCCGTGGCTGATTGACATTGAGCTAGCCTCAGCCAAGACCTGACATCATCTCTGGTTGGCATACGGTGGGGTGTAGGGGAGGCAGAGCCCCGAGACAAAGACCTAAGCGAGAGATGGAAGAGGGAACCAGGAGAGGCAGGACACAAGAACTTCCTCCCAGCAATAATCCTTAACATCAAGTTGTGGCAGACAAGTACCCCTGGGGACCTTAGAGACTCCCACTGGAGGGCAAGCTGTTGATCCACAAGGAGACAGCAGCACCCAATTGGCCTGAAAAGGCAAAATGCTTAAGCGAACACCATGGGAAATTACACACACCTATTAAAATAAATTATTGTAATCAAAGTTAATGACTAGGTCCTTTAAGGAGGGATCTAAAGAAAGTTTATAATTGGCAGTTGGATCTAGAATCCAAATAAAGATGCTTAATTTTAAGCATGTAGTTAACTCATATTACATATTAGTTAAAAGCATACGTAAATGCTGACCTAAATAGGGATGCTTTCTCAACTGAGGCTTTAGGGTAAAAGAAAAAAAAATCACGGAAAAGAAAATTCTCTTGCATACTATACTGGAGGTCCATCATTATGACAACAACTTCTTTCCAGGTTCAGACTACATCTAGTGTCAAGGTGGCCATTCCTCTATTAAAAAAGTAAACAGAGCTTCGTCCATCTAAGATCATGCTATTGTAGTCTTGTCAAGAGAGACTGAACTGAAGGTTCATTTCTGGCCTTAAAGGTGCCATATATACGAGTGGATGATGCAAACATTCATATAGCATATCAGATGTGACATACAATAGTGTGTGTAATGTTTGCTGAATCAGTTCCATGTTTAATTATTGTAATTAAGAAAGAGCCCACCTTGATTTTTACCATTTTTATGATGATTTAAAATTGATAGCTTTGGTAATTGGGTTCAATAAGCATAGAACACCTGATGCTATTCTCTCTGTACATTATGCCAACGCAAAAAGTATTATACAAGAAATTAGTTTATAAAAATATAAGGGCTGAGATTTGGTATGTGATTCTAAGCTCTTGATCCCTTTGTGAAAGAATCATCCAAAAACTTTTCACTATGCACAAGAAACAAGAGTATAAGTTTTGTAACAACTTCTACATATGTTCTTTTAATCAAACATATTCTTACTTTCAAGTGTCTATTTTTCTAATTGTTTACTATAGTTTTCTAATACTCCATAGTCTGTGCTTACTCTTCTGTCCACTGTAAGCCCTGCTGTCTATCCTGGTTTCACTCTTTTGTTCTGGCATGCATAATTACATTCTCTTCTGCAAAATGAGCAATAATATGTGCAAGGATGTGAAATTATCGTTTAAAACTTTTTTCTTTTGCTAGAGTTATTTCATTCTAGATTCTTCTTTGTCTTGAGAGTCTCTCCTTCAAGAAACTTTACAAAACAAGGGAAAATCAGAATGTGTGAGGCGTCTTGATTATGAGCCATATTAATGGAAGGGAGATACTGGATAAGGGTCCAAACAAATGCCATGGTGCAGAGTATTTACAAAATTTAAACTGTTCAAACTACAGACGTAAATCTAATTTTAAAGGAACAACCTGTTTCTGAAAATACACAACTGTTTGATTTTACTGTTGCTTGGTTTTTAAGCTGGGCTTTTAAAAATTTTCTTGAATGGAAAATGAGATTCTATTGACAATGTTAGTTAAGTTTCAGACCATGGCAATGTCTATTTTTTAAAACATTTTCATGCACACTAATTGCTTAGCTGCCTGCACATGCTGCTGTTTGATTGCTGACTTCAAATACAAGTCTGCTTTCTACCCAGTTACCAACTGCGTATTAAAAGAATTACCTGTTATGATCATTTTAGGTTATATTCAAAGTGATAAAACCTTAATGGAGTAAGGGATCAAGAAATTACATCATTTTTTTAATTTCTATTTTCTCATTTCTATTATCTATAGACAAATGCCATCAATGTTCACATAAGAAATATTTTTAAACACTCTAATTCTGTCACATTTACTTAAAAGCATCAGGTAGCTAAATTCTAAACCTGTCAAAAGATGTTAAAATACCTTTCTACTGAAAAAAATCTTATAAAATGAATAATATTGTGGACCTTACTAAAATTTGCTAGCATTTATGAAGGGCACAGAATCTGTAGTTCTATACTTGATTATTCTCCCCAGAGAGCTTTACAAAAAAATAAAATAAAAAAGAAAATGTTTTTAATGATTTAAAATCAAATGAATCATGTTACTCTTTTTGCTCATTAACAATGAATCAAATGCTATTGTTGAATTAAAAAATCATGGTTCGTTTCTCGGGAGGTGGAAAAAACTTTCAGCTTCAGACACACTTTATTAGCAATACAAAAGGTATATATTTGCAAATAGGGTCAGAGGGAGAAGACAAAAGATCAAATCCCTCTGCCCCCGAGCATAATCATTAGCAGGCTTTTATCCCCTCTCTCCTGACCACGTGTGCAGAAGGAGGAATTTTTACAACTCATTTCCGGTTCATACAAACATATATGTAAACATGTCGCTTCATACGTCCCATGTGCATTACAATTAACTACTTAAGTATGCGGGGCGGGTAGGCTTAATATGCATTAGGTTATCACGCGTGCGTGGATGGGACTCAAGGTTACTCAAGGTTCATCCTGAAGGCAAAAAATGGCATTTGCTCTTATCTTAGCCTTAGGAATGTGGGGTCATGAAAGAAAGTGTGATTTAGTGTGACAAAGAGATAGTAAATTTGCAGGACAGAGAGGGAGTGATACCTTTAGTACAAAGGGCTTTTGGTGGTTTTTCCCTTCAATTTCCAACCCCCCCCTTCCCTCTCCCATTAAGGAGACAAGGATGGGTAGCAGCTGTGTTCTTTTTTTTTCTTTCTAAATCTGCTATTGATAATGCATTTTTAATAATATTTCTAACACTATCAAGAGCCCTAATGGGTCTACCAGTAATCTGTCTAATCTAAATTACAGGTTTCTCTTGATTTATGCGGGTGAGATTTATGCAAATTCAGTCTTATGCGATGACCCTTTTGTACCTGAAATTCGTTATATGCGAGGTAAATTAACATATATGCGATTCTTGTGATTGGTATAGGCACACTCCGCCATTCCCCAAGCAGGTAAGTTTGAGTTTGTGAGGGGAGGGGAAAGAGCCATGAGTGAAGGGAGTGAGGGGAGGGGAAAGAGCCATGGGGCTGGCCCCCACTCACCCGCCCCTGAAGAGCCTGGTGTCACCACTGGCCTGAGTCTACAGCAGCAGCCCTCAGCTGTAGCCTGCTCTTGTCTGGGTCTAGACAGCTACCTGTCCCTGCTGCAGCTGCTCTGCAGGAAAGGGAAGAGCTGATGTAAGCGCTGAGCTGGGCTGGGCTGGGCTGGGCTGGGCTGTGCTGTGCCCAAAGCCCCTAGGGGCTCTGCTTCTCCTAGGGCACCGTGCCCTGAACCCTCTGGTGTGGTGCAGCCTAGCGGCCGCAAGCAAGCAGTATCCACTGCTCCCAGGACTGCAGCAAGGCTGGGCAACTGCCTGCAGCCAGACAAAAGCAGGCTGTGGCCAGCAGCCTCTGTAAAGTCAGCAGTCCCATTCACCCCACCCTGAGAGCCAGGAAGAGCCTGGTATAGCTGCTGACCTGAGTCTGCAGTGGCTGCTGGCCCCAGCCTGCTCTCATCTGGCTACAGGAGGCTGCCTGCCCCTGCTATAGCCCTGGGAGCAGCGGATGCCGCCTACTTGTAGCTGCTGGGCGCTGCTGCACTGTGGGGTTCGGTGCAGAAAGCAGAGCCCTGTAGGAGTTGGGGCAAAGCTCAGCCCAGCAGCCACCTGAAGAGCCTGGTGGTGCTGCTGGCCTGAGCCTGCAGCAGCTGCCATCCCCAGCCTGCTCTCATCCTGCTGCAGCACTGGTAGTAGTGGACACTGCCTGCTTGCAGCTGATGGGGTCTACTGTGCTGCGGGGTTCAGGGCATGTTGCCCCTGGGGAAGTGGAGCACTGGGAGGTTTGAGGCATGGTGCAGCCCAGCAGCTGCAGGCAGGCAGCATCTGCTATACCCAGGGCTGCAGCAGGGGCAGGCAGACACCTGCAGTGGGACGAGAGAAGGATGGGGACAGCAGCTGCTGCTGGCTCGGGTCAGTGGCAGCACCAGGCTCTTCTTGGTGCTTGTGGTGGGGTGTGGGGGGCTGCTGCTCACCCTGAGCCTCACAAAGAGCCCAATGCTGCCCCTGCTGCAGCCCTGGGAATGGCAGATGCTGCTTGCTTGCAGCCACTGGGCTGCACCACACCCCTCTCCCTGCTCCTTCCCTAGCTCCAGCCTCACTCCTTCCCTCCCTGACCTGGGAATGCATCCCTATCTGTTTCATTGTAAACTGTGTTTACTCTATGCAAATTTATGTGCACTTCCCTGGGAATGCATCTTCCACATAAATCAAGGCAAACCTATACTGACTTTGTTGCCTTAGTGCTTTAATAGATTAAATGAAATATTGCAGCCTAGCTTTCTTTTTTATCAAGACCTCTCTAGACCTTCCAAATAATTTTAAATTACATTTTAATACTATAACAATATTTCAATAAAAAATATGTTTATTTTCTTGGGCGGGGGGGAACAACTCATGGCTTTTAGTTAAGAACATGCTTTTTCTTAGCGCTCTAATCTTGTTTTCCTGGATTCCCACTTGCATCTGATCCTCTTGGAATTTCTATTGCATCTCTGAAAACACTTCTTCAACGTGACCATTTAATCTCCCATTGACTCTTATTAAAACTTGTCTTTCTCTATTCAGTTACGTAGTTTCTATCACTATCTTCTCCCTTACTCATTCTCCTAGCAAAAAAGCTTAATTGGTTGTCTGGAGTTTTTCTCCTTGTTTGAAAGACATAATTTCTGTTCTGTTCCTTCTTTCTCAAGTGACTATAACCTATTGACTTCCTGGCTTACCCTTTTACTTCATCACTTTCAAAGACAGGCTTTTTTTCTCTTCCTTTCACCTCAGTACCCAACTGCAGTGCTAGGCAACTTCAGTTTTCATGTTGATTACTCAACTACTTCTGTGCCTTTTGCTAATCTCATTTGAACCTGATCTATATTTCATTTTAATTTTGTCCCATGATTTGACATATCTAATCTGCAAACTTGCCTCTCCTCCAAACCATTTTTTTGTTCTTAAATGGATCTATACACTTTTGAAGAGTCTCCACATGTGCACTTCATTAAGTCTGCTTTGCTCATATACTTAATGTCAAGTAAGTCATTATGGCCCCAATATCTATTGCATAAAGCCCTCCATTAAAGCCTTATACAAACTCAATAATTATAGTTTATATATACACAATGAACTGAATGACAGTTTGGGGGCGGGGGGGGAAGCCTTAAAGGGCAGATCCAGGCAAACACACACATGCCTCTTGCGGCATCTCAAAGCACTTTGAGACACCACAAGAGGCATGCTGGGAACAAAAAAATGGCAACTGGAGGCCAAGGTTCTCCAAAGAGATGGTCTGGTAGCTGGCCAGAGTGTCTCTATGGCTGCTGCTTGCCCCAGTGATGCGGCATGCTGCCTCCCTGTGCAGAGAAAAAGCAGTGGGCTCTGTCTAAGGTAAGTAGGGACTGGGGGGGGCCTGGAACAGGGGCTGAGTGGGTGTGGGGGACTGTGGGAGGGAAGCAGGGGCTGCTTGGGAGGGGTGGATCCCCTGCCTGCCCCCTGCATGGTGCACTTCCCCTCCACAGTGGCAGTGGCCATCAGGGCACTGAGGGCCCTCCTAACACTGCCCCCCCCACCGGGCGTGGGGCAGCATGGCTCGGTTCTGGCCACCTAGCACCTGGCACTGCCTGTGGCACATTGCACAGGGCCGTGCGCCTTCAGGCAGCTCTAGGCTGTTCAGGCTGTCACCTGGGGCCCAGCGCCACTTGCAGGGACTGTATTGTGGTGGGCCAGGTCCTGCCTCTACAGGCCCCTTGTGCTGTTGAGCCAGGACAGTTCCATGGAAGCAGGACCCAGCCCAGAATAACATATGGTCCCTGCAAGTGATGCCAGGCCCTGGGTGACAGCCCAAGAGGCCTAGAGCTGCCTGAAGGTGCACAGCCCTGCACCAGGCTGGGCTGGGCAGGCTGGGCCCACGCAATGTGGCACAGGTAGTGCTGGGTGCCAGGTGGCTGGGGCCAAGCTGCATTGTCCTGCACCATGGGGGGCGGTGCCAGGAAGGCCCTGAGTACTCTGATGGCTGCTGCTGCTGCTACTGCTGTGGGAGGGGGGCAGGGGCAGGGCTGTGGGGGCAGGCATGTGCTCTGTGGGGGGGGGGGGGCATGTGTGCCATGGAGGTAGCCATGTTTGACCTGTGGGGGGGGTTGTTAGTAAGCCATGCAGGGGGGTTCACCTTTTGGGGGGGTGGGGGACCAACCCATCCTGAGCAACCCCCTCCACACAGCCCCCCCCCCAGTTTCCCCACACCCAAACCCCCTCAGAATCCACCCACAAACCCAGCCACAAATCCCATACCCCCACATACCTCACCCCCACAAACCCACCCAACTCCTCCATACCCCTTCCCCCCAAACTCCACGCCCCCCCCCCGACAAACCTCACACCCTGCCTTCCCAGCCAGCTGTATGGCATGGGATGGGACCTGCTGGCAGGAGCTGCAGCTGCAGGGGCAACTGCCACACTGCAGTCCTCCCTTGTGCCCACACCAGTGCTGGAACATGAGGCCCCAGGCTGGGGGCTCCCAGTCCCAGGATCCACTTGGGGGATATGATGGGCTGGCAGGGGGAGGCGAGCTGGGGGGAGCACTCCAGGGAGGAGAAGCCACCAGAGCCAGACTTAGAGCCCCCTAGAGCAGCCTATGCAGGAGGCCAGCCTGGGAGGAAAGGTCCCAGTCTCTGATCCCAAGTCAAGGGCTTCCCAGGGACAGCATGGGGCAGGGACCAGAACAGCAAGGGCTGGCACTGCTCAGAGCCACAAAGCAGCGGGTGGGACAGCTGCAGCTGGGAGGGAGCTAGTGGAGGCAGGCAGGGGCTGCGGATCGGGAGTGAGGGGACTGGGGTGGGGAGGGGGGGCTGTGGGATGATTGTGAGGGGCAAGGGTAGGACAGGGTATTGGCATATCATTGCTGCTGAGTGCTGCACATGCTGGTGAGCGAAGGGGGTAGGGGCAGCTCTGATTTTTCCATAGCAAAAAAACCTAAAGTAAATGCCAAAGGGTAGATATTTAGAATCCATTTTATTATGATGATAGAACCACTGGCAGGCTTTCAAATTGCTTTAAACTTGTAAATATATCAATAAAACATTGCCCAACTGATCTCTATATATAGTGGCATTTCATTTTAGTAGCAAAAGAACACAAATTTTGGTATTTTAATGAGAGAATTTGGGTTTCTTATAAAAGAATTTGCAATTTCTAAACAGGGAACGCCAGGATCTCTGCTGGTGAGACGAGTGGTGAGACCCAGGCAGAGGAGTCTGCCCAAGGCCAGCACTAGGGAGCCAGCTGGAAGGCAGACAAGGTGGCAAACCTCTTTAACATTTGGAGCCAAGAGGAGGACATGCTTTGACAGTTCAAAGTGAGCCACCACAAGGAGCACATTTTCTGGGCGATAACTGCCCAGATGGCAGAGTGGGAGCACCCCATCTGGGTCTGGCAGGCGTGCAGCCATGGGGCCACAAGTCCAAGCGGGTGGATGCTGTCGCAGGTGGCAACAGGTCACAGCCAGGCAGCAGCTCCCACTGCCAGACTGCTGCAATGGGTAGAGGGTCAGGGGCCACTCCAGGTCAGGGCTGCTTTAGCAGTCCAGCTGGCACAACCGATAGTGTCCCCAGATACGAAGTAGCTGGGCCTCAGAAGCTCTTGAGGGCAAGTAGCCCTGAGCTGCTCACCACAGCAGGTTTTTATATTGCTGGGGCCAGCACCCGTGTTGGCCCCAGGCTCTAGCTGCCCCTGGCTGCAGATCTGAGAGGAGCTGGGCAGGGTCATTTTGCCCCAGGTGGTACAACTTGTCCCACACCAAAGTGCATGTCCATGTGTGTGCACTGAGGCAAAAATCCCCACCATAAATTTGTGCTGCTCCTATCTGAGCTGCTGCAAGTGCATATGCCTATATGCGTGGATGCGCCCTAGGAGTACAAAAAGGCTCAATTTAAAATAATCAAGACCATAATTCTGCTTATATAGTACTAGCAGCCTCAGTTCTTGCTTTTTTTTCTCTCTATGCATCTTTCAGGATGTATTGTTTTTAGATCAATAGATTATATAAGCGATTAAGTAAATGTGCGCCTAAAGTTGTGGGCATCTTAAATCTTGAAAACTCACTGTATTGACAGAGATAATAATATCATCAATTTGCCTTCATCATGGTACAAGGCAACAATTATTTATATCTGGACAAAAGTAAAGTTGTATAGTTTGTGAGTGGAGATAAAAGCCCACCCTTGCCACTGAGGTCACTATGGCTGCCTGTAGAAAGTACCTGCTCACTGCCACCATGCCCTTGCTACCAACACTGCCACTGCTGCCTGTGGGTGGTCGCTGTGTCCCCTCCAGCCTCAGGAGGCAAGCGTCGTTCATGCATGTGTATCTACACCTCTTCTCATCTGCAAACCCCATACTCTAGTAGTACCTATTTACTACCTTCCTCAGGCATTTTCACTCTGAGGACTCCTTACTTAATTTTCCCTCTGCACCATCCTCTGCCAAATCATTTTTCTATGACTTGCAAAACTTTAACCCATCCTCATTCACATATTGCCCCCCATCACCCCCTCTATTTATTCCTTAGGCATTGACTTGGTTGACAACTTGACCCCCAAGATCTGCATATTTGGCAACTTTTCTGCTACCTACCCCTGTCTCCAGTTCCATGTCTTCCCCAGTCTCTTCTTTTTCTGGATCTTCCTCACCACTGTATAGAAGAGTGTACAAAATATTAGGGGACTGTCTACGTTGCAACTCTAACTGCCACAGAGGAACTGCCAACACATATATATACCTCTGCAACTCCACTACAGAAGAGAGGTGTAGCTACATGTGCATGAATAACGCGTGCCTCCTGAGGCTGGGGGGGCATGGCGACCATCCACAGGTGCAGCGTTGGCAGCAGCGGTATGGCAGTGGTGAGCGGGTACTGCCTGCAGGCAGCCACAGTGACCTTGGTAGCAAGGGCAGGCCGAACATGAACCGCCCGCAGGTGGCCACAACGTTGTCAATGGTGAGCGCCTGCAGCCGCCATTCGTGAAGCTGGCAGTGGTGAGCAGGGACTGCCAGAAGCTGGCGGCAGCCAATCTCAGGGGGGGCACGTGCTTACGTAACATGTGGCTTGTAGTAGCTTCCCTCTAGTGGCAGAAGTCTTCTGTCTCTCTGGTGTTGCTCTTCGAAAAGAAAAAAGGGATTTTGCTGCTACCGGGGCAGTTTTTCCTGGCAGGGGAAGCAGCGTGACCACGTAGGCGAGCTCCCCAGGATAATTGTCTCTGATATGTCCTCCATAGGAGGTCTATATTGAGCAGATTCTTTTTGGTATTGGGTGGTGGAACCGGAGCGTGCTTCATCCACTCCATGCATTGACCTGGTATTCCAGTGCTTCCAGGACCGGTGCAAAAAAACGGGGAAAAAAAAAAAAAGTTTTTGGCAGAACTGAATTGTACCAGCAGTAGTATTGTAGTGCAGGCCACATCCCTAAGTACATTTAATGAAATATATGCATTCAGTGAAAGAGCATCAATGAATGTGAGAGAGGGGGACAGAATCAATTAACAGCATGTGAAAGGGAGACTGAATGAATGGGCAGGTGAGTGGGAGAATGAATGGTATCTGAAAAGAGGAATGAATGAAAGAATGAATAAGTGGGTGATTTTGAAGGCGAAACAGCTCCCTGGGCGTGATGGGGAGGAAAACAACCATGAGATTCAAAAACAAAAGGAAAGGAGAAGGGGGGGGGGGACAGGAGAGAAAGAGCAGAAAAGGCAGGCAGGGGAGGATGACAGAGAAGAGCAGAAAACAAGGTGGAGCTAGCTCTGCTGTGACAAAAAGTATAAACAGCATAAATTGGTATCACATAGAGCAAGGGGGGCTGGAGATAGGAGAAGCCAGTAGAGAAGACACAGGGGCACGTCGCTCTTCTCCCCGTGGCTACAGCAGGTGTCTCAGGCACGGCCGGGGCAGTGGCACCTGCTTCCCGCGCCTCCCCCTGGTCTCCCCACGCGTCCTTCAGGCGGGGCAGACGGCACCGCGCCCCCAGGGCCTCCCCCGGCCCGGCCAGGGCAGAGCGACACCGGCCCCCGCCGGGCCGGCCCGTTGCCAGGGAGAGCAGCCACGCCGCGGCCCGGCGGCTGCGGGAACAAAATGGCGGCGCGGCGCGGCTGCCATGGGCGAGGAGAGGCCGCGTCCGGCCGCTGCAGTCCTGGGGAGGCCGCGGCGCTGCCGGCGCGGGAATCCCAGTGCGGCCCGAGAAGCGCGGTGCGCGGGGCCCTGCTGGCCCGGGAGGAGCGGTACAAGTAAGCGCGGGCCCCCCGGGGCGGTGGAGCAGCGACATGGCTCTTAGCAGGGGCCGCCGCCGAGCCCATCCCCCAGCTCCCCTCAGCGGGCGCCCGCTCGGCTCCTCGCCGCCTGGCACCGGGGAGCAGCCCTGGGGCAGTCCCTCCGGCCCCGGCTTGCTGTGACCGCTCTGCCCGCGCGAGGCACTAGCAGCAGGCTGTGTTCAGGCCTCACTTGCAGGGAATCAGGTCGGGGCCTCTGTTTTCCACCAGAGCGTCAGCATTAGCTCCCGGCAGGAAAACCCGAGCTGCCAGTGATATGCCTTCAATGTTCTTGCAACTGTTAAGAAAAGGGCAGTGGCTCGTAGCTTTGAGTGTATTGTCGTCGTCCAGTTACTATTAGGCTGAGTAACCGTAGCAAACTGCATCAGTCTTCAATAAACCTCCTATCCCAGCTAACTCTTCTCTCCATATTTGCTAGAGGTGCTAATTAAAGGACTCTATATTACATAAAAATAGGCCACATTAAAGGAATGTGAAAGTTGTAACTCACGCAGAAGCACAAACAGTGCTTCCCACAGTTTGGCCCATGTGTGTATGCCCTGTGGTATGGATTTCAGCTACAATATTACTCGCTATTTTTTTTTTTTCCACTGAGGAACCACTTGTTTCATTTCCCAACCCAGCTAACAGCTCTACCTAAGCCTGGAGATTATAAATAAAAATAGGAAGGAAATGTTGACAAGTGACAGAAATAAATAAAGCCCTGTTTGTAACCGACAAACTCACCTTGTGCGCCAGGCTGGATTTGGACTGTGGCTCCTTGCCAGTCAGATCTATGAAGGAAATAGCAGAAGCAGTAGCTCTGGCAGAGGCAGCAGGGCAAACAGTGACCGTGGGCCAAGCCACTTGCTGTGGCGGTGATAAGACAAATAATGATAGGGCTAAACAGCTGCAAGGTGAGCAGGGCTGCATGGGCACAGTCCTCACTTGCGCCTGCTGCTGCCAACAGTCATGTCTGATGGGAGGGTAGATTCTGTGGTGCCCCTGGCTAGCCCGGCTTCCAAATTCCCTGGCCACCATGAACGCTGCGAGCTGGACGTAGCAGCTCCATGGATTGTACAGTTAACACTCATGGTATGCTATGATCATAGGGAAGTAAGGCAGAAAGACACCCCAGAAGGCCATCTAGTCCTGCGCAAGGCAGGATCATCCCAGCAGAAATCTCTCAGCCAAGTTTCTCCCTAACCTACTCTTGTCAGTTTCCAGGGGTGGTGATTCCATAACCTCTCCAGGTAGTTTGTTCCAATGCTTAACCACCCTCATAGTTAGAAAGTTTTTTTTTTTCTAATTTGCAGCCTAAATTTCCACTGCTGTAATTGGGAGCCTTTGCTTCTAGTCCTGTTCCATGGAGCTATGGAGAACAGTCTTATCTCCATCTTCTTTATATAGTCACTTTTCAGGTATTTCAAGGCTGTTATTAATATAATTCAGTTGTGTTTCTGGAAATGTCTACATACATACTTGCTCTAAAACCTGACTTTATTTAAATTTTTAACCTTGAGCTGCCACTTAAATAGCATTTTCTAGTGTTGAAATTAACCATTATTCTTATTTTAAAAGACCCCCCCCCCACCAAGTAGCTTGACAGAATGAAATCTTTCATCACATCTTATTTAGGAAGAGCAGGACACCAAGATAAAGACTCAGTTTTTGTGTTTTTTAAAGAAGGTTGGAAGAAAGTGTCTTTCAGGTGGAAGGGAATGACAGCATACCTAGCTATGTGTTAAATAGACTGATGTTATAAATGCAGTACTATTTCTCTGTGGTATTGAACACAAAGAACTGGGTACACAGGTTAGGAGTTTAACTAAATGCTAGTTTCTGTATTAGCTTTATTATTCAGAAAGTGCATCCAAAGTAAACCCCTTTTAAGGTAAATAGGGTTCCTATTTCCTTCTACTTTATTGGTTTTATTCCCCCCCCCCTTTGTGTGCCAATCCAAGTCTTTAAAGGCTTAGACCTAGTCTTTTTGAAGTCTCCAATCTAATTCAATGAAGCAAGGCTCTCACTGAAGGGCTCTCTTTCCTTACAGGTTTATAACAGGTGTTAAAATCATTTGGCCCCACTGGCCAGACGAGTGGCACAGTGTTAGTCCACAGGCTGGATCAGCCCGTAGATTCCCCTCCCTGCTGCATGCTGGTTCAGCACATGGGGTACCTGCCCCAGCCGCTCCAGGATCTACACTACATATGGTGTCCCCTGAGCTGGTTTGGGATGCATACTTCATGCCAATGTCTGGGACTTGCCCAGTATGCAGAGCCTACAGTACAGATACTGGACTGGTTGGAGTAAGCACCATATATAGCAGTCCCAGACCAGCCTGGGGGAGTGCTATATATGGCGCAGAACCCAAACTGACTGAGCAGGCATTGCATGGAGCGTGTGTCCCAGGCCTCTTGTGCAGGGCTGGTCTGACATACACTGTATGTAGTGCATGGGTCAGCTCAGACCCAGGGGTACAATGGGGGCTGAATGACAGGCTCTGTGGGCCACATCTAGTTCATAGCCCATACTTTTGCCACCCCTGCCCTAAATCTTATTGTTCAGTGTCTAAGGTTTGTATTACTATTGTTTTTGCAATACAATTCTTAGAGATTGCTAATCAAGTCCAAGATAATACTCTGAAGTATATTTAGTTCTTCCTTTGTGGACATGATAACTAAAAGCCTTTATTTAAATACAGTAGATTCTTTGCAGACTTGCAGAAAATTTATTTCCTTTAAAACCTTCAGGTAAACTTTATGATAGAATTATCTTATAATTTTAGGCAGCTGAATGCAGAATTAGAAGCAAAAACAGCAGATTTGGTACGTCAGGCTGAAGAAGTAATGGTAAGTTACGTGACTATTCTTGCACAATTCGGTTCTAGGTCTAGAGGGTAAAAATCTCAGAAAATAGTTTTCTTTGCTTTTGCAAGAAAAACAAAACAAACTTATGGGGAAATTAGCTTTAGACTAATACAGGTAGATGTTTTAAATCCATTGCAGCAGTGATATCTTATTGAAAGTAATTATAAACAAAACCAACTCGACTGATTTTCATTGTCCACATTGAGAAATACAAAGAACAAGTAGATTAAATAGAAAAGGTGCATTTAGTAAGAGAAACATTTTTTTAAAAGCAACATTTCTAACATAGTTAAAACTTCTATCAACATTGAGGAGGAGCTGAACCAAGTAGATTGGAATTTAATAGAGATTGGCAAAACTAATTATGGCCTCATGTACATACAAAAAAACCCCCTCTACCTATTTCATAAAAAGAACACATCAGTATTGTTCTAGCAGAAACGCAGACAGCTACATTTTGCCAACCAAGCAGAATGTCAATATTATTAGTTTAGTCCAAATTAAATTTACGTATGTATTTTAAATGATAAAAATAACTCAACTTGTTATTTTTGTTGCATAACCTGGAAAAAGGATACTTGCTCCACCTCCTGTGCAAATATCTATAGTATGTGGATAGGGACAGGAGGATACTTTCAGTTTTCTTAGGTGATTTTAAAGCTTGGAAAAAAGTAAGTTATATACATATACCTCTTTAAGTGTGGAAGAAAACAATTGAGGCTCTAAGTGATATTTTAAGATTCGTCTTAACTTCTGGTACTTTAAATAAAGTAACTTATCTTCTATTGTAGTTTCTTTCTGTACATCTCATATGTGGAAAGCTATAATACTTGTGATTTATTTTACATTTTACCAATTATAGTTTGTAGGGCACAGACACTATTTTCCATTAATAGAAATTTTTTCTTCTGTTAAAGAGAGATCAACAAGAGATACTATCTAGACCAGTTTCAACACAGACCAAGTCATATGAAGAAGACAGTTGCCATCTGAGGTAAATGCTGTATATGTTTAAATATTGTTGATTGTTATCTGCAGTTGATAATTGAGTCTTCGGGTCTGTTTATGAAAACCCTGACTTGCAGAAATAATCTTACAGACTTTGTTAGACCCCCCTGAGGAAGCAGGATTCACTCATGGTTAAGAGTTTGCAGGATTGGATCACTATATTGCAAAGTAAGCTGGAGTGCAGCAGTTTCAGAATGTCGTTCTTCCAAGTTCTTCAACAACTATCCATTTGGCTTATACAGGGGCAAAACTGTGGGCTTTCAGAAGATCCTGTGAATTTATTTTTCAGTGAAACCATCATCTTTTTGCTTCATCTAGATGAAAGCAGGAGAATGGACCATAAAGAGGACAAAGTAGCTAACAAAAACTTTTCCAGATAAGGTGTCAAAGCAATAGCTCTTGTATTATGTAGAATATCAGAGTTAACAAATATTTTAGAACATTGTTTCTTACTGAATTTCTGTAGAATAGGGATAGTGGAGTATAAAGTACTTGACATCTAAGTAAACATACTGATGCTGAGCAATATAACGTTACTTCTTTGGTGCTCAAGCTGAAAATATTACAAATAATCTGCTAGGCAGTGTTGGTTGGTGTCTGTAAGAACACAACTCAAATTTACTGAGTTTGTTTGGAACATGTTATGATTTAGCAGATATTCTAACCCAGTGGAGGCCAACCTTTTAGGCAGGCATGCCACAAATTATCCCACACTGTTCCCGATTGCCACTCTGATCCCCTTCCCTTGTCCAATCTGCTGCTTTGCTTTGTCTTCCTAGTCTTGTGCTCTCTGCTTAGTTTGTTATTTTGCTTTCTGCTTCATGTTATATCTGTTATTGTACTGGTCATTCCCTCCCTGATATACTGTCACATCTGCCACACACATGCAGATGACACACATCTATGCCTCAGATTGGGTACCCCAGTTCCAAGTCAATTTAATTAACAAAAAGATTTGGCTATTATGGATTATTTAGAGGGCACCTGGCATGGCCTTGGTACATTTGGGACTGGATATGTTCACCCAGAAACTTAGAGACATCTAGGTATCACCTTGTGGAATTTGGATGTTATGCATTATAGCAAACTGACACTATAAACTAGAATTCACCTTTGGCTGATATATTGAAATCAGCTGGTACAGAGTTTACTAATAACATTTCTGTGTATATAATTGCTCCATCAGGCAAATGCCAATAAACTATTGGAGTAACTGGAAATAGTATTTGGATTTAAGGTACATTAGAGATGGTATATCAAAAAATCCCAAACTGGTTAGAATCCAAGTTTATATTGCTATTGATCTTGAATTCAGTGTCATACAAACTTCACGTTGAGCTCTGATTTTTTTAATTAATTTTTCATGGTACTTGGTTGAGAATATGATTTCAGTGATCATTTAGTTTTAATCTGCATAGGCATGTGAATAGAAGGAAGAGGTTAGGGTTTTCTTTAGATTTGAAAGAAGCTGCCAGTGTGGATGTACTTAGTAGATGTTTACCAGCAAACCCCAGTGCTTAAACAAGCAAAGGACTTTGCCAGTATAGCCGTGTTTGTAATAAAAAACACTTGTCAGCCACATGTGTTGATCAGGGGGTGGGAAGGATATATTCAAGTAACTCATAATTGTAAAACCAGGTTTTAATCTTCTGCCCTGTCATATGGATCTCTAAAGTTAGAGCAAATATTCATTTAATTAGTTCTCAGACTAGTTTCATATTTGTAGTTGTTAAGCAACATCACTATAAGAAACCATCATAACAGGACAACTTTGGTAGTGATTATTTGTGAGGAAAAATTAAGAGCTGGAAGAGTTAGGAAAACATTAATAAACCAGTAATCCTACCTTTTTTAGCACCTTCAGTTTTCAATGTTGATTAGGGCTTTGTGCTAGAATGTGTATAGAATCTCATGTAACTGCTACCCTAATAAAAAGTTTAAGAGCTAGATCTACTAAATGAATTACAAGTAAATTCAAGTTTCAAAGACATCTAAAGAGTACTGCTCTAACCTTACATATGATGAGACTGCTTGCAGTGTAGATAAGCCCTCAATGAGCTTCTCCCATGTATCTTGTGCCTGCGTGCAACACCAAGATAGAACTAGATTCCTACACTCCCCAACTTCAATAGCTACTGCTTCCTAGCACTGTCTAAGGCTATATATCAGTAAAAGGCATGGGGGGAAATACTGAAGCTGTGACCTAAGACACAGCTGATACCTGTTACATACCTAATTAATGTCCCCTCCCCAGTTAAAGCAACCACTGTGTATGCTCCATTAAATGTTTAACTGAAAGAGAACCCCATGCAGAAGTGAAAGGCTTAAAAGCTATTGATACTTTAAAAGCTAGGCATTGATGTTTATACTCTGAAAGCTAGGCTTTGGAGACAGTTATTATCCCAGGATGATAATCCATTCTACTTTAAATACATTTATCCTCAAATTTTACTTTTCAAAAAAGGTGATTTTCTTGCTGGGGGGAAACACATTCAAAGTTAAGGAAAGTTGAGGGGCAGATGTAGCACTAGAAAAGCATTATGAGGATGCAGACCTTTAGTTTTGATGGTGGTCATTCTTTTAAATGCGAGTTTCTAACAGAAAAAAAGAGAGTGAGAAAACGTGACAGAACAGTCAGAAAGAACATAGGGTGAGGGAGAATAGTTAAAATGAGCCTACATGCATTTTTCTTTTTTTCAAGCTATTTCCAGAATCGTGTTAGTATTTTATTGCATAGATTTTCCTTAAATTATCAATATTTTACATATAGAAACAAAGCAGCTCTAGTGATTACAAGATAAGCTTTTGTTTATAGTACTTTCACTTTTCAGGGTATAGCCAGGCATACAGGGGTGGGGACTGAGCGTGCGCGTGCATGGGCAGATACACTACAGGCTTTGAATAGGATTAGTGAACACAAAGGATTTGCTCATGCACGCGCATCTTATGTTTACATGCAGGGATGTGATCATTAAACATCAGCTACAATCTTGATTTGACCACACCAGTCTAGCAACCAAGCTGTGAACCTTTTTTTAGGCTCATGCGCTTTAATTTTACTTTCTGAATGATTTGTAGAGTTTTCATTTCCTGAAAATTTAAAGAATGGGGTGGCAGGTAAAACAAGGAAATTTGAAGGGTGCTTTTAAGATTGATTAGCAAGTTTAATATTTGTTTAGGATGCCCAAGAAGAAATTCACATGCTGGTGAAAGTAATGTCCTTATTTTTTAGAAAATAGTATTGTTGTATTTTAATCTCCACAAGCACTGTGTAATGGAGTATTTCTTGCAACAGCCCTGGAGAAGGGCATGGATTTTAGTCTTCTGCATACGATTATAGCTAGCCAATAGGATGGGAGTTGTGAGGGAAAACAGGATAGAAAAACAAAAACTGCTAATCTGTTTTTGAATGCCTGTTGCCCCCACCCTGACCATTTGATACTGGCATCATGTTTAGAAAGTCAGTCAGATCAGAGCTTTTAAAATAAATTATAGTCTTACATTGGAAAGCCATGTTCAGAAGGGTTCTTTAATTTCTTGGATTAACAGAATCTGGCACACCGTACAGATAATTCCCTTTGGTGAAGAGTAGTTTTGAATGTATATGAAATTCCTATTCAAGAAGGGCGTGCATAGAGACCTATTATTGTTTGGATTAGAAGTAGAAGGATAAGAACAGAGCTGAATTTTTGCCCAAACCTTTTGTTAATGATAAAAAGTATGTTATAAAACATAACCCTCCTTCATCTGAAACAATTGCAAGTAGAAGATAAAAGTCTTTTTGTGTGGAAAATGGATACATCTCACTCTGGATCATTCATCTGTAACAATAATTATCTATTAAAAAAGCCAGCTTCAATAAACTAACAAGGATTTTACATTGTCTCCACAGTAATGTAGACATGGAGCATGTCTACACATTGCTGTATGACTATGGCATTGCTATGGCACTGTGCAGTATGGGCAGTTATTGTGCCATGCACACACAGCACATAGTTAGATTTCACTGCTATGTTGCCATAGTGGTATTCTATACTGAGAGAGCGCACCAGTATGGCAATGTAGCTGCCAATCGTGTGTAGACCCACATGATTACTATATTGCTGCAGTGCGCCATAGGGTAACGTGTAGATGTGGTCATGATTTCCTTTTTTTTGAAGATCTGGCAAAGGTTTTTGATCTTGAAAAAACAAAGAATCATAGTGGGAACAAAACCATGTGGTCCATAGCCCAAATGAGTGCCCTATCAACCACGCCACTGGCTGTTTTACTAGAGTACTCTCAGTTTCTCTTGTCCGAGATGTCCCACTTTGTCTAAATAATTAAATATTAAGTGGGCCAGGGAAAGACATACTCCATAGCCAAGTGATTAGGGCACTCAGGTTTTTGGAAACTAGATTCAAACCCTTTCTCAGGTGAAACTTTATCTATAAAAAACGAAATGGCTCCAGTGGAAGAGGCCCAACCTAAAATAGGTTATTAGGGTACTCACTAGAGATAACGGAGAATGGCAGAGCAAAACCTTGAATCTGGGTTTTTCACATACCAGGTGAGTGCCATATATATGAGTATTTGAGAAGTCAGGATCTTTGGGATTCTATTCTTGTTTTGCCACTGACTTGCCAAATGGTCTTTCATTGGTCACTTACATTTGGTGCCTTATTTTTCTCATTGGTAGAATAGACCTATTATAGTATTCACTTATAGTGTTCAGGTATTAATTAATTTATATAAATAATTTATGAAGCTTGGATTAAACATGCCAAAGGTCCAAGAATCTTTTTCCAGTGGAAACTTTGTTAAAATCAATATACTCCATGAAAAGCTTCACATTTCAGTGAATCTCTATTTTCCAAATTCCATGTAGTTCTTAGTAGGAACTCAGTAAAAATTCAGTTTGTCAGGAGTTTATTATATTTAATGTTATCTATTTTTGTCCTGTGTATATATTCAATACCAGAATAAAATATCATGGGTCATTTAGGATTTTTAGGACAGTTTACTTTCATTTATTTTTGTCTGCAGAAATGTGCTTTTTTCTGAAGAGCCAGCTCTTACACTTGTACACATTAAGGTACTGTTACAGAATTGTCTCTGTCAATTTTTCTCTTTTAATATAATTGCCAGATAGTATAGGCTCAAAAATGCTATCTGTACTTAGGTGTTGTATGAGAATATCCATATGGTATTTAGAGAAACAATCTGGAAAGAGGACCACTTAGTTGCAAAGCAAAAATAGAAACAGACTTTCAAGGTGGTCTTTTATCGATCATTTAACTTCTATGACTTACTTACCTCCTTTGTGTTAAACAGGCCCACTACACAACTCAAGTATTCAGTCATTAATGTGTTTCAGGCACTTCACAAGTTTCAGATTAAGTTGTAAACCATTAAAATATGGAACTTTCTATTTTTCTTCCTTTGTACAGAGGTGATTAGCCACCTTAGTTTGAAGTCAGGCAGAAGGTAGGACAGGATGGCAACTTAGCTACTAATGTTTGAGACGGGCAGGAGCTTTTGAAGGCAATAACCTATTTTATCAGATAGATGCTAAAAATGTTTGTGTCTAGCATCTGACAAAGTAGGTTATTGCTTATGAGAGATGATGTCTCTCTAAGTCACTTAGCCTCTAAGGTGTCTTACCTTTTGTCTTTGTAGAAATTTTGTCTGTATTTTTTAATCTTATCTCAGTGTTACATTAATGACAATGCTATTATCATTTTTCAATTAAAGTCTTCTTTTGAAAGAAAATAATGGGCAAAATAATATATATGAGAGGGGGAACAGATACATAAGCTTAGGAACAGGTTGACAGACTTAGTATCCTTTTTAACTAATTATACTACCTTCTTTTAGGGATTCAGTTAAGGTTTCCACAGTGGTTTTTTTTTTCTATTACTAACCCCCCAACCAAAACAAAACACAATAAAGAAAGTTGTTTTGGGAGAAGCTTAATTTTCAGGGCTTACCCCCAAATTAAATAAGTTAATCATAAAATATGGACCTTGAAAAACTAGATTTGTACAACTTTCATTGATGATTTTATTTAAAAGGAGAGATTATCTCAATCAACAGCAGTGTATTCTGTTAGTTGAAAGATGCATTAGAAGTAAAAAGACAGTATGAGACAAATACAACCTAAAAGCCTAGGTTAAGTAACATTACTGATTTAGGTGTAGTACATTAGCAATGACAGACTGTATGTTAACAGGTTTTTAATATTTGTGTCCCTTATGTGCTTATTTTTAATAGAATTGTTTGTGCAAGTCAGTTATGTATATTTAGGCTTGTAGACATTTGCTCAGTCAGATACCAGACTTGCACATATAATAGCAGTAAAATCATGAACAAATTGGGTGAAAAATAACGTGCTCTCTCATGCTTCTTAGATGCATTTAAAAAAAATCATACTATTTAAAGTATTTGTGTAACTGCCCGAGTCCAAAGACAGGAAAATGGCAAAATAGCTGTGCTAGAAAAATGTAGTGTTTTTTATTAGTCAGGAGTGTATTTATGAAAAAAAATTTCCTAGCAACCAAACAAGAAGAAATCAAGCCCCATGCCTACAGCTCGGAACAGATCACACTCTGGAAGTAAGGGAAAGAGAACAACTTTGAGGTAAGTTAGTTGTACATTCTGATTTCTATACTCTGCTAATGAACTTTTAGAGTGATGCTCTGATGGAGAGTAACCAGTGAAGGGGTACAAAGGGAGCATAGTCTTTGGAACTCACTGTTGAAGGAGGTTACCATGATAAGTTTGCCTTCTATATCCTGCTGCTTTCAGAGCAATGTGTAATGCTCTTTTCTTCAATTCAGCTTTCATACAATCACAATAAAATGAGCCACAAAGGGGAGGGGAGGGGGGGAGAAAGAAGAGAAAATTGAAAATTGTCCCAGTTGCTTTAAAAGAATAGGAAAGAAATTAGTCTATTATCCTGATTCTCCATGTAAGGTGGTAATGGTACAGTACAAAACTTAGAAAGGGAGTGACAGTGATATTTTAAGCAGTGGAAGAATAAAATTGATACTGTATTTACTCCAATTAGAAGGCAAGGTCTCCCCTCCCCCGGAATTTAACATAGGAAAAATAGCCCCTTATCTTACAATCAAGTATGAGGCAGCAGGGGGCAGGTAGCAGCTGTGGTCTGGCTCTGGCCCAATCCCAGGACCAGGGAGTGAGGGGCACGAGTGCAGGTGGAGGGCTGTGGATCGGGAGTGAGGGGCATCAGCAGGGCCAAGGGGCTGTGGGTCAGGAGTGAGGGGCACCGCCAGGGCAGGGGGGTTGTGGCTTGGGAGGCAGGGGCAGGGCACTGGCATATCAGGGCTGCTCAGCACCACAAAGCATCTGAGAGGACAGGGGGATTTCTATGATAAAAAAATCAAACATCAAATTATGTAGGTATTTAGAATTTATTTTATTACAATGATTGAGGTACAGTAGGCTTCAAAATTGCTTAAAAATGTAAATATATCAATAAAACATTTTGTTCAGCTGATACCTATATATATGGAGGCATTTCATTATAATTGTGGAAAAAATGTGGATTTCGGGGTTTAATCAGAATTTGGGATTTTTAAACAGAAAACCAGGATCCCTGATGATGACCAATTTAAGGCAGATGAAACTAACTTTCCTTTTTATTCAGCTATTGTTGCAATTTATCCTAAGGAGGGCCTTTCTCCTCTTTTTCAAGACTAAATGATCATAGCCATGGCAGTCTTCTGTCACTAAAAACACAGATGTTCAATACTGTTGTTATGTAGAATTTGAATGAAAGGGTTTTATTTTTCTTTTACTCTGAATTAGCCATGAAGAGTGCCTGTAGACATGCAAGGATGCTGCTCCGATACACTGTAAGTAGCGTGTTGGAGCAGACATAGTTAATCAAGGCTGCTTGAGTGTGTTAATTAGCATGCTCCAGCAGCCTCTACATCCCATGTATTCAGCATCCTCATGTTTCAAAATGGTGGTGGGGGTGCTTTAACTAAAACTTGTCAAACAAGCTTTAGTTAAAACATCCCCACCACCATTTTGAAGTGCAGGATGCTGAATACACGAGACACTGCAGGTGCTTTAATTAAAGAGTTGCTCTTGGAGCCTGTCTAATTAAAGAACCCCTCTCCCTTCACTCCCCAGAAGCACGTGTAAAGACACCCTGTGTTCCATAGTATAGTACAGGATATTTTTTTCCTATCAGTTTTTGAATATTTTGAATACAGTAAAGATAGTTCTGGTAGAGGTGAAGAAACTTGGCATCATTATATCTTTAGTACTAATGTAAAAAAATGAAGTAAAGGACTGCTTACAGTGTTATGAACACTTCCAGATATGACTGACAGTTTAAATATTTTGAAGATTTTTTGTATTATAAATTTAAATATAAAAATTTCTTTCTGTGGATTTTTAGTGAAAAATTAAGAAACACTGAACTACAAGCTGCTGCTGATGTTGCAATCCTAGAGGACTTTACAGATTTTTCTCTTGCAAAAACAATTAGCAAAATCGAAGGAAAATTGGAGGAAGAAAACTTGCCTGATAATCTAGATGATGATATTCTTCCAAGTGTAGGAAGTGAAATTGGAGTGGGTAGGTTGTCTCCTGTGTATGTACTTTTCTTTATGCTTCTTTACTATTAAAATAGGATTTTTGAATAATGTGATCTCATTCCTGAAAGTATTTTAGGAGGAAGTTCTATAATTCTTAAATTATTCCCAGTTTTAAGGCGAAGGGCAGAAAAAGAGGGATTCTGTCCTTTGTGTTTTACTTGAGGATAATATAGGTCACAAATAAACTAATATGGGCCAAATGGGTTGCATTTCCATTGCATGAAATCTCTCTTACCTTTACTATTCAGCCATGCACCATCCTTTTCTAGAAGGATGGCATGCAAGATGCTTTGTGACAAACTTACAAATTAAAATATCATTATTGACTTTACTGAGAGTTGCAAATAAATGGCCAAGATGAGGATTTAGTTTTAAGCTTGTATTTCCAGAAGATAAGCTTTAAAGCTTTACACAGCTTCTGCCTTTAGGACACATCGTTTCATCAGATCCATCCTGTGGATCTTGGATAAGTGGCTTAAATGAAGTAATGTTTTGGCCACAGTGCTGAAATGAGGAGCTTTTGGATCCTTCCATATACCAAATGGTGATTTTATGTTGGTCCTGGAAATAGGACATGAGAAGGGATTGCAGCCTTTTGTAAGTGAAGCTAAAGGAATGATGAACATCTGCCTTTTTGGCTGTGGTATGATACAAGCTGGAAGTATACAAGCTGGAAGTATGTGTCCCAAACTCAAATATAAATATATTTTGGAGAATGTGAGAACCATATTTTGTACATTTAGACTAAAGGAGTTAATTCAACATCTAGCAATGGGACAAGGCATTTGTACCAATAAGGTTATGACTTTGTTCTGGTAAATATTAGTAAATTTCATAGCAGATGTGAAGGGAGAAAAGTTGTATTCACAGAGAAGTTACCATGCATAGCTGATACAAGTTTAAACCAGTTAAACAATAACCTTACTGAGTACAGTAAAAGCTTTGTAATCCGGCACCCATGAGGAATGGAGGGTGCTGGATAACAAAATATGCTGGATACCTGAGTGGCCCGAACAGGCGTCTTTGCCTATTTGGGCTACCGCCTGTCCCACCGCATCTGGGGTGTTGCCGACCCTCCTGCCACATTGCCACCCCCCACCCCCACCGCCCCTTCTGTGGGCCCTAAGGGACAGGGAGGGGGGACCCGCGCAGCCTGCTGTGCCCCGGGCCATGGGGGCTTGGCAGTGCAGGTTGCTTTCTCCTGGGTTGTGGGGGGGGCTCTGAAACCAGAAGTGCCATGGTAAGCACTTCCAGTTTCACTTTTCCTTTACAAGCCAGCATGCTGATTAACAGAGCATGCTGGCTTGTAAGATGCCGGTTAACACAAGTTTTGCTGTATATTGTTTGATGGAGGTGCACCACCTCATGAAAGCTGTAGTTGGGGGCATTAATGCCCTCCATTTTCTACTGTAGGGTGACATCCCTAAATGGACTACAACTCCAATGATCCTCTGTGCCCTCCTCTTTGAGTTGCAGGCTGTATGAGCAGTCATGGAGTTTCTTCAGATTTGTGGTTTCCATTACCTCCATGTAAATGGGTCCTTTATCTTGCTCCCTTTTGCAGGCCAGTTAGCTCTGCTCACGCAGTTTAATTCCCAGAAAATAAACATCAGTCTCTGACAACAGAAGGAAAACAGACCCAAATCCTCTGTCCTCTCTGGACATTAGAAGAAAAGCCACTTTCCACTGTGGCTTTTTCCCAGCACAGCAGCCTGGTTTCTCCTTGCAAGCTGTTCACATGCAGCTGGCTTCCCTTCTGCTCTCTCCTGTGGGGCTTTAAACTCCCAGTGGGATATTCCCTCATTACCAGGATACCACATAGTTGAATGTCCTTAACAGGGCAGGGTACCCATTAATGGGACAGATCACTCTGTTACACTCCATCACTGCTCTGACAAAATTGTAGCTTTCTATATCAGCAACTCTGAGCATTAAATATTGATTCCTTAACCAGACCTATGCTATATGCCTTAGACTGATTGCTGCATTTCAATACTCATCAGCATTCAATTGGAGAACACTTCTGAATGTGTCCTGGATCATAGAACTTAGTCTTTGAAATGTTCTAACTAGGTTATTTATTAGTTATCATCACCTCCCTTCTGAGTTCAAACTTGAAACACCGGGTATTAGCTCTCTGTTTGTTCATGGCTGCTACATTATAATGGATTCATGTGCCTCTGTGAGGAGGCAACACAACAGAGAACACAAACAAGCCCCCAGATGGCATTTGCAGGCCAATCCTGATATACAGTGAGCCCCTACTATCAAGCAGAATTCATAAATTGTCCAAAGATAGATTCACCAAATTGCCAGAGGGCTGAAAACCCTATATAAACAGCTTGGAGTGATGGCAACTTCTCATCCAGTTCATCAGCTTCACTGGCATCCATAATGGGGATGTGGAGCAGTGTACAGGTCTGCCACCCAACCTTGAAAAAGTTACTGCTGTAAAGCTCAAGCTTTAATGCATAGGTAAGGCTGAATTTCACAATAAGCAACCCAAAACTCCACGGACTTTACTTTTTAAAATTTCTGTTTATGAGAGCTGGTTGACTGTAGGTGTCATAGGTGGAGTTTGACTCTTCCATTTAAGGAGAGGTACTGCCAAAACATACAATGCAAGCCAGCAACTCCACAGTGTCTGGTGTGGGGATGGTGCCCAAAACTTAAAGGGCATTTATACACGTACATTTGTCTGCTCTGATGCAGAGATCTGGCACATCCGAGCAGACTCTGATTAATTGAGTCTGCTAGACATGCAAGCTGATATGCCTGATACTGCATTGCATGCATTTCTATAAACAGCTAAATGCATGTCAGTGCTGAGCAAATGATGATGGTGCACTTTCGAACTAAAACACTTTCAGTGTGTTTTAGTTCAAAAGCATGCCACTGCCATTTTCTCAGTGTTGATGTGCATTTCACCATTTCTTCAAATGCATGCGCTGCAGCACCAGACTTTTGCACATATACAAATGCCCAGAGGGTCCAAGACTAAGATACTTATGTAAAAGTTTTATTTTGAAATTGGTTAGGGGTTGGGAGTTGGCTTTAGTTACGAAATTGTTAAATAGTAAGTATGGTGTAATTTCTGCATACAATTACTGTATTTACTTGAATCCAGGATAACTTTGAATTTATAATTAGTGGAGGCCTGTCTTAAATTCATCCCTCCCATGGCTTTGGTGGGGAAAGCAACAGCAGGTGCAAGGGGCTAGACCCCTGTCCCTTGCCTTTTTCCCTCCCTGTCTGCCCTCCCTGGCCCTTACCCACTCTGTGTTTCCTCTGCCTTTCCCCTAACCATGAGCTCTCCTGCCATCTGCCTCTTGTTGCCTGTGCCTGCCTCTTTGCTATGTGTTCCCCAGCTCCCACACACCTAGCACCCCTGTACCTGAGATGCTTGTCATCCTCAGTGCCTGACCCTAGTGCCTGTGCTTGCCCCCTACTCCATATTTCCTCCTACCACCTGTACCCCTTCCTACCCCCTGCAGCTTACCTTCTGCTGCATCCATTTCTGGGGCCAAGCGAGGTAGGAGTGGCAGCAGCTCCAGCCCCAGCAGGAGCCAGAACAGAAGGTCAGTAGCAGCAGGGTTGGGTTGCATGGTGTAGCTGGAGCACTCCCCCCTCCTGTGGTACACCCCCACCTGCATGGTACATGGTCCAGTGGCCCAGGGGTCTCTGGAGCACTCCCCCCTGCACCACATGGTCTCTCCCTGCATTCTCCTTGCAATATACTCCCTCCCATTCCACATGGTCCCCAGCCTGGGGTGGAAGCTGGAACTGAGCTGCTGCTTGCCCCAGGCCAGTACTTGAATCTAAAACAAGGGTCCCATCCCCCACCATGTTTACTAGTGGGAGTAAGCCTCATCTTGGATTGGAGTAAATATAGTACAGAGATGAAAATGATTTGTTTCTAACTTGGTCCTGTTTTATAGATGCTTTTCTCTGGTTGAATCACGTCATAGAATTGTTCAGCCTTATTTAGAGTCTAAACTCCGATTAATTATATTCACAGAAGCCCAGATCAGATTTCTGAAGGCAAAGCTGCGTGTTATGCAGGAGGAGCTAGATAATGTAGTGTGTGAGTGCAGTAAAAAGGTAAGAATGAAGTGGTCCTACTATGCAGAGACTGACAGTGCTCCCCATACATAAAATATGTAAATTACTCTATACTAGGATTCGTGGAGGGGTGGTTTTGTTTCTACATTTTCTGTTATTTAGGACATAGGCTTCTATGCAACTGTTTTTTCTCTTAAGAAGCCAGAGCATAGAGTTTGATTCATGTATGTTTAGTGTTTAATCTAAGGATATAGAAAGATATACTTTATTTTAAAAAATCCAAATGGAGTTTTAAATCATCAGATTCTATGCTTAGATTCTAACTTAGGTAAGAAAGAGTAATTAAAAGGGAACATCTGTTCTAAAAACAAAATAAATCTGTTATTCAACATTCCATGCGCATTTTAAGATTAGATTTAATACAACACTCAATACTTGAAACTGCACCCTAAAGCAGAGTTTGAAGTTGATGCAAACTTTTTGCAGTGATGTTTTAAACTGAGAGCATTGTACACATGCATTTCATGTTCTGTACAGTCTGCCAGTCTATTTTCAGGTGCTATTTAAATGAATGTTTGAGCTGTAAAACCTTAAATGATGTGGGCTGTGTCTACTTTGAAGATTACCTCTTGCCATCATAATTGTGATCAACTGATATTGTGGAGTTGCCTCTCAGTTCCTTCAGACAAGAGGCTTGCTTGCAGATCGTTTTCAGTAATAGAATGCTGAAACATATTTTTCTGCCCTTGTTCTTCCTCATAACACATGTAATATGATTTTCAGGACATGCTGCAAAGTCCATACATTTTCTCAGGCTTATCTGGGCCTGGGAGTAAGGGGGAGGTTTCTGTGAAGTAGAAGTCTGGATGAAGTCTTCTTATGGCACTGGATTTTATAATTTTTGCACGTGTCCATAGATGCTTAATTGCATTTTTCTCCACTTGGGAATAATGGCTTGGGAATTGCATTACTCAGCCCAAAAGTTCTGCATTTTTGTTTTGTTTTTAATTATTTTGTTAGTTTAGGTGTTGTGTATTGCACACAGTTGTGAGGTCTACTGATAATTATTAGGTGATGGAAAAGTTTTTAAAATCAAATCACTTGCAAGACATTCTTACTGGCAACTTCAAATTAAATTGTAGAAAAACAAGCATTGCAAATCATCATAATACTTTTTTAAAGCATTCAGTATTGTCTAAAACTGCTAATTGCTCAACAGGATGATGAAAATCGGAATTTAAACTCACAGCTTAAAGATACTGAAGAGGAGCGCTCTAGATTGCAACGAACAGTTGGTATACAACAGTCTCAAATTGAAAAGTACAAAATACTGTCAGAGGAAGCAAACAGGAAAAGCGAAGGGTTACAGCAACAGCTTACTGCAGTAGAAAAGGTAATGCAACTACTCATTTCCTCTTCCTTACCAATGGACAGAATATCTGATTATCATATACACCTGAATTTTCAAAGATTTGTGTTAAGCTCGTCAGCATGCTGAGTTCTATTACAATTACGTGTACATTTTATTTTAAAGAAATCTAATTGTTTTTTAAAAAGACATAAGTAACTTCAAGGTAATTGTCCAGGAACTGCATATGGATTGTGTTTTTATAATCAGTTTCTGGTATTAAAAAAAAAATACTTTTTTTTTTTTACAAGCAGGTAAAACTAGTTAGGTGCAATCTAGCTCACAAAAGGAAAAAGTAGAAAAAATATTTCTCTAATATTTTTAATGATAGTGGTTTTAAGTGTTACTTCTGATAATATAGGCTTAAAATACATTTATGCATAAAATAGTATTTGGATTTTGTTTTTTGTAAGTCTAATTTGTTCTTTTAAAAGCAGTCACTCCTGTTTTAATGAATCAGAAACAAACCAACCAGCCTGGCACCTAGAATAGGCCACATATGCAAAGTTGTGTATATGCCTGATTATAGCAGATGGCTGACATACACAGCTTTGTTTGTTTGGAACCTTAAGTGAAAAGCAGCATGTGCTTTTCTTTAATTACTCAGAGCTGGAGAGATTCATTTTAAAATCAAATGTAACTGTGTAAGCAGGAAGATGTTTCCTTAAAATGATTCAATGAAAATAAATGCATGACTTACTTACAGCCTAACACTATTGTCTTCTGTACTTTTAAACTATACTGTAGCAATGATTATAAATAGATTTTCATTCTAATAATTCATGCTAATTTAACCATGTAGCATTGGTACCTTTTAAGTAATTAGTGGGGGAGGTATTGAAAAAATCTCTTTTGTGTAAGTACTTTAAAACAAAACAAAATTGAGTTTTGTAGGTATATATAGTAAAATTTTGTCTGCATATAATAATCTGTCTCTGTACTACTGTAGTAGCAAACATTCAAGACACATATCCTGGAAGTCTTAAACTTTGTTTATTATTATACTTATGCTGCATTTCACTAAAGAAAAACTTCTCTTATTTATAATCTTTCCAACACTCTCAGCAGTCAAACTTTTGAAAAGTATGCATTAGTGTCTATTGTGTTTCTGTTTGTACATCCCAAATATATAACAGTGGTTTTTTTTATATATGGGCTGTGGATACTACTTGACATTGGCTGTCTGGATAACTGTTAACAGTCACTTTAAAATCCAGGTAACTTTTGTGTGGAAGGTCATATTGCTTAAGGTATACAAAAATTAGGTTGTGATGTATATTTTCTTAACCTTGCTTGGGTCCCCCAGGGCTTTTGAAATTTCTTTGCTCTGAGAGCTGTTTTTCTGTATGTATATCTAGAAAGAAGCCCCAGGAAGCTTCTTTCCTTTATGTTGCTATACCTCAACCTGAAATAAACTTGGTAATTATGGTGTTTACCTTACTGGCTGCATCCAGACAAGTGCAGCCATGCAGTATGTGGCCATATACTGTATGTTCCGTTGTTTTCCACACTGCAAGAGGGCAGTGTGAAGAAAAATGAAACATGCAGCAGTATGTGGCACCGCAGGTGTGCAACGGAGCAGTGTGGAGGGTTTTTTTGATCCCTGGACATTCAGCGTTCACAAAAATCCGTGAAAAAAACATGTGGAGTAGTGCAAGCAGTGGCAGCATGTGGCTGGCTTGCCAGTGTCACGCTGCTTCTGGCCAGGCTCCTCATGGCAGGATTGCTGCTGCTTCAGCCCCAAGAGGTCCCCAGGACCCAAGGTAAAGCTGCTGGGGCCAGCCTCCCCTACCCCACCTGGGGTAACTTGCTGTGCACCAGAGTGTGCATGGCATGTGTGTTTCCTGGGGAACCAAATGTCCATTGACATCTGGACATGGCCACTGTAGAAAAGGATAATATCAATGTCTAGGGAGCTCTTGCATTTCTTTCTGGAGCTGACTGTGCAGTTGAACCTACAGCACTCAAGCTCTCTTTGTTTATCCTTTCCCCGCTCCATTTTTTCTCACTCTTTACAGTTGATGTCTGTACTTTCAGAGAGAATGAATGCAATATGCGGATAGAACTAGTGAGATAGATGGTCCCAAGTTCTGGTGCATCCTTCCATTGAGACTTTTAGACAGGTCATTTAACTAGTTTGCCTGTGTAAAGGGGATGATGATAGTGCTTACTTATTTCTCAGGGTTTTGAGGATTACACAGAAAATAACATGGATATCTGTTTATTTTTATTTACTAGCTGGAGAACCCTTGTACACATACAGTAGCCACTGAGTCACTGGCACCAAACATTTCCTTATGCTTCTTAACATTCTGGTGTGCTCCAAAATACTAGATCACTGGAGATGAGGAGGAAATATTACCCTTCATTTGTTAACACAGTGGGTGTTCTTGAGGAAAAAAAATACCTGGAAAGGCCTAACATAGTAGATTTTTTTCCTTTCCCACACTAAAATTATTTCAGCAGTTATATAATCTGCTGAAATTTATGTATTTTTATATGTGTATAATTTGTGTATTTTTAGAGAAGGGTTGATTGAAACCTTAGCTGCTTAGCTAAGGTTAACAAAGCAAAAATGCTACTGATTTCTATAGCACTAATAACAAGATGTACAAGTGATTTGGAAGTATTCAGCAAAATGCCACCATAGAAGAATCCACAAAATACGTTGACAAAGAACATTAGAAGAGGTATTATAATAATCTGTTTGTTAGTTGGTAAGGTTAGCTGATTGCTTTTATGACATCAGGTGTTTGATAGGCTGCAATGTAGAACTTTAAAATCCGAAGTGGAATATATGGTACTGGGTGCATCTACAGGAGACGTTTACTGCAGTTCCCTAATTAGATCCAAAGTCAAGTGTCAGTGTCTACACTTGCGGTCTTTTAGACCACAGAAAACTAATAAATGCTGCTGTGTTTACAATGAGGGTGGTCAAAGTTAATTATTATTTGCCCCGGCTACCTGTTAAAGATGATAAGGCACCAATGGCAGCAGGACCCAGGGGGAGCCTGTAGCAGGACCTAGGGGCAGTAGGACCCAGCAGCTACAGCAGCAAGGCTTGCCCTGCCCCATCCTTCCCCCCAAGCCCCCGACCTAGCCTCTGCCTAGTAGAGGCTTCTGGCCTGGTGACTTTGGGGCTGTTCCCCCACCCTCGTGCAACACATCTAAGAGGGTGCCGGGGCAGGGGGGGAGGGGCGGAGAGCAGGACTGCTGGCAATTGCCCCAGTCCTCAGGACTGGGGTGGCTCCTGCTGCATCTTGCGGTCCCAGTGATGCAGCTGGGAACCACAGGGTGCCAGAGCGTCTGACAGGTGGGCGGGTGGGGAGAAAGTGGCAGCAGCGGGCAGGAAAAGGTAATGGTTGCAGCCGTGGCAGGCGGGGCAGTGAGCAGGAGTACAGCAACAGCTGGGTGGGAACGTGAGGCCTTCACCAGTGCCCCAGGGCCAGGGCTGGCAGGGGCCCAGGGTGGGGTGGCAGGAGCACAGGACGTGGGTTGGCTCTGTCCCTCTCTCTGCTGGCATAGCCTGGCTTGGCTCCATAGAGCCCTTGCCAGCCTGCACCCTGTGCTCCTGCCACCCTGCCCATTGGCCCTGGTCCCAGGGCACCAGTGCAGGCTATTGCTGAGCTCTCGCCTGCTGCCTTACCCACCTGCCACCACCACTTTCCTACCCACCACTACCATGTCTCCCCACCTTCCTGTACACCCATCCGCCTGCTGGCTGTTCCAGCACCACATGGTTCCCGACTGCATTACTGGACTACAGGATGCAGCAGGAGCTTGTCTGGCTTGGCCTCTGCGATTCCTAGCTGGCTCCGTGTGGTGCCAGCTGGGCCGGGCCAGTTCCTGCTGTGTGAAACCAGCCATATAGCCAGGAACTGTGTGGTACCAGAGCAGACAGCGGGGTTGTGGGCGTGGAAGCAGTGGTGGCAGTGAGCAGGAAGGTAAGGAGGTGGTAGGAGAAGGGTAGTGGCGGCAAATGGGGAAGGTGGGGGAAGAGGCAGTGACCGGCATGGGGCCTGCACTGGTGCCCTGAGGCCTGGGGTGGCAGGAGTGCTGAGCCCAGGCTGACAGAAGCACTGGTAGGGGTTCTGTCTGCCACAGGCCCCGAGTGCCCTGAGGCCTCATAGTCTGCTGCTGCCATTGGTGGTAGGGGCTGTGGGTACCCACACCCCACCTTGTATACTCCATACCCCCTCACACACACATCAGTCACCCTCCCCTTCCACACATGCTACAGTCCTCCCCAGCCACTTTCCCCCCACAAACTGTATACCCCATCCACACCCCACATATCCACACACAAATCAACTTGCTCCCATACCTCATATATATACACTCACAACCCCCAAACCCATACACACGCACACCTACCCAGCCCCCCACAAACCCCACACACATACACCCTCTCCCACATACCCACAGCCCCCCACAAACTTTTACCCACACACCCATACCCCTCAAGCTCGCCCCACAATATAGAAGAGTAAGACTTCATAAGCTATTATACAATCACCTCTATGTACACTACACAAACAAGTAAATCATTAAAGACATTTTTTTTTTAACTAAATTAATTAATATTGTAGTAGGTATTTGATTTTTAGAATACAATTTGGTATTTTCTGGATATAAGGAAAAACTTCTTCATGGAAAAAAATTTCTAGACTCCCAGTGGGGGTGTTGCAGGCATTTACCCTGGAGATCTTTAAAAGATTATTTTAAGGTTATTTGACCCCAGCAGTCTTTCCTTCCCAGAGCAGGGGGCTGGACCCAGCAATCTCATGAGGTCCCTTCCAGCCCTAAACTTCTGTGAATATGTGGTTCTGAGATGGCAAACTTCTGTGGACAAGGGGAGGGACTTCAAAGGTCAGAGGCTAGGTGGGGCAGGACTTCTGGTCCCAAGATGGCAACAAGGGGGCAGGGCATCTGTCAAAGGGAAACCCTTTATAGCTGGCCAAAACTTGGTAAGTGGCCCTCTGTCCAAAATAATTGCTTGCCCCTTGCTTACAAATACTATCCTGCAGTGGCATTATTTAGTGTGTTGCAATGCACATGTAGATGCTGACAAGTCTAGCTGGAGCATGAGGGTGCTTCAGTGCAGGGGCTGCCTGCTGGTTAGCCCCACATTGAAGCATCCTTGTGCCCCAGCCAGCCCCTCTCCAGCATGTTGAGCTGGGCCACAGCAGCCCCAGGCTGGCAGGGTGATCCCTGGGGACTGCTGCCAGCTGGGGCTGCTCCGACCCAGCTGGATGTGCTACGGTCCTGGGCACATGTGTAAGTGTGGTATCTGGAAGCAATAAATTCCAGCGTGAATTGCACTGAAGTTTGTTCAAGTTGAATGAATGCACATGTAGATATGCCCCCCAAAGACTAAGACAGGCAATTTGACTTTATTAATGGCTTCAACTAGGGGTGCACTGACAAAGATTTCTTAGGCCGATACCAAAGGCCAATTATTAACGAGCCATATTGGCCGGTACTGATCTGATTGCCGATATGCAGCCTGTCAGCTTGGGGAGCAGCATCCGGCTAGTAAGTCTGTTGCAGGGGCAGGAAGGAGGGTAGGGGAGGTAGATCGAGGCCCCTGCAGTGAGGGATCTGCGGGGCATATGCCCCGTATGCCTTTCCCTGGGGTGTGTGCAGCGGTGGGAGCTGCCCCACCCCTGCGCTCATCAGATAAGCCACTTGTGGCTCCATCCCAGTCCCAACCCCACTACCTCCCTCACCTCAGGGGCCTCAATCACTCCTCCCCACGCTCTTTCCTCTCCCCACAACAGACGTTCTAGCCAGACGCTGCTCTCCAAGCTTCCAGGCTGGCCATGTGCATGCTGTAGCTGTACATGTACATGGCGTTTATCAGCAACATTATTAGCCACATCAGCCAGAAAAATCCCATTGCCAATAATGTCAATTTTCCTTTTATTGGTGCTGATAAGATGTGAACCGATGTATTGGTGCACCTCTAGCTTCAACATCTTGGCATAAAGTTCAAAATGGTAATGTTATCAAAACAAAGAGTTGCAAAACATCCTGTTTTAATGTTTGTTCCTGGAAACAGGGTTCAATTTCCAGCTAACTGGTTTACCAGAAAACCTGCATGCAAGTGCCGGAGGACAAGAAAGTGAACCCTGCACTTCCTTTTAGCTTGGCATATGGGCAGGCAGTTGACAAAATGTGGTATAGTTAAACCTACTTTTATCCAAACTTTGAGGATGGATATTTAGCAGCAGAGTTGAGGAGAATTAGTCAGATAAAAATTATTGTTTCCCATCTTTTTTGTCTGTATCAAACCTGTTCTATATGTGATCCAGTGGTAATATACCATCATTCCTTTTTCATGTAAATTTGTCAGACATGTTCCTAATTTCCACATTTACCCTAATCCAAGTTGATTATAAATTTGTTATGATTTTCCATGGATAGAATCTAATCACTGCAATTAATTTTATTGTCTTAAATTTGTCCCCCATCACTATAGTATGAGGGCAAGTGGTGGGGGCAAGCAGCAGGAAGGCAGCAGCAGGAAGGCAAGCAGCTTGATTCCCACCCTTTCCTACTTATTTGCCCCTCCTGCCCCCACCCAGCATCTCCAACCTGTACCTGCTGCTTACCCTATACAGCATCTCTGGCTCTGCCCTGGGAAATGGAGCATGTGGTTCTTCTGGACCTAGCCATGCCATGGCAGCACCCCAGGTTGAGGTTGGGGCTGGAGCCACAGGTGTAGCCACTCCCCTGCCACTGTGCAATCCCCTTCCATTCCCCCCTACCTACACAGCCTGTGGTCTCCCCTGCATTCCTCCAGCCTCCTGCACCACACAGTCTCCCTTGCGCTTCTGCTGCTCACTGCACAATCTTGCCCATGCTCCCCCCACTGCATGCCCCCTCCCACACTGCACAAACCACCCTGGCCTTGGCCTGGCAGCAACAACTCCAGCTTCAGCCCTGGCCTGGGGCGCACAGCTGTGGCTCCAGCAGTGGTTGCCTCCAGGAGGCTTTTTTCCCTCATGTGGAATGGTGGAAAAACTGTGTGTTGGATTTGAGTAAATAAGGCAAGTCATTTTTCTGATGTAAGTATGCACGTGAAGGATAGCTCACCATCTATATATGTGACATGTCACATATAAGATGTCGGTCTTAGTTTCAGAAATGTTCGTATTTAAACAAATAGATAAAGTGGGACACCGTTTCTAAAAGAAAACTCAAAATGAATTTAAAAAAAAGTATACTATCCAATTTTAAATGTTCCTATCTTGCTTAATGAGTCTTCCTTTTCCTACAGCTACTTTTCAAAATATAACTGCTTTTCTAGAGATATCTTTAATGTAAATGATAAGGGCCTGTTTCTGCCAGGATATGTTATATTCTTGGCTTCTGCTTTGTCATTCTCTGATCTCTTATCTCATTACTCTCTTCTAATGTGTCTCTACCTTTTGATTTTTCCTCACCATTTCCCTACTTATGCAACTATCAAATCCTGGCATCGGAGAATTTAGATGCAGCTCAAGTGCTTATCATCCTGACTAGGTAGCTCACCAACTGGTCCCAAAGCAGCTCAATTGTTGCAACATAACTTCAGTGTCACTGGCCCATGGTGCAGTTCTGTGGTCTCTCTTGACCCATGCTTCAGTAGTCAAGCAAAAGATTTGGAGACAAATGCTAGAAAGGGGTGTATTTCTAAAGAGAGGAAAGGAGAAACTGAGGGAGAAGTCTGAGTTGTAACATCAGCTGGCCCAAATTTTGATTCTACTCACAGGCCAAACCAAGCAGGTTTCTAGGATATCCCTTGCTCTAAACTTGTAGCTTGTTGGGTACTCACTGAAGTGTGATTACTTAAAAACATTTCTTTCATTTTTGGCTTCTACAGGAATTAGAGAATCTAAAGCGTGTACAGAAACAGGCTTCAACCAGTCAGAGTGCAACAGAAGTTCGCTTAAATAGGGCCCTTGAGGAAGCAGAAAGGTACAGAATGGAGCTGAATAAACTAAAGCAAAATAACAAGGTACATCTAAAAAAAAACTTGAAGAGCAATACTGAAATGAAACAAGGTGCTTGATCACGTACTGACTGAAAATACTCATATCATTGACGACAATAGGAGATTGGAGGATTTTTCTTCTGCTTGTAGATCATATCTGATTTGGAAAAAGTTATACAGGAAATTAGAATCCTGTAATAAATCACTTGATTTTTCTAGCTGTTTGAAGAGCTGAAAAATAATGTAACACATGTGGGCTATGAACAGTGTATTTCTGGTTTATCTGTATCTTTTTTGCTTTAGCTCAGGAGTTAAGTATATGATTACAAATAAAGGAAAGGAAAATGTTACTTCATTTATAAATGAAGTAGTCATATGTTGGCAAAATTTGGCTAAGTAATTGCAAGCCAGTATATTCCCCTTGAATGTCTACATTGGTTTTATATCGAGTAAAAACTAAACAAGAAAACAGGTCATAGACTAGATTGCTAGAAGAAACACAGTAAAATTATATGCAAGAAAAAGAAATATATATGAATACCAGTCTGTGTTACACCCAGATTACTTATGCCTCTCAGACACACATGCAGAAACCTTGGGTTAAAAGTTCCATTACCTCAATAATGTAGAAGCTCCTTATCAAGTAGGTGCTGTTTTCTGTTTCAAGGATATGTAAGGTACTAATAAGATCCAGCTTTTATTCCTTCTCAAATGTTTTAGTTCGCTGCTATTTGTACTTTTTGTGTTGTGTTAAAATACCCACCCCGCTGATACCAGGTTGTTTGTCTCTTCCTTGCTAGGATATAGCTAACCAAGAGCTCAAAAAATTTGAAGAATTAAAAATTCAAAACAAGAGACTGGAGAAACAAAAGGGGGAGCTAATGGCAGGTTTCAAGAAACAGTTGAAGTTAATTGATATTTTAAAGAGACAAAAGGTGAGTGTCAGTCAACTCAAAATTTCAAATTACTCGTGTATAACAATTGAGACTGGCACATTTCAGGCTACAAATGTTTATTGTCAAGATTGTCATGAGTATTTCCTAACAGTGATATGGCAACACATCTACAGTCCTGAAAAATCAGTAAATGGCATGGATCAGCTAGGCTTCCTGTCACTGGGTTGCAGTACTGGCTTTTTCCATTACAGAAAGGACACTAAGACTATTTCTTGACTTGAATGCATCTTCTAAAAAGGAATATATATAGTCTTAGTGACACAGACTGTACAATCCTGAGACCAAGGGTTTTTTCTGTTATTCATGGAGTAAATGTTGCTCAGATAACAATAGCTTCCCCTAATCTCCAGCCAGTGCAGGGCATTCTCCTCAGCAATGCACATTTTTTCTTTAAAAAAGAACTTAAGATGCATCAGCAGCCATAGCAGGTGGTCTTTCAGGACTAAATCCAACTATTTTTCACCAGCTGCTTCAAAATGGGAGTAGCAGATAAATTTGGTGACGTGTGGCCTCCTAATCTGTGACAAGGGATGACTTACCTTACAGTACCTTCTGTTCTCAGAGATGTGTTGCTTATATCTGTCACAGGGGCACTAAGGTGCCCTGCTCCTAGGGCAGAAACTACCTGGTGAGAGAGCCCAAAGAGAGGCAGAGCCTAGGTGCTAGTTACCAGGGCAACAAGCCAGAGAGCAAAATAGCCTGTACCTGGTCAGCTGACCAGAAGGAGCAAAGCCCTGGGTCCATATAAACCTCAGGACGGGGCCTAGGGGAGCAGTTCCCTACTAGCAGCTAGAGGGGAAGGAGCCTCCCAGGAGGAAGTGCCCAGTGATGCAGCACCTGCTTAATATGCTGCAACCAGGGCTAATGGGGCTCCATGAGCTATGCAGCCCATAAGATATTTAAGGGCTGGAGAGGAAGTTCTATGCTTTTAAGGGGACAGAGCATACCCTTGTATTTTTTGCATTATATTATAGCCCAGGGGCTTGTGTTTTGTTTGTTTCATACCACTCACTGGTGGTTTGGGTGAGGCTATTTGGGGAAGGAGGCGGCCTCATAGGGGGCCCATTGCAGCATGGGGACCCTGGCGCCAGAGAGGGTGTGGCACTTTGGGGTGCATAGACCCCTTTGGGGGCACAGACCCCTGGTGCCACAGGGAGTGTGGCACTGTATTTGGGGCACAGAGACCCTGGTGCCAGTGGGGTGCAGAGTGAGATGGGGCTGCAAAGAGCCCAGGGAAAGAAGACAAGGGGGCCAATTACAGTGAGGCCTAGGCGAGACAACACCAGTACCATCTGTGAGGCTTGGGATGTAGTAAAGGGGTGGTTGGAGCCACGCATATAGCCCATAAGGCTGGGGTGTCCTGGGACATTTATTTTGAAACAGGAGCCATGGGGTGTCTGTGACCCAAGGGGTTCGGGGAAATCCATCACAACTGTGCTTAGGTAGGCTTGAAGGCAGCCTCCCTATACCAATTATTCCAGCAAGATGTGGCAGACAAGAATAGAGGGTGCCCAGCAGGCTGAATTGGCACTGTCAAGGGACCCTAAGGGTAACAGCCATCCTTAAGGACCCCGTCCTGTGACAATATCAATATTCCACTCTTGGTATATTTGGAAAAATGTTTGGATCCTCAGTATTCATTGGTCAAGCTCTGCCCTTACTTCCCTCAGACCTCCTCCTACAGGCAAAAATGAGCAGGGCAAAGCCAGTTCCCAGCTACACAAAAAGTAGAATTTTTGGTACAGTAGAATTGAAAGCAGGTGCTCTTCAACATGTGGTGAAGAACACCAGTTACTGGAAGGTAAGTTACCTCATTTTCTTCAAACATTTTTCTCTGTGTGGTCCACTCCAAATGGCTGTCAAGCAGTGGTGTCAAAAAAGGAGACAGCAAATCAAACTGTTGAGAGAATAGTATTGGAAGCATCACTTTGCCAAAGAAACAGCTCTGGCAGCCTGTCCTGTAGCAAGAGGCTTCATAAAGATGTGAATGAAGTACTACATGACTGACCTACAAATCTAGGAAACGTTCCCATTTCCTGAAAAGTTGCTGAAACAGCATGTGTACCCCTTCTCCCTCAAAGTTTCAGCATATGCACCCCTTTATATTTTGTTCTTGTTTTTAGTGTTGCCAATTATGTGATTTAAAGCAGGCTACATAGACATTAAATAAGAAAAGCAGTTGGTTCAAACACCAGACTGACTTTCTTCCTAGGCAAGGAAGCTTACATCTGAGGCAGATGGGTGTATAACCTCATTCCTGAAATATTTCATGAGCAATTACATTTGTTAGTGATCACTTATGATTAAATGAGAAGTTTGCTCAGCCAGTCTGCTAAAACAGTTCTGGAAGGTTGACTGTTCTGATAGTTATTCACCGATTGATCTGCTGCTTCCTCCATTGGATCACCTCATACCTTTGTGGTGAAAGCCTGTTTCTTTTTGGATATTTATGTAAAGCAGGGGTGGCCAAAGTTATTTGTCTTGGGAACCACATCCAATCCTGCACCGAAGTCGGAGAGCCAGGGGGAGGGGGTATAGGGAGGTATTAAGAACCCCAGAGTGGAGGTGACCACCCCTGCACCGCTGAGCCACTCCAGCTTTCCCTGCCGAGAGTGTGCCCCTAGGTAAGCAGTGCAGTTGCAGCCCCTGGCACCCCAGTGCTGGTTAGCGCTGTTCCTTGGAGCCAGCTCAGGGAGAAGTGGGCAGGGCTCTCCCCCAGAGAGCTGCAAGTACTGCACGGCTGAGCTGGTTGCAGCTTGTGAGCCATGGTTTGCGCACCGCTGACATAAAGAATTACAGTTATGATGCCAGTCCCTGTTTAAGAGCAAACCATTGAAAACTTAGTAATCAAATACTGTGCAGTGATATCATCAAGAGCATATTTGCTTATAAGTAAGCAAATGCTCATGTGGGAGAGCATTCAAGTCTTGCTAAAAAAAAAAAAAATCAAGATATCATATCTATGGCTTCCTCCTTACTCACTAGCCCAGTTACTCTATCAAAGAAAAAAAATACTTTGGTTGACACATGCTACTTTGTTCTTCATAAATGTGTATTAGCTGTTTTATTATCATTTTAGTATCTTCTCTGTGCTGACAAATTGTTTCATTACAGTGCTTGTCTTAGCATTTTTTTCAAAGCTAGGCACACTGGTCTAAGTCCTCCTGTTCCCCTTCTTCCATCCTCTCACATCTTGCTTTACCTTCAATGAGTTCTTGAAGATCATCACTAATGGTGGAAGAGACTGATTGAGCTGTTGACTTGACTATACCTATTTTTTTCTAAATATTCTTTAATCTGTTTCCCTAATCTGGCCTGCACTCCTATCTTTTTTATTATATATAATCTTGTTAAGGATCTGATCAGTAAACCTTTCTTGTGATGACTGCAATACTTTGGCCCTTTTTTTTTTTATGGCTTTTATTTGTTGTTATTCCCCAGTAACTAATAGATCAGGCTTTCATTTTCCTCCTCTTCTAATGTATTGATAGAGGCTTTTCTCATTTTAGTTTTTGGCCCTTACTAGCTGTACCTCATTTTGTTTTAGCCTTTCTGATTTTTCTCTTTCTTTGAATAGAAAACTTAATTGTTTCATGATCCCTTCCACCAAAATTGCTTGACCTTTTATTTTTTTTAACCAGTTCCTCCTTTAGAATCTGCTGTTTTCCTCATCTCTCATATGACATTACTGTAATTTCCCATTTCCCTTCCCAGATTTCAGCCCTTTCACCAAATCTGTTGGTTTTACTCACTTCCAGACTTTCAGTTGGGAAGCTAATGTTTTAGGAGGCTCACTTCCCTTTTTCATCAATGGCTGTCAACTCTTTCCAGCAGTTATTTTAGTGCAACACCTTCTTCATGGCAAAAGAAACTGTCTACACTTAACTGTAGAGTCATGCACTGGTCTCCAGTCCTTGTTTGGGCCTTTATGCTGAACAGAGAAGATTGACAAGAACTCTTGTGTCCCTGGCTATTTTCTCATGGCTCTTTCTGGCTTGTAATCACTTTTGATCTGCTCCAAGTCGTATCCGGCAGTGTGACTAGTGCTCACATGGATGATGGTCAGACTTGTTATCTTTGACGCCGCCTTCTGCCATTAGGAACAGGTAGATCCTTCTCCCCAGCCATTGGGATCTATTCTTTTCTTATGGTCCAAGGACCAAATATCGGTTCTTGAACTCAATGGCTTGTGGCTTCAAATGGGATGTGGGGAGGGGCATTGTTCCAGGGAAGATAATAAGTCTCCTTCTTTCAGAACAGTTGGTGTTTCTTCCTTCCATAGTGCTGATGCAGTTTTCTTGAGCCAGGCAGCTTTCTTCATCTGGATGACTATCTGTAGCTTGTTAAGAAGACATTTGTGAGGAGTCCCAAGAATACAACTTAGCTACTGTTTGCTGTAGTTCATTTACTTGCTTCCTGAAGGACTCCATTAGCATCTCTCACACTAGCTGACACTTTCTGCCCAGATTCTTTTACCAGGGCCATGACCAGGCCAAGTTCCCATCAAGTCAAGACTGAGACCTGGGTGGAATGCTTGCAAGTCGGAATCCTAATCTGGCCACGGGGGCCCTTTAGTACAATTGGAAGAAAGGCTAATAACAATGTTGAATGTACTAATTTCCTATGTGCTGATGGAAAATTAATTCAGCAAAATGGCTGTCACATGAAATACAGTGTTTGAAACCACAGATATTTATGTTCATGAAGACTGAAAAAGTAACCGGGAAATGAGGGGGAAAAAAAACCAAAAACCCCACAACTTATTTTTAAAACTGCATTATAAACTGTAATCTGAAAAAACAAACATTTTCTTCAGTATCATAATAATAGCTAAAACCTAAAGCTAATCCTTAAGGCATGCCACTAAATGTTCCTTCTCCCAATTTAAGTTGCAGTTAGAAAATGCAGTAATTGGCCTGCCCTTTCTATATTCTCAAGTAGAAGAAGGCATCTCAGGCCCAAGTGCAGCCAAGCCATCACCACTGATGAAAACGTTTTGGGGGAGGCACTGCAGTAGTGGACCAGCAACAGCCACATTAATTTTAAACTAGCTTTTCTCTGAGTATGTGAGCACATGTAGAAAATTAAGTTGGATCACCTGTACAATATTTGTATATTAAACTTGGATAGGTTCAACAGGTGGTAGTAGCCTGGAGGCAGAGAATATGCTATCATCTTAGGAACACGAGAGAAAACATAAGAGATAATCAGGAAAGCAGGGAAACGTGACTTTTGGCAGTCAGCTGTTGCTGTTCAAAATGGTCCCCTTAAGGTGGTTTCTGGCCATCTTGTTGGATTTAAGAGACTATTTCGGAAAGAGTCTTATTTATAAATGAAGGTTTTGCATGGAAGGAATCCTGACCTTAGTGGATTGAGAGTTGCAGCCTTTTGCTATAAAGCGACAATATTTATATATTAAGATCCCTCTTAGCAGTTTCTAAAGTGTACTGCATTCTACTAGTTTACTTCCTTAAGAATACTGTTGTACTGAAGAAGAATCCGTAGATGGGATACTTTCTTTGTAGCCTTAAATTGTGCAAGAGAAAAATACAAAAAAATGTATTCTCCTTATACAAGAATAGTTTTCCTCCTTTTCTAAAAATCAGTGTGGAAGTGAGAAAATTCAGTGTCTAATGCAGTCTTTAGCTTGTTTGATCAGAGTGAGTGAAGCATCAAGAGCAAGTTCCTTATTTTTGATTGATTTACTGTTTTTACCAACATGCTAGTAATGGTTATTTAAACAACTGTACTTTATAAATCGCAAGACTACAGCATTTCTGAAATGTTTATGGTACATACAATATGTTCTTACAATCTAGTACAGTACCCTGAGTGGACCTTAAGTAGTGGGATTGTAGAGACGGAACCTCTTTTGTAACTGGAAGAAAGCTGTGATGGATACAGTGAACTTGGTTTACTCAACAATTGATGGGCAATGTGCATATCCAGGGCACATTGTGATTTAGTCCGCTACAGCAAAGGTGCATACTTTTATGTTTGTACTGGTAGAGCAGCAGCTGATTTTTCCTATCTGAAGAGTAGCTGTAACAGTCTTCTATTTGTAGACCGCTCAAAATAAACACTGGCCTTTGGGATGTAAATCTAAAGATACTTTTTGATTCATACTAGCTATGACTACAAAAAAGTCACAATGAATGCTACACTCTGGAAGGAAATGCACACTGATTTTCTTGTAATCATTTTTAAAAGCCCACAAGGTTTTTGGCTTTTCTTTAATTACCTTGTTAAAAGCATCTTGACTGTCAAGAACCACATATGGGGGAGGGGTAGGAGAGTCATAGTGTCTTATATTAAGTTGTGTAATATCAGGTCAGTGAAATGTAGTTCATTCTTTTTTACTCTGTCTCACATTATTCCTAAAATAGAGTATCACTGTTCCAAAAAGTACAAGGTTAAACTTCTCATTTTGTGCCTTTTTGGGCACTGAACATCAAAATATTCTGCCCATGGTGTGACATACAAAAAAGAACTCTGTCCTTCACTCTTTTTTTTTTTTTTAAAAAAAACCTGTTCTTTTACAGGTACTTGATCAACCTTAAATGTGTGTTTGCTTACTTATGGTACCATCTCTCATTAGCTATAATTAAATTTATATTGTCTTTTACAGATGCACATTGAAGCTGCCACGATGCTTTCTTTTACTGAGGAAGAGTTCATGAAAGCCCTTGAGTGGGGAAGCTCCTGATTCACTATGTAACCTCTCTTTGAAAAATCAATTAGCTTGTATACCATTTTAGAAATATATGTTCTCTTTTCTAAAAATAGTTTCAGGGGTTTTTTTGGTTGCTCATGTTGAAATTTATCAAATAACAACAGCCTAAGCATTTTAACGGTTGAATTTAAATTGTGTTGTAATATGCCCTGAAATATAATCAGAGCAATTTAAATAAGCAGCCAAGTTGTCTGTTTTCCCCTTAACTGTAATGAGTCAGACATGCAGCAAGGAGAGCAGACTTTATTGAATAAACTAAATCTCAGTTACCAGGTTTTTATGGTTTGTTCTTAGATACTGTAGCTTGGATTGGAGGAAGTATTTTGTCCAAATACATGTCAATTTCAAACACTTTTTTTTTTTTATTTTAGGTCTCACAGGAAGGAAAAATAGAACTCCCAATTCATTTTACTGTTTCATTCTGAAAACAGTGTGAAACTACTCCAGTTATACCATATTTTTTTGCATATAACCCACACCTTTTTCCCCACAACCAGCTGGGGAAAACTTAAGTGCATATTAGGTGTGGAAAAGGGGTCCCCAGGGGTCTGCAAATTTTGGCAGGGGGGAGTGGGTTGGAGCAGTGGCAATATTAATTACCGTGGCTCTGGGAGCCTCTTCAATTTAATGCTACCACCACACTGTACATTCCTACCTGCCCTGCTCTCCCTAGCTGCATACCAGATTGGGTTGATGCATGGGAATGGGCCCTAGCCAGACCTCGTGTGCCAAATCTGACCCAGCACATGACCCTGAACTTGGCACACCAGGTCCAACCCCACATACTGGCTGGAGCGCTACATCATTCTGAGGTAATGTAGCTGGTTGCATCTAGCACACAGCCCTGAAGCTGGTGCAGTTGGCTCTAGCCCTATCTCTGCTGCACTTGGATCAGGCCCCAGTACACAGGGTTGGGGCTGGCAAGTGGCTCCAGTTCTAGCACCAGCTGGTACATAGGGCTGGGCCTAATGTATACCCCCCGTCCTAGATCCAGTGGGGTTTGGGCTGGCCATAGCCCCTAGTCCCAGTGTGTGGCTCTCAACTACCAGTCTGCAATACACACCCCCAGCCCTGGAGAATGCAGACCTCAACTGGTGCCTCCTGGGTCTGGGGGAGCACTGGGGTTGGGGGTGGGGAGGAGTCTGCACTCTTGTGGGATGCTCCATCCACCCCACCAATCTCAGCATTCATGAGCCACCTGGTACCTCAAGATGTGTAGAAAAACAGTTAAAGCTGTGTCTATGGCCAAATGGCTAATTCTCTGAATCAGCATTGAATCTTCAGATTCAGCTGAATCTGAAATCGGGACAGTGATCCAAATCAACAAATCTAATCCCTGTCCCCCAAAGGGGGCTGAATCTGAATTGACTATGACCCACTTAGCACACCCTTAATTTAGGTGTCCTTATGTACAGAACAGTAAATTAAATAGTTTATCAACTATGTAACATATATAATGGTAGCTCTCTAAAAACATTCCCCTTAATCCAATTTAGAATTATTGGTTTGATATCTGGAAACAAAGTGAGAGATCTGCATTGCTTCTATGCCATCAGATGCTCCAGAGGGCATAAACAAGGCTTTGCTATTCTATTGTGCTGTGTGCCAGGATGACTACCTTGTTGTGTTTATCTAATTTACTATAATGTAACATTTTATGAGGAAAGGTTGTTAGCCTATCATCTTACCCGAAACCAGAACAACCAGCTAACTGCTTTTCATCTGGAGCCTGCCCTTTTAACTTAAGTGACCTGGGTGGCCATAGCAGGAGTTAAATACAACTCCGTCTGTTTAACTCTTATAGTCATTAGAAGACTTCTCACTGCATCAAGGTGCAGTATCAAGGGATGAAGAGGAGATACTGTACCTTTTATTATTTTATAAAAAGAAACATTTCCATATTTATATTGATGCCTTGTACTCGAGATTTATTTTGGTTTTTAGAAAGATTAAATGCCATTTGGGAACACTGCTTGCCACCTCAAAATGTAGTAGCTGAATACTTGAAGATAAGCTTTACAAAAGTTATTGATGATCTGGCCCTGGTAAATTCACCTTCCTCTGTTCTTATTCCTTCCACCACTTTTGCTCTGCTTCCCTATCTGTAATGTACCACTTTGAAGACAGTCGCACTATTGGAGAGTCCACACTGATATTTAGATTACTATTTAAATAATGTAATATAAACGCAGATTTGGAGTCCTTAAAAATTATCACTTTAGGAGATTTGTATAATCTAGTGGTTCTCAATTTTTTGACTTAAGGCAACCTCCATAACGTCTAATAACTGAGTGGCATCCCATTTCAAAAGCCTCTTTGTTTATTACAGTGCTTACTACCTTGCACAGGGGCTGGGCAGTAGGGATAGCAGAGCCACTAATTTTTTTAAACTTTGTACTAAAACAAAATCTGCCACAAGTTAGTACCAAAGAACCATTTTTAAATTAAGAGATAAATCCCGAGCTTTGTTGGGAACAAATGTAATATTTATACCATCTACCTTGTAGTGGAAGTATACTGTTTTCCAAATTAAGATATTTTCTAACTTACCAGCAGCACCTAGAACTTATATTACAATCAGTCTATATATCAGTTTCCAAAGTGAAATCCTGATCAACTTGATCTAATATCTTACTTAAAACTTGCTCGAGGAAAAACCAGTAATGAAGAAATAAAATTTACTTTTGTAAATCTGTAACTACAATATATTTAAACATTTTAGCTAATGAATAGCTTAGCACTCTCAGTATTGAAGGGAAATCCTCTCCGAACACCAAAAAGGAATTCATCACTGTTAACATCATGTACAAGTTATCATTAGAAGTCAGATGACATCTAGTGGTAAACCACAAAGAGCACGTAAATTTCAGCTGTTGTCTGAAAATACATCCCCTCTTCTTGTCTGATAAGCTTTCCTGAACTCCTCACCAAGCATGTTAACATCTTCTTGATCTTTGAGGATTCCCTGAGGTTAGAAAGGGGAAGAAACGTTGAATGTTATTTAGCTACTGTAAGATTATACCAAAAGTACAAAGGTAATCCCTGACTCTCTCTCCTGTATGAGTGTCAGTCTTGGTAGTGTACTCGAGCTACACTCGTAACTTCAATAGAGAAATATCCTGCTTGCTTGAAAAAATTAACTACTGATCAGATGAGTTTCTGATATGTAGACTAATAGCATTTTGCATCAATACATTTTTGTCTGATTGTTTTATTCTGTGTAATAGGGATGTTTCCTGCCCAGGGCAGGGGTGCTGGACCTGATTATCTCACAAGGTCCCTTCCAGCCCTAAACTTCTGTGAATCTGTGTGAATCAGTGATGGCTGAGAAAAATCTGGTTTTTTGGTATTACATTACACAGCAAAGTAATATTCATCTGCATACTACATCTGATGGCAGTTCGTAAAGAGCCCAGAACAGACCTTAAACTTAAAAAACCCAAAAGGATTGCATTAAAAAGACAGTGGCTGGGTCAGTCAACATCAAGTAGTAGGAGACAATAAAAGTTCACTTACTCTAGGAAGATACCCCAATAATTTAGATGCATGTTCTTTGAGGAGTTTCTGTCTCTCTTCTTCAACAACTGCACGAATATTTTCTTGTCTTCTCTCTTCTAACTGTCTTTCTTCAAGTTCACGCTCCTACAAAAAGCAATGAAGTATTAAGTAACATTCTTCAATTTTACAGAAAGAAACTTGTACCTAATATATGAACACTAGTACGAAGTCTCTCAATGGAGCAAGCATAAGGCTTTCATGTCACTACTAGGCTTCTGCATCATTTCGCAAAGAAGTAAGTATCTCCTTGTTATGATACAGTAGATTGTTGCTTCAGTTAGTTCCTAAGGTGCCAGCCTGTCTTACCTTCTACTATGTTATGGCTTTTGTAGAAGTAACAAAAAGGATGAGAAGATGGATACTGAGAGCAAAATACTGTTTAAATACAACTTTTAATAATTAGAAAAGAGAAATTATAAGGCATGAAAAATAAGAATTAAAAGTTACTTTGTTCCCTACTCGTTTTTTCTACTGTGAAAATCCCTCTTTAAAGATTAACACCTGAAGGTAAAATACTTTCAAAATGGGTCTAGTTTTGGCCCTACTACTATAAGCCTTCAAAAGAAACAAGAAAAGGAAATAGGGATATATTCTCATTTACAGAATTATGCATGTGAATCACAGCAAAGTTTATGTATTATACTATGAAAACCAAGTCTAAAAATAGCATAATTAAATCCCATGATTCTCCATTATTTTAAGGTCAGTCCTTCTCAGTTTAAGGCGAACATTTTCCTCCCCAAAGTCTAACCTTGACTATGAGCTTGTAGAAGTACATGTTTCCCTTACCAAACACAGGGGTTAGGTTCCTGAAAGTTCCTGTAGTTGGCAAGACCAGCACGGCTGGGGGAGCGAGAGGCATGAGTAGGGCTGGGGGACCATAGGGGTACTTTCCAGCTGTACCCCCTCACTTCTCTGAAGCATAGATACTCAAAACCGTGGTTGGCGAGGGAAACCTGTGCCATTAATTCAGAACTTAAAACCAGGTCTGTGTACTGTTTATAACAAGAAATAGAGCCCAGTTCCTCACTCTAGAAGTGCAAAGCCAGCTTAATAGGTAAAAAGCAAAAACATTTCTTGAAAGAGCAAGTCAGTTTGACTGCATACACACAATAAGCAGATCTACCAAGAAACCAAGCATCATTTAGAGTCAGTTTGGGCTAGGTCCACTTAGGCACCTACATCCAAAATTTAAATCCTCAAAACTCTGCTTAATTGCTTTCTACTCAGAAAGTGCGTAAAGCCCCTAAGCACCAAATTTCTGTCAGTGGTGTGGTTAAGGTACTCAATGGAGAAGAGGGGTTCCAGTCTCTGTTTCAATGAATATTAAACTCTTTATGTAATACTGTATCATACTGGGAACACTCTTAGGGTAGGTGTGAGACCAGCGTTCACATCCCGACAGCCAGAGGAAGGATTTAAACTTGGTCCTTTAACATCCCAGCTGAATCCTGTAACCTATAAGAGGGCACCACCACTACCACCTAGCAGAAGGACTGACATGGATTAGGTGCTTGGCTCCAGAACTAGGCATATCATTGTAGCCCTAAGTCAAACACCTATCTTCTTGATTGGCACAGGACCTTCCTCCTCAGCATTACCTACTGGCTGGCCTCGAAGGCTTCCCACCAAGCATGCTGGTTCTTATGCATCACATGCTTCTATACTTAGATCCCCCCATGCATTACATAAAGAGCCTAGGGGCCAGGTACCTAAGTGACCACTAAGATGCCTCCACTTAGGCACTGTGTGCCCCTCACCCCAGAAGAGAGATCAAAACCAGCAGGTTAAACACCATGTTCCCCCTTAAGGGCAATCCGGATTGCCTAGATGCTAAGCAGGTGCACACCTAGCTAAGAGAAGCACGAGGCACAGGAGTGTGCCTGAAATGTCCTTACATGTCTCACTCAGGACTGGAATAAAGGCACTTCCATCATTCTGGGATCCAGACTGCTCAGAGGGGAGATGTCTACCTAAACCAGAATGCCTATGTGACGGCAACAGCAACAGCATAAAGCACAGCACCTCCATTTGCTACTGAATACTAGGGGTGGGCAACTGCTCAGCTTTTGCCCAATAGCATGGGGCACTTGCCCTAAATTTTAAGTCCTCCTCTACTCTCCTTCCACCGCCCACCCCATCTCCCAGTTCCCAGGAGAATATCTGAACCCCAGTGGCAGCCAACCATTTTTGGCAAGCCTGTCACAAACTAGCCCTGCACCCTGAGTACTACTCTGATCCTCTTTCTTCTGCCTGCTTCCAGCCATATTGGCCACATGCCATATAGAGGTTGCTTGCATGCTACAGGTTGAATACCCCTGAACCAGGCTATGGCCTAGACTGGATAGAGACCCTTCCACTCATGCTGAAGCTAGCTCCCAGGGCAATCAACAAGTCTAGCTCGGCGGAGACAGAAGGGAGCAAACAAGTGGGCACATACCTGTAAGCAAGTGGTTATAGCACTCCCCTGGGAGGAGGGAATTCTGGGATCTGACCCCTATTTCCTAACCAATGACACTCTAATGTAAAATGTATGAACAGACCTGGTGGAGAACTAGGAACTAGAATCAAGGTTTCCTTCCTTCTCTCGCAGCAGAATGCCCTTTTTTTAAAGGACTTTGTGCTCGTCATGTTTTGCAATGAGAATACTCAGGTTCTATGCTTGTTTTCGTTACCACAGTAATAAGCATCATAGCTCAGTCCCTGGCACGGATCTTCGAGAACTCCTGGCACTCTGGTGAAGTGCCTGAAGACTGGACGAAGGCCAATGTAATGCATATCTTCAAGAAAGGGAAGAAAGTGGATCCGGTAAATTACAGGCCAACGAGTCTGACCTCTATTCAGGGGAAGGTCTTAGAAATGATTATTCAGGAGGCCATTCTTAACAGCCTGGCCGATGGCAACATCCTGAGGGATAACCAGCACGGGTTTGTTGCAGGTAGGTCTTGCTTGACCAATCTTATTTCCTTTTACAACCAGGTGACCTATCACTTGGACAAGGGGGAAGAGATTGATGTCGTATATCTTGACTTCAAAAAAGCCTTCGATCTTGTATCCCTCGATCACCCCTTGGCAAAACTGGCCAACTGTAGCCTCCGGTCCACCACAATCCAGTGGCTGGGAAATTGGTCCATAGTTGGACCCAGAGGGTGGTGGTTGATGGAAATCAATCGTCATGATGTCCTGTGACCAGTGGAGTCCCTCAAGGCTCTGTCCTTGGACCTATATATATTATTCAACATCTTCATTAATGATGTGGACATTGGAGTCAGAAGCGGATCCTGCAGCATCCTTATAGACTCGGCAGAGCTACTCTGGCTAGCACTACGGATGAAAGGGATTTGGGGGTCATGATTGACCACAAGATGAAGATGAGCCTTCAATGTGATGCTGCAGCTAGTAAAGTGAGCAAAACACTGGCTTGCATCCATAGATGCTTCTCAAGCAAATCCTGGGATGTCATTCTCCCATTGTGCTTGGCCTTGGTGAGGCCGCAGCTGGAGTACTATGTCGTTTTGGACTCCAGAATTCAAAAAGGATGTGGAGAAGCTTGAGAGAGTCCAGAGAAGAGCCACACGCATGATCAGAGGTCAGGAAAACACACCATATGATGAGCAGCTGAGAGCCATGAGGCTCTTCAGCCTAGAAAAGTGTAGGCTCAGGGGCGATCTGATGGGCACCTCTAAGTTTACAAGGGGTGACCACCAGAATCTGGGGGAACGTTTGTTCACCAGAGTGCCCCAAGGAACAACAAGGTCAAACAGTCAAACTCCTCCATGACCGTTTCAGGCTGGACATAAGAAAGAACTTCTTTACTGCCCGAGCCCCCAAGGTCTGGAATAGCCTGCTACCAGAGGTGGTTCAAGCACCTACATTGAACACCTTCAAGAGACATTGCGATGTTTATTTTGCTGGGATCCTATGACCCCTGCTGACTTCCTGCCCCTGGGGCAGGGGGGTGGACTCGATCTTCTGAGGTCCCTTCCAGCCCTAATGTCTATGAAATCTATGACATTAAATACTTCCAAATGCAAAATTGTATTTGGTTAATGATTTCTGTATCTCTGAGAAAAGTGCTTGACTGTATATTAAAAGGAAAGTGTTACAGCACGCAAGGTAAGAAGAGTCCTTTTGGTCACCAAAGCTTCTATTTAGTTGGATAAACAGTTAATGTTGTTATCTAGCTTAAGCAGTTACAGAAAACTCTGTATACACATATAAATTCAAGCAGCACATTTCACACTACTAGAGAAATCAGATTTATTGACTGAATTCAGTTAATCACTCCTAATTTCATTTATAAAACATCTAGAATTGTTATAATTTCATTCTTGCTCTTGGGGCACATCTACACATTGCCCTATGGCGACGTTGTTACTGTGCCATGCTTTAGGACTTCCTTTTGGAAGCACTAAAGCACGGCGCAGTACCACCGTATGTGTGGCACATGGTTCTTTTTAGCTACTTCACCATAGCACTGTACTACAATGGTGGAGTGCGCTGCTATGGCAAAATAGCTACTGGTCATGCATGGACAGCTGTTTATACTACATCACCATAGCACGTTGCTACAGCAACAGCATCATGTGTACACACCTTTGGAGTGTGAGCTTAGTAGAAGAGTATTGATGTAAGATGTATCACTGCTCTTTTACTTTTGTCAAACCACCTTAAATTTCAGAAAGGAGTTTCCCCAATTTAAACTTGCAACTTAAATACTTTGGACAAAACCACACTTTTTATTTTTTTTTTTTAGGACAGTGGTATGTTCTACCTTTCAATAAGTGCTACTAAATAAGTTAATTGAACAGCACCCTAAGTCTGTTGCTGGAAGCAATCTGCTGGCACTGACACCTGCAGAGTATACCAACCACAACAGAGTATGTAGAAGAGTAGGGTGAGTGGGAGGAGGAAAATCTCTCTTCCCCTTAGTATCTGGAAGTCAAGCGGTCCCAACAGTAAAGGGGCAGGCCACGGGAGCAGTTGAAACAGGGCAACTGCAGAGCTGGCTCAGAGAGAGAGCAAACAGAAGAAGCCCCTAGACAGGTTTAGGAGCGTGGAAAGAACTAAATCCTTACTTCCAGAGCACTGTCAAGCAGAGGGGAGAAGTATCCCAGCAGGGAAAACCTGTGTTGCAGAGAGCCCCAGGAGAACACAGAGACGGTCCGGCCTCCTTAAGGTTCCTACTAGGAAACAGAACCCCTGGAAAGGGAAAGCCCTATTTGGAAACACTAAGATGGGGCTGGAACAGCCCAGGCTGTTTATAACCTCAGGGGAGGAGTCACTTGATATTACCTAAGCCCAGGTGTCTCCCCTCAATACAGGAGAGACAAGCTACAGCTGGGGACCAGAAACCAGCATTCATAGGCTGGGCATACAGGGCGGACAGCGCAAAAGGAAACAAGCAGTAGTGAGAGGGGAAAGCCTGCACTGGAGAGCAACAGAGGCCAGGGGTGAGGAATGCCCCTGCCCATATTTTTACATTTTTGTTTCTAATGGACTACAGAGGCTTCCTGGGAGTCATCCAGGAAGGTACTGAGAGCTGCTCCTAGCTATGATGTCTTAACAGCAGGAGCCTGTACTTCAGCCTAGAAGACTCTGGAGGGGGTACTGGGGTTGGAGAAGCCCCCTGTAAGGCCTATGAGCCTCTGTTACAGGCCATAACTGATTATTTTGGATTACTGGACACAGCCCTGAGGGCAGTTTTTCCTTTTTGGGAGAGAATTCTCCAATTGCCATCAAGTCATGGCAGGCAAATATTCTGAGGAGGTAGCATACCCCTTTTAGGGTGTGTGGTGGTAGCCAAGCCATATACAAAGGAACTCATCCACAGAGTACCACAAATGAGCAGAGGTCTGGGACAGTGGATCAGGATCTATATGGAGTAAGTTTGTAAACAAACAAACAAACAAACGTTTCCCCCCCAAGTTCATCAGGAGATGACTCCTTTCTTCCCAGCAAAACAAAAAAAAAAAGCCAATCCCTTCAGTAGTAATAAGGAAAAGCAAACAGCAATCCTAACAACATACTTTAAGTACCATCTTGCCATTTTAAGAAATTTAAACTCAAACCAAAATTTAAAGGGAAAAAAGGCCCTTCTTACTCTATCTGCAAGGAACTGTTTGCGACGATCTTCAATAAGTTTTTCCACTGCTTTTCTGTGTTCAAGCTGTTTTATTCTTCGTTTCTGAGCATTCATTTGTTCTATGCGATCATCCTCTGCAAATTTGGCTAACATCTGTTGCTTGAAGGCTGCTTCTTCTTCTTGCATGGCCTGCCGTACTATCTTCTTCAAGGCTAATTGCTCATCATAGGTTTGTCTTAACTCTAAGCGCTGTCGGATTCTCTTTTCTATTTCTACCTATGAAGACATTTCAACAAAATGCTAAATATGCTGAAAACAGTCTGGATCATTTTAGTCATCATATATAAACCAGGAATTTGTTCTTTTAGATTATATGCCATAACCTTGTTTTGTAACACACATCCCAAATCAGCACAGGAACAAGTACTTCAAAACTGGGAAATTTAGGTATGGGAAAAAGCTATAATTATTTTATTTACGAAGAGTATCAAACAGGATATTCCAGAATGGCACCTCAAAAATACTGTTGTTAAGAACTAGCCCTCATTATTTCACAGACGTTTTAAGGAAGCATAGTGAAATCCTAAATTTTCACCCCATTTTTATCTGTATAGCTTTAACTGTCTTAGAACAATTAGTGTAATGCAGAACACTAAGAAGACCACCATACAAAAGACCAAATTCTGACATCAGACAAATATACACAACTCCCAACAACTATAGTGGAAGATCTGTGTGCAGATCTGGCATGGAAACTTGATCCAGAAAGAATTTTTGCCTTATATTTACTGCCTGAAACAGCTACCAGCACTTACCATCTCCTTTTTTCTATCTGCCTCAGCTTGTTCTTCAAGATATAACTCTTGTCGCACTTGCTCCAGATCATCACGTTTCTGTTGCTCTCTTTCTAGATTTTGTGCGATCTGTTAGAAGAGCAATGACAGATTAAGTGACACATCCGATGCATACATTTTCCAAAATTCCCTTTTAAAATGTATTTGAATACCATGTTCTGGAGTTTTTCTTTTATTTCTTCACTCGCTCGAACTTTAGCCTTCCAACCTTCTTCTCTTTGTCGTTGCAGGTTAGCAAACTCCATGATTTTCTTATTTTCTTCTTCCATTTCCTCAGACTTCTTTCTTTGCCATTTGTCCTGTTGTATTTTGAATTCTTCTATATATCTCTGTGTTGCTCTTACTTTCTCTAACTTAAGTTGTTTTTCCCTAGAAAAGGATACAAAAATATAGGTGCTTAATTAATAATTCTATTTTGATTTTCAAATAAGCATGCTCTACACTCATTAGGAATTATATACTCCAGGCATGAAAAACCCCATGCTATTGTCTCCCTTTATTCACCCTCAGAGATAGGAAGTGGAATACACCTTAAAGATCTTCAAACTGTAAACACGTTTTTTTCAGCTGGACAAAAGTTATACACAGGTCCTCTGCAAAACCTGGGAACTAAGTATGTCCCAGTGGAGGAGGGACCAGGAGAGGATTAAAGGGCCCTTTTTTGTATCAGTGGCTGAACTCTATTTTGGAGTTAGGCTTTGAAATAAATACTTAAGAAGAAATCTCCTTTTGCCTTGGTTGATGTATTCCAGACACACAGCACCCCTCCCTCCCCAAACAAACAAAAAACACCTTCTTCCCTAGCTTTTCCACAAACTGAATTACAAATGACAATCTGGCCAGACAGGCATGTCTGTCAGGGAAACGTAAGTGGCTATGTATCGTTGAAATCAGTCTTACACAGCCATTTCTGTCATTATGGGGCTGAATGAAGCACTCTATAAAAATAAGAGAGCTGGGCAAAAATAATAAAGGATGATCTAAGATGACAACAATACATAAAGGTGTGATCAGGAAAACATAAGCTTAAGTAATTTTCTGCATAAAGTTAAATTTAGCACATGCTTAAGTTAAATGTTTAGCAATTTTCTTGAATAGGAAAGTTTTCCCGAGTTGGGACATCAGTTTGAGAAACAGATATGCACATTCCTCTTACGTGACCCTATGAAAAATATTGATAACAAAAATTTAAAAACCCTAACATTTGGTCTTCTTCATAAATCTTTCGTACGATTTCATCTATCATGAGTTTCTCTTTCAGGAACTCCTCATAAGCATGCTGTTTATTTTTTTCTTGGTCCTCCAGTTGCTTCTCCAGTTCTTGCTGATAAATTATTTTCTCCTTGTATCGCCTCTGTTCTGCAGAACTTTCTTCCATTGTTACCTTCTCATGCTCTTCCTTCATCCTTTGGGCTATCTCAGCATCACGTTTCTGTTGTTAAAAACATGGTAAGATTTTTTCCTCCTCTTGCATTATGATCATGTGTAATAAAAAAACCCCCAAAACGTTTTTACAAAAAACATTAGTATAGAACCCCAAAAAAGAAATAAATGTTTTCATCCATAAAGGTGCCCTACATATGTAGAGTGCCAATTTGCGCTGAATTAATATACAGCTTAAGAACCCCTTATTTCATAAGGTGTGATAAATACCCATTCTAATCTGGATATTAGTAATTCAGTCTAGCGGTGCACCGATAGAGATTTTTGGGGCTGATGTCATTAGCTGATATTTAAGGAGGCATATCGGCTGATACTGATCCGATTTCCGATACAGCTGCCTCCAGTTGGTAAGTCTGGTGTGGTGGAAGGGGGGTGGGGGTGGAGCCACAGCTCGGGGTAGGGAGGGGGCTCCCACCACTGCTGGTACCCCAGGAGGGCACGGGTAGGTCATGTGCCCCCAGATCTGTGTGGGGCAGGGCAGGCTGCAGCTGGGGTTTTGCAGGGCTCTTCTCGGTGATGGCTGGGCTTGGAACGGACACTGGCGCTGCTGGAAAGATGCTGCATCCACCTGAAATTTTCCTGCTGCTCCACTCCCAGTGCCACTGCTACCAGCCAGCCAGCAGAGAGCCCCAGCTCAATGCCCCGTGCCTCCACCCATGTGCTAGGAAGAGCCAGGGCTGCGTCAGGTGCTAGGTGGCACTGGGAGCAAAGCAGTGGTGAAATTTGGGATGGATGCAGCATCCTCCCAGCACCACCAGTGCTTGCTTCAAAGCCCAGCCCCTACCGAGAAGAGCCCTGCGCAACCCCACCTGCAGCCCATCCCATCCCACACACATCTCTTCCCTCCCCCCTCCCCTTTGCCACACCAGACTTACCAGCCAGAGGCAGCTCTCCACACTGCCAGCTGTGCTCTTTGCTGCCCGAGTGCTGCGCTGTGGCTGCGCGCATCCAGTCATTTATTGGTCAAATTATTGGCTCCAGTCGGGCCGATATCCAGTACTCAGTTTTCTTTATATTAGTACTGATTAGATATTGGACCAATGTATTGGTGCACTTCTAATTCAGCCCTATAAACCATCTTTAATAACTCTTCTATTATAGCAACAGATATCAAAAGTAAGATATTTGTGTAGAACACTGATATAACTGAAGCTACCTGTTATTTTGTCCACCTTAGTCACACATAATAATATCCTGGAGTGCTTTTTTTTAATTCTTTAAATATTCATTAGTAATAGCAAAACTATTACTACCAATGCATTTCAGAGGATAAGGAGCTATAATCATTACAATAATTACCTGCTCTAGAAAGGCACTGGAAGTGTGGTACTGTTTAGCTTTAAGTAGTGCTATGAAACACAAAGTAATTATATTACCTCAAACCATTTAATTAACTACTGTTTTAGCTGCTGCTATAAAGCAAGCTTCTTTGCTTTAGTCATGCACTATTAATCAACTTTCTATAACAAAAACAGATTTACAATAAACACTTGGACCCTTGCATGTAAGGGTATTTAAGATAAATAAGAAACTAACTTAGAAGAATTCCTCAGCTTAGTCAATACATTACAGTGTTGCAATAGCATTACAGTACAAGTACAGTGTCGAAGAACAAGATACACCTATTCCTACCTGTATGAAAGGTAAAATTCCCATTGATTTCAACAGACGTGGGAGTAGCAGGCCCATATATTTTCCATACATCCATAATGAAATATTCTGTCCATAAACTCAATTCTTTGAAAAGTTACACAGTGGTAAATATTTACAAGCACAAACATTTGATTTATTAGTTATGCTCCATACAAGATATACGTCATTGTGTACAACAAATTTTGACTTTATTACAGAAACTAATTTAGAGATTAGCAAAATTACTCCCATTGGATAAAAATAAATGTTTTAGTTACTGATGTTTACACTGTAAAAATGCAATAACATTTTCTTTAATGGCCACATAATTCCTACTAAAAGGCATTCCTCTAGCCTTCTCTTGTTCAGCTTCACGAGTGTTGACTGTTGAGTCTCTGCATGCCTCTTAGGCTACGCAGCCAGGGAGCATGTATTTCTATTTTAAGGTAGAAAACGCAATGTACTGCTAAAGCTGGCACTACTGTCAAGATGCTCTCCTTGCCAAGGATACAGAGACACACTTTCATTTAGGAGCAATATGGGAAAATAGATTGGATCAGACAAGTTTCTTCCCTTCTCTCCTAGCATGGGGTAGGCTGGTAGTTGGATGGTAATTCTCTTCCTGGAAATTTTACACTGAAGAAACAGACTGAACATAGAAATGCTAATTGGGACAGCGTGCAGAAAACTGTATTTATTTCCAGCCATCAGTGCAGGAGAGGTAGTCTCAGTTGCATACAGGGGGCTCATTTGGCACTCAGAAAACTACCTGGCATTCAACGTGTATGGTTAATTCTTTTAGTTCATCTCAGTTGCTGTTAGTGCTTTGCTATGAGCAGCACAAAACTGATTAGGTCTTATCACTTTCAGAGCTGCTATTAGATACAGAAAATTTGAATAACAAATGCAAGAGCAGCCTTAATGAACTGTGAATAGCAAGGTTAGCAGGAGTACTTACATTGGTTAATTGGTGACTTTAACATTAAAGTGGGCAAGTAGACAAACGGCCAACTGGCTGCCTGCCTTACCACTGGATGCATCAGGTGACTTCTACCTTGCTATGCAGGCCTGGCAGAATATGTCATTTACCCTACATTATATCAATGAAGTTATCAGCTGTACAAACTCCTGAAGACTGTACCACTCCATAGCAGGGAAGGAAATAAATAGTTCAGGTAAAGTCATGAAGTTGGAGTGTGCTAGCAACAGAGAACCAAATTCAATATCAGCACATCACTCATAGCCTTAAATAGGTTCTCATCTGCCAGGAGCATATAAAGACTGGCAAACTGTGGATGCTGTTCTGCTTAGAGACAAAGGATCAGACAGGAAAACAGCAACTGCACGCACAAAAAATGCTCCTTTAAGATCCCAGTTCAGGAAAAAACAACTGATAATGTATTCACTTAAGCATTTAATGTACCTAAGCATGTGCTATAAAAAGCATTTTCCTGGTTTGGCACTTAAGTACATGTTCAGGCTTTTTGGAGAATTTATTTTTCACTGGAGATAGATAGATAGATACTTTTAACTCTCATTTTTGTTCAGTTATGATAGAAAAAGGTCTTCAATTTTTCTTCTAGAATCTTTTTAACACATGTTAAGTGGCACAGGCTGAATAGGACCTCTGTCTAAATACTATAGAGATCTTAAAAAATAGTTACCATTTTCTCATATTTGATAGCTTCCTTCTCAGCAATCTGGGCGGCCCTTTCTTTAGTCATGTAAGCAGATTTCAGTTTTTTTTCCAACTCTCGAAGTTCAATACTGCAAAAATCAATTTGTTTTCAATAAGAATGAAAAAAGAGTTTTAAGGATGTAACCACAGAAGAAAAATGGCACATCACAAAAACTTAAAATATCAGATCTGTGGGACTGGAGAGCTGACGTGACATTAATACTAGAAAGTAAAAAAGAGTAGGCCATTAGCTGAATTGGCATTAAAACTAAAATACCGATAAAGAATTATTTTACAATAAATTAATTTAGAATATCAATTTAAACAAGAATTGTATTTAAAATAAGACTGACAAAACTCATTTTAAAATAGCATGAATGGTAATCTACAAATCTTTATAGATGATGAACTGCTATAGTATACCATTATTACTGTGTACTGTGGATTGTTTCCATCTTGTTTATCTGTATAAAGTGTCAGGGGCATCAGCATTGACTGCTTATTAGGAAATGTAAAGGTAATGATGTAATTCAGCATGTTTATGTCAAAAATACCATGGAGAATGTGTTAATGAATATTATGTTAGTGTGCATTATTTAGGTAAAGTGTATTCTCAAAGTAAATAAGCAGGCAAATGAAGAGAATGAATGACATGTGAAACAGTGATAGAGAAAGAAAAAATGTAAAACTATAAGCGAAGTGGAAAATGAGTGATGGGAAATAATGAACTTTCCAGGGAAGAAGAAAAACCTACGCTATGTGATGGAGTTGGCAAGAAAGGAGAGAGAGAAAAAGGTATGTGAAAGAAAAAGGTGTGTGGAAGATTTTAAAAACAAAGGGTAAAGTTCTTACCCTATTTAAATCAGTGACAAAATTCCCTTTGACTTGAATAAAATCCTGGTCCTCCATATGGAATACAAATTTAAATTGAGTTCTAAGTGAACAGAGACAGAAATCACTTGGGAATGGAATTATGTTGTTTTGTCCCTTTTGGAAAATGGGAGACATAGGACTTGTTGATCCCACACCAATGGAAGCTATAGTAGTCTATGGTAGATGTGAGGAAGGCATAACGGTCAAAGGATTTTTGTTTACTAGCTCACTTACTATATATATATATATATATATATATATATATATATATATATATATATATATATATCACACACTTACTATATATATATATATATATATAGGTTGTTCAAACCTTTTTCATACAGAAGATAACCACCTATAATTCCAAGTGATCACTGGCAGAATAATCACTAAGCTTCTTTTCCCAACAGACATATTCAAGGATTAACCAGGTTTTCTACTTAACCCAACTTAACATTTCTGTGTAAACTGGTAGTATCTTTTAAAATCTTTCTGACCTCTTCTCAGGTCCATGTCATTTAATAATCTACTGGTATGGTTTCCCACTTGCTGCACTGTATTTTTTTTTAAACTAGCAGCTGTAAAAAAATCACTAATGCTCTGCCTGGTCATTGAACTTGGGTATCTATCATTTTTTGTCATCATTCTGGTTCATTAATCATTGAAGAAGGGTGCTTATGTTAGGAGGTAAGTTGTTAAACTTTTTTTTTTTTTTTTAATTATCAAAAGGCACTTTTGGAGTTTGGTGGGAAATTGTAGTAATGATTTAAAAATTGCCATGTTGTTCGTTAGGCTTGATAATATTAAGGACAGAACAAAATTAGGAAGAGCAAGCTTTTGTGCAGAGTATCATAGAATCGGAGGAAAATTATTGGGTCATTGTGATTTGGACAGGTTCACATTTTAACCATATTTGCATTCTCAGCCACGGTATTACTAAGAAATATGAGCATGATACCAAGGCTGCTGTGTTAAATAATACATTGTTAAAAGGGTGCTGAGCAGACTGATTGGATATGGGCTGAGATACCAGATGTTACTTACAAAAAATATTATAAATAGAACTGACACCCACACTAACCACTAAAAGTAATCATCAATTTTGTATTTCTGAAACAGATTATGGAATGGAAAGGCTTGTATAAGAGAATATTACTGTATTAGAGAAGTTAACAAGAAACAAAAAAACCCCTAGAACATGGGGACAAATTCTTCCCCTGCCATGTATGTGCAAATTTCACTGCTGTCAAAAGGTATCACACATTTGTATCCAGAGAGAGAAGATGGCTCTAAAATTCTACCCTTTCTAATGCATCAGATTTTTAGAGTATCTTTCTTGCACAGACCATTTAGAAGTCTGGGTTAAATACTAGAGATCTGTGCTGCATGCTTTCAACATTCAACCCCACATGGACACTTGTTTAAAAAAAAAAAATCACAGCAGTATATTGAAACTAAAACTTAAAAATGGATTTGACTACAGTCAAATCTCTTTCCCTATTCCATATACCATTTTGTTTTTCTGGCAATTCTCTTTAAGATGATCAAAAGGACAGACCAAGGAAAGAGCAGCTGTGCAGAAAAGTGCAGAAAATGGAGGAAAGGAGGATAAATAGAAAGTGTTCACTAATAATACTGGTTGAAAGGGACATTTTTGTCAAGCCCTACCCTCTACTGACTTAACTTCTTCCAGACTGGCTTCCCTGTTGGACTACACATGTCTTTTTCTGCCTCCATCTCATCTCCTGTCTCTCTCCTACTCTGGCTCCTCCAGCTCTGCTTCCTTGTTTCCTCTCTCTTATATTGTCTGTTAATTTCTGACATTTCCTTCCTGATCTAGTAACAAAACATAAGCTCCCTCTTTTTTTTTTAAATCATTTCTCAAAATCCACCTCTTCCAACATTTTCTCCACCCTCCCTAATCATTCTAAAAATGTAAATTGGTTTTAAAAAAAGGCAACATGGAATATACCATTCAAAGCACCCTCACAGTCCTAATGTATTGAAACTTTTATCTCCATCCTTAAGCTGGTTAGCATCTCTCAGAGTATATTCCATGTTATAGGACCTATACAACTGCATCTGAATAAGTATTCAGTTCCAACAAAGAGAGTTACAGTCTTACTGCAGTATCAGGAAGCATAGAAATATACATTTCAGATCTCAGGAGTAAATCAGTCTTCAATATTAATGTTTCATAAATAAAAAAATAAGGCTTTTTTTTTTTTTTTTTAGGAAAAATACCTGTTCTCCCTTATTTGCTGCCTCATTTTTTCATCTTTAAGCTTTTCATAGTTTAATCTTGCCAATTCATTTGCCAGTCTTTCTTCTTGCTCCAGCTGGAGGTCTCTCAGTTTTTTGTTTTCTTGTGCCTGACCAGAGCAAATAATTTCCATAACAGTTTACACACCCATTCTCTCAAGCCAATAAATAATAAGAAAAAATAAATTACAATATTTAAAAAGATTAATAAAAGATCTGGAAAGGGTATATGTTTGGGACATAATCCACATCTACCTACATACTATGAGTAGGAGGAAAATATTTACTGTGGGACAGGTTATTTCTTAACTGCCAGATATAAAGTTCCTTCCTCTGAAGCAACCAGGGCTGGCTTTAGTCTGGGATTGGAGAACAAACCACTGGTCTGATCCAGTAGAGCAACTCCTGTCTCTATATATGTTTATTTTTCAGTTGACAAGCTATTTTCTGTTTTGTATATGAGGTTTATGCTATGGTATAGGTTTGCTATACAGTACGCTATATCCATATTAGCTGGTACTATAATTGAACTAATTCTGAATTGATATACTCTTCAGTAAAAGTCATAAAATTATTGTTTGAGAAGTATGTGTCAGCTAAAGAATAAACCAAACCAATCCAACATGGATATTAAAACTGGGAACCATCTGAAAAATGAATACATTTCTTAAGCAGATGAATGATCATAACAAATACTCTGGAACAAAGTTCCACTATTAGAAAGAATGGGTTTATAAAAGGGAGTTAGATCACAGGATAACTATGGCCACCAACATAATACAACTGTGAAGATGGGGAGATGCAATTTTAGGACGATCATATGATATATTTTTAGTACGGACAAGACAAAACTACTATGGTATATGACACTGCAAGACCTTCTCTAGAGTACTGTGTACAGTTCTGATCACCCTTTTTTCAAGAAAGAAGTGTGAATTCAAACTGGAACCAGTGCAAAGACAGGCAATGAGGATAAGGTGAACAGAGACACCCTTATCAAACATGACTTAAGATCCTGGGTTCCTTTAGTTTAGGCAAAATGAAGGTTGAAAGGGGATATGGCTGCTCTCTGAACCAATCATGATGTAAACACCAGAGATGAAGAAAAGTTCTTTACAAGGTAGGACAGCAGCACTACATCGAGTGGGTATAACCTGGGTGTGAATGTTTAGGCAGGAAAATTTTTTAAAAATTTCTAAACAATCGGAAGAGTATGGCTCCAGAAAAGCTTTCCAGGAAGAGTAGCAGGAGAAAAAAACCAAATTAGTTTTAAGATGTAGTTTATGCTCATATTATGAAAGGGACTGTATGATGGTGTTGGCAGGGATAAGTAAGAAAATGGACTTAATGACCCAGGCGGTCCTTTCTTTCCCTAAGTTCGCAAGTATGTTCACAGCTACATGCTGCGAACTGATGTAGCATTCAATACTGTTTAAAGTTAAGTAATGTATTTTTCCCAATGGCATGCTTATGTATTTTTCATTTTAATAATCCATGTCACCACAAAATACAGCAGGGGTGGTGAACCTGTAGCACGCGTGTCAAGTGGCACTCCGGCATGTGGCAGACTGGGGGAGGGCATGCAGCACAGCAGCATATATGGCAGAAAGCAGAACAGATGAGACAAGGAGCCCAAGGCCAGGAAGCAGAAAGTAGCGAGGAGTCCGTGGAGAAGCAGAAAGCAAAGCAGAAGTGGCAGAGGGGGGAGGGGCCGGCGGGGCTTGGTCCGCTCGGGGGAGCAGCATGGGCCACAGGGGCTCCCTACGTGTGCACCGCGCGTCAGGCAAGTTGAGGCAGCGGCGCCGCTTACACGCGTTTCAGTTCCACCCCGACCTGCCCCGCAAACCGCATCTGTGAGCCCGAGCCGCGCTCACCGTGCGAAGCGCCTCGTCCATGCGCCGCTCGTGCTCCTCGTCCCGCAGCAGCCGGCTCAGCCGCTTCTGTTCCGCGCGCTCCTCCGCCTCCCAGGCGGCCTGTAGCCGCGCGCTCCGCGCCAGCTGCTGCTCGTGCTCCTGCTGCAGCGCGGCAGTGCGCTGCGCGTCCCGCAGCCTCCTGTCCCCCTACGCCAAAGGACACAGGAGGTGGCCTTAGGGACGTGGGCGGAAGGCACCCCTGAGACCCGCGTCTCAGACCCAACTCGCGCGGGACCACCCCACACCCCACACCCCACCCGCTCACCATGCTGCATCGCCAGGGCCCGAGAGCCACGGCCACAACCCCACCCGCGCTGTTGCGCCCCGTCGCCTTAGTAACAAGCGGCGGCCGCAGCTTCCGGCGGAAGCCGGGTGTTCCAGCCACCTGCCCAGACCCCGCGCTCGGATTGGAAGAGCCGGCGGCCAACCCTGGCCCGGCTTCTAGGAGGTGGGCTGCCCAGTTGCTCAGCAGCCGCCTTTTCTTGGCGGGGGCGGGGCCGGGGCCGGGCTGGACGGCCGGTGTTAAAGATAGGTCGGGTCTAGTACCCTCCGGACCGAGCTGAAGGCGGGCGGGGCGCGGCCTCCCCGCCACCGCCACGGGGCTGCGCGCGGGGGCCGAGGGGCCGGAAGGGGTTTCCATAGCAACTGTGAACGCCCCGGCGGGGGGGTTAACCCAGCTTGACGCGGGCGGGGCTGGACCCTGCTCCCACCGCAGAAGGAGCAGGATGTGGAGGCCCAGGTCGTGCAATAACGGCCACACCGCCCCGCGGCCACTTAGAGACGCGCAGAACTGCGCGCAGCTCCCACGGAGCGCTGCCTTACAGCCCCAAGGCTCACCTTTGCCTAGGCTGATGCGAAGCTACAAGGCTGCTGCTTTCATAAACAAGCGTCCAGAGGTCCACAACAAGATACAGTTTGTACAGTATTTTATGAAGTCATTGCATGGTAAATGAAAACCCCAAATCAGCAGATCCCTTTAATACGTTTGCTTCCAAGCACCAGGATTCACGGCTTCAGGAAGCCAGTGCTATCCAGGGGCAGAAAACTTGTCCAAATATTCCCACTGAGGTTGAAGCAGCAACAGAGCCTTTAAAAATAACCATCTTTCCCAAAACACTCCTGTTTTCAATTGTATTGAGTCATCATTCCTACTCACCTCACTGAACTGGAACCTAGCTGGCTGCATTTAATAAAGCTTCACCATCATTACTGGTATGCTGGACCTCTAGACAAGTAAGAGAGGCATGTTGAAGAAAACGGGACATGGGATGAGGATTTTCAGTAAAACACATTTCTCATTTGTTCAGTTAGGTTTACTAAATATAGAACTGACAATACAAAATCTAATAAGGAAATTTTAAAAAAAAGGCTAATCACTGAACCTCCATGTCACCACCTAGAGACACATGCCTCACTAATTAGCATAACTATCAAGCACCACAATTGTTAATGTGCTCTATAAGGAGTGCCAGCTTGCAGCAGTCATACATACTACACCCATCCACTTCTGCCACACATAGACATTCCCCCTCCACTGCCCCTTATGCACTCACCGCTTAAAAAAAATGTATTTACAAAACATATTAGGAAGTTCCCTTTATAAGTGAAACTCAATGTAAAGTTAATACATGCAGAGGTTTGGACAGGAAACCTTAAAAGATTTCACAAATAAATGCAAATTTCTGTTGGCTCTATAGGTTTTTTAGGAGTTAAATAGGGTGGCACAATTGAAAATTAATTACTCGTGAGGTGCTCACAGTGTTTTGCATAATTGCCAATATCAGTGAATTTTCCATTGTTTCTGTACATGAAGGAGAAAGATTTTCCTGTGTAAAGCTGGAAAAAATTAGGAAGGGCAGGGGAATGCTCCTCTGACTGTATAAGTGAGGAATTTTCATCTCCTAGACTGGCTGAAGGGTTGACTGCAGAGCTGTACATAGCACTTTTCCTCTTCCTTCTCTCCCCAGATGATATTACTTTGTTCCACACTTCATTTTTGCAGCATTCCCAGGTCAAGTCTTATATTTGAGTTTCAGCATTTTACCTATCCTCCATAGGACCCCTTCCACCAATAAAGAAGGCAGGTGCAATTTATACTAGAGTTGTAGGGATCCCTAGTAGTGCCAGGTTGTGGAAGGTTTCCAAAGGTGAAGCCCTTTTTACTCTCCCAGCCAGAGTAAGCCTGCATAAGTACCATTACAAGAGAAAGAACAACAAAGAGTTCGCTTCTGAGAATAATATTCCAACCTAGGAAGCGATCCTTCTTTGATGTACAATGGCTACATCCTAAAAACAGGGAGATTAACATCAAACATGATTCACCTGTTTTGAGGTGAACCAACACATTCAGATAGTTTCACTTATTTGAAAATTACACATATATAAAAAAATATAGACAGCATTAGCAAACTTCTTTAAAAAATAATATTAAACTAAACTGTAAGCAGAAGTTCTCAGTCTCCTGGGAAGAAAAGAACATGGAAGAAAAATCCATTAAGATCCCCCCAAAAAATATTTTTAGGTTTCCAATCCTGGGTGTCTCATTTTATCTCACAAATTTCAGATTTGCTGTAGCACTCAATGGTAAAAACTCAAAATGTCTTCTTTTTTTTTTTTTTTCAGCTGGGGAATTATTTTATCCCCACACCTTACAGCACTGTGTATTCAGAAACTCTTAATGCTCTTGTTGTTTCATCAACATAAACCACAAGGACAGTTCATTAAACATACTACATGTGCAGGTTCCTGAAGACAGTCAAATAACCTTTTACCTTCTGCAGTTAGCCACCATGTGGAACTGATAGTGAAATACATCTGCAGAAGTCACATTAGTGCTATCTATATACTGTACGAGAAAAGAGAGTGAGTTAAATAGCCCCTCAAGATCAGTTTGATCCTAGAGCATCTGAATAATTCATAACTTTTCTCTTCATATACTTTGAAGCCTACACTGGTGAAATCAATTATTTGCAAAGAGCCATTGATTCCCCATAAGTTTAAAAAATATTGGATTGAATGGTCAAAATACAATTAGATATCATTCCCGTTATTAGAGGCATAGCGGTGCAGCACCTCCCCTGGGGCAGGTGCAGTGCCAGCTCCTGCCATGCCAATTGCAACAGTGGCTGTTTTTTTGCTCCCTTGAATGTATTAAATACAAGCTAAGTAATTACTTCATAACAATTTCTTTCTTTCCATTAATATTTTTAATTACAACTGAAACAGTTTCTTAAGTCAAAAATGCAAAGTATAGGATTCTTACCTGAGCAGAAGTCCCATTAAGTTGGGCATGAACCCATCTTTTCTTTAGGTGCCAAAATGTACCTTACTTCCATTTCAAAATGGCCCCAAATTTCTTTCTTAAAGACCACAACATTTGACCTGTAAATAATTCTCTGCAAAATTCTCACTTCAACCATGAATAAATATTATCTAGATCAGTGGTTTTCAGCCTGTGGTCTGTGGACCCCCTGGGGGTCTGCGGACTATGTCTAAATCAGGGGTGGGCAAAATGTGGCCCACCAGGCTGTTCTATCAGGCCCGTGGGGCCCCTAAAAAAATTTAGAAAGTTTATTTTTATCTGCCCCTGGCTGCCTGTCATGCAGCCCTCAATGGCTTGCCAAAACTCAGTATGCAGCCCTCCACCCAAAATAATTGCCTGCCCCTGGTGTAAGAAAGAGGTCCAAGAAAGATGACTACGATCAATCGAAAGTATGTGAATACCCACACTTACAATCCAAAGGGGCCCACACCTTAATTCAACATTTTTTTTTTTAAGAGTCCACAAATGAAAATCTGTTGAAAACCACTGATCTAGATAGTATAAACAAATTGAAACTGACTAATCCAACCTCTTCTATCAAGCTGAAACGGACAAAGTAAACAGTTTAACTAGGCAGGAGTACAGTTTGTTTTAAATAGTCTTTCCATGTTATAATCTATGATCTTTTTAGAAGCACGAGCAATGAGAGTTCTATTTTAATTTAAAAAATAGAGAACCTTAAACACAGAGAAATCACCAAGGGTCAGATACTTTTTTATTTTCGGGGGGGGGAGGAGTTTAGATTCTTCTTTGAGCAGCCTGACTTGTTATAGATTATGGTCACTGACCTACATTTTACTCTTTTCTGCTAAGGTAGCATGAAATGCTGTCAGAGCCTTAAAAAAACACATACCTAGGGTAATGTTTCATAACCACTAGCTAATTGTTGAAACATTTGTTAATGTAAACAAAGCAAAACCCAGCAGCCCTTCCCCAGCTTACTAATTTAGCCTTCCATCTCAACACCATATCCCATCTGTGCAGTTTGCATATAGTATAATACATATATTAGTAGAAAAAGAAGATTGTTGGGGAAATTAAAATTTTGCTATGAAACCCGCCCGATGATAAATAGAAGTATTAAAAAGGAAGAGGCTATTCAGTCTATTGCAGCAGTTAAAAGGGAAGGTGACAACTGAGGATCTGACAGAAATAGTTATCAAATGAAAAGGGTAAACCAGACTTGCAGCGTTACCCTCATTTCCAGGCTGCTTTAACAGATGATCATAATGCAAGACAGTGACAAATGTATTCCAGCTGAGATAAGATATGTGGGTCATGCTGAGTTTGCAACATTATAGACCACTATTGGGGATAACATGGCGTCTATGTGAGGTAATTTACCTTCTTTGGATGAAAAGATAAATGTGAATTAACAGCGAAGAGTCTGAAACATCTGAACAGGGTTATTGATCTACTAAGGACCTAGATAAGTCACAGAGAAACTAATGCTTGTTTTGCTTGATGTTAATGATGGATGGGGCAGCAGATTTAGCGGCTATGGGACTATTCACTGTCAAAAGAACCCTAGCACTAAGATAGAATACAAAATCTTAATTAGTCTGCAGTAGTAAAGAAAATATGTCCCATGGTAGCATTATGCAGAAGTGGTCTTTTACTTATGAAATCATGGACTCGAGGCAAACATTGCAAGGAAATGCAGTACTGGGTGTTTCAAATTTGTTCAACAAAAAGGCAGCTGTTTCTGATGAGAAAATGTGGCTTTAATAAATACTTAGCCAGCTCCCTTGTGATGTTCAAATTGCTTGCAAGCCAGCTTTCCATATAGACAGGTTAGATACAGATAAAGAACAAAACAGGATGGAATATAAAAAATTACTTTTCTTTTTAACAATTGAAGATTTTAAAATTATCCTATGTTGTAGACTTAAAAACTTCTGTATATGTACCCCTAATACAAACGCTGAAAGAAATAGAAACATTGGGCAGAGACAGAGCATTTACTTCCATTTCTTTCAAGGTCCTTGCAGGTTTTAAATCAAATGTTACTGGTATTTGAGGTCACCAAAACATAATGATCTGCTAGAAGTAGATCAAAGTAATCTGATGTGCCTTTCTTAAAGGAGAGCAGGGATACTTTCCATTTCCCTACAGGTATCTTCTTTGTGAAAGTCTCCATGGTCTTTACAAACAGCATAGGATCAAGCCTCTTAACACCCATGAAAAGTCAGTATCATTATTCACATGTTAGGGATAATGGATGCAAGAACAAAGAGAGTAAGTGGTATGTCTGGCAAAGTCTGAGGGAAACCTGTGGTAGATGCCTGAACAGAATCCATCCCTCATGTACACCCTAATTACCAGACTATCTTTCCCCTTTGGCATGTAATGTCTGCTTCCAGCCTCCATCTCATGTTAGCAAATTTGGCTCAATCTCTTATAGCTGTGGTGTAAAAGCAGTAAACGCTGTTATTTTGCCAAATACGCAAATATTATGGACAAACCAGTTTGAAAAGATTTGGTTCAATTTCCAACCACAGCATGGTAGATCCTGTATTTTGTGTTTACATGGACGACAGTTCTGAACATAAAAGAATATTTAGCTATGAATGTTTATTACTGAGTAAGTTTATAAAGCACTCGTGTATTGCTCTGAGCAGCGTAAATACATTTTGACTGAAGTAAATAGGTTTCATAGACCACAAACGTATATTATTCCACAGAAAAACTGTTCCAGTGGATGTTTTTACTTGAAGACATGTATAAAGTATGGCACTTAGGAAAAATATAAAGCATAAATATAAAATGGGGAATGACTAGGTAGGCCAGGGTGGGCAAAGTCTGGCCCACAGGCCAGATCCAGCCAGCAGTGGTCTCCGTTTCCCAGCAGCCCCTACCTGCGCAGCTGGGGCTGGTTTCCAAAGAGACCCCAGCAGCACCCGCACTGTGACAGCGCTGTGCCGGCGTTTTCATGGAAACCTGCCCCAGCAGCACTGGCAGACAGCTGTGGTGTCAGGTTCTTCCTGGTTGAGGCGGGGCTGTGCTGCAGGCAGGAGAGGCAGGCTCAGGTACTACTATCTGCTCAAGGCAGGCAGCAGCAGCAGTGGCAGCGCCAGTAGGAAGGGTGACTACAGGGGGCTATGGGAATTTTGGGGTGGCTATAGCTCCCACCAGGTCCCACCTAGCATCGCCCCTGCTGGGGAGTCGAGTGGGGAGCTGCTCCAGAGCTGGGCTGGGATCTTGCGGCACTGACAGTGGGGTCCGGAGCCAGGGCAGAGCTATGATCTGCAGCCTGCTTGCCCTGCAGCTGCTGCTAGTGCCTCTGTGGAAACTGGCCCCAGCCATGTGGGCAGGTGCTGCTGGGAAATGGAGTCTGGCTGCTGGCTGGAGCTGCCATTTTGCCCAACCCTGAGCTAGGCAATGGTAGAAGAAAAATAAAAAAGATCTGTGCATTATAATACATCACATCTATGTCAATATGAGATATTGTTATAAAATAAAAAAGGAAAACCCATTTTCATTAACAGGAATGTAGTGAGAAAGAATTGGAGGCAATTATTCTGCTGTATTTAGTACTGGGAGGCCTCAGCAGGAATACTTAGTCCAGTCTGGGTATCACACAATGAAAGACGTAGACCCAGTGAAGAAACTCAAGGTTCAAAAAACCCAATCGGGCAGAAAGATTGAAAGTGTAGGAACAGGTTAGTCTGGAAAAGAGAAGATTTAGAAGAGACTAAATCTTCCAATAAGTAAAATGTCAGTACAAACAGAATGGTGATCACTTGTTTTTGTCCAGTGAGTGAAGGATCAGAAGCAACCAGCTCAGTTTGCAACAGCGACAACTTAGGTTGGGTTTTAAGGAAAAACTTTTTAAACTATAAAAGTAGTAAATAGTGGAAGAATGCCAGTACCTGGGGAAGTTCTGGGATTTTTGTCCTTGCAAGGCCTTCAGAACAGGTTAGACAAACATTTGTCAGGAAAGGCCTAGATTTACTTGATCCTGCCTTATTACAAGGGGATGGAGCAGATGATTGGTTGAGGTCCCTTCCAGCCCTGCATCCTCCAATTTGTTCAGAGTTCCAAGATTTTCCAGTCAGCACTTGCCTGAAAAGTTCTCTCTCACCTTTTCCTTGGGGTCATGCTACAAGTGCCCCTCTGGCTATTTCTGATTTTTCCTTGATATCTTCTGTGTATGCTTCTGTGGGTTTTCTACTGCTTCTTTCCCACACACATAGTTCCAAACAAGCAATACTCAGCTCCTATCATTTGCATCTTGTTCCTAAGCAAAACACTTTATCCACATATTTCAGATTTTGATTTACTTTATATTTGACATATATTTTGGAAACTGTTCCCCATTTTTTTAACCTGTCTTATTCCATAAATGAGTTTGTTTCTTGCATGTATGAATGGTTGTTGTCTCACACAAGTTTCAACTCCTACCTGATCTTCAGGATGTTTTCTTTCCCCACCAGCGTTACCTTTCTCTGTATGAACTGAGTTTGAGTCAGCTTTCCCTTCAGTATCCAAATATCCATTTCCACCATTGGACCAACTCACAAACAACATTAACTGAACTACTGGTAAATAACTATATATCATAAACAAACTAACAAGCGTTCAACCCAGAGTATCATGGTCTCTCTAAACAATTGTACTTACATAGGATAAATGGTAGTATTGGGTCTGCAATATAGGATGTGGGGCAGGCTGAGCATGTGGTGCATAGGGGAGCAAATACCATCCCAGATTTGTGTGCTCACAGCAGACACAGGGCTGCAGCCTGGCCAAACCAGCATGGGCAAGAGCCACCTCCGCAGCCCAGCCGGCAGGACCTGGCACTGGAGACTGGAGCGGGATGGTGAGACTCATTGCTGCCACTAGGACGGACCTCTGTCAGCTGCACTGCCAGCAGTGCGAGAAGTAATGGCTGGGGGCGCGGGCTGCACTGTCTTCACCTCCTCCTGCCACTTGCGTGCCAGTTGTGGCTCTACCCTGTGTCATGATCTGGTTGCCACTGCCACTTCCCTTAGGCCTGAACGGCTTGAAGGGAGTGGCGGCAGCAGCCACGCCAGTGGTGGGGTAGAGCTGCGGCTAAGCATGAGAGCAGCTGGTGGCTAGAGGAAGTGAGGTCAGTATAGCCCAAGAGTGGGCAAAATGTGGCCCGGGGGCTGAATGTGGCCTGCCAGGCCATTCTATCCAGCCCATGGAGCCCCTAAAAAATTTAGAAAATTTATATTTATCTGCCCCTGGCTGCCTGTCATGCAGCCCTTGATGGCTTGCCAAACTCAGTAAGCAGTCCTCTGCCCGAAATAACTGCCCACCCCTGGTGTAGCCCCTCCCCCCCACACCCATTACTCCTCATGCTGCTAGCACTGTGGGTGGTGTGGGGGTCCTGGTGGTGGCAGCAGCAATGAGTCTTGCCACTCTGCTTTGCCTTCTCATGCTGGGTCCTGCCACTGGGCTGCGGAGGCAGCTCCTGCCCCTGCCAGTCTGGTTTGGCTGCTGTCCCATGCCCTTTGTGGGTATACAAAACTGGGGGGGTACATGCCACCCCATTCCCTTCCAATGCATCACCTGTGCCTGCCACCTCCTCCCTCCAATGTGTCACTATGCCTCTCCCCACCCCATAGAATTACCTGTGAGGAAATGCAGGAGCTGCTCTCCATGCTGCCTGGCTGCCATGTGCACATGTGCAAAGGAAACTCATGGTTTCCCACATTTTTCCACTTTAAAGGAGAATCCATTTTTTAAGTTCGTTCATGACCCTTTCATATATTCTTGCAACCCACTTTTGGGTCACAACCCATGGGTTGAGAAATGGTGTCTTAGATAGACTACTAGCAGCCTCAGTCATGATCAATAGCTTCAGCTATGCAACATCTCTAATAGACCCTGATGTTGAGATCTATGGACACAATAACTATGTGCACACAATGTGTAGCTCACCATTTTCACATGCCTCTGAAAAATTATCCCTTACTGCATTCTTTGTGAGATATATTCTTAGGCTCTATAAAGGTACTGACTTAATACTGGGGTATGTTTTACATCAAAGCAGAGGAGGCATTAGCACATCAAATTCTCTCAAAACTGGGAAATGACTTCTTAGCTTGAAAAATTATCTTACGGCCTGGTAATGAATATGAGCAGAGGAGGAGGAATTAGATTGATAGGGGTAGGATGAGTGTCCAAGGAACTGACTGCAGAGACAACCATAAAGAAGGGAGAACAATATGAAACTGATCCGATTCGAGACTGATCTGAGACTTGTCCTCATTTTTGCTTCTAATAACAATGCCAAATTTGATATGAATGCCTCTCAAGTAGGAACTGGTCTGAAATCACCAGTGTATTTTGGCTGTAATATATTGAAGTAGGTAGTCATCATTTTTTTAAATCACTGTGTCTCTGCAGGGTGTTCAAATAGAACACAGCAGTGAAAGATTTTTCATCTCTTAATAAATCTCCCTCCCCTGCCCCCCTGTTCAGTCCAAGAATGCCAACACGCTATATATGTCATTGATCCAGTACACACGTGTAAGATAACAACTTACCCATCTTCTTCTTCGGTAAAATGCCCAAGAACTTCCCAGGCACTCATACTATTTCTACACTGCAAACACACTGAGGGCTCGGCTGCCTGGCACAGTACATGCTTCCTGGCTTCATGCCTCAGGACTGTCTCTGTCATTATCTTGGTACAATGCCACCAGGAGCAAAGTTATGCCAATTCTAGGAACTTCTGAAAAGTCAGCATTAGCTACAAGTCCAGGATCCATGAATTGCTCAGCCCACTTGTAAATCAGAAAGGCTACCAGTGCCAGATTACTATAGTCACTTCTGCCCTACGACACAGCAGCTGTTGTACTGGCAGCCATGGCACAACATCAGAATCCTGAGCAGTTAATACATGCTGTCACAGAGAACTTTAATTTTCAGGTGACTGCTGCCTGGTGCGTTTAAATTAAACTCATAGAATTCACTTCAATCTGAGGTCTAAGTGTAAGCACCCACAGATGTTTCCTTTTTACCCCCCTTCCTGTTTTGTTCATGAGTAAGTGGGAAAGGATATATTGCAGCTATTTAATAACCATGAAATATAAAATTGTGGGTTATGCTTTTTTCCCTACTTGAGTACAGAAGGTATAGGTCTCATACTTTTTAACTCCAGCAAACAAGTTGGAACCAGGAATGCCTAGAAATGAGTAGAAATAAAACCTGTAATACACTGCAAAGCATAATCATTTTACACAAGAGCTGTACATAATTGAAAAAATGTAGAACTCCAAAACAGAGACCTGGGAGGAAGGGAAGATGAAACTTTTTTTTTTTAATTTAAGAGTTCAGTGACAGGATGTTTAAAAAACAAATTGTAATCATCTCTCAGCTACAGTTAGCTCCCCGCCCCTAATTAAGGAAAGGGTAATTCAAAGGTTGGAATAAAAAACAGATCAATTTCTCATCCCCAGCAGGAGTTAAGAGTGTTCCTTCCCTCGGAGCTCTCAGCATGGACTTGCCAGTCAGTCAGTCATGGGATATCCCAATAGCAAATCCCAAAGTGGTAAACAACCTGTTACCCAGCTCAGCATTAGGACATCTGGAGGACTCCCTCAGCATGCTTAGCAGAGTCCCCAGATGTTTTATTCAGCAGCCTCTGAAGAATGGAACAGTGTGGAATGGTTAATGATGCATCGTTCCATGGCTGCTAAGAGTCTTCAGCTTCAGTAACTGAATTGCCTCTGCAGCTATGGAAAACATTTTGGACTGGAACAAGCGCATAGCAAATCACTTATTAGGAATCTAAGAGACATATTATCTAACTGATTAATTCTTTCACAGTTAAGATTCATTTATTCCCAATTGCAAGTGAGTTCTGATTATTATTATTCTTTAACACTGAATTATGTTTGCACTCAGAGGCCTCAGTCAGGAAAGAGGCTATACTGTAACGGACATTATGCAGACACAATTAAAGACATGGTCTTTTGTGTCTATATTTCACCTATTTACTTTACGTGATTTACCATTTAATTACATGGCACAAGTTATGTCTGTTGGAAAGAGGGAGAGAGTGCATGTGCACATCTAAGTATGTGCATGTGTGTGTATTCTTCTGCTGTGATCACACAATTGCTGATTTTATGAAGCAGACAGCAACACATTTCATTCATTCTGATTTCAAGACCAAGGCTTAAATGCATGCAACAATGAGATAATCATAACCAAATGTCTTCATTATGGACCATTCAATCTGTTCTGCCTGTTCCCTTGAAATGTCATCCAGAAAATGACATATGAAAAGTCTTCCAGACTATGAGCTGAATTAAAAAATAAAGTAAAAATAAGATTTTTCAGTAAGAAATAATTTGCTTTTCCACTGATACGTTAAGATATGTTCTTGCATGAATTTAGAAGCCACACACATGTATTTACTGTAATGCTTAACTACACAATTTTGACAGTGGGCTTCTTGTTTAACAAGAATTATAAAGGTTAATACTTTGTAAAATAAACAATTACACTGAAATGATATTTCTATGATTTAGAAATTAAACCAAAACTAATCTAATTTTCTACAGCTGGACACCACCTGCAGAGTACTGTTTAAGTACTTTGAACATTATGCACTTATCTTTTAAATATTGATAATGCCATTTTTCATTTATGTGACATGAAGTCCCACAGGGAATAATTATGCTAATAAACCTTAATGATTCTTGCAAATAAATGATCAAACAAAATTGCTACTGTTGATTTATATTAATGGATGCCTTTAGGAGGAGATTTGTCAGGATGTGCTGCTGCTTGAATCCCAATTCATCTTATTTAGCAGAAGAATGTACATAGTTTGTTAAATAGATTAAGTGTTTAAAGTATAATGTGTTCATGGAGTTTCTACAGTTCATAATGTTTATGCATTATCATCTTGCCTAATGGCAATTCTGCATTAAATGGTTTCTTTATATATAAACTTATCTTCAGTCCTTTCCCCCCCTTTCACAGCCCCTTGTGGCTAAAAAGGTCCTAATTTCAAAAACTTCTTAACTTTTGTATCTGTGTTTCTGAGAGCTCTTACCAATGCCTTAGTAACCCAGAGATGAACTAGTAAAACACCACAGAAGTAAAGCATATTTTGCTTTACTGTTTTAGTGGACCAACAGGCACACTGCTATTAACAATAGTTTTCCAATCCACATGTCCAGAAAAACCCTGGGTACTGCTTCCAAAGCAAAGTACTTGAAATTCAGTGGACCAGGGATTATCATAATACGAGTGCCCAGTGAGCTGGGTCAGTTTCCACTCTTTCTGATGTAGTGGGAAGTCACAGTTCTCTGTCTAAACTTTTAACATTTGAATCAAATTTTCTCAGAAAACTCCTTTTTATATTTTCAGTAGTAAGAATGAATATGAAGGCAATACTAGTATAGTACCTTTGCTCCCTCAGTCAGTGTATGTATGACTGCTAACCTTACTGCTAAGCGGGGTGTGAGAGAAGCAGTTCTAAGTTCTTTTGGGGTATAATCAGATAATAAACTTTAAGGTCATAGACCTGTAACCTGAGAAGAACTGGAAAGAGATGAAAGCACGTGCTTAAATCTTTGCCTGTTCCATAAAGTGATTATGCACATGCTTGAGCTCTTGGTCAGATTCAGGTAGCCAAGGGAGATTCTGTCACATGAATAGCTACATAAAAATTCACCTGTCAGAGTTAAAATAATTCTACCCACTGTTTCCAAGTTAGCTTTGTGAAAATTAGCTATTTCAGTGACTAAGAGCAGAATGGGGGCTACAATTACATGCTTTTGCCTTTGAGACAACCAAATAATTTGCTTGAGAAACCACTTAATTATTAGTATTTCTAATTATCATATTTTCATGATTTTCCAATTTTACCTTGGTGTATAAAGTTGGTCAGAAAAAATTAAAAAATCCAAAGTTTCACAAAAAAAATCCTGAAAAATTGTCCACTGGAATATTTCCCCATATTGTAACCAGCTCCCATGAACATGAAGCAGCATATGATGTTAAGTCCACAATGGGTTGGTATTTTGAAGCAGAATAGCAGTGAGGAGGTTTTGAGACAAATTGAATGACACTGCATTATGAGAGCCTGTTGAGGCATCATGACTTTCTAGCCTAAAAGTCTGCCCTGTGAGACAAACTGAAAGGTAACTGTGATACAAGTCAGCGGGACCATGCCTGCATGGTGATATCAACAGCTTGAGCGCTGAGCTGTACCATTCTGATAATGTCAGAAAATCCAAAATCCAATTCATTTAGCAAAAGTGAACCGTCTTGGAAATATCTCAGATAAGAAAATGTTTCTAACAAACCATGGCTCTGCTCATGCAGATCCTGAACTTAATTCTTAAAAGCCTGAATTCTGTAGGTAGATAATCCAAATAGTCAACTTCATCTCAGTGTACTAGAACTCTAAAGCATTTCTGGTGAGTTCTCTGATTGAGAAGTGTCAACCCAGCATACATCAGGTGAATTTCCCTGGAAGCAAAACAACTTCAACGGAAACAATGTTGCTATTCCAGTGGGACCCCCTACCTATGTACAGAATGCTGCCCATGAGACTGTCTGATTATCTTTGTGTCCACAGGAAACTGAAGAGTTAGCATTGAGGTTGACAGGTAGAACAAAATAGGATGCTGTCCAGACCACATTGCTGAGTCAACATTGTTGCCCAGGGGCCAGCAAAGGTTGAGGAATTATGTTCTATTCTTTTTTCTCTCCAGGACCATGTGGATGCATGTGTACATGCAATATGACATATATAGATGCATGTTATTTTTATCTAAGCAAAATTCATCAATAACTTAAGATGCATTCCTGACTTTCTGGATTTAGATAACGCATATCTAATTCACTGATGAGCATCTGAGATCCCTTGGTAAAATCCTGACTCCTTTAAAGTTAGTGTAAGTTTTCCTGTAGACTACAGTGGGCCTCTAAATTTATCCATATTTTTTTCCCCTTTTTCTACCTTTTACTCTCAAAACATTACCTTCCCCTTTAATTTTTCAACATTATATACATGTTTCAAATCTACTGAACTGTGCATCATAGATGCAATTGAAAGTCACAATGGCTAGGGACAGAAGTCACACATAAACTGCTTTAAAACCTGTAACAGAACGTAAGTTCAGTGTACATAAGCCAGTTTCAAAATTCCCAGAACTGGTTTAAGATAACCCTGGCTGAATGTAGCATCAGACTTAACTGATTTGGGTCAAACAGGTTTATGGAACTTCTGTCCCAGACCCCCTCCTGGTTTAAGTTAGAGTCCACCAGCATCCCAGCATGCTTTTCAGCCCTGGGTTGGGCTGTCTTCTCCAGATAGCAGGGCTGGCCCTGTCCCTCTTCTCTCTAGCCAGAGCTCCGGCTGGCTGAGAAGGGGGTAGGGGGTTGCAGCTGGGAGACAGCAGCATCTGCCTGGCTTTCCCCTCCCCCCCACCTTGCTTGCTGCTCAAGCAGGGATCCCCCCTCTCCCACAGCAGGGACCCCAGTGGCATGGATCCCAGCCGGCATCTTGGCACGCCACCCCCATGCTAGCTAATGCTGAAAGGTATCTGTGTGTGTGTCTCCAATTTCACTGGAACAAAGGCTGACAGGACAGTGCCCACTTAGGGCTTTTTGGAACTAATCAGTAGGTCAGTTGGTAATGTGCCTCCATTCCTTCTTTGGAAAAAGCTGTTTAAGAGCTTGAGCTAATGGGAGAGGCTTTGTTTTCTTGATGGGCTGATAAGCTGCCTGCTGGCTTGCTTGCTTTAAAGGCTGCAATCTATCATTGTTCAAGAAGGGGGAGAGAGAGGTGTGAGAAATGAACTGGTTTGAAATGAATGTGACCTGTGTGCCAATTTGCTACAGACTGCATGAAGCAGCAGGAAGGAGATTGAAAAGCTCAGTATCATCAACAAATGCATGCAGTCCACACAAGCAGTCCTCCCGCCCCCCATCACTTTGCCTACCTGGGGTCTGGCAACACTCCCATTCCTTAAGCAGCAAGTGGGTGTGATGGGGGAGGTAAAGCCGACCGAGGGCTGCTTCCCCCCTCCCCCTCCAGGCACTTCCTGGCTGGGGACTATGCAGGCCACAGTGGGGGTTTAAACACCTCCATAATCATAGTGCACTGTTGGGTCCTGGCCAAACCCTATCCTCAGCTCAGCATGGTGGAAGGGAAGGGAGAGCTCACTCTAGCACCTCTTAGCTTCTAACCTGAGCCACTGTAGGCACGTGCCTGTATTTCTTGATTCAAAAGTGAATGTCGATCCACTTGCAAATCAGCTCAAGCTCTGCAGGTTAGACTAAACTGCAAAGATTTAATCAATTCATGCTCAGGCTTTTTGAATGTCTGTCCCTAGCCATCAACTCTGTTTAACAGGGCTGTTCACAGACAAGAGGATTCAACTCTATCCTTTCTTTTCCTGCCCCATCTTACAAGGCTGATATTTTCTCACTGTCCCACAGCCTCTTGTTTTCTCAAGTTCTTTGTCAGGCATTCTTGGTTCCTGGCCCTGGTTTATTCTTGTTATGAAGATTGTTCCAGGTCAGCTTCACTTCATTTGCAAAAGAGAACATTTCTGCCTGTGTCTTGCTGCATGCTAAGTCACTCTAATTTTGTGGTTCAAAGATAGGTCTTTCATCAGGCATATTCGTGTTCTGAACTCTCTCTAGGCTCTTCATGCTTGCAGAATGAGTAAAAAATGAAAGTTAAACTGATTTCTGGAAAGTGAGGAGTGACCTCCCTTCCAGATGCAACTTATTTCAGCTAAACTAGGCCTCCAACTCACCATCTGCCCTTATGAAAGAGGTGTAAATAAAATGAACCATTTCTTTAGCGTTATATAATGAGTGGAAGCTGAGAGAACTGGTCTGGGCCCCTTCCTAATAGAGCAATAGGAAAAGACAAAGAAGGTGCAGGAGTAGGCAACTGGAGCAGGCAGTCTCCCCACACATACTGGCAATAGACCTGCTGTCTAATGAACCTTTTCTACTTGGAGTCTTGGTTTATGACAGATTTTGAAGTCCAAGCACTGGAAGAGTCCTCCATTTAAACAATGAGATGCATTTTACCCAAGCTGTCATCACTCCACAGATAAGTGCAGACTATTCTTCTTAAAACAGAATGTGGGGGCCAGCTTGGCCAGGCTGTTAGTCTCTAGATTGACTTTGCAATGGCTGCTTCTACACAGCCCTCTGCCCTCATCTCTCAGAGCAAAATTACAACCCTACTCGATCATGTGCATGTAGATACAGCAGGTAAGCAGACCCTGTTTCTTTGACAGTGAAACTTACAATGTAGCAGTCAGTTACATCCTCAGATATGCCTCTGTTGGCTGCTTTCTGATCTAACACAACTTCAGGAAGCTTCTTGTTTACTTAAAATACCATCACTTGTTAACTTTGGAGGTGAATTTCCAGTCACACCATCTGGTCAGGCATATGCTTTTATATGTTGCAGGCATCACTGTTTACCTTTACTCAATCCTTACCAGTCTGCACAGATGATAATAGTTCAACAACAGTTCAGGCACAATTTGCTTTACATATAGATAAGAAAATATTAATGGTTAATATTTGTCTTTTTTTGACTGCATATAAACCATGATGTCAACTACATAATGCCCATGATTGCTGAGGGCTTGCAGAATGAATTGTGACTGTTTTTGATATTCAAATCGTTTTAACCTGACCTTTTAAATGACTTCATGCTCTCTACATCACCATGGACTTTTGACACCTGACTTTTCACTGACACCTTGTGACAAGGGTGACTTCCAAGCCATGTGTTAGCACTAACACACCCCTGTGTCTGGGCAAACCGCCCGCACTGCACACCTGTTATGCCTTGTTGTTATCTAATTAAGATGTTAAGTAGGCGGGAGGCTGTCCTTCGAATACCCCAGTTGTAACGGGATAGTGTTTACACGCTCCAACCATCCCTTATGTGTCCCATGCTTCACAGATGTTTCCTCCAGTGGTTTGCACTGGGTTCTTCTTTCAGTCAGACAAACATACAAAACACAAACACACAGCGCCCCTGACCCCACATATTGGGCTCCTAGCCCTTGATTCCCCTCACTGGGGCTGCTCTGTCACACTATGCACAAAATAAACTTATCACTATGGTGACTGCAAAACTATAGCTGACTTGAGAGGAATATTTTCATAGAAGAGGCTCCCCAATTTGTTGGTAAAACATAGCTTCCTATGGCACCAATCTACAAATATGTATTTTATATCCAGATGGATGGAAGGGAAAAAGAAAGAGGCATTTCTTCTAACTTTCTGAATTTCCCAACTCGCTGAACATTCCATGAAATGTCCTGGGAATATCCTGGAAGTATCAGGATTGGTAGAAATACTAGCAAGTTAGTGGCCACTTAACCAGATTATTCAATACCTTTATGGCAGAAAACATATTGTCGCCACCACTACTATTACCCACTGAAATCAGATCAATTTATAAGTAAGGGATATGCTGGTGACACAGTGAAGTCTGCTATAAATTAACATGCATCATCCTGTAAGCTATGGAGTCATAACTATAGATGGTTTAAATTTATAAGTTTTCAACCAAAAGATCACGTTTCCATTTTTACCCATTCCAGTTACATTTGTAGAGAAGTGACAAACATATTTTCTAAGCAAAATTTTCTAGAGAATGTAAGACTTCATTAAAAAAACCCAAAAGTTTCTAAGGCTTTGGTTTTGAAGGTGTACTTCTATATATGGATAACTACAGTAATTAGGGTGTGTGAATGCGAAGTAGTGGGATAATATGCATTTCATGATAATTTAAATAAAAATGTACATGGTTAATTTTTTGATAGACCTTTGCAAGATATATTTTTCAGTATTGATGCCTTGAATGTAAGCAGTTACATTGATCTTATATTTCAAATAAACTTAATCTACAATCAACTTGAAAATGTAAAGATATTGTATCATATCAAATAATTATAATACTGTTTGGATGGAACAACTGAACCTCATCCCACCTCAACAGAGAAAAAATGAGGAAAGTCATTATTAAAATACAGGTTCCCCTCAATTTATGCTGTGCGTGTTCCTGGAGAATGGCGCATAAATTGAATTTGCATAAAATGAACCCACTTTACAATGTAACAAATAGGGATAGGTTCCCATGGTGGCGATGGAGGGAGTGAGGCTGGGACTAGGAAAGGGGTGTGGGGAGAGGTGCCGCTCACAGGGCTAAACAAGGCAGCAAAGCAGAGGGAACAGAGTGGCACTCACCACCACCCCGGCTGCAGTGGCCCCAAGAGTGGCCGGCGCCAGCTGTCTGCAGCTGCTGGGCTACACTGTGCTCCACCTGTCCCCACTACCTCTGCTTCTGAGCTGTGCCATGCCCTGGTGCAGGCAGCTGGTGTCGGCTGCTTCTGGGGCTGCTGCACCCAGGACTGGGGTGAGTGCTGCACCCCGCACTGCTTGGGGCTCTGCTCATCTGCACTCACCCCAGCCCGTGCTGGAGCAGTCCCAGGGGCAGCCAACACCAGCTGTCTGCACCACGGCACAGTGCAGCCCAGGAGCTGGAGTGTGGCTGCAGGAGCCCAATGGCTGCAGGCAGCTGGTGCTGCCTCCTCCTGAGGACACTGTAGCTGGGGTGAGTGGGGCCATGGCCCTTTACCCTCCCCGCCACAGACTTACCTGCTTGGGCGGGGGGCATGTCTATGTTGATCACATAAGAATGAATTTACCTCGCATATAACAAATTATGGGTCTAAATATGCTCATCACATAAGAGCAAATTTGCATATATTTAAGAACCCACATAAATTGAGGAAAACCTGTATTCACCTCCTTCACAATGACTTCTCCTGAAATATTCTACAGCTTACCTTTATTCATCCATTTAGACATCCCTCATGTTCTTCTCAGACAACACCTACTCTTTCGTAAGGGCCTGAGAAGTCCACCACTGTAGTTCCTCCCAGTCTCTTTGCTGCTGCTCTCATGTTCAAGAGTTTAGACACCCATGTCCCTGCAGTGACCAAAGAGACTGGTCCCATGATTTTCTCTCCTCCCACTTTGACTCCCTAACTTCTTTATCTTACCTAGATCTCTTCCATCTGTCAAAGATCAAAGTCTTTGATTTCAGATGCTGATGGCAAAAGGTCAGATGACAAAAGGTCAGAGGCTAACACAACAAACTCTGTGGTTGTAATTTACCAGTACCACCCAAGTAAAAATAACCCCCCTTTTTAATGAAACCTGAGCAAACAAAGAAAGCACAAGTGCCAACTCATTAATTATTTATAATTGGCGTATAGTAATTGGTCACCTGTGTCAAATAAAACTTTGAAGGAACTTCCGCCCAAAGCAGAGAACTGAGTATACACTCAAGAACAGATCGTGCATGAATATTTCTCTCCGCCTATGTTACCTTTCTGGCATATCCCCGTTTATCTCTCTGTCTCTGGTGTTATCTTTCTTATCAAGAGCTCTTGGTAATTTGCAGACTGCAATGGCTTATACGAATCGCTCGGAAGCAACTGTCTTACCCACCTTGTAAATGCTGGGTAACATGATATCTGCATGCTGTAACTGAATAAATCAGTCAGCTCCTCTGCTTACGCTCCAGTACATCAGAAGTGTAAGTAAAATAAATCTTTTGTGAAACCATTACGCTGTGTTTAAATCATACTGACTCCTGCTCACCGTTATCACCCACCTGCCCGGTCATAAATCCCCCTCCTCACACCAAGCCAGTCGTGCCGATCCAGGCTTGCAGGTCAAGGGTGCACCGGCATTATGGGGCGCGACACCATCCACATACAGACTAGAGACAGTCAGACCTAACATGCTAATTTCCTGGCTCAGTCAGGTTGCTGTAAAGCACAAAGCCTGGCTTCAACAAAGAATGGACCCAATCCAAACCTAAGAAAGGATTGAGAAGGAAAGGACTGACTCATTCCTCTGAAAGTGGGGCAGGGGCTTCAAAACAAATTGAAAGCACTTGAAACGTTTTGAAAGTTTCAAAACGTTTCAAGGTTTGAAACAGCCAGGTGGCCGGAGGTGGGGGAGAGCCAGGGCTGCACTCTGCCTCCTGCTGCCGGGCTGAGCTCCGTGGGAGGGCAGTGCTGCTCACAGCGGAGCCCTGGCTCTCCCCGCCTCCCGCCACTGGGCTGCACTCCGATTGGCTCTGCCAGCCCCACAGAGCTTACCCTGGTGACAGGAGGCAGGAGAGAGCCACTGGCCAGGGCTGCTCTCAGAGCAGCTCTGCCACTGGCCGAGCTCCACGGGGCTGGTGGAGCCACTCAGTGTGCGGCCTGGCAGTGGGGAGAGCCAGGGCTGCGCTCCAAGCAGCTCTGCCAGCCCCATGGAGCTCAACTTGCCCTCCCAGCACTGCCAGACTCCTCCTGGGGGCGTGTGGCCCCAGATCTGTGTGCGGGATGCAAGGAGGCTGCCGCTGCCATTGGGGCCAGTGGCAGCACCAGTCTTCCTGGCACTAGATGTGGGCTGCACCCAGCGCTGGTCCCAGGCGGCACCGGCAGCCTCCCGTCATCTTGAGCGCAGATCTAGGGGCCTGAACCCCTGGGAAGAGTCCAGCACCGTCCCATAGCCCTCCTGGGGGTGCGGGATGACAGGAGACTGCTGCTGCCACCAAGTGACACGTGTTTTGCTTGTCAGCACATGGAGGTAGTTTCCTAGAAACCCCTGAACCTCTCTCTTTGAAACTTAGCAGGATTCATGCCCTCAGAAGAAGCTACTATCCCTGCAGTTTTCATCAGGCAAGAAATGACAAAGTTATAGGCATTTCATGATTCCCCATTATAGCTTATGGACAAAAAGTCAAAACACGTTGAATCAGCAAAACAGTTTCAACGAAACAAAACAGTGCTCTGAAACTAAATGACAAATTGAAATACTGTCCCTTCAAAAGGGTGACTCAGAAAGCACATTTTCATTTCAGAAACAAACAGGCTGAACATCAAAGGCTGAGATCAGTTTAAGTTTCTGGAGTACCAGTGAAATCAGGAGGCTCCAGAACCGTTGAACATCTACAGAGATCTTGTTGGTCATCTGAAGCTAGCTCCTGTTTTAATTGTAGTCTTATAGTAAAATAAAACAAAAATAAATACTTGTCTAGCACTACTACTCCATGCCAGCAATTGCTGCAGTGATAGAGGATATGTCCATAAGATACTACTGCATTCATAAATGGCCACACTGTGAAAGAGTTTAGGAGTCCCTGAACAACTGTCCTGTAGCATCCATTTTGCTGGCAAGTACTAGTATGGCATTTACTGAATGCATTCTTGTCCTACATTTATAACAACTAATTTGTAATTTTTTATTCCTGTCTGTAGGAAAAAGCATCTTCTAGTTCTAACTCTGTGTTAGTGATTGTACCGATTCCATTCCGTTGAGGGAGTTTGCAGCTTCTCATCTATTTAGCTTCAAAAGTGTTGTTCTCTGTCACGTGCTTTGCTAATAGGCCATTTATCAGGATGAAGGGTACTCTCCAGAGACAGCAGACAGCAGGACAGGCCAAGCCTGAGTGACAGTCTGTCCAGCAGAGATTGACTTTAATGAAGCATAGAATAAACAGGAAGATTAAGAGGGTGCAAAAATCAGTGACAAGTTTTGAGTTTGCCTCACTGTAGGAAATAGGCAGCTCACTGCGCAGCTTAGATCTGTCTTTGGGTTACAAATGCTGTACATCTGCTTCATTGTTAATGATTACCTACAATACAAATAACCCCTACAAATATTTCACAAGAAAATTTTCCCTTTGATCCTCACACCCCAAAGGCCACATAACTGTCACCGTGTACCTCATTTTAAATCACAGGGATGCAGGTATTTCATCCAAATAATTTGTTCTGAGAGGATGATCTGCACATTCAGAAAAAGAACAAAACTCTTTAATATTCACTATGGAGTTGCTTCCCCCTGCAGTAGTCTTCATCAGCACAGCAGAACAGTTTGGTAACTATCAAGATGCACAAAGTTTGACTTCAGCTCTTCCAAGCTGTTGACAAATACTACCTCTCAGATCTACATTGTGGCTTTTACCCACCAGGGGTCTCTACAGTACATACTGTGCCTGTTTCACATTGAGATTTTCCATCATATCAATACGAGTTTCCCTGGCAAAAGGAATGCAGAACATTACATTGATCAAGTGAGGCCAAGAGCTGGCTGATGATACAGAATGAGCCAAGTTATTGGCTTGGAGTCACATTATCAAACCAAATCTAACAAGTTTGCAGAATCTGCCAGAAACTTGCTGGGCAAAGGATTGTGTTAATATAGATTCTTATGGCTTGCCTCTGGGTTATTGCCTTGCCTTGTTAAAAAAAGTGTGTTGTTGGCAAGGCAGTGAAGGAATTCTAATATTTTCTAGCCCATAAAGACACCTGAGTATATTCCAGAGCATATGGGATGCTCTGTTTCCATTTAAATCAGAGGGAGTTTTTGCATTTGTTTCTATGACAGTAGAATTTGGCTAGTCCTGAAAACTTCTGAAAACCTGTTAGGCTGTCATTCCTACAAGACAGATAGGGGTACTAAAATGCAAAAAATATCTTGCTGTTAAATTCTCAAAAAGATAATGCACCAGCACTATACCCCTTTCTGCCCCCCACCACAAAGACTTTACCTGGTCCAGTTTCTCTCACAGTAGTGCCTGGTTTCCACTAGCGTTCTACAACAGAGATTTATGTATAATAGTAGTTATCCCCTTGGAAAGACACTTTTTTTTGGGCAGTGAGGGCAAAACCTTTGCAAGGGGAAGGGGAATTCTATATTAATGAAGCACTAAGCATTATAAAAATGTAGTATTTGACACTTTAAGATCCCAAACTATTTTTCTGCATTACAATTCTGCATTCTCAACAGTTGATGGCACCAGAATTCAATCTGAGAGCACTTCCAATTAACTATACACCTTGTGATAACAGATACAGTACTTGAGTAAATGCATTTAAGCAGATGTATTGAAATGTTTTTACTTTAATATGATAAAACAGACAAATTTAAGCAAAGGCTGGGTGTTCTTTGTTAAAGGAAGTCATCTTATTGTTCCATGTCTTGAGCCCAAATTCATCACTGTTAAAACAACTACTTCTAAATTTAAAAAGTGTGTGTAGCCAAATGACAGATCCTTAACCCGGTGCTTATTTTCAGGACTACTGCAGAGACTTACAGCTTTCCTCATACTGAGTCAGTGTGCTCTACAGTTTTGTCAGTGGAAGCCCAATCCTACATGTTACGGAGAAGCAAGTAAGTGTTCTTTTGTACTGACATGCACTGTAGGATCAGGGTCATGGAATAAACATGGTAAGATTGAAAGCCTATTAACTACCTAATAATCATGGTCTGGAACCAACAACATGATAGCTGATAGCAATCAGAAACAAATTAGTATTTAAAGACATTTTTCCCCAATATCATCTCATAGATGATTTAATGAGCTCCTTGCTTTATCTCTGCTCATCCCTTTGGTTCACACACAGATAACTGGGCTAGCACTGAATAGGTTTTTTTGGATCTAAATATTCAGTGCTTTAATCAGAAATATATTTTTGCTCTTATATCTTCTCAAGTTTAAGGTTGTTGTTCCTTTAATTTGTATTTAGGATAATTCATTTAAGATGTGATACCCTAATTAGCAATAGTATTTCTAATACAGATTTATAGCTTAAAGCAGGAAAGAGGAAGGTGTTTTAAATAATTTAGCAGAAACTGCATCAAATTTAGACACGTTAAATCTTTGTAAGGTCCACTCTAAAGAATAGTGAATCGTTAATGGAAACTATGTTGCTTAATCTACAAATAGTGTTTTCCATTCACCATATGTTACCAGAACTATCATTAAAATTGTAATTTATTATGGGGATGAGCCTTGAAAATATTATGCTGAGACCCCAGGATCATGTTCTGGAACCAATGGTTGGGTCAGCATTTTTTTCATGGTGTTAAGCTCTCATATGCCTGGGGCAGGAAAGAGAGGTCCATTAATTTTTGAAGTGCCGAGAAAACAACACTCTACTTGAAAAAGTGTAGATAGTGGCTGAATTCTACAGGCCAATATAACACTATTAGTTACGATTCTCAGTGAGACTCACTCTGGTCAGAGTGCTTATGGCACGGTACTGTCAGATCTGATGAATCTGCAAAATTCTGCTAAATACCTTGTTACAAGGCCACAAGATAGGAAAGGTCAGAATGTATCAAGATAATCAACAAGGGGGTTAAACTATTTAACTATGGAATATAGGGTATATTTTGCTGTGCCTAATATTTTGCAGTGCCTAAGTATTCATCCTGATGCTGCCCACCTGTTCATGTTGGATTCTGAAGGTATAAGTTGTGCCTTACCTATTTAGGAATCGCTATAAAAGCTAAGGCTGTGCAAAACAGGACCATTGTTTCAACTTCTGTTTCAAAGTTTTGACAGGACAGTGTTTTGTTTCAAGTTTTGTTTAGTTTTGAAAGCACTGTTCCATTTTGTTTCATTGAAACTGTTTTGCTGTTTCAATGTTTCGCCCAAAGGCTATAATGGGGAAGCATGAAACTGCCTATAACTTTGTCATATTTTGGCAGATTAGGATGAAAACAGCAAGGATGGTAGCACCTTCAAAGGGCAGGAAGCCTGCCAAGTTTCAAAGAGATAGGTGCAAGGATTTCTGGGAAACTGCACCTCAAAATCTTGAAAGCAATGTCACTTGTAAGTGTGAAGGCACAGCGGGGTGAAAACAGCAGACATTGTATCCCCTGCTGAGGCCACAAAGCCTGCCAAGTTCAAGGAGATAGGTGCAGGGCTTTCTGGAAAACTGCACTTCAAGCTGCTGACAAGCAAAACTCATGTCACGTGTGTGCATTAAGGTGCAGCAGGTTGAGAACTGCAGGCTTGGTAGCCCCTGCTGAGGCCATGAAGCCTGCCAGCTGTCAAGGAGAGAGGTGCAGGGGTTTCTGGGAAACTGCACCTCAAGCGGCTGACAAGCAAAACTCATGACATGGGTGGGTGGGTGAGTGAGTGAGTGTGTTTTAAGATGCTTCTTCACTGGTGCTGGGGCCTCTACATGACGTAGTAGCATGCCCCAATGAGGCCGCCTCCTCCCCAATGAGGCCCCTACAGCCTCAGTCTGGTCCACCACTTTAAATAACAACAGGTAAAATAATAACGTAGTGAGCAGCAGCATATAGCACCAGCAGCATCTCAGGCAGCCAAACTGTGGCAGAGTCTTTCTTTCCTCTCTTGTAGGAGCTTCTTCTTCAGTGTGTGCGCTAAGGTGTGTCCTCACTGTGTCCTTCCCTCCTCTCCCTCGCCTTACTTTCTGTTTCCCTGCAGGCAAGCCCAGCTTCAGCTTCAAAACTTGAAACATTTTGAAACATTTCGACTTGTTTCGTTTCAAGGCTGTTTCGAAACCCTTCATTTTGTTTCAAGTTTGCTGTTTTGAGCTCAAAATGAGTCAAAACAGCCAGCGAAATTTCACACAGCCCTAGTAAAAGCAATTTGTATAAGCTGTCCACCCATTCACTTGTGCTCATTCAATTTCTGACACAACTGTCACTTTCTGACAGGCAGTAATGAAGGTATTAGTGGCTGTTTTACTCAACGTCATACACTTCGTATATTTTTTTTAAAATAGATTCATAGATGCTAGGGTTGGAAGGGACCTCAACAGATTGAGTCTGACCCCCTGCCCTGGGCAGAAAAGAGTGCTGGGGTCAGATGACCCCAGCCAGATGCCTATGCAGCCTTCTCTTAAAGACCCCCGAGGTAGGGGACAGCATCATCTCCCTTGGAAGCCCTTTCCAAATTCTGGCCACTCTTACCATGAAGAAGTTCTTCCTGATGTCCAGCCTAAATCTGCTCTCTGTCAGTTTGTGAGCATTGCTCCTTGTTACCCTAGGAGGTACACTGTTGAACAGAGCATCTCCTATTCCTGACTTGCCCCACCTAATGAATTTGTAGGCAGCCACAAGATAAATTCTCAGCCTTCTATTTCAGAGGCTGAAGAGATCCAGGTCCCCTAGTCTCTCCTCATAGGGCTTGGCCTGCAAACCCTTAACCATATCAGTGGCCCTTCTCTGGACTGTCTCTAGGTTATCCACAGCTTTCTTAAAGTAAGGTGCCCAAAACTAGATGCAGTACTCCAACTCGTAAAATTATCCCAGTGACCAATTATCAGGAGTTGATGACAGCAGGGGGAGGTGGTGGGGGATTTTATTAAAGGAAGTTTTGACACCTCAGAACAAGACAACATATTCTTTAGTTTTGAGGTCCAGGGAACATCTTTGTACCAGCATATATTGATAGCATGGGTTTGGTGTTAGCTCCTGTACAGTCTCATTTTCTTTTAAAGTATAGCAGAAAAGGGATTTAAATGGTCACAATTTCTCTCATAAAAACTTGCAAACTTGATGAGCTGGCAGAATTCCAGACTCTTCCAAAACAAAACACATCCAAAATTTTCCTGTTGAACTTTCCCTTATGATTTGCTCTGTGTATTTTTATCAGTGGCATTCAACAAAAAATGGCTTCATCTAGATTATGATTAAGTCATTTTTTTCCTCTAATACTGCAAGGGAAAAATCAAAGGAAAATAAAACAAAAACAAAGCAAAAAAAAAAAATCACAGAAGCTCTGACTTCACACTGGAATTTAACTCAAACAGTACAGTGCGTGTTTAAGTTATGCCTCTTGTTTGGACTAGACTTTTAGTTAGCACCTGGTAGCCAATCTTACAGTAATTCCTAGGATCTATATCGCAATCACTGCAGTCTTAATAAGATCAATGTGAACAGGACAATTTTACTTAATAATTTTGAGAAAGCATCAATTTTTGACGTTCCCCCAGTTCCCAGATTAACATGTCATTTAGAAGGGGAAGGCAGGGATTTCAACCTTGGTTAATTTGCCTGTGAGCTAGTGTGCCACTCTGGTTTAATTTGCCATCGAATTCCCCACCATCTCCCCCTGCTATCATCAACTCCTGATAATTGGTCACTGGGATAATTCATCATAGCAAATTAACCAAAGTGTACTATTTTGAGCCTCTTCTATGTAGATAGGTTATGGAACAACTCATTTGCTTTATTTTCACGTTTTGATTATGCTAATCCATGGGTTTGCCTGATTGTTATGAGGAAAATTTAATTAAAGCTCTCCCCCCGCCCAACCTATAATTTGGTACAACCCTGGAGTCTTTACTCAGCACTTCCTACGTTTCCAAAGTTTATTTAATGTAAAGGAACTTCTGTTCAATAACAAAACTAAAAAAATCAGGTGATATCAGGCACATCAAAACTCAAAGAACTCATGAACTTGAGCTCATAAGATGGTACCAGTGGCCAAATCTCTCCAACAAAGAGAGAAGTCAGGACCCGACCCTTCTGGTGGAGCAAAATCAAATCAAGCAGGGGAAAGGAATTCTTAACAAGCCAGCCTATTTCATACAACCTAAAGGAGGATGTTAAACACCACAAGAGACAGTATGTTACTATTTATTCAGCAGTTTGCAGTTACATGGCATTTTTTTGCTTTTTTAATTTTTTAATTTAGGAATTGTTTAAACAATTTTCTACATGAGGCCCAGGAATGAATTCCACTGATCTTTAGATGCAGTGTTTTAAGGTTGCCATTCATGTTTAAATTCCAGTGAAATGAGAAACATTCAGTGAGTAGAGGTGAAATGTGACAGGCCCCAAGGAGCACAGGTAGCAGGAATTTCCCCACCACTCAAAGATTATCACTTTTCACTCATGGGCAGGCAGAGAATATGAACACTGAAGGAAATAGCTGCGTGCTGCGGACTGCACATAAACACAAGTAGCACTTTTGTTTTAAAGGAACAGTACGAATATAGTTAACTGTGATGATCACTATAAAAAAGCAGCTTCAGACAGGAATACAGTACTCTTTGGGCATTTTTTCTATCTTCACCTTTAAGAGTGGAATCCAATGCTCTGTTCTTTTGTGGAGGTGAGGGGCACTATATGCTTTTTTTTAGAAGCCAATATAAAGTTAAACCGGTGGTGTGATGAGAAATGCACATTACATTTAAATGAGCAGAGGGAATAACAAAGAAAACAGATGAATCACATTACAGGTGTCTGTGAGGAAGAGAGTGCGGATGTGAAGCTCCAGTTTGAGAATTTTAACAGCTGTCAAACATTAAAATACCCAAGTGGGAATTAGAAGACTAAAGCCTTTAACAAATCTTGCAGGTTACTGATATTCGGCCTGTGATTCCACAGAGGGATGAAAATTAATGGAGTGAGGCTTAAATTCAGCTAGTGTGTTTAGGCTAATTTTGTCTTCTGGTGGTTGTCTTCCTAATCATTCGGTATTTGTTTCCTCCTTTTAAACAATACCTATATAGCAGTCTCCTTTTTCTTAGTGGCAGGATAGGACAAGACATGCTGGATTTTAAATTTCCAAATACATATGTGAATGGAGGATTAAAATTACAGTTTCACACTGTTGAATGGAGTACTAGTGGGATTTACATTTAAAGCTATTATATTTGAATAATTTATATAAATCAGCAGCTCATTCTTTCCTTGTCATTAGGCACAGTATCTGGCAGCCATGTTTGTTAACAAACAACACTATGGGGTTTATTTATCCCCTCCCCCCCATTTTTTACAAAATAAAAATAAAACCACCCCACTCCTAAAACAGTGAGAGATACAGGCAACAGCCACAAAAAATTCTCTCTGCTGCTTTGAAAATGGCAGACTTTTTCCTGGGCTCACTAAAAAGGGGAGAAAGGCAAGGTACAGTAAGGCAATTCAACCCTGGGCCAAGCCAAACTGGTTGTTATGCAAGTAGAAATGAAGATGTGGAACAGAGGGGTGGTAAGTAGATATGAGCATGCTGCACAATGCAAAGGAATTTGGAAGTGCAGAGTCAGAATTTCTCACTGCTTACCTTGAACGACCCTTCTTCAGGTCCCACCTCCGCAATCCTACTTCTGAGCGTCTTCTCAATGGGGCTTGTACAATCCTATCAAGTCAGTCCAGCTAAAATGCTCTAACAGTATGCAAAAGCTATAAAACCAGCTAAGACAGGATACTGGGGGGAAAAAAACTTCTTTGCTCTTAGAATAGTAAGGCAGTGGAATAGACTGCCTAGGGAAGTTGTGGACTCTCCATCACTGGAGGTGTTCAAGAAGAGGCTGGACAGCCACTGGTTGGTGATGATCTAGGTGTAGCTATTAGGGTTGTGCAAAACTTCGCTGGCAGTTTCGTTTCAACACTGTTTCAAGCTCGAAACAGCAAAATCAAAATGACAGAGAGCTTTGAAACAGCCTCGAAACGAAACAAGGCAAGTTGAAATGTTTCAAAGTTTTCAAAACATTTTGATTTTTGAAGCTCAAGCTGGGCTTGCCTGCAGGGAAACAGCAACTAACGTAAGCAGAGGGAGGGGGAAAGCGGTGGGGGGAAGGACTGTTTTCATTATTGACTGTGTAGCTGGCCAGTGACTGTCATCCTTTTCTGAGGTCTCTTCCAATCCCAGTGCTTTGGGGGAGGGATGGAAAAACTGCATAAAAGACAGCATTGTTTGAACTGCCCTGCTTTCTGCCTTGGTGTCAGTCGAGTGAGGGCGCACCTTAATGCACACACAGCATCACCCACCCATGTCACGAGTTTTGCTTGTCAGCAGCCAGAGGCGCAGGGCCCCAGAACCCAGACTCCCCCTGCACCTACTTCCTTGGTGGCTGGCAGGCTTCGTGGCTGGAGCAGGGCCTAGCAGGCCTGCAGTTTTCACCCCCCCGTGTCCCAACACAGACACAATCCTACAAGCACCCATGTCATGAGTTTTGACTGTCAGCAGCCAGAGGTGCAGGGCCTCAGAACCCCCCTGTACCAATCTCCTTGACAGCTGGCAGGCTTTGTGGCCGCAGCAGGGGCTAGGACGCCTGCAGCTTTTACCCTGCTATGCCAAAACACACAGTGTCACCAAGTTTTGCTTGTCTGCAGCTTGAGGTACAGTCTCCCTGAAACCCCTGCACCTATCACCTTGAAACTTGGCAAGCATCATGCCCTCAAAAGGGGCTACCATTCCTGCAAGTTTCATCCAAATCAGGCCAGAAATGACAAAGGTATAGGCTGTTTTGAGCTTCCCCATTATAGCCTATGGGCAAAATGTCAAAACAACAAAACTGTTTTGACAAAATGAAACGGAGCAGCAGTTTTGAATTGAAACAAAATTCAAAATGAAATGCTGTTCCATTGAAACAGAAGTTGAAACGGAACAGTGCCGTTTTGCACAGCCCTAGCAGCTTTGCTTATGTTCTACTGTGGGTATTACCCCACCCTTCTGGGCTTTGCTGGTTGCCCCTGCCTCCGCTGCCCCTTTCTGCTACATGTGTTCATGTTTTTAAGCTTTCCAGTTTCAGATGCATTGGGTGTTGGCCACAGCCAAGGCTGGTGACTTTGACTGGGGGGAAGGAGGGAAGAGCATGTGACAATGCTCCTGTTGGGACCAAAGCCAGAGATTTCTAGCTGAAGAGTCTTTTGCCCCTCTCTCAGGGTCAGACTGACTGTCATTTTTGGGATCAGGAAGGAATTTTACCCCATGGTCAGAAGACTGGTACAGATTGTAGGGGTTTTTGCCTTCCTCTGTAGAGGGGGGCCATGGCCAGGATCTCTTGAGCATATATTGAGATTTCACAGAAGCAAGACAGTGGCTGCTGGGGTCCCCCTGCTTTACCAGGTGAGGGTGTTAGGTTTGTGTTGTATCAGGGTTAATGGTAGTCTTAGGTAATAGAATGGCTTGGATAGGAATGATTCTATTTCAGAATAAGTCCTATCCTGATCTCTGGAGGTCCCTTCCAGCCCTACTTCTCTATGAAGACAAACTTCTGTGTGCTTGCTTCAGCCCACTTCAACCTGCCCTCATTGTGCATAACTGGCTTTTTCCTATCTTTTTATGGCCTTTATTTTGCAGTCTTACTCTTATAAGTAGTCTTTAAGGCTAACCCATGGGGAAACATGCAATTTTATTCTGCCCTCCCCACCCCACTAGAAAGAGTCAGATTGAAATCAGGAAGCTATAAAAGAGGTATTATGGTATCACTGCTTATGTGAAGAAATAGTAGCACTAAATGAATATACAAACCAAAGAGCACTTGCTATATTCCATTAAATTGTCCTAAACTCACTTCCATAAGCCCTACCTTCTCACAGAACCCAAGCCAAACAGCGTTCAGTCAGGCCAAACTGTTTTACTTTTCCTCTCTGCTTCTACTCCCTCTTTTTCTTCAACTTCCAAGAACCTTCCAGGACACCATCATCTCCCCCTCCACAATCCCAGGTTACGAAGAGAAGCAAATCATGGAAACAGTGACAAACAAATTAAAGTGAAAAAACGCGCTGAGACATCTACTACTGATCCAACATACTATGTGCATAATAGCCACAATACACAAAACTGTGGCAGGCATAACTTCAAATCTGATTATTAATATATTAGTTAAAAAAGAAGATGCTGTAGAAGAGAGTGACTGTTGGTCTAACTGGGAAGGTCTCTCTTATTTACAATTTTACTGACCGTCAAAGAATTAATTTTTGAAAACTAGGTAAAATTCCTTCAATATTCATTTGTTCTTAAATAGAATGGATACAATTTAAAAAAATCCTTTTTAAGGATATATTCAAAGATGAATCCAACTATTCATTTAATACATAGATCCAAAGCCCATTTATTAAATATCAGCATTATAATGGGATGCCCAAATCATACATATGGAAACACTTAGGTTAGACTAGGCATCAATAATATCAACTAGGCATCCATCTGTATCAATTTGAGCACCCTTGTGGAACTGTCTATGGTTGACTTTAGCTTAAAAGCATGACCCAATGTAATGCTGTCTGTCTGAATCTGCAAACAACCTGAAACCAGAGCTCTGGGGGCTCTTAACTCATAAGACCCATCTTTTAAGTTATTTTACTGCTGAGCAGCCCATGCAGGAAGGAAGACAGCTGATGATATCATGAAAATCTAATGTGATTGGAGTAGGTTTTGCAGATGGAGCTTGGGGAGAATACTGCTCCTACTCATCCAACACTTGTCCATGAAGGATATGTAAAGCCAGATTAAAACCTGCAGCCCTAACAGGCAACAGTCCTACTAAAGTCAGAGGGAGATTTATGTAAGAATAACCTGCAGGATTGGGTTCTTAGTGAATTCCTTTCAGAAAGCTGCTGTGGGAATGAGGAGAGTTGGGATCATACTTGAGATGGAAAGGATGTGGCTGTAATTAGGAACCTAGTGTACACTGGAGGCTTTTTAAAATTTAATCGAGATACCAAATTACAAAGCTGAGGAATCAGGCAAACCATCTCAATTTTATCTTCCCCTAAAACAGTGTTCTGCTGAACAAGACACCAATATAACCCCTTTAGACCATGGTACAGCCTCTATCTTTCAGTTTTCATAGTCCAGTATTGATCAGAAACCTCAATCAAGAATAAGGGGTCCCATTGTGCTTGTCCTTACAGATATATGCAATGACCCAATTCCTGCCCCAAAGAGGTTACAATCTATATATTACAATCTGTAATTATGAAGTGTTTGAGGGGACTAAAAAAATTCTTGTATGAGTGGCAAAATTCAGAAAAATCAAGATAATTACAACCCTAGCTCATCCTGATTTATGGGGTTATTTTTAGAAGAGAATAGGCTGATGTGCTCTGAGCTTTTTTATATTTGCATTAAGTCCTCTGTGATTCCTTCACTGAAATGTGTGCATATGCTGAGTCCATGTGAGATGCTACCACTGGCGCTTGTCATAAGAATTAAATCCCTCTCAAGCTTGTTTACAGCTCAGCACTTGTCATACTGCTCCCTTGAGCTTCATGGCTGGTTGGGTTCCCCCTCAACCCCCTCCCACTCTCTGGCTCTGCGAAAGATTTAATTTCTTTTTTGTTTATGTGTGTACTTACACTTGCAGGTGCAGGAAAGAAAAAAAAATTGCTGTACCCAGATGTTTTGAAGCTGCAGTAGCATACATACAGCTCAGATTAAGGAGAAAAATTGCATCAGATAAAGCCAAGCCTTTTCATACAGTATTCTATAGAGTATTTAATAAACCTATCATGTTCACTGACAATAAGACTCTTGAATTTAATTTTAGGGACACCAGAATATTTTAAACAGTAACAGACTTAACTCATTTATTGCTGATTTTGCAGAGCACTTTATCAAGGCTGAAGGTGGCCCAATTACATCTATTTTCAATTTTGCAGAATATCATGCTGGAGCTGTTACAGTCTAGTCATCAGGATAGCAGCTGCATACCAAGTTGTCTTAGCTCATTACTGAATTAGTTGGACCTTGGGGAGCGTGATCCAGATTTCATTTTATACTTTGAAAATTACATTGTATTGTTAAAAAGAACTACCCTCCTGCCAGTCATATACCTTCACACAAATACTCAGAATCACTGCCTGAGCTTCCCGTGGATACTGCACAACTAGTGTCTTGAATCACACATCTTGTTAAACAGGTCTCTGTAGCTGGTTAACCCTGCAATTTTCTTGCCCCACCACATACTTCAGTATTCTATCAAAGGTGAAAGGATGAGCTGGTTGAAGTTTCACAGACATCTTGTATATTAATTTGTATATATAAGGATGGTTTGTCTGCTTCTCCTTCATACCATGTTCTACTGAGAAGGATTTATTGCAATCAGCAGCATGGCTGCTAATATCTTTGTTTAAGTTCAGTGTGCAGATCTGGAATCCTACCTCAGATATGTGTTTATAATGTGAAAAAATTACATTTCTAATTTCTGGTCAAGAAAATGCATCAGCCTAGTGATGTTCAGAACAAAACAGCATTGATTCTCAGTTTCTTTGGTTACTCTTCCCTCTGCTTTCTTCCAGGAACCTATAAACACCTTACTTGTGTGATGATAGGGGCAAGAATGCAATCTATATCCTTGAGCCTGTTGCAGATTTTATAGGATACAGCTGTAGAGCCCAAATGTTGTTGTTTTCAGACTGCTCCTTTTCCTTGTTTTCAGCCTCACAAACAACTTCCCATTGACAGGTCCTATTTGGTGCCACACAGAGGAGCCTGAGCAACAGTATTGTGAGAGCATCAGTCAGTCACCCTCTACCCCTTTCAGTAACTCTCTGACTAACTCTACTGCCTATGTTGGTTATGTTTCCCCTGAACACTGCACACCTGGTGCTGCACTTTTAGATGAACAGCATTGTTTTAACTGAAGTAAATGAAACTGTCCAATCCAGAGGACTGATAGAGTCATGGTAGAAATCCTCAGTCTATCTTTTATTCTGAAATAGCTCCCTTCTAATTCAATCCTGAATATTTTGCCCAAATCCGGCTCTCTCAAACCAACTCAATCCTTACATGAGGTTTATTTACTCATTTAATCTAATAGATTTCCAGGAAGAAAATGAACTGTGGGGAAGAGATGACTGCTGAGTTGCCACTGATATCACCAGGGGCAGATCCAAGATTTCCCAAAGAGAGGTGCTGCTCCCAATCTCCCCTTCCCCAACAAGCGCTTCTGGGGACCTTTTTAAATCCCTAAAACAGGTGAAATTCACCCCTCACAGGCACCCCCCCCCCAACCTGCTACTGCTGCTTTCCTCCCTGTCCCAGGGGAAGCTCCAGAGCTGCTTCTGTCTGCCCCAGTGAGGCTACATGGGGACTGGGCTCAGCTGGGGATGGGCAGGAGGTTTCCCCTCCCCACACCTGTTCCCGGGGAATCAGACAGGGAAGGGGAAACTAGTCTCCCACTGTGCTGTTGCCACCACCCCCATCCCCAGTTGAGGCCAGTCCCTGTCCAGGCTGCTTGGGGCAGGCAGAAATGTATCTCCTGCCCGCAGGACAGCAGGGAAAACAGTAACAGCAGGTAGGGGAGGGGAAGAATGGCTGAGCTCTAAGGGCCATGGGGAAGGGAGGAAGGTTTTCACTTGCTTTAGGAACTAAAAGTCCTTGGAAGCTCCCCTGGGTTGCTCCAATCCAAAAGGGGGGTACAGCCACACCACTGCACCCCCTCTGGATCGCCCCTGGATGTCACCATGCTTTTCTCCCTACAGCACCAAGTAGGCATTATGTGGAAATCAGGCTTTGTCTCCCCATGGTGTTCTAAGTTTTCTAGTTGTCACTAAAATCTAACTCATTTTGCTGATACCAAAAATGTTTGGTGAAGGGTTAGAATCCACTGGGTCTTCAAACAGTTAACTGACTTTGACATAGAGAAATATCCCTAGAGTTAATGTTATCCCTCACTTCTCTCAATCAATTATAATACTGCTTTGTCCTTTGACCACTTGTATGCAAGACAAGACAAAAATATTATTTAAAATTAGTTGACTTCTATCTTCAAACTTCACCAACCCTGCTATGTAAAAACTAAACTTACATTGACCAAACTAAAGGTGCAGAAGTATAGTAACCAAAGGTTTCTGAACAGAAGATACAGGAAATATATTAAGATATCATCTTTGGCATAGGTGGTAAACTATAGTGCTCAAAACTTGCTAGGTCTGTATAATTACAAAAGGCAGCAAAATCCTCAACCCTAAAAGCCAGTATTCTTTGTGTAAGGCTTCAGATTCTCTATACAGGGTACTTCCCAGCCAGGTTCTTCACTTCCAAGGCCTGGAGGTGCCTGCCATCAAAATTCTATTTGGCAGGACAGATAGCAGAAGTCTTTCCTCAAATTGGGTAGAGTACATTTTGCCAAAGAATAATCTGTAGTCACTACTGTAGACAAGCAGTAAATAGATGCTGTTCTGTCAAGTTATAAATATACAATAGCCCTTTCCACTGAGGCACCAACTAGTCCCAGACATAGCATCCACACAAGCGTGGACATTTGGTTCCCTGGGGGTAACTAGCAGCAAGACACCAAGTTATCCCAGGTGGGTAGGGGAGGCTGAGGCCAGCAATGGATATCCAGGAGTCAAAAAACCCCTTCTCACTGCTCCCTTGGAGTGCGGAGAACAGCTAAATGTGTGGTATGTGGCACTACAGACATGTCTGTGGCACCACATACCGCAAGGCTGCGCTCGTCTGGATGTGGCCAGAATGGTCAGACACTACACAGGACTCGATATTTCTTGAAAGACCTCTACTCTGAAAGAGCAAAGACTAAGGAGCAGCAGCAGTTTGACTCCTCTGGTTCTATATTCCACTCACAGTAAAGGCCTTGTTTGCTGCTGCTTCTTATTGATCACTCATTGCAATGAAGCAACTTGACAATTCAGTGACACATTTATAGTTTGTCTCATACTTTCCCCTGAGGCAGAGTCCAGTAAAATTCCTGCCACCTGCAGCGCCATCTGAGAGAACCCATGTAGGCCTGTTAATGGCCTCTAAGTGATAGGAGTTCATGATTTTTATGATGGATATGCTGTTTGCCTCTATTAGGGATAAGTATGAGACTGACATTTTAAAGCGATTTCCCATTGGTTTTCCATTTTTTTTTAAATCGACTTTTTGAAGGGTCATACCTACCAGAAACAATAAAAAGGAAATGTGTGATCAAGAAACCTTCCCATAAAGATGCAACTGAACTGTTGGCTCTACAGAGTAATGCAATTTATTTGTCTGCAATGTTCCATGCATACTTTTGCAGGGAAGTGTGTGAATTAATTATGCAAAACAATACATTAAGAATACAGATATTTCCATTACACTAGAAGACCATGAATGCATTACAATGGAATTTTTGTATAACACACATTGTATTCAGAGACTGTCACTTACTGTATGCTGTCAAGGCAACGTTACTGAGCAGTGACTCTCTCTAGTGCAGTCAAATAACTCATCAGTGAGAGCTTTAGTCACCTGCACCAGAAGCAGCGAGACTTCTTTTTTTACAGTCTTATCTTATTTTCATCATAACGTTCCCATGCAGTTGGTTTTCTATATTTTACGGGCACAACTGTACCTTGAAAACACAGCTCAGTGTCCAGGGAGGTACCCTGATGCAACAAGAGTTCAAGGAGCATTGCAGGCAGGTACAGTGCCTCCCAGGGAGCATGATCTCTTTGCCTCAGACTGAATGGCTAAGAGCACATTCCCTCTGAGCTTGTATGCTAGTGAAGATGGGATTTTTGCTTCCCATCCACAACCTCTTTGGGGTAGTCCGTGTGGCTAGCAAGGAGCAGCCTTTGATTAGTAAGATGTTCAGGTCACTTGACAGGTAACCTTACAACAAGCTGGGCAGATAGCCTGTGCTCTCAGGGGAACACACATATTGCTGCTGAACAGTCACTTGTGCACAGGGGCAAAAGGGGTCCTTGCACTCTACTCCTTTGGTTGCCCATATGTAGCAAAATTAAATCCATCATGCTTTTTTTTTTTTTTTTTTTTAGCAGGGTGGGTGATTATTTGCACCTGTGGGCCACCTATGGCGTTTTGGGGAGCTGTTGTGGGCCGGGTCCGCACCAGCACCTCCCCTCCCCACCCACAACAGCTCACCAAACCTCACTATGTGGGATGGAGCTGTGGGTGGGCAAGGAGCTGGTGTGGGCAGGCAGCTGCTTCAGCAGGGCCACTACTAGTGCCACCTCCAGGCCACCCTTCCACCTTGAGGAGGGACTGGAGCAGCTGCCCAGCTTTGGCAGTTGCAGCCCAGCTATGGAGATGGCAGCTGGACAGAAGCTGCTGCTGGGCACTGGGAAAAATTGGGACTTGGTGCCAGCCACTGCTGCCACCCCCTCGCCACTTCAGGGGCCTTTCTCACTGTGACCAGCCAAACACATGGTGGGGCTCTCCTCCTTGCTACTGCCACCACCACCAATGCCCAGCCCTGGCTTCAGTACATGCAGAGGGTCTTGGTCCCTACGGCACCCACTCTGGACTCACCCACCCTGGCCATAACGAGTGGCAGTGGCCAGACAAAAACTGCTGCTCTGTGTGGGGAAAAAAGTGGGACCTGACAGCAGGCATGGCCACCTCTCCCTCACCACTGCTAGGCAGTTTCTCACTGCTGCTTCCTGGAACCCATGATGGCTCCAGGAAGCAATCCTCATACGCACAGGTTTGACTGGCCAAATAACAGGAAATTCCTTTAAACAGTGTATCAGTATTCATAGGTAGCAAAGGAAAACTAGCTGGGTTGGCATCTGCCTGGCCCCATGGCTCCTCCCTGCCACCACTGTCCCAGGGCGGCCCAGATGCGGTGCTGGTGGGCGTGACCAGGGGTACTTGAGGGCGGCCCTGGAGTGGGCTCTGGGCAGCAGCAGCTAGAAGAGCCCAGCAGCAGCAAGAGGGAGGCAGCTGCAACCACCACCAGGTCCTGCTTTTTTCCCCATGCCTATCAGGAGCTTCTCCCCAGCCACTGCCACTCATCATGGCTGCAGCAAGTGGGTCTGGAGCAGGTGCTGCAGGGATCCTGACCCCCTGTGTGGGTTGGGCTGGGGCTGTGTGCTCAGCCCATGGCTCAAGCCTTACCCACACAGGCCCTGGTCAGTCTCCACAGGGCTGGGCTGTCAGGAAATCATAGAAGTAGGGTTGGAAGAGACCTTGTAGATCTTCAAGTCTGACCCCCCGCCTGGGCAGGGGAAAAAAATGGGTTCAAATGATTCCAGCCAGGTAGGCATCAAGCCTCCTCTTAAAGACCCACCCAGTGGAGTCCAGCCATGGAGCTGCCCCAGCCCTGTTGTGCGCCCAGAGGCAGCAGGACAGCACCTGAACCAGGTGGGACCAAAGGACCTGCTGCAGGGTGAACAAAGTCCCTCTGCAGGCTGGATCCAACCTGCAGGCTATATTTTGCTTACCCCTGCTTTATAGTATTATGGTTACAAGAACACACACACACACACACACACACACACACACACACACTTTATGTATCTAACATGAAAAATTGTGGTGACCAAGGATATCCATTATGGGTAAGGTTACTTTTGCATTTTTATAATTTTCTTTGCTGCTCCAGAGTCAGTTTTCTAAAACTTGATCCTTTCCCTCCTTGTTTCCACTCTATTTGAGATTTATTTGGAGGTCTTACACTAAGGGGCAGGGCTATGTGATGAAAGGAGTCTACATACTAAATGAATCAGTGCAAAATTTCCTTCTGAAAGTAGGTTTGTTTTTTTTAATTTTTTTTTTTAAACCAAATCCTGTGCAATAACAATGTTTGATTTTCCCCAGTTCCCCTCCCTGGAACTGTTGATCATGCAATCCAATTGTGAACACCAGCACCTGCATACTGAAATAATCGTACATCTGCACATTTTATTTTTATATACAAGGTGCATGTACATAAATGAAACTGCACAGTGATCTTTATAATTTGTACCTTTTTAATGTATGAATCCTTTCCAACTGAAGAATGTACTCAAAGTAGTTTATTAAAATGTTTTTACCTTTTATAGCAGCAGTTGATTATAATATGTTGATACATGCAAAAACTCTTACTATTAGAGATCCAACCACAATAAGCAAAAAGATGCACAGGGATTTCATTAGTCCAATAGGTTTTAACTCCCTGCAAATGCTTAGCACAGGCTCAACCAACGTTTCTCAAAGGGTGAAGATTTCTACTGATCATTCTAAAAATTGTACTTCTTTGTGATCAGAAATTCCAGCAAAACAATTAACCTCCAGATCTCTTGTAAAACTAAGCAATCCTCATATGCACAGGTATGACTGGCCAAATAACAGGAAATTCATTTTAATAGTGTATCAGTGTTCATAGGTAGCAAAGGAGAACCAGCTGGGTTGGCATCTGCCTGGCTAACATTTGAAAACCACCAACAGGAAGAAAAAGGAAGGAAAAATATGGGGCTTCATATTTAACTCCATTAAAAAGAACCTCTTTTCAGCCCAAAGTGGAATAGTGGAACTTCCTTTTTTTTAAACAAGAATGCATTAAGAAAATCTATCATGTTTAAAATACAGATTGCATGCCCACATTATTCAAACTATTTATACCGTGAATGGTAGACAAAGGTGACACATCAAATTGCACAAAGATACTGGAAAGACACTGATGATTACTATGAGCCAGATCCTGCCAACTTTAGGTGACTGAGTGGGACTACTTGGACACCAAGGCACTACTCAGTGAGTGCATCTATACATGAAATTAATGCGACAAACTCCAGAGCAGTTTGTACTGGAGTAAACTGCCCTTGGGTGTAGCACATACACGTGCGCCTGAAACAGCAGCAATTTGAGCCGAGGGAGAGCAGGCCTCTGGCTGGCTGGACTGTCCAGGAGCAAATATACTCCCCTGGTCACCATCTACACGTGGATTTCAGCAGAGTAAAGTACTCTGCCATAAGATAGTACTATCCCCAACTACCATCCTACAGCAGAATTAATTAGTTTACTGTGCTCTAATACCAGCGCATATGTAGACAGTAACATTTTACTGCAGAGCTAATTAGTCTACTCTGCAGTAAAGTGTATGTATAAATGCACTCAGTATGATGCATGTGTTTCCCCCCCCCGAAGTAATGACCATTTATATCACCAATAATGTGTCCATACAACAAATACAGGATGCCAAATCCCTGACCCTAGCAGTTTATAAGCTAAGTTACATGATGGATAGTTTATTAGTACTCAGGCATACAAGAAAAGAAAGTCTTAATTTCCCTTAGCTGAGGCTAAGTAGAGAGACGTTAATTGGAGGGAACAAAGAATAACTACTTAACAACAGGATGGCATTTCATCTGAACAAGTCACAGACATCACCACTTTCAGGCAAGCATACAGTTTGGACAGCATTTTCTGACTAGGACATAGGACTGGCCACTGCAAAAGGCATGTCTTATTCTTGGTTTTGACAGGTTTCCCATGGGACATCAACCTAGAAGGCCTCAAACCTGCAGAAACAGAAACTGAGGCTGAAAGCATAGATGCTACTACTAGGTCTTGTAAGCTTGAGTTCACTGCTTTTTTGAAGTACTCTGAACTGCCACTTGGAATCAAAGTAGTAATGTACAGATTGGTAGTATAAAGGGTGTTCATGTACAGGATCAGGGTGGACCCAGAAGGAGTGCAGTGGTGCAGCTGCATCCCGCTTTTGGATTGGAGTGTACCGGGGAGCCTCCAAAAACTTAAAGTCCCTAAAGCATGCGAAAATCCCTCCTCCCTTCTGCTTCCTGCTCAAAAGCACACCCCCTTCCTGCTTGCCTTTCCACACCGTGACAGGATTTCATAGTTTTCATAGATTTCATAGACATCAGGGCTGGAAGGGACCTTGGGAGATTATCGGGTACAGCCCCCTGCCCAAAGGGCAGGAAGTCAGCTGGGGTCATAGGATCCCAGCAAGATAAGCATCCAATTTACTCTTGAAGGTGTTCAATGTAGGTGCTTGAACCACCTCCGCTGGCAGACTGTTCCAGACCTTGGGGGCTCGGACACTAAAGAAATTCTTCCTTATGTCCAGCCTGAAACGGTCTTGCAGGAGTTTGTGACCGTTTGACCTAGTCATCCCCTGGGGCACTCTGGTGAACAAACGTTCCCCCAGATCCTGGTGGTCACCCTTGATAAACTTATAGGTGGCCATCAGATCACCCCTGAGCCTACGCTTTTCCAGGCTAAAGAGTCCCATGGCTCTCAGCCTATCATCGTAAGATCTGTTTTCCTGACCTCTGATCATGTGCGTGGCTCTCCTCTGGACTCTCTCAAGCTTCTCAACATCCTTTTTGAATTGTGGAGCCCAAAACTGGACGCAGTACTCCAGCTGCGGCCTCACCAAGGCCGAGGACAAGGGGAAAATGACATCCCGGGATTTGCTCGAGAAGCATCTATGGATGCAAGCCAGCATTTTGGTCGCTTTACTAGCTGCAGCATTGCGTTGCAGGCATCATGTCAATGATGACCCCCAAGTCTCTTTCTTCTGTAGTGCTAACCAACGTAGCACTACCGAGCCTATAAGGATGCTGCAGGTTTTTCCTCCCAAGGTGGAGAACCTTGCATTTTTCGGTGTTAAACACCATCAGGTTCTCGTCTGCCCATTTGCTGAGCCTGTCCAGGTCAGCCTGGATCACCCGCCTGCCTTCTGGCGTGGATGCTTTGCCCAAAGTTTGGTGTCATCGGCGAACTTGGCCAGTCCACTCCTGACTCCAATGTCCACATCATTAATGAAGATGTTGAACAGTATAGGTCCAAGGACAGAGCCTTGAGGGACCCCACTGGTCACAGGGCACCACGATGAGTGACTGCCATCAATCACAACCCTCTGGGTCCGACCACGAAGCCAATTTCCCAGCCAGCGGATCGTGGTGGAGCCAAGGCCACAACTGGCCAGTTTGGCCAAGAGGTGATCATGGGATACCAGATCAAAAGCTTTTTTGAAGTCAAGATATATGACATCAATCTCTTCTCCCTTGTCCAGGTGATAGGTCACCTGGTCATAGAAGGAAATGAGATTGGTCAAACAAGACCTACCCGCAACAAACCCGTGCTGGCTATCCCTTAGGATGTTAGCCTGGGCCAGTCCCTCAAGGATGGCCTCCTTAATAAACTTTTCTAAGATCTTCCCCAGGATAGAAGTCAGGCTAACGGGCCTGTAATTAGCCGGATCCACTCTCCTCCCTTTCTTGAAGATCGGCACCACATTGGCCTTCTTCTAGTCTTCGGGCACTACACCAGAGCGCCAGGAGTTTTCAAAGATCCGTGCCAGGGGCTGGGCTATGACGCTCGCCAGCTCCTTGAGTACCCTAGGGTGCATATTGTCAGGGCCGGTTGACTTGAAGGTATCCAGCTTCTCAAGGTGTTCCTTCACGAGGTCAGCATTTATGGAGGGTAGGGGATCCCCCTCACCCAGATCTCCCTGTCCCATAGCAGGCATGGGCGTCCCATGGGACTGATGAAAGACTGATGCAAAGTACCTATTTAATAGGTTGGCTTTTTCCTGGGCGTCAGTTGCCAGTTGACCCATCTGGTTTAGCAGGGGTCCAACGTTGCCCTTGCTTTTCCTCTGGCTCCCCACGTATCTGAAAAAGGACTTTTTGTTGTCCTTGATGCCTGAAGCTAGTTGGAGTTCAGTTGCAGCCTTGGGTTTCCTGGTTTGCTCCCTGCAGGACTGGACCAGTGCAGAATAATCCTCCTTGGAGGTGAATCCCATCCTACATCCTTTGTAGGCTTTCCTTTTTAGCCGTAGGAGGTCTGCTAGGTCCCTAGAGAGCCAGGAGGGCTGCTGTGCCTTCTTGCTGCCTTTCCTCCATGTTGGAATAGATTTAGCTTGTGCATTGAGGATCGCTTCCTTGAGAAGCAACCACTCTTCTTGAACTCCCATCTCCCTGGGGTCATGGTCCCTAAGGGCCTGACCGACAAGCCTCTTGAGCTTGTCAAAGTCGGCTTTTCTGAAGTCAAGGACTTCTGTGTTGCTGACTGACTTGCCAGCTTTACGGCGGATGATGAAGGTGATCAGCTTGTGGTCGCTGTCACCCAGCTTCCTATCGATCACTGGGTCGCCGATTAGGTCGTGCCCCGTAGCCAGTACCAGGTCGAGCACCGCTTTGCCTCTCGTTGGCCCATAGACTTCTTGAGTCAGGTAGAGGTCGTCCACGCACGAGAGAAAGCTTTGCGACCGCTTGGATTTTGCTGAGTGATCTTCCCACAAGATGTCCAGGTAATTGAAGTCACCCATGACAACCAAGGTCCTGGAGCAAGCGGCCTCAGTCAGGGCGAACTCCTGGTCAAGCTCAGGACTTTGAGTGGGAGGTCTGTAGTAGACTCCCACCGTTGTATCCTCTGTGCCATATTCCTTAAGAATTTTTACCCAGAGGGTCTCTAGCTGTCCATGCTGGTCACCAACATCAGCTTGCAGGGACATGTAGCTTTCCTTCACATAGAGAGCTACACCCCCGCCCATTTTGTCAACACGATCCCTCCTGTACAGGGTATAGACCTCTATACCCGTGGTCCAGTCATGGGTGGAGTCCCACCAGGTCTCCGTTATCCCAATGACGTCATAATTCTTTGCACTGAGCAGGAGGATGAGCTCCTCCTGCTTGTTGCCCAGGCTCCTGGCATTAGTGTACAGGCAGGCAAGTGTCCCCTTGGGGGCTCTTGCCTTGCCCACAGATTGTGCCAGGGCTGGGCTCCCTTAAGTGCCTTGGTCTGCTGGCTTTGCAAGGGTTGCTTTGCGGGCCAGCAGTGGCAGTAGTCCCCCAGTCTCCCAGCGGGCTTAGTTTAAAGCCCAGTGGAGCAGGTCAGCCAACCTGGCTGAGAAGAGTCTCCTCCCCAGGGGGGAGAGGTGGAGGCCATCTCTTCCCAGCAGCTCGTTGCCTCTCTCACCAAAGAGCGGGCTGTGGTCATGGAGGAGAGAGGGAGTAATAGGGAGGAGCACCAGAGCCATTCTTGTTCCCTGTATGGGGACTGGGCTTAGCAGGGGACAGTGGCAGTGCACCTGCTCCAGCTGTCCTGCTGCTGCTGTCCACTCAGGTTAACTGGCTCTGGACCTTCCCCCACCTGGAACAGTGAAGAAAATAGCAGCCACAGCTGTGGGGAAGCAGGGGGAGGAGGGCCTCTGAGCAGGAAGGGGAAGGGAAAAAGATTTTCACCTGCTTTTTAAATCTCTCAAGTCCCCAGAGGCTCCTGCAGCTAAATATGTCCACACTAGTGGGGGTGGAGGAGGCTAGGAATAGGGAGTGCAGCCATCCCTGCAATGTGGGTGTTGCTCCTGCACCCACTTTGGGAAATTCTGGATCCACCCCTATATGGGACCTAAAATTACTTTTCTGCAATTACTTTTTCATGGTTTATATTCACATTACTCTAGCATGGCATTACATCTTTTGCTCTATAAAGCACTCATAATGGGTCAAAATCACCCCTGGTTGAATGTCATTTGAAGTTAATGGAGCTACACCATACGTGAACCTTGTCTCCCATATCATCTCACCGTTAAGGAAAAAAGACATTGTCAATCTGCATCTTTATAGTGTCAAGCATGCTGATCCTGAGCAAGATGGAAGTGGAGATTCAAATTTTTAATTATCTCTTATTTTAGCTGAACTTGAGGAGGGAAGGTGGGGTGGGGGGGGAGATGGGCAGAATAGTCTCATCTTTTTTTTCTTAAGTCTTTTAATATGAATTGCTTCAGTGCAGATATTTTAAGCTATTTTATGGCATGAATGGAATTAAAGTCTGTTAGATCAATGCAATAAGTATTATGCATGTTTCCAATATAAAGGATACCCATTGTATAATATCAGGGTATATATGCACACACACCAGGGCTAAAAATGACGGGGAAAGAGAAAGACTTAAGATGATAGGCACTAAATATTTCTCTTTTCTTTTTACAACAGAAAAAAAATCAACGTAAACATTACTATGTATATGGGGTTGTTTTGTGATTAAGTATATGCTGGCTAATGCCAACCGATCTTGCACCTGTTCTACAGCAACACAGAAGAATAAAAAAACAAAGTTGTGTGCAAGGCTAGCATTCAGCTGCTATGCCCTATGGGACTCTCTGAAGGTTTCTTTTAATGTAATCTACATCATTTGATGCTGTCTTTACAAAAGTTACCCAGTCATAATCAATCAGGTACAACTGTAGTGGGCAACAGGAAGCTGTTTTGTGGAACAAGAGTAAGATCTGGTCTTTAGTCAGCTTTTAAATAGACAGATATGGAAGGCAGAGTACTTACGTACTGCTGCATAACTACATCCAGAGGAGGTCATAACATTTTATACAGCTATAGTTAATGCTGTACAACCTGTATATTTAGACAAGGCTTTCAGGTCAAGAATTCAGAATTCAAATTTGTAACGGCTGATATTTAGTGTTAATTTGCCCTGCTGTATCACTGTACACACTATCTTTTATTATACAGACCAGTCCCCTCTGAGACCCTTGCCAGTCTCCTATGAGACCAATCACTGGCAGAACTGATCCTGCACATGCAGACTGCAAAGGGAGGGAGACTTTTAGGATAATCTAACTACACGAGAGTCTACCAATAGCCAAACACATTTCTAATGGACCAGTAAAAGATTTTAAGATATTGCTGCTATCCAAAGAGTTCTCCTCTCTGTAGTACACTGCCTGACTGTCCACTTACTGTAGATGTAAAAGGTGACAGGCCTACCCCTTCTTGAGCTGTCACTTCAGCAAACTGTATTGAACTGACCTCAGACCCAGCAATGTGCTGGGGCCATCACACCTTCATTGATAAATGAGGTAGGTACTTCTAATACTGTGCCCTGTAGGATTTGGGATATGAGAGAATTAATAAGTATATATAGCAAGAAAGTGATAACTTCCTATTAGGAGAGTCTCTCTTCAATCATCACTAATAGGTAATAATTTGTATTGAAATATTTGGAGGCTGATCAAGGTTGCTGTGTGAAGCTCCAGGACTAAGCCTTGACCTGCCTCTTAGGCCACTGGAAAATGTCTTCCAAAGCTGTAGCAACAATGCTAACAGTCTGTTGTTGGAATAAGACAACACTTGACAGCATATAAATATCTGCAAGGCAATTATACATCCAAGTGTCCCTTCAGAGAAAAATTTCAATTTGTTATTACAGTCATTTACCAGATTACCAGGGTGGGTTGAACAATGAGTGAAGCTGCTAAGAGAAAGAATATCATCAGGTAAAAATGTTCTCATTCTGCTGCACAGCTTCTTTCCTCATTCATCACTGATGGAAAGTAGAAAACAGAAGTACTAAAGGAAAGGATAAGCAGCATTTTAATTATTAGAGCAGAACAAAAGGCAGAAATAGAATTTTCCTCTTTAAATTACAAAGCTCTTGCTCTCTAATAATTATTTGGGAACTAACCCAGCAGTGCCTTCCTACCAATGGATATTTTTGCAGAGGAATGAAAACCTATTTTGCAAATCACTCTCAAGAGAGGCTCATATGCCTTTCCCCATAATGCCACTTCCCAGCTTGCAAGACCCATCTTCAAAAATAGTTTCCCAGATGCCTAACAGACCAAATGTTGCAGGATTTAACATTTTGCCTGCAGCAATGCATACCCGTAAGCCCTGGTATTTTGGATAGAATGAGATGAACAGGGTACAATTGCCATATGCTTGAAGTACATTTTTATACCTCTAAGAATAGCCATTTATGCCACAAGCTTCCAGATGGTATTAAGTATTGGAGCAAAATGATGGGGCACTAGTTCCCAGAAATTGTAGAAAGAACTTATTTTGAATATAGAAGTTTTGGGAATTTTAAAGATACTCTTTTTCTCAAGCCAGAGGCAGTGTTGTCCTTTATTCCAAATCCTGTCTTTTTTGGCAGTAATGGCATCTAGAAAGGCCAGCCACAGGCTGAACTAATCCATCATTCTGATTAATTTTCCGATCTGATGATATTCAAATGGGAGTCTGATGTGCTTGCTGAACAATGTTGATAGGGGAATTGTTGGTGCTTTTTTATGTTGTTTGATTGCAGGACTCCAACCAACCCTGCTGGAAAATATCTGTGTAACTGAGATCACCAGAACTTTGTTTTTATTGCTTGTAGTAGCAAATTGCCCATCAAAAATTATGGGGGGTGTTGGGGCCACTGCGGACAGAACCCCACATCTGGCTCTGTGCCCCCCACTCTCCTGGGTGCAACCCCATTCCCCCCACCCCTCTTTGTCCAGCCCCACTCTTCCCCTGTCCCCTTCCTGGCGCCTTGGGTCTAACCCCCCCCATTCCACCCCCCTGCTTCAGGTCCAAGCCTGCTCCCCCGCCGCCACATTGGTTATGACCCCACTCCAACCCCCCTCCCCCCCCACTTCGGGTCTGACCCCACTCCACCCCTCCACCGCTTCGGGTCCAACCCTGATCCCCACCTCCTTCCCCCTACCACTGAGGATTCGACCCACTTTCCCCTCCTCCTCTCACCACTGTGGGTCTGACCCTGCTCCACCACCTTCCCACTGCTTTGGGTCCAACCCCACTCCACTCCTCTTCCCCCTGCTGCTCTGGGTCTGCCTGGCCTATGTCTGCCTGCCTCCCCACTCCCCTCCCTTCCTCCCTGCCTGCCACCTCCCCAACCCTGCTAGCTGTTCTGGGAGGTGGCAGGGGGCACCACCACCACGATCCCCCTCTTTGCCCTCAAGCAGGGAGGAAGCCCCACGGCTTGGATGGCCGGGGTGTTTTCCCCGCTGCCAAACTTCCCGGGCAGCAATGTAAACTTGGGCCCGTGCAGCCCAGGTCACACAGTCAATCACTGCCAGCCCTCTCAACGGCACATGTGCAGTTGGCCAGAAGCATTATGGACAGACAGACACACAGACTGAGTCTTTTATTTTAGAATAATTAGAGCAGCATGAAGAGTCCAAGGTCCCACTATACTAGGTGCTGCAAAGAGAAAGTACTTGCCATGGACTGCTTTCTGATTCCCCTCACATTCACAGAAGTTTAGGGCTGGAAAAGACCTTGAGAGATTGTCGGTTCAAGCCCCCCTGTTCTGGGCAGGAAAGACTGTTGGGGTCAAATAGCCCTAGCAAGGTGCGTGTCCAGGCTCCTTTTGAAGATCTCCAGGGTAGGTGGCCTGCACCCCCCCTGCTGGGAGTCCAGAGTCTATTCCAGAGTCTGGTCACACAAACCGCAAAGAAGCTTTTCCTTATATTCAGTCTGAAACCTTCTTCTAGGAGTTAATGACTGTTGCTCCTGGTTTTCCCCTAGGGCACTTTGGTAAATAGTTGTTCACCTAGCCCCTGATGCTCATCTCTCATATATTTGTAAGCTGCTACCAAATCCCCCTAAAGTCTTTTCTAGGCTGAACAGTTCCATATCTGTCAGCCTTTCCTCATATGACATGCTCTTCAGGCCTCTAATCATATGAGTGTCTTTTCTATGGACTCTCTCAAGCTTCTCCACATCCAGAATTGGACACAGTACTCCAGCTGCGGCCTCACCAATGGTGAGTAGAGCGGGAGAATAACTTCCTTGGTTTTGCTTGAGATGCATCAGTTGATGCATGCCAGCGTATTGTTTGCTCTGCTAACTAGCATCACACTGGTGGCTCATTCATTTTATGGTCAAATTAGTACCCCCCAGGTCCTTTTCAGACGTGGTGCAAGCTAGCGTAACATCACCAAACCTGTAAGTTGCGGATTTTTCCTCCCCAGATGGAGCACTTTACACCTCTCAGTGTTGAACAGCATCTGGTTCTGGTCTGCCCATCTAACTACTCTGTCTAGGTCCGCTGGGATTGTCAGCCTACCCTGATGCTTGGCCATACTTCCTCACACCTTAGTGGCACTGGTGAACTTTGCCAGTGTGCTTTTCATCCTCGCATCCAGATAACTGATAAAGATGTTGAAAAGCAAGTACTGAACCCTGGGGGACCCCACTGGCTACCTTCTACCAGGTCGACACAGATCCATCTATTGGTACTCTCTGGGTCCAACCCCACAGCTGGTTTCCCACCCATCTGACCATTGAATTGTTGAGCCCATAGTCCCCTAGTTTTACCTTGAAAGCCTCATGATACACCAAGTCAAAGGCCTTGCTAACGTCCAAGTAAATAATGTCAACCTCATTTCCCTTATCCAGGTGGTGAGTAACCTAGTCATAGGAGATGAGGCTAGTCAGACATGACCGACCCATGACAAGACCAGGCTGGCTGCTGTTCAGAATTTTGCCTTCTACTAGCTTATTGCATATGGACTGTTAAATTGCCTTGAGAAATTTTTCAAGGATTTTTACTGGGATTGAGGTCAGGCTGATTGGCCTGTAGTTCCCTGGGTCCTTTCTCCTCCCCTTCTTAAAGATGGGCACAACACTGGCCCTCTCCCAATCTTCTGGGACCTCTCCTGAGCACCACAAATTCTCAAAGAGTTTGCTAGCGGTTCTGCGATGACTTTAGCTAGTTCATTTAGCACTGTCGGATGGAGTTCATCTGGTCCTGCTGACTTATAGGTATCCAGACTCTCTAGCTGTTCTTTCACCAGCTCTATATTAACTGTTGGTTGGAGATCATCCCTCCTGTGACTATCCTGTGTCATATTTGCATTTGGCAAGCTATCACTCTTAGACTGGTGGAATGCAGATGTGAAGTACTCATTCAGGAGTTCAGTTTTCTTCTTGGTGTTGGTGATCAAATGTCCAGATGTATTGAGTAGTAGTCCCACATTTCCACTGGTTTTCCTCCTGTTATCTACATACCTATAAAAGGACTTATTGTCCTTGATTTCCGATATTAACCTGAATTCAGTCACCATCTTTGCTTTTCTAATCTGCCTGCTACAGGTATGGGACAATTTTATGTAGCTCTCCTTGGGGCCTATTCCTAGCTTCTATTGTTGGTAGGCCTTCTTTTTCTTTTTCAGAAGATCTATGACTTCCGTATTGAGCCAAGATGTTCTTCCAGCCCCAATGCCACCTTTTTTGCGTACAGGTATGGACAACTTCTGTGCATCAGAAACTACCACTCTTCATCCACATTCTTTCTCTGTGGTGCATGATCCTGTAGGGCACTACTCACTGAAGTCTTTAGCTTACTGAAGTCAGCTTTGTTAAAGTCAAGGATTTGTACCTTACTGACAGATTTCCCAGCCCTACAACAGACAGTGAAAGTGATAGTCATGGTCACTGTTGCCCAGGTTACCCTCTATCATCAGATCACTCACCAAGTCATCCCCCTTGGCCAAAAATAAATCTAGGAGTGCATTTCCTTTGGTCAGCCTGTATGCTTCCTGAGACAGGTAGAGTTTGTTGATACAAGTCAGGAAGCTATGCGACTGGTCAGATCTGGCTAAGTGATCTTCCCAGGAGATGTCTGGGTAGTTAGTCACCCATGACGACCATATCCCAATGCTCTTGTAGCCTCTTCCAGTTCTATGGAGAATTCCAGATCTTGCTCCAAATCTTGATTTGGAGGTCTGTAATATATTCCTGCAGTTAGGTCCCTTTCACTGTGTTCCCCCCACACCCTATATCTTGACCCAGAGGGTCTCAAGTCGCCCTTCCTTAGTACCGATTTTGGCTTCCAAGGAGGTGTACTGTTTCTTTACACATAGAGCTACACCTCCACCCTTTTCCCCTATGCAATCCCTCCTATGTAGGGTGTAACCCTCTATAGCTACGGTCCAATCGTGGGTAGAGTCCAACCAAGTCTTCGTTATCCCTATGATATTGTAGTCCCTGCTGGAAAGCAGGAGGGACAGTTCCTTCTGTTTGTTCCCCATGCTCCTGGCATTTGTGTACAGGCATTTAAGCCCTCTGCTGGAAGTTCTTGGTTTCCTGTCACATTTAGGGTAGCTCCATTCTTTCAGCTTGTGCTGTAGTGTCTTTTTTGTCATCTCCTATTGTAATAGTTGTTTGTTTGTTGACCCCTGGGCTTGCTTAGCTCATTGTTCCCTCATCCCCTGGTGATCTCAGTTAAAAGCCCTGTCCAGGAGGTCTGCCATCCTGGATGAGAAAAGAGCCTTCACCTTCAGCATGAGCTGGATACTGTCCCTTCCCAGAAGACCTCTGTGTCTGAAGTGCGTGCTGTGGTCAAGAAAGCCGAAACCCTCTCAGTAGCACCATTGCCAAAGCCTTTGGTTCACCTTTTCGATACAACCGTCTCTCCTAGGCCCACAACCTGCAACTGGGATGATGGAGGAGAAAACTACCTGCACCTTCAACCCTTTAAGCCTAGCCCCGAGACCTGTAGTCACTCACGTTACATGACCAGGCTGTATCTATTACCTTGGAGAAAGTACCTTATGACAGAAAATAATACCTGTTTGTTTGTTTTTTATAGCAATATATATATTTAAAAAAAAAAAAAATCAGGCTAACAGGCTTGTAATTGCCTGGAGAGGAGAGAGAGAGAGAAGGAAAATATAGTTAAAGATATGGAAAAAATGGAAAATGGGATAGCAGACAATATGAATTTCACAGGATAATCACGGCAGACTAATTTAGCAGTCCTCTATGACAAGGAAACAGACTTCTTGGTTAAAGGTAATGCAATTTAAATTTATCCAGAACTAAGACAAGCTTTTGATTCTCTGCCACAGGGGAAATTATTTGCCCAACTGAAGTGGACAGTGTTCAAGTGGCAGAATGTTAGGGGATAAGGCCCAAAACGGAGACTACAGCATATTATACTGAAAGAAGAGTTCATAGATATTAGGGCTGGAAGTGACCTTGAAGATCATCAAGTCCAGCCTCCTGCCCCAGGGGCAGGAAGACAGCTAGAGTCAAAGGATCCCAGCAAGACAGCATCCAAACGTTTCTTGAATGAGTTTCCCATCTAGAAAGCAGTTATCAATGGTATTCCTCAAGGATCAGTTTGGGGACTTTTTTAACATTTTGTATCAGTTGATACTGGAATAAAAATCATCCCCTTGAAACATGCAGATGATATTAAGCTACATTTCCAGAAGAAAGGTATATCATATTATTGCACAGGTATAATAAAGGAAGATTTAGATAATCTTTTGAAATGGAACATTAGAAATGGAATAAAGTTTAACAGTTGAAGTACAAAGATTGAACTAAGCAAGTTTATGGAAAGAGTGGTTTGATAGGACAAGGGATTCCAATTTAACAATCAGTAAGCATGATGTGGAGTCAAGTTTGCAGTTTCTGAGTTGGGGTAATAATTTAGTTCTTCTGGTGTGGAAAGTGTCTGGTAATCTCTGCCCACTCCAACATTCTTTGTGAACAGGCAGATGAAAATCCATTATCTACTTCTTACCCATACCCCACAGCATGGTAATGATCTTTGCTCTATAGGTGGAAATGTGATATTTATTTCTCTTTTTAAGCATTAAGCAACTATCAGGTAATCTCCTAGATGAAAATAGTAGGACTCAGACAATTGAACTCTGGAGTTCCCACTGCCAAAATGCGTCTCTATATATGGAATCCCAGAATCACTGCCAAAATTCTGCAAAGTTTCTTTAAGTTAAGAGCATGCTGAACCCATGGTTTGGATCACTTGCTATACATCAAAATTGTAACACTACAAATGCTTTGTAGGCAACATCTGACAGGCTTTAACCAAATTCAGCAAAGGGTACAACATGAAGGGTAGAACTGGGAGAAACATCAGGGAAGCATAAGGGCCTGGAATAATTGCTCACAAAATTCTTCAGCTATCACTCGTTGTTCAAGATACTGAAATCTCTTGTGAGAGATGTGTTTATAAAGTTTCCAGATGAGTTTACAGGACAAAAGATGCCTAACACAAGAGAAAGGAATAATGACACAACATCTATTAGGATTTCCTCTTATTAAGTGAAATGAGTTATACGGACCTTTGTTAAGAGTGTCAATGTTTTATAAACAATGGAGATTCAGAACTGTGTATTATTTTACAGATAACAGCAGGTTTTTGGAGAAGCAGCAAAGTTAAAAATTGGTAGCTTTAGGTAATGGAGCAGGGTTTGTTTTCTTAGGAACGTTTGAATACGTATCATATAGAATACCAACAGAGCAATGAAGTTAAACAGCGAGTCCTGAGGAAAAATAATTTCCCTTTACAGTCTGCTGTTGCACCTAAATTAGCTCTCTGGCCTCAGGGGATTAAAAATCAATGAGTTGTTATAAACTTCAGTTTAAATGATGTTTAGTGTAGCAGCAGCACTGCTCAGGAAGTAAAATGCAGTACTGCCATATCTGATGTGGACTGATCGAGTGTCAAATAACACAGTGTTTGATAGCTAAAATACTTCTTACTTTGGTGGTATAAAACAGCAAAGATGCTTTTCTTTGGCTCCAACTTGTAAATTCATATCAGCATTAGAAATCTTGGGAAAACCTGGGCTGTTCAGTTTTGAGAAGGTGTCCAGCATATTTTGCCTGAGAAAGGAAACAGAATGGAAAGTTATCAATAAAAAGAGAATACTTTTATCTAGGGCACACAGTTTGCCCTAAGTTCTTTTTCAAAATCTTGAGCTTTTTAGACCCCTGTAGGCACAAATATCTCCGTTCAGCTACTTTGATATCCCAGGCCATATATATAAAATTGCACATTTGCTCTGATCCTGAAACAACTCCAGAAACAGAGAATCATTTTATCAAATACAGCATGCAAAACATCAAAACTTCTCCTACATGACACCACCAGTGCTACTAATCCACTTCAGTTATACAACCTGTTAGAAAGTATGAACTTCCTCTTTGTTCCTCCATCTGTGAACATCCCTTTACCTTTGATGCCCAGCCAACAATTTAAAAGGATTATACACTAGCAGGGCAGTGAATGATGTGTATTTTCACTCACCTAATCTTGGGATGTTCCAGTGAGCCCCAGCATTCCTCAGACATCCCCTGAAAGACCCCCTCTGTTATAGTAGTCTGTCCAAGTACAGCTCTGCCCTGGACCTCTTTCTTCTGCCCCAGCCTCACCTCCTATGCCAGGGGTCCCCTATGGTGATCTTCCTTAGCTCCTGTGCCAGCAGAAATCTTCCTCTGGCTGAACTTGAGATTTTATAACTCCTTTTCCCCCATTCCCATTTAAGAAGTCTCATCCCAACTGAAAACAAAGTGGAGGAAAATATTTTCATACTGTGTGCTGATTTACATAAGTTCCAATTTGTGTTTCTAGTTACAAAACACGTATGATCTGTTTTAGGTAAAAATAGTGACATGACTCTTGAAGCTAATGCCTAGCTGTCAGTTACATTTGGCAATCCAAAATACTTGATGCTTAAAAAATATTGCAAAACAGCTAAAAGGAAACCCAAGAACATTCTTAACCAAATCATTTGTTAAAAAATATTTAGAATATTAGAAAAAATCCCAGTTATTGATCAGTGGATATATTCCCACTTTTATATACAGATTTTATCCAGCATTGCCTTTGGAACTTAATAAGATTGGAACATTCCTGAATAAATACTTCATTAGTTTCTATTAGTGAAATCCAGAATTATTCCATTTAAATTATGGTTGACTTCTATACAAAAGTACCAAAAATAGAAGATCATCTCTACCTGTCTCCCAAAAGGAATACCTATAGGGACAGTTTGGAAGAATACACCATGGATCTCTAAAATGACCAGTGCCAGAGTCCAGTAATTCAGTGCATATTTTGAAAAAAACCCAAACTTTTCTTTACACAGCAAAAAACAAATGAGGAAACAACTTGAAAAAAAAGCCTGTCTGCATACATATTTTACCAATATATTGCTCTTCATTTCCCCAAGACAGTTTGTGTACAAAGTTAAAAACAATACCCCATGTCTCACTATTAAATAGTATTGAAACTATACGAGTTACTGAAAATTTAGTGGGACACATCTCAGGTTTTTCAAATGTTGAATTTTATTAATACTGAATTTAGCTTGAAAATATTTAAGCATCATGCATTACAGATTTAAAAACATCTATAGATAATTCCTTTGCATACCCATTCATTTCATTTCATCCATCTCCTCCACAAAATTTTAAAACAAGTTGCATCCCAACTCAAAATGACTTAATTTGAAAAAAAAAAAAGTGACTGTAGCAAAAAGGTACCTTTTGTTTCTTTCATGAACCTTCCTTTCTTTTTTGCAAAGGGCCCTCCCCTTCCTTTTTGGAATGAGGTAATATCAGGAGTGTAAGTCTCTTTACTTCAGTTGGGGTCCTAGATGAAGCACCTAGACCGGGGCAGGCAATTATTTTGGGTGGAGGGTCGCTTACCCAATTTTGGCAAGCTGTCGAGGGCCACATGGGGAGCCCCACCCCTTGACAGGTGCCCTGCCCCCCGGTCACCAACTTGGGACAAATGTCTCAGGGTCAGCACCAGTGGGGGCCCAGAGTGGGGCACAGGTTGGCAGTGGTCTGCTGAGCCAGGTTAGGCTCCACCAGCAGGGAGAGGGAGTAGCTGGCCCGGCTCCAGAGCCCCTGCTGTCCAGAACCCTGTGCTCCTGCCACCCTGCTCTGGGCCCTGCCTGCGCTTGTCCCGGGACACCAGTGGGCCCCGTGCACCCGCTCACTCCCAGTGCCCCCCAACCCCGCGGTACAGGCGGGGTGCAGCATGCAGCCCTGACGCCCTGCTCCATGGCAGGAAACGAGCTGGTGCTGAGCACGGGGAAAAGTTGCCCCTCTTGGGGAGGAGCAGAGAGGCAGCAGATGTTTGCAGCTGGCCCAGGTTCTGGCTAGCTGCTGACAGCTACAGAGCGCAGGCTAAGGGGCAGGGGCTTTGGGTGCGGGGCAAGGGTCATGAGCAGGGCTGGGGGCCGGGGCACAAGCAGGGCATCCTGCCATGTACCTCCTGCCCTCATTTTGTTTTGAGCAGCCACAGGCAGCCCCACGCAGCCTGTGAACGGCTGCAGCGTGGGGCTCCCAGTACAGGGTGGGCAAGGGGCTGCTTTTTCCATGCTCAGCACCAGCTCATAACCCACTCATGCTGCCAGCCTGGGCCCCATGCAGTCTCTGGGCTCACCCATCAGGGCTGTGCACAGCAGCAGCAACAGCAACAGTCCCCCCCCACACACACACTTGCTGCACCAGGCAGTGTTTGCCACCACCACTCCTGTGCTGCCCAGCGAGCAAGCTCTGGGTGGGCAGCAGCTGTAAACACTGCCCAGTGCAGCAAACAGCAGGGGGGCCACAGCTGCTGCTATGCACAGCCCCAAAGGGGAAAAGCAGCCCCTGCCCTGCCCCATGGCCAGCACCCCACTCACAGCCTGCATGGGGCTGCCTGTGCCTGCTCAGGACACCCCCATGTGGGCTGCAAGTGGCTACAGCAGGGAGCACCAACCACAGAGCAGGCAAAGGGCCGCTTTTCCCTGGGCTCCTTCCCTGCCCTCCCCACCCCCTACTTACCTGAGGTTCCAGTGCAGTGTAGCCATGCAGTCCCAGGCCAGAAGCCCTTGCTGGGGCTTCCAGTTGGAGGGGTGGGTCCAGGAAGGTCCTGCAGTCATGGAAGCCCGCTGGGCTTCCCCTGGGTCCCACTGCCCCTGGTTGCTGTCATTTTTTTACAGGAACCAAAGACAGAGAAATATTAATTTTCTAAATTTTTTAGGGGCCCCACAGGCTGGATGGAATGGCCTCACAGGCGGGATCTGGCCCGCGGGCCATATTTTGCCCACCCCTGATCTAGCTCCATCCTCTTTGGAACCATCCTTCAGGTAGTTGAAAGTTGCTATAAAATCCCTTCTCAGTCTTCGCGAGAGTAAATAAGCCCAGTTCCCTCAGCCTCTCCTCAGAAGTCATGTGCCCCAGGGCCCCAATCAATTTGTCTCCATCCTTTCTGTAGTGGGGGGGCCCAAAACTGGCCATAGTACTCCAGATGTAGCCTCCCCAGTGCCAAAAAGAGGGAAAGAATCACTTCCCTCAATCTGTTGGCAATACCCCTAATAATGCAACCCAGTAAGCTGTTAGCCTTCTTCATAGCAAGGACAAACTGCTGGTTCATATTCAGTTTATTGTCCACTGTAACCCCCTGGGGCTTTTTCTGAAGAGTTGCTGCTTAGCCAGTTGGTTCTCAGTCTGTACCAATGTATGGGGTTGTCTGATCAAAGTGCAGGACTTCGCACTTCTTATTGAACCTCATGAGATTTCTTTTGGTCCAATCCTCCAACTTGTCTAGGTCTCTCCCAATCCTAGCTTCATTCTCCAGTTTATCTACTACCTACATCCCCACCTCCTTCCAGGTTGGTACCACCTGCAAGCTTGCTGAGTGTGCACTCCATCTTCCAGGCTGCTGATTAAGATATTGAACAAAACTGGCCCCAGGACCAAGTCTTGGGGCACTCCACTTGATACTGGCTGCCAACTACACATCAAGACATTGATTACTACCCTTTTAGCCCAACCATCCAGCCAGTTTTCTATCCACCTTACAGTCCATCCATCCAACCTGTACTTCCTTAACTTGCTTGTGAAAAGGTTGTACGAGACTATATCAAAAGCCTCAATAAAGTTAAGGTACATCACATTCACTGCTCTTCCTGCATCTACAGAGCCATTCATCTCATCATAGAAGGTTGGTCTGGCATGACTTGTCCTTGGTGAATCCATGCTGACTGTTCCTAATCACCTTCTCCAAGTGCTTAGAAATGGATTCCTTGAGGACCTGTGTTCCATGATTTTTCAAGGGACTGAGGTGAGGCAGACTAGTCTGTAGTTCCCCAGATCCTTCTTTCATTTAGTAAAGATGGGCATTATATTTTCCTTTTTCCAATTATCCAGTACCTCTCCTGATTGCTGTGAGTTTTCAAAAATAATGTCCAGTGGCTTTGCAATATGTGCCAACTTCCTCAGCACTTCTGGGTGCAATGAGTCTGGTCCTGTGGACTTGTACACATCCAGCTTTTCTAAACAGTCCCAAACTTGTTCTTTTGCCATTGTTGGCTGCTCATCTCCTCTGCAAATCGTGCTGCCAGGTGTAGTTTGGGAGCTGACCTTGCCCGTGAACTGAAGTAAAAAAGACAATGAGTACTTTAGTCTTTTCCACATCATCTTTCTATAGGTTGCCTCCCCTATTCAGTAAAGTACCCACACTTTTCCTGATCTTCCTTTTGTTGTTGACATACTTGTAGAAACACAGGTGACTGGTGCCAGGGCCAATCTCTCCAACTGGGGGGGGGTGGGTAGGAGAGGGTCCCCCCATGGCCAATTGGCTGACTGGTGAGTGGCTGTGCTGCTCCCAAAAGCAGTGCTTGCAGGGGGGTACCAGTACTCCTGCCTGCCCCTACCTGCACATCACCTAAGCAAGGAGTGCAGCTGGTCAGGGGGTGCACCAGCATTTTCAGTACACACAAATCACTGTGTAGAACCCATTCTTGTTGCCCTTCACAATCCCTGCTAGCTGCAACTTCACTTGCACTTTGGCCTTCCTGATTTCATCCCTGCAGGCCTGAGCAATACTCTTATCCTCCTCCCTAGTCGTTTGTCCATGTTTCCACCTCTTGTAAGCTTCCCTTCTTTTGAGCTCACTGAAGAGTTCCCTGTTAGTCTTAGGCCATACTTGCTAGTCTTTCTGCACATTGGGATAGTTCTTGCCTGCACTCTCAGTAAGGTTTCTTTAAAGCACAATCAGTTTTCCTGCTCTCCTTCCCCCTAAGACTGGCCTCCTAGGGGATCCTGCCCATCAGTTCCCTGTGTCAAAGTCTGCTTTTCTGAAGTCCAGGGTCCTTACTCTGCTGCTCTCCTTCCTTCCTTCCCTCAGGATCCTGAACTCAATAATCTCATGGCCTCTGCTGCCCAAGCTGCCATCAATTTCTATGTTCCCCACCCATTCTTCCATTTGTGAGTAGCAGATCAAGAGCATGGTCACCAGTTGGCATCTCCAATGCTTGCACCAGGAAGTTGTTCTCAACATGTTCCTAAACCTTGCTGTGCACTACTGTTTTACCCTCCTAGCAGATGTCAAGGTGATTTAAGTCCCACGTGACAACCAAGGCCTGTGATCTGGAAATTTCCACTAGGTGTCTGAAGAAAGACTTATCCTCCTGATCTGGTTAGCTCAAGCAGACATTCATCAAGACATCACCTTTTATGCTCTCTCCTCTGACCCTAACTCAGAGACTTTCAACAGGCCTATCTTCAGTTTCATACTGGAGCTCTGGGCATTCAGAAAGTTTTTTGTTTTTTTTTTTTATATACAGAGCAACTCTTCCTCTTCTCCCCTGCCTGTCTTTCCTGAAGTTTACACCTATCCATAACAGTGCTCCAGCCATGCAAGCTATTCCACCAAGTCAGTTATTCCAGTCACATCATAGTTCCATGACTGTGTGAGGACTTCCAGTTCTTAGGCTCCATACATTTGTGTATAGACATCTGAGGTAAGTAGCCGATTGCCCTACTTTCCCAGGAAGAATGAGAAGGTCTCTTCCTGCCTCTGCTTCCTTCACGTCACCCACTTCCTCACTTACCTTAGGATTGTGAGTAGTAGTGAGGTGGTGAGTTAGGATTTTCTGCCAAACAGGTACAGCTTCTTTAGGCCTTTGTATTTTGCAGTGTTTATATGAGACTCATCTGTTTTCTGCACTAAGATGACCCATGAGCATAGGCTGATATGGCTCAATAAACACTTCGAAAGACATGAGAAAAATCTCTACTTGAAAAAGGCAAGGGTAGGTACCCTGGTGAGGGGTAGGAGCCAGTTTCCACAAGGAACAGATCTGAGGTGTTTTGTGCTCTTGGTCCTTAGGTCATTTCTCAGTCCTCTGGCTACATGTCCAGTGGCCTCGGCAATCCTTCTGAAGATGCTGAAGCTGAAGGTTGCATCACTTGTAGCACGTTTAATGCCAACCAACCAGAATGGTTATGTGGCTCCTTATTACAACCATTCTATTCCATTATAGGGCTTGGTGGCTCCCTCTCTTTTCCAGTAAGACGACACTGAGCTGCACCTGGAATTTCTGCCTTGAAGCTGAAGGTGTGCCAGTACTGTCTGCCTCCATGTCAGCAGAATCATTTTTGATGCCTGTGTTGACTTCAGTGCCTAGGTCTTACTGGTGAGATCTTCTCTGCATGTGTGAACATCATGTAAAACTGTTTCCCAAGCCTATTAATAGCCTCTATTGTTTCAGCAAATGAAGTTTCAGTCAATTGTTTTGTGACTTGTTTCTCCTCTAAGAGAATGATCAGCATACTGAATGAGCATGTATCCTGCATATAATTGATCCAAAAAAGCTTTACTTATTCTACAAAAGAAAGGAGGAAGCACAAAAAAGTTAGGATTTGAAGCAACACTTAGATCCATCACTTTGAAGAGCTCTTTAGAGTGGAAGTGAAGTCTGACTACCAAAATTAAATAAATATATGAATAAAATAAGTCCAGATAGATCACTTCATTTGCTATTATTTTCCACAGATGCAACTCATTTTGAAGGGTTTTTTGTTTGTTTGTTTTTTGAAGGATATGGACATTTAGCAAGGGCTTAAGTCTGGTTGGTTGAATACTTGCCTGCCTTCCTCCCCCTGTGACAGGCAGAAAAAGGGAAGTAAGGAAGAGCTGCAGGTACCTTACCTTTGAACAGGAGTGCAAGTAGCACAGGATCTTGCATACCTGACATGTATGCACACCTTCAAATGGATTTCACATGGATGTATACATTATACATGCACACTGAATCAAAATAAGCTAAAAAAGTTTTCTTTCATTTTTTTTCACTATGCTGAGAAATATAGCTTTGGTAGGAACAAAGGAAGCCAAGGGGGTGGCATAAATCTTTATCCCACAGAAGATTCAACCTGTATCATTTAAAAACAACACTAAAAAAGCATTTTTTACAATAAAGTCAGTTTGAACAAACTACAATAGCCTGTAAGCACAGGCAGGGCCATTGTATCATTTTTGCCGGACTTACGGTATTAAATAAATGAAACTGCACCTTATCCCTAGCTCAGTAAAATTTTTCCATCTGAAAACTGAAAGCAAAATTATCTGGAGGCCATCTCGAAGAATCGTTGTTGTAGTTCTTCTACAGAATTTAGCTTCTATTACATATTTAGGCTTGGCAGGATTTGATTTTTGTTAGTACAGTGTTGATAAACATCAGTTTAACTTCACACTTGCACACCACTGGGAAAAATATTTCCATTGTTATTAATCAAAATTTATAGAAAGAGGACACAAAAAAAATTATAGCTGATGAAGTATGTGATGACAGGGTGAGCAATCCTACAGATCCATGCCAACTGTAGTTTGGACTGCAACTCCCAGAAACCCCAGGGGACTGGGAACAAAGGGCGAGTGGACACAGGACTAATAGCAGCTCTGCTGCTCAGCTGGTGGCAGTCCTACTGTAGTTATAATGGGTCACAAAAGAAAATCTATAGAGGAATACTGCAGTGAATACCCTTAGAATTAAAAATGGTTAAAAGATTAGCAAGGAAGATGAGATTTTGTACTACAGCTTGTAAGACAGAAGTCACCTGACAGACAAATTGCGTTACTGAACATATGAACAGTCAGACTCATTTGAAATTAAAAGTCAAAGACAACACAAGCTATGATGGAAGCCTGCTTGGGAAGAATGAGACAATGGAAGGAAGCAGCAGTGGATTTTTCTCACTATCTGGTATGCGTGTTGTGCTTTGAGGCAATTACAATGAATGCAGTCCTGGGTTCAAGCTATTTATTTGTTCTGCTTTGCAAATATGCACCAACAGCTCACACTTGCTTAGAACTTCATTAGCTGGAAGAAAAATACTTGCCTTAAGTTATTGCCCACCACCAAGCAGTGATTATTGAGTGGTGAGAAATTTTCCTTAGTAATTGATGAAACCCCCAAGCTTGCAGAACAGCCAGCAATTAACACCCTTGCAGTAGTCTACAGTGATAAAAATAAGTCTGTAAATAAAATTCTATTAAAATCCACTGTTGTTCTTCGACACAGGGGTCACGTCAGTTTGTATTAAACATGTACGGCCTAACACGGGGAAACTGTACATCAATCAACAGTGACTCTGCAATGTACATGCAATGCCTAGTGAAAGATTTGGAAGAAATGCATTCACATCTGCTGCACATTCCATGTATTGTTTATCTTTTTTGCATGTGGCCATTGTTCATGCATTAAAAACAGACGATTTCTGTGACATCACAAATCTCTAGCACATTTTCCAGCAAGATTTAAACATGCCAACAAGCAAAGGCAAGTGTTTTTTTTACAGTCTGTGCCAGCAACAATGCATGTTCATTGGATTTGTGTGCGTACCCTCACCTCCCATGTTGTGCAATCTTGCTGGTTTTCCTGGCTTGCTGCAGCAAAATACATCCATACACATTGGGACAGTGTGACAGACTTTCTTACAAAACAACCAGACAGTCACTTCAAAGATAGCGGCAAAACCATGAGGGATGGTCAAGGATGATGGAAACCAGCAAGAACTGTACTGCAAATGATCTTTTGCTTGTGCATTTTGGGATAAATACATGCTGTTCATTTGCAAATGGAAACAGATGCACCCCCAATATATCACACTGATTCTCTCTTTAACAGCGATCTACAAGCTGTTGCTGATGTAAATAATACTTTGAAAAGAGTGGAACTTAGGGCAATGGGCTCTAAATGGCAGCCCCTTTCATCTGCAATGCATGCTTTTGCTTCAGAACTTCAAAGCAAACTGAAAGCAACCATATTCTGCAAAGTACCAGACGGACTCTGTGGATTGGGATCCATCTTTGCTGATGGTAAAGTGTTTGACCCATTAATCAAGGCTCAGATGTCACACAATCATAGTGGCTATGAAAATATTCTGCATATTTTCTCTTTCAAGGCAGAACAGTTCAAGCATGACTGACTTGTACATGGCATGTGAAACACCCTGTGATAGCAACATAACAGCATTTGATAACTGGAAAGTTGAGACCCAGTTAGTTACTGACTGTCTTGTCTGGTGTGGCATTACATGCACTCACAGTGCCAGACGCTTCAGTGTCTGTGGAAAGATCACTCAGCTTGTTTAGAAAAGTTCAAGACAAATGTTGTATGTGCCTCTCTGAAGACCAACACAGACAGCTCAACATTTTGTGCTACAATTAAGACAAACTCAAATTTTGAGAGCTTTCAAAATCTGAATTAGTCTGTTGGATCTAGCAAGTTAACCGTTCCAGTTATGGTAAAAAAAAAAGACCTGATATTTTTAAAATACATATTTTTTAATTTTAATTAAATGTTACTTAATTAACAGAATGGTTTTAAAACAGTACGATTTATTGATTTATGGATATTAACTTTTTATATTTTCACATGCAATTTTATAAGGCTTTTAACAGCATACTGTCATTAATAAATTGTCTGCCCCCCACACCTCTAATTTTGTGCAATCTTGAAAATTTAAATTGATAAAAATAAAAATCTTAAAAATAAATATTGGTATTATTATGCATTGAAAATGATAAAAAATAAAAATCAAATTCTGCCAAGCCTATACATAATTAAATAGCTATCAGACAATTTAACTCTAGAAATAAAAGGAGTTTGGGTGAAAGCACCAGGAATCACTTCTGATATTGAGAGGACCCTGTCTCATAGCAAGAAAATAGAAGCAACTGGGACTGCAGGCCATGTTTTAATGCTAACTATCAACATCCTGTGCAGTAAATACCTTCCAGAAAGGTAACTCAGTTATCCTCCAGTTTCTCCACTACAAAACTACAGGTCAGAATCCTTCCCTCAAATGCTTACCAAAATTTCAGATAAATAATTATGGCAGAGGTGTCAAAAATATTGCTTGCATGCTGGAACCAGCTCACAGAGCTATTTTATCTGGCCTGCTGGGCTACTGGAAAAGGGGTGGGAGTGGGGGCGGAGAGGAGGAAGAAGGAAAGCATGGCCTGACACTGAATGGCCATTGGTGGCATAAGGGTGAAGGAGAGCTGCACGGACACAGCCTTGTTTGCTCTGCTGTCACCATCCTCACCACTGTCCCCACTGCCATTCTGGGCTGGATCCAGCCTTAAAAGGAGTCCCGTAGTCTGGATCCAGTTTAGGGCACAGGATGAGTTTGACACACCTTATTTATGGTATTAAATCACAGCCACTTCTTTAAATCTTCTTTTCTATCAGGCAAAAGAGGTAATGAAATTAATTTTATTTCAAAATGTAAGTATACTCTTACTGTTTTTAAATCTCTACTTTCTATTTGCATTGTTACTACATTTCTCTTCCAGTTCTTTACCTGAAGGCTCTTGACAAGATTTGGTGAATCTGAAGCACATCATTACACAAAGCAGTAAACTGAGTTTCGACTTCCTTCTACCTTTCAACTGGAACAGGTAAAAGAAGAACAATTTTCTATAATTCTACGTTAGAGTGAAACTTGATCACTAATATGGTAAAATAACCATTTTTATAAATTATAATATATGCAACAGTTTAAGGTGTCAGTAAAACACACTACTTGGATTGACAGATTTGATTTGCAGCCATACAATGACCTATAAATAATGGCATATTCTCACCTTTTGGTGTTACCGCACACTGAAAAACAACCTTGAAAAAAGCACATCTTATACTTTAAAATGTCCAACCCCACGAAAATTAAGTACATTAAAAAAATCTAAAATAATACATGTCTACAAATAGCAACAAGTATGAACAGCTGACAAACTGGCAGTTTTCCTCAGAATTGGCCTAATCTTAAATTATATGACATAGCTACTATCTGTGTAATCTGAGCACTAGTTTTCTTAGTGGATATGGAATTAGATTTTACTAAAATAAAAAGCAAACATACATATTACATTGCAATTATCCATGTGGCTGTCATTTAAACCCTCAGCCTCTTTGAAATAACCATTAGAATAGTAAATAAACCTCACCAAAAAACAGCATGCTATTTTACGAGTGTAGATGTATTAGCTTTATGGTGGCTTGCAGGCACAAACAATTAGATTAAAGTCCTAGAAAATGAAACGTTTCACCGATAAGTATTTTCTGCCTTTTGTTTTCATCTGGTGCAACACTGAAAACATCAGCAAGCTAATGTGGGTGGCTAGCTTTGGTCAATAAAAACTTTGATACAATATTTTTATTTTAGTGTTTCAGAGCTGGCATTGTAATCCAATAAGCCAAAGCAATACAACATAAAGAGCCTCTTAGAGTTGGTCTATAGACATAAATTATGGAATGAAAATAAGGTTAATTTCTTCCACAGCTGTATTAAAGAGAAAACGTGTAACCGTCAGTGGGACTAGGTGTCTAGACCATATCATTACTTTGCCATTTTTTATCTCAGTTGCTTCTAACATTTACAGTACACTTTTTCAGGTCACACAGGAATCATAAAGCATTAACTTCTTTTTCTAGTGGTGTTGAATCTCAAGTGCACATTCTAAAGCTAAATGATCGGCAATGCATGTGGCTTTAGCAAATAAGCTCACAAAGCACAACATTTAAAGATTTATCAAAAGATCAACAACTAAATATACTCAGGCTTTAGTCTAAAAAGTAAAATTACTAAATACTTTATAAATCAGCAACAAAACTGCACTGGGGAAAGCTTACATTCTAACTTAATGAACTTTAAGGAAATGCAAATAAATTCTATGCCCTGGCTTGATGGTAACAGTTGGGGCAGTACTTTTTACTAATCAAAATAAATTAATAAATTATATTTATTTTGAAGTATCAAGGATCTTTTGGCTCCATCCTAAGGATCTCAAGGCTCTTCTATAGCATAGATTTTCTTCAGATTCACCAATTACTAATGTTACCCATGCACCTTTTGGTAGCATTTCATTTTCCTTTTCTCTCTCTCATTTTCTGAAAAATTAAATTTGGATTTAACTTTTTTCTTTTAAAAAGTTTTATTTATTTTTTAATCTGATGATACTTTACGTCTGTTAGAGAAGACAAAGGCTGTGTATATACATTCAAATAATCTGGGAGAATTCTCTCAGGTTTGTTCTCCTTGTAAAGAAACTTGCACAGAGCTACCTGTACAGACATTCAAATAACAAAGCCCTGAGGAGTGGAGAGCCTGCACTGTGCACACATCTCATCATGCTCTGCAGGCTTCCATAGTATGCCTGGCAACAGATCAAAGCAATGCATAGGGCAGCCCTGATTGGCTGACTCAGACTGCCCATGGCTGTCCTGTTTTTCCCTACAGTACAATGGGGAATGTTCTGGAACAGCAGAATCCAGTGAGTGACACTCTCTCTCAGGAGGAGGGGAAGAAGCTGGAGGACCATGTTCTTTTCTGAGAGAAGCCATAGTATGTATAGACATTTGCTCACCCAAGAGAAACTCTCCTGGGAGTTATTTAACAACCCTGGTTACTCCCAGGTTATATTTTCTTCTGGAATAGCCATTTTTACTCTAGAAGAAAAAGCCTGAACACCTGTACACTTGTGGTCTCTCCTGGGAAAGCAGCGACTCTCCCAAGAGAAAATGAATGTATATACAAGGCCAAAGTCTAAACAGTCTGCCTGCTTAGAGTCTCCCTATGCCTGAGGATGGGTGTCCATGCCTGCAAGCTTGCAAAGAACATTTTTTCCAACTTTTCACTTGGTTTAATAAAAGATATTACATTTACCCAAAATAACTTTGTCTGCTTAAACAGTTCACCTTGCACCCAGAATTAAATGTTGATGACAGTATTTAATTTGATTTGTTCCACATTTTTAATCAACACTTAGGAAAAGTTCTGCACAAGTGACTTTAGCCTTAACCACCCAGATAAGGTGAACCTCACACCAACTTTATAAGGGGAAACCTGAATCATGAATAATATAAATGTTTTGACCAGGTCACACAATAAATTGAGGGAAGGTTTCATAATAGTAGTTACATGCTTTAAAAAGGAGAGAATCTGGTGATTCACAAATGTGTATGTAAAATATTATTTAGGTAGATTAGTAAGGCAATAAAACAAAGGAAACAAATGTATTAGGGCACCAACAAAGACCTATGACAAAACTAAGACTTTATTATAGCTGCAGAAAGTTAAAATTGTCTCCAAATCTTGATAAAACGAGAGTATCTGAATTTCACATAAAGCTCACGATATATCTAACTTATCTCCTGTAAGAAGTACTTCACTCTTGAACAAGAGCACGTAAGTGCCACCTTCTTGTTTGCTTGGAAGGGCTATAGTCTGAGATGGTGAGTTGTTTAACCCTGAGTGTTACATTCTGTATGCAGCTGGAATTTCCACTTGGATCAAAAATCTACATAAGCCCCATAACCAATGCTTTTATGTTAATATCTTGCTATATACATACAGGTTACCAAAATATTACAGATCTCTAATACAAGTTTTTTTCCTCCACCTTCTCAGTAGGGGAGGAGGTGCTCTTAAATTTCAGTCATTTTCCCAAATTAAACCTATTTTAAAGAGCAAACTTTTGCATACAAGTTTGGCACATCACAAAAATGCATTTAAAAACAAACTACAACTTTCAGCTAAATCTTTTCTAACAGCTATACATACTAGTCAAATTATACATCTTGGATGAAGCAGAAAAACACACTAGTAAAATTTTCCCTTAGGTTCTGTCTCCACATAGCTTTCTAGAGTGCACATTGCTCAGACACCCCTTCAGTAACATAATGAGTCTTCTGACCTGATTAAACAAATTTTATCCCACCATTACTTACTAGGATACTGTACTTATTTTAGACTCTAAGTAGAATCACCAAACAAAATTTAAAAAACCCAAATAAACCAGGCAAGGACACTCGCATCCTGGACCTGGTTTTCACAAGTCTCAAGATTAATTGTTTCTTTTAGAGTCTAAAAGCAGGAGTAATAAAAAAAAAGAAAAGAAAAACAGTCTACAATGTAAAATAACTACCCTTCCTAGCTATTTTGTAAATATATATAGGAGTTGCCAAATATTTAAAGCTTTTATCATGTCTTGTCATAGTTAGCATTTTTTTAAAGTTCCAGTTCCTTGAGTAATCAATTTACAAGAGTTTCTCACCTTTATCAAAGGATACATAATAAGTTAGAAAATGTGCATTAGTCAAAGCTCAAAAAAGGCAGAAACTTTTATTATTAAAAAAAAAAAATTCTAAACTACTGGGGGGGGGGGGAGGGGAGAGTTGGGTTAGAGGCACAATCATTCGGAATTGTACGATTCACTTAATACTGAAGCAGTGCCTAAAGGCCTATGCAATGAAGCTAGAAGCTTTACTTATAAGCTAGCTATTCTATGCTTTCTAACTCAAAAAGACTATACAGTTCATAACAGACAGATAAGTAAGATCCCATTGAACCAGTCTAGTAGAGCAGAGGCACCAAATGACTAGGAAGATTTCCTCTTGTAATCTCACAGGTAGCATACCTTGTCAGAATATAGAAGGACAAAAATGATTTCTATGTACAGGCACTTGTGCATTTAATTTCAAACTCATTATATACACCATTCACTAAATTTAGGATAAATGATAGTTCTGCAGACAGAAACTAAAATATTTAAAGAAATTGTAAGACTGCACAAGGTAATCTGAAAATTAAAATTATTCACAAAGACAGTATTTTGTTGCAAATATTTACTCAAAAAGTAATATTTACAGCAGTGTTTAATAGCTGTTCAAAACATTTAACATTCATTAAAAACAAAACAAAGTCAAAGCATTCTAAAGGATTCAAAAAGAGCATTTTAATTAAGTTTGTTAATATTTCAGAGCAAGCTACTGTTAATCGTATTATGCATTCCAATACCTTGCTGCTAGCTACATAGCAAAAAAAACCAAAAAATGTTTTTCAGCAGCCATATTCTTGTACATAAATTAGACTACAAAATGTCCTGAAATCAAATTGTACATCTCTGCTTTATATGCCCTTGATTTTTGTAACAGTTAGCAAGTAGCAGCTGCAAAAATGGCAGAATACATGCCAGTCTGTTTCCAGTTCATTTCATTTAAGTTTCTACATTAAACCATACTTTGGTTTGACTTACAGGCCACTCTTATGGGTCTACCACTAATTAAAATCATTAAAACAACAGTAATGGCCTAACAGCTACAGTACTTTGAGCAGTATGTCCTACTTTATACAATGAGTACATCAGGTATTTCTGCACAGCTTGCACACTGAAAAATCCACAAATATATATTTATATTGTAATAATTCCACTTTCACTGAAAGTTTAATTAAGATAAGCTTACAGCCTGGCAGAATTACACCTGTACAGAGGTGCATAGATTCATACAGTTCTGGCTACATGCTTTGACAAACAGGAATGTGACGTCAAATCCAAAGTGGGTTTATGTTTATCCAAACTCTCAGTAGACCAATGCACCATTGTGTGAGCATGCTCTATTTCAGCACTACAATCTCATTTACTTAAAACCTTGCTGTTAAAAGGATTCCTGCATAGGGACTATCTCATCTTTTCTCCTTGGCTAACAGCAGATCACCTTACCCTAGGAAATACCACTGGAAAATATTTGTTGTTTCCATTTTTGAGTGTCAGCTTAGGAACACATTCTCTTCCAATCTTTCGGATACATGTGAATACATGCTATACTTTATACATTTAGAAATTCAGTAATCTAGGTTGTATATTTGTATAAACTGCCTTCTTCATAAAAAAAATTGCTCTCTTCTTTTTCTGTCAATACTCTGATCACCATCAATGAGCATACCCATCAAGAATGGCTCAAGGCATTGTTACCATTATTTATATTAAAGCTGAATAAAAGTTAATTTATATTTTCAGCTTTCTTCATTGTCATCTGTCTGGTTTACAGTTGTCTCTACACTGCTGGGACTGCTTCCTTTAGAACAGTCATCCGTTTGTTCAGAAACCAGTCCAGTTTTCTTTGATGAAGATGTAACATTACCTTTTTGAAGTATTTCTGTAGCTTCATGCTCTAGTACCTCTGAGGGAGTCAAAGGCTCCAAATGAATACTGCCTTGTTCACTAATGTCAGAACTAACAGATTCAGGTTCATCTCTTTTTCTTAAAAACTGCTCAAAACTAACATCTTCACCCAAAGTCAGTTTTAAGTCCTTGGTGTTCACAGTTGAAACTGTAGTTTCACCCAAGCTATCCTCTTTATTCTGTTCATTCAAGATGGCATTTTCTGAACTTGGAGAAGTTTTCAGTTCAGTTGTATCACAAGTATGCTTTTGTTTTTCTCTTATTACTTGATCACTGTTTTCTGAATCACAACATGGTCTTCCCTCACATGCTGAGTTCTTCAAGCAAGTGTCCTGGAGCACTATATTGGAGGCATCTTCCGTATTTGACATTGACGTATTTTCTTCAATCTTTTCCACTGATGAGCCTTTTTCACTTTGATTTCCATTGCATTCTTTTGCTTCCTTTGAAGTGTCATTTGCTTGGCTGCTGGAAAAAAAACCCCAAATAAACTTAGCATTCTTAGTTAACATAAAAGTATTTTAATATACAGGTCCTACACTGCAAAGTGACTCTCTATAGAAAAGACACAGTAGAGTTTCATATTTATTTTGTCTTGCCAACTTACATAGTAAAATATACTCTATTATAAGTGTTTCCTTCTTTACAGCCCTGCAAATTAAACCTTACATGTAACAGGCTAGTTTAGGGGTCAGCAACCTTTTACTAACAGTGGGCGGCAGACTGTATTCCAGATGAAGGCACAGGCCACCATACTGCTTCCAGCCATTTCAGATGTCCCTGTTCTGTAAAGGGCTGCTCTTTTCCCTCCCTAATGCAGTGTCAGCCAAAAAAATGTTCTGCTATAAAGTGTGGAGAACTAAAATTTGAGTGGATAATTTGCCAGTAACATTGATCAAAAGCTGTAGTGAGGGTGAGATGAAGCTGCTGGAAGGAACTGGTGTGCTGTTAAGTAAAATGTGGAAAGAGGAATGTGGGTTGGATTGGACAGTTGGGGTCAGCACTCTTAAAATACAGACTGGATCAGACCCTTGTGGGTCAGATCCAAGTTCTCCGTGGGCTCGATCCAGTCTGCAGGCCATAGTTTTCTTTCCTTCTTGCAATATAATACCCATCATGAAGATATAGCAGGACAAATAATGCCCTTCACTATACCCGTGTACTTCCATTTCTTTTTTTCCAAACTGCAATCTGTGAGACAACCTATTCTATTGCATAGTCTCTACTGAACTAATGCAAATCTAACTATTTTCAACTTATTAAACAATTCTGAAGGTGACAAACAAAAAAGCCTGCTCATGCAGCATCTTGACCAACTGGCTCTGTATAATGCCATCAGCAACAGAAACTTGCTTTAATCATTAAAGTGAGCAACTGTGAACCTCAATTCCCACAAGCAGCAAAACATTTTACATAGTCACTTTTAGGAGTAAGACTGTATTTTTAATTAACCCAAATATTAATGATGTAAGCAACGTCAATGAACAACTTACATAATAAATCACAAGTCGTAGCATATAAGACGAATCTTTAAAGGGTATTGGTTACACCTAGTTTTAATGTATCATTTAAAAAAATAGTATATACTCTTCTAAAATGGCGAGAAAAATCAGAATGCTCCAAACAAAAACTAAATTATCTCTTCAGAACTCAGTTTATATAGGAAGTCAAACACCAACAGCACATCTGATTTTCTAGTCCTATCATTCAGTTTAATCTGGTCATACATACTGATATATCACTGATTTAAGATACCCTTGTAAAAGTGCTTCCTATTCGTTATGGGACTACTCGCTTCATTGCTATACTTGCAGTGAGGAGTTGTATTCAGAACTTTTATTTGTTCAAGAAGCTTCATTTCTAATGTTTCCAGACTGGAAGAAGCCCACACTACCTGAAAATGTTGATTTGTGATAGATAAGGAAAAAGGGGAGATGGAAAACTTACACAGCTGGACTATTTGGAGGTTTCTCTCAATTCAGTTTTTTAAATTTTAAATTGTAAATAATCTCCGTATGGCATGCAGCCAAGGGATACATGAGGCATAACAGAATAATAGGAAGTATTTTTGCATTAAAAAACATTTGTATAATGTATTCAAGGAGTTTAAAAATGAGTTGAAACTACTTTTAGCTAAAATCACCTTTAATATTGGCTAAGCAATCCAGGTAGACCATTGCTAAACCCTTAAAAATAACTGGCAGTATTTGGATTGGTTGCCTAAGTCTAGCTAATACTGTTTTAGCATGAAGTGATTTAAAACCAAGTTTTAAACCTCTTCAGGAAACAGTTCAAATGCAGACCAACACCAAATGGCTTTTTATTTGTCTAGACAAGTATCAGTTTAGGGTGTTGTGGTTCTCCTGAAACAACAGATAAATAAGAAATAACAGTTTTTCTGGTATTTTGTTTTTATAATATTTGCAAACTGCAAATCCACACATATTATTTTACAAACTTTGCAACAATTTCATTGATCCCCTGTAATAAATTACACTGCAGTCTAGCTGAATGCTAGAAGAAAATAAGTGTTATTTTACCCTGGACACTACATATTACACCAAAATTTAGAAGTTGTTCTACTTTCAAACTTTAAGTTAAATCATAAATATCTAATCAGCTTGTAATTTATATTGCATTTAAAGGCAATAGGAATTTTTGTGCATAGTATAAGCCTGACAGAAATTCAGCGTTCAAGAACATTTTTTTGAAGTCTAGAAAAAAATAAGAGGCAATCAGAATTTAAGTTTCCCTATACTGTCACACCAATTGTCTCATTCATATTCTGGAGGAAATTATTCAAGAGGTAATTCAGCCTTCCTGCCCAACAAATCATCTTCTGCTGAAACTGTCAGACACATTACTACTTATCTGCCTTTACATTTGTATATTTGAACACCTTTATACATTTAACATTCAGTTTATTTTAAATCCATAATTACAAAATAAAAATAAAAAGGATTCCAACCCTCCCAACTCTGCCAAGGCACACTAGGAAGAGAGACAGACCTTGTAGAAGCTAAAGGATGAGAAGTTCCAGTCCAGGTTCTTCCACTCAGAATGCCATGGCTAAGGATATTAAATGTCCCTTAGGATACTAGATTCAATGTACTTATTCTTCAAAACATGAGTCAATATAGTAGAAAAGAACAAATGACTAGGCCTGTGCAAAGTGGCTAGTATTCACTTTGGATTCAGATTCAGCCAATTTGGGGGACACGGATTCGATTCAGTGATTCGAATCACTGTCCTGAATCAATTCGGCTGAATATGATTAAGAGATTTGGCTGCTGCAGCCAAATCTCCAAATCATACAGGTCCATCTCCTGCCTGCTTTCCCAGACCCGGGAATGGCTGCCCTGCCTGCCCCAGCTCCCAGCACTTGGGAGAAAAAAAAAGCCCCAACTCACCAGGTGCTGCCCAGTGGGAGGCCGATCCCTGCTGCTCTCCAGTGCCCTATGCCGTGTGGGGGGCTCTACATGATCCCCCGCCCACTGTCCCAGCCCCCGCATGGCTGCCCTGCCCACCCCAACTCCAGACCTTTAAAAAAAAAAAAAAAAAAAGACCCCAGAAACAAAAAAACCCCACCACTCACTGGTTTCTGCCTGGCATGGGGTGATCCCCACTGCATGAGCCCCTCCAAAACCCCAAGGCTGCTGCAGAAGCCGGGGAGTCCAGGGTTTTTTTTTCTTAAAGAGCTAGGGTGGGTGGGGCAGCCATGGGGGGACTGGGGCAGTGGGCACGGGTCAGGGGTCTCATGGCAGAGCCCCCCCACATGGCGTGGGGTAGTGGGGGGAAGCAGAGATCACTCCTTTGCCCAGTTGTACCAGGTGAGTCCAGGGTTTGTTTTTAAATGGCAGGAAACTGGGGTTGGGTGGGGCAGCCATGGGGCGGGGCTGGGGAAACAGACGGGGGGCTGGGGGAGCAGGCAGGGGATGGGGGTCCCCTCATGGTCCCCTCCCCCCTCTCCAGTCCCCTCCCCCCACAACTTACCAGCATGGAGTCTAACTAAAGCTTCCTGCTGTTGCGGGCAGAGGACTGCCTGAATCAAAGCTCTCCAAATCCTTTCTGAATAGATTCAGAGAGCTTCGAATCAATTCGGACCTTTTTATTAGTACTCTGATTCAATTTGGATTTAGAGATTCAGCCACCGAATTGGGCCGAATCTCCTCCACATCAAATCAGCACCTGAAGCTTCACACAGCCCTACAAATGACCCACTTTCTTTTGAAGATACTTTCTTTGGGAGAAACTATAGTGCAGCTTCCCAGAAACTCAAAATCTCAATCTGATTGGATTCAGAAAAGACACAAACAAAGAGGCAAGCGTTTTATACTCACAAGTTCTTTCTTGAAATCTGTTCAAGGAATCATATTGTAAAGCATGGAAAAATGACTCAAGACCACAGAGCCCAAGGTGATTCTGTGTAATACAGGGGTGGGCAAAATGCAGCCCAGGGGTCAGATGCAGCCCACCAGGCCACTCTATCCAGCCCACGGGGCCCCTAAAAAATTTAGAAAATGAATATTTATCTGCCCTGGGCTGCCTGTCGTGCAGCCCTCGATGGCTTGCCAAAACTCAGTAAGTGGCCCTTTGCCCAAAATAATTGCCTGCCCCTGGTATAATGGTATTAAGGCAGACGAAACTAAAAGAGATCACAATGGCAATGGTCAAATGTCCCATCATCAGGAGCATCCTGTCAACCAACAAAACTAGTCTAATTATTATGCTACATCACGGCCTAAAACTAGAATTGAAGGATCAAGAAAATTTGAGGACTCAAAATGAACAAGGAAGTAGACCAAATCAAGCAACTTGCTACTTATAGGCCACTTAATTATGGAACTTGAAGAACAGTGTCACTTACAAGCAAAAATTAGTACAACAAATGCAGATTAGAAGACAGGGAGAAGCAAATATATGATATACAAGTGATCATTGTACCAAGATTAGAATAACTTTATTAACTTGGGCTGGATTTGAGCAAGTGATGAGGAAATCATAGACCCTATAGTTCCTGAGCCACCTAGTTCAATTTTTATGTAAGCATTTTAAGTTAAATTAAAATTTCAGAGTTGTTGGGTCACACTGATATGTGGCCAGAGGAAGAGAGAAAGGCAAGGGAGAATGCTTTGCTTGGACAAGAAATTATTCAGCTACTATGTTAAAGCTTACAACAAATAGCTGACTCTTTAAAAATAAGAAATCACGAATTGTGTTGCTATAATTAAGCTAGATCTTTCTGGGAAATAGGATTTAAAGGCCTGACTTCAGGACTAATGTTGCATAACTGTTTATGCAAACCCAGGTAACAGCAAATATTTGACACCTAAGAATGTGATTTTTGATGTAATACATATTTCATACAAATAAACTCCAACTGTGGGTCTGTAGTTAAAAGTTGATGGCATAATCCATGTCCTGAATTACTGTTTCACAAACTGACATTCAGACACCACCAGAATTCTAAACTGCAGCAGTATTTTTTGTAGTGTAGTATGTTACAATTACCCAACAAGTTCATATTTACTTTCCCAAAGAGGAAAGAAGTATCTTTTCACAATGGTGAAAATACAGCTTTGTAAAAAAGCCATAAGTAATGCCCCAAACTTATACTGTTTAACTGTAGGAAGTGCGTTCCATTTTTCTGAAAATACTGTTAACTATTCAGATGCATCATTACAATAAATAATCCTCCATTCCAATATTTTGTACAGTTTATGTGGTACAATTATTCTGAAAGCCAACAGCCTAAGTTCCACATGTCTTGCTGAATAAATGTACTACAGCTGCTATTTGAAAATTACTTTTTCTTATAAAACTCTACTTTATGCAAAAACTAGTTAAAATATTTTCTCCTAATTACCTGAAAAATAACACAGCACAAGTGTTATTTTATGTACTTGAATTTCAAGAGATGCAGCTGTTCCTTATATTTACCTTTCAAAAGTTGATGTTTCTGTTTTTCCTTCAGATAAACTAGATCTTGATTTTTTCTGTAATAATTAATGATATTTTTAAATTTTACATCCATAACCGATTACACTAAAATGCAGTAGACAGAATTTTACACTGTGATTTCTTCAAATCTGCAAGTTATCGAAATCCAGTGGAGATCTTTGTATAGCTGTTTGCAACCAGTCTTTCACATTAAGGAACAAATTATTTTTTTTCCCTTTTTTTTTTTAATTGACACATTCCTGGAGCCCTCATTCATATGAATAATCCCAATGACATCTTACTTGAGTAAGGTCTGCAGAACTGAGTACTCACAGTTGGTGTACTCACATGTTTGGTGAAAAAAGAATCAGGAGGACTGCTGACAGTCAGGCAGTGATTAGTAGAATAGCAATAAAAGCAAAATTAAAGTTAATGCAATATAAAGTATTACACAGACCACTGAATAGTGTATGTTGGAAAAGTTATCTGATACGCAGGACTTGCACATAAATTTGTAAAGCTCTGGTTGTGAGTGCTTAGTACAACATTTCTACAAGAGAACCAACTGCCATCCATTGTAACTTATGCTGTTACACAATTTTTCATCAGCAGACAGTATAACAAATGAGTTATTCTCTCTCATATAAAATAACCAATTTTAAGATGTTAAAAGAATGGACAAATTACAGTTTGCTGTCTGGAAATAGCAAGTTTAATTAAAGCATCTGCTATAAAATAGATCCTACTAAGTTTCATCTAAATCACTGAAAAAGCAGGGCTTAAATGTTCTCCAACTATCAAGAAAGGGGTGAACTGATAGCTGATTTCTAAGAGTCATCTCCCTAGATTTTGACTGCTGTGCTGTTCTCAGGGAAGTCTAACTAGCCCATCTTGGTTCTTCCCAAGCTCCTGGCTCCTAGTTTCAGCTCCACTTCTGGTCTCAGACCCCCTGCTACTTATCAATCCAATAAACAGCACAGACCATGCACTGTAATTTACAAAATAGCAATCAGTCCAGGGCACAACAGAAAGTTAAAAAGAATCATAGATGATGCTGAAATGGTACATCACACCTGAGAACTACTGTTTCAGGGCTCCTTCAAAATCAGAAAACTAGCAGTGAATTGGTCTAAATTTCATTCATATTTTGAATTAAGTGCATCTTCTGCAACCACAAAGACAAAGAAGTTAATGTTCATGTTAAATGAAATCAAGCTCCAGGAGCCCATGGACAAATTACAAAGCAAAAACCTAGGTTCTAGAACATGTGGGGCTCCATCATACCACTGAAAACACATTTCTATACATTAAACAAAATTCAGTCTTTAGTAGAAAAACAGTGGACAACTATAAGAAAAGACAGCTAAAGCAAAGGAAGTTTTGCAAGGCTTACTTCAAGGAGCTCCTTTTACCTTTACCCCACTAGAACAGCTGTGCTCAACACCTGGCACACGGGACTTCAGGTGGGTCTGGAAATCTGGTGGCAGAGCAGTGGTGGCAGAATTGACTGCTGCTCCAGTGCTGCCAAATTTCTGGACCCGTGGGGAGTCCTGTGGGCTGGATAATGTGGCCCTGTGTGCTACATCATGCCAGTGTGCAGTTGAGTAGGCACACAGAGTTGCTCTGCACTCAGATCCAGGTGTATAGGGTTGGGCTGACACACGGGATTGCAACCCCAGACCAACCCCACATGCTGATCCCAAATTGGATCTGGCCCACAGATTAACGCCATACCACCCATCTGGCTTGCAGAGCCAGAAGGCTGAGCACCACTGCATTAGAAGATGGATTCCCAGCTTTCCCAAAGAATCATACATCTGTCCCCAAAACTATCATTTCCCCTTAGCCTGAGCAGGGAACTAGTGCTGCTTATAAAAGGAGTACCTACATTGTATTTTGAGCAAGAAGTGCACAACACTGTAAAATAAGCCTCACTCATTTGTGCCCACTCCAGGTACAATCAGGGCTGCACCAAGCTGGTTTCATCACAAATTTATAAGCCTGGGCATACTTGTAGGTTGGTATTATTTCTTTGGCTATATGCCAGTCTTGCTCAAAATGCTGTGCAGCCATTCCTACAGAAGGCCTATGCTTGGCCAGAGTTCCTCCTTTTCCACTCCCTGGCAATATTTTGGTAACAGCAAACTGTCTTTTCTGATGAAAAGGACAGACAGAAAGATAAGTTCAAACACCAAACTTGCTCAGAGCTCTGCAAATCAAGCTGCAAGAAAAAAATCTGTAAAGTGTTGAGAGTCTGGAATAAAAGTGGGTGAAGTAGATGTGTGCGCTATGATAACCTTCAGCTCCTCTGTATGCACAGAACAATCATGTGCATGCCTGGGAAAGGCTGTTTAAACTGGGAAACAAATGACTGATTTTCCTCAGTTCCCTAAAAAAAAAAAAAAAACCCCATAAAAAAGTGAAAAAAAGGGGAAAAAAAATAAAATGACCAATTCCCCTTAAGATTTAAGTAACATATGCAACACAACTAATAATAGCTTCATTAATCAGATACATAAGTACACTGAGTACCTGAACATAACCTGGAAGTTTCTGATGTAACGAATTTACATAACCTAATTGTCTCTCCAATGTCATGTCATTTTGTAGCAGAAAAAGGACAAGACTGGGTTCTTCATATCAAAGATGTGTTCTGGACATAATTATATAGCAGTATATACATATATTTAAATAGAAATATCACAGTCCCTCAAACAATTCTAGATGTTCAAAAATATTTTTATTCAGATATCTTTACACTATAAAAAATATTACCTCAGATTTAGCTTCTCTCTCTCTAATGGAGATTTCAGTCTTTAACCTAGTGGATAATGAATTAAGATTCAATGTTTTCAAATACTAACATTAATATTAAAGAGAGGTGAAAAATGGACAAATATACTTAAAATAAGAAAACATCCTGGCAACTTCAAATTAACTTTTATTGTTGAAATGCATTTTAATTTTGCTTAAAGTCTATTTCATATTTTCAAAAAGACATCTCAACATTTAAAAACATGTATTGTATACACACTGTAAAATTACATGTTTGTTTCATGTAATCTGTGCCTCTCTCACTGAGTGAAAAAAATTCTACAACTATTACTTCCAAGAAATCATTCTGGCTATGCTCATTGATTCTATTTGATGATAGATAATACATATATGCTCAGTGTTAGCAACCTTTTATATAATGAGGAAGTCAAGATATTAGCATATTAAAGTACTTAAGATTTTTAAAAACTTGCAACAATTTAAAAATTAAATCCGCACGTTTTTTAAAACGATTTCTCCATACACACAATACCAGTACTACCAAGTAGTCTTTAAACAGAAATTGAATATTTCCATCTTAAATTGTAGAATCTACTGTATCCAATACCCAGAAAAATCATGTGTGGATGTGCGTATGTGCATACATCTTCTTTGGAATACTGTACAATGTTGAAACTGACCTCTAACTATCACTTGGAGGATATTCTTCACCCAAAATACCTTCACAAGCACAATCCATACATTAGATTAGCTATAAATTATTTAAATTTATTGACTTCTAAAACCACATTAATTAAACAGCTTATCACAACATCACTGTGATTGATTTTCTGTGTTTATATAAGAAAATGTTACTGCAGAGATAGCAAGAAGTACATCACCTGTAAAACCTTGTTAAGTCATCAGTTTCAATATAAAATCTAACCTTTCAGAGGCTTTTTTTGTTTATAAAATTGCTTCTGGTTGTACATTCTTTGTTGATGCTGCATTAAAGTCAATTTTAATTTGCTGAAGTATGGTGCTATATCTATCACACCTGACCTGAGTAATAATGTTATTAATCAACAATTAAATGATTCATGACCTCAGTGGGGTTTAACGGCTGTTTCTACCATGTACATTATACTTAGCATAAGAAACAGATGTATTGATTTAAATTTCATGACAGATATCACTAACGTTAGAAACGATATAATTTATTGTAACTGCTGCTTTTTTCTTGACTAGCCCAAGAGAAAACCAGCATTAAACATCTTTCCAATAATCTTTAATATTCTCAGTGAACACTTTGTAAATAATGCCTGTTAATAACATCTTCATAATGTTAAAAATGACTTTGCTAGTGCTATACAGAATCCTATGTGATCATTTTAGCTATTATATTCTAATTTATTATATCAAATGTAGCATGCTCATGTAAGGGAACAAAAGATCACTTTGTTGTAGCACCTCTGTGTTAGCATAACCACAACGTATAACTAATTAACAGTAAGGAAAAAGTAAATCAAATGCCAAGGCTGCGTTCAATAAACAGACACCTAAACCACTTTTGGGGTCAGGGATTTAGAACATTCTTAAATATTTAATCATCAGTATCAATACCAATACAAGATAAAGCTACAGCTAACATTGGTTTATTTTTCTGCACTGAAATCATTAAAAAATGAGTATAATAAGCATGTTTTTCATAATAACTCATGTAAGAGACAGAGCAGTTAGACAAACAAGTTGAAAAGACCAGTCTTTTCAATTAATCTTGCATAGTCAAAAATCTTGGCATCTGAACAAGATTTTACTGGAAACCTTGAAGTGAAATGCAAGGTTTGCCATCAAATTCAATGCAAGAAGAACAAAATGTGGTATCTGTTCATTATATCCGTACTCCTTATTAAATCACGCTCTCATGGACTTCAGTAAACTATGCATTTAAGTACCTTAAAACTTTACACTTCATTTCTTCAGAAAAATTTCTGAAGTCACTTTTTCAAAATAGGCAACATCTCCCCTCACTCTCTTTGTTGTCTAGCAACAGGGCAGACACCCTCTGATTATCAAAATTAAATAGGACCATTGGGAAGCACAACTGACTATGAAATAAATCTGCTAAAGAGAGGTTGCAACTTCAGTCCCATTAAGAAAAATGAGATGACAAAATTATTTTTCAACTTCTATAAAATAAACTTTCAGTTCTGAAGCATGACCATTAACCTTAAGAATATTCTTCAAATATTCTTCAAAAATATACTATATACACAATTTCAGCAAGTTTTAACTATGGATATTTTGAAATCTACATTATTCTGCTATGATAATCAGGGGGAAAAAAGAAGCTTAATCACTAATAGTTCTTACAGATCCCATTTTAAAATTAATTTTGAATTAATATACTTGTGTATATTATTGTTCTTTACTCAAGAAGCAGTGTTAACACGAAGGAGAATGTTATATAAGGCTCATATATAACAAAGAGGTTAAATCCCTGCTAGAAGTGCAAATTGAACGCAATCTAATTATGCTGTTACCTTATTACGAATATCATTACAATTACTTCATCGTAAAATCTATTTTTTTAAATATACACATTATATTTATACACATTCACATATGAGAAATATATGCTATAAATGGATCATAGCTAGACTCATGAATTTGAAAAGTTGTGAAAAGTCATTTACTTTGGATAGTACTAGCAACAGGAACCTGACACCGACAGAGCACAGACAAAAACATTTTTACGATGGTACGGCCAGCCTCTGGTACTCTAAAGTATTCATTAACAGAATGAACAATGTTGAGCACATTGGTTTCAGAAACACAGTTTCTATAGACTACTCCCCATTTTATTCAGGGATAAACTAACTGTTGGCTAGATTCCACCAAGCTGAACAGCACAAGTAGAATTTAAGATGCTCTAGCTAACCTTATGCAGCACATACTATTATTAGCATTAAAGATGATTAAACTATACTTATATAGCATGCATTCACACTTCATGAAAGCATTTATATAAAAACAAGAATATGTCTTTTAGATGTACATGGAAAGTTTGTGCATATGTGTCTAAATCTAACTTAATATACCTGCTTATAACAGTGACTGTTCCAATCTTTTCCCACAACTCGAATGTATTACCATCTTAAAATATGACAGACTCATTCCTTATTGGCCCTTGGGGGGTAGACTGGGTACCACGCTAACACATTAATAAGGCTGGACAGGCAAGGGCAGGGACTGCAGCACTAGTAACTGGTTTAATTAGCATGGAAGGTCATTATTCCAACCCTTTGGCTGGAACAGCAATTATACAGGGAGCATGCAGCAGTCCTGTAGTACAACTCCTGGTTGATCTAAGTCTCTTCAATGACCCCCGTTCTATTCACACACTATCCAAACGGTCAGGTCTTATGCAGATGGCATTTATTCACTATCATGGGCAAATCAAGAATGCATGTAAACGTTTATAATGTCAGGACCCTAAATAATACAAAAAGGCCCAGTAAAAAATTAAGGCAGTACAGCACTGTAGCAGGGCACTAAGGTGCCTGCTACTGATAATGGTAACATGGGCTTAGTTGCCACTCAATAGGGCAGCACAGGTGTGAGTTGCTAACGCAACTGATTGCGTCAGCTGGCCGGAAGGGGGCAGGGCCTGGCCGTTATAAACAGAGGATGCTGAGGCCAGAGTTCAGTTCCCCTCTGGCAGCCTAAGGAGCAAGAGCTCTGCTACAGTGAGCAGGGCGGTGTTGTGCATTCGCGCGGATACAGGGTGGAGAGGACCCTGACAGGGATCAGAGAAGGTTAGCCAGGTTGGCTTAAGATTTATGTTGTAGCCGAGGGGCTTTGAGTTTCTGTTTGGGTTGATAGTTGTAATTACAAACCGGAGGACTGGGCGAGGCTGTAGGGGTGGAGGAGGCCTCATTAGGAGCTCCCCAGTAAGGTGGGGGTGTTCCTAGCGCCACAGGAGGCGCTGCATTTTGGGGTGTCCCAACCCCGGCCCAGTGCGGGCAGCTTCGGGAAGAGCTCAGTGTTGTGCGTAGACAGAAGCCCCAGTGAGGCATAGGCCCAAAAAGGTGGGTCTGGGGGCCAGGTAAGGCTAAGGCCGCCTGAGCCCCAATCGGGAGAAGCCCAGTGGGCATAGGACCCTAGAACGGGTCTGGGGGCCAGGTAAGGCTGAGGCCACCTGAGCCCCAATTCAGGGAAGCCCGAGTCAGGCATAGAAGGCCCCGGTGCGGGCAGAGAGCGCGAGCAAGGCCCCGGTGCGGGCAGAGAGCGTGAGAGGCGCGAGCAAGGCCCCAGTGCAGGCGGAGAGCGCGAGAGGCGTGAGCAAGGCCCCAGTGCAGGCGGAGAGCGCGAGAGGCGCGAGCATACTGGAGCAGGCCCCGGGAGAGGGCGCGTACATTGGATACTGGAGCAGGCCCCAGGAGAGGGCGCGTACATTGGATACTGGAGCAGGCCCGGGAGAGGGCGCGTATATTGGATACTGGAGCAGGCCCCGGAGAGGGCGCATATATTGGATACTGGAGCAGGCCCTGGAGAGGGCGCGTATATTGGATACTGGAGCAGGCCCCGGGAGAGGGCGCGTATATTGGATACTGGAGCAGGCCCGGGAGACGCCGCGTATACTGGATACTGGAGCAGGGCCCGGGAAAGGGCGCATATATTGGATACTGGAGCAGGCCCCGGGAGAAGGCGCGTATATTGGATACTGGAGCAGGCCCCGGGAGAAGGCGCGTATATTGGATACTGGAGCAGGCCCGGGAGACGCCGCGTATACTGGATACTGGAGCAGGCCCCAGGAAAGGGCGCATATATTGGATATTGGAGCAGGCCCGGGAGAGGGCGCGTATACTGGATATTGGAGCAGGCCCGGGAGAGGGCGCGTATACTGGATATTGGAGCAGGCCCCGGGAGAGGGCGCGTATATTGGATATTGGAGCAGGCCCGGGAGAGGGCGCGTATATTGGATACTGGAGCAGGCCCCAGTGTAGCAACAAGGCCGCGAGAGAAGCGAGGGAGCACCCATGAGGGTACAGGTGGGCAATTGGCCAGAGCCCCAGTACAACAAGGCAGGAAGGCAGCCTCCCATTAATAATATTCCACCAAGACATGGCGGGCGAGATAGAGGGTGCATTCAAGACCCGAGTTGGCACAGGTAGGTAGGGGTGTTAGGGGAGGTCACAGCACCCCTAGAGGGCACCCTGCCACAAGCACCTTCTCTGCTATGGTTAAAATGAATAATTATTTCTCATTTAAAGGCTGGTTATCATAAATGTGCTATAAGTCACATGCTTATGCAGACTGCCTTGAAATTTTTTGTGCCTCGTGAAAGCAGAGAGACAATCAGTGATCCAAATTTGGGATCATTTGATCAGTGGTTCATAGGACACAGTATCTCCTGCTCAAAAAATCCTCAGAATTTAATACGGACAGATCCTAACCACATTTCTGTGCATACCTGGGGCTCTACAGCTTCTAATAGCACCCAAAATGTTCTTACAGTTCTCACTCAGCATCTCAAATACTGAATTCCATCCACTGTTATGCTCAGGAAGCAACATTGTTTAGCTGTCTACACAGATACGTGTCTAAGTCTCATGTGCCAGTGTGCATGCACTAAATTGCCAAGAGGGTTTATAGCTCACCATGATCCACATGTGCCAAGTATCTCAAAGAGACAGTGCTGCTGCCACTGAATCTGAGGTACACTCAGACAATGTAAATTAAAATCCTATCAAGCCAAAATCCTAGAAAGATCTGAAGGGAGGTTTCTAAAACTAGCCTCTCAGAGGCTTTTATTTGGGGGAAATGTAATCTGAGTATAAAAGATAAATCAGGAAGTGCTCAAAATATTTTCAAAAAAATGCAGGCTAGATAGAAAAGCTAGGCAGCACCTGAGATTAGTGTGCTGTTAGTAAAATGTAGACCAAATCGCACCTTTGAAGACTAGATCCAACTTCTTTGTAGGCTGCATTTGGCCTACAGGCCATAAATTGCCAACCCCTAGCCTAAACAACTACTAACACATATGACAAGCGTCTTTTTCACTCCGGCAAAAAAACCCCAAATCCAGACAAAATAAAAACTTGACTAATGCCCCATAGTAATCTGGCATTTTTCCAGAACATCAACTTCTGTGACACTCAAAGCTCTGAAAACTAGGAAAATGAAAGTAAAAGTACACACTCGTGGAATCTGACTCTTCTCTCTTTGAGAAATGCCCCAAGTATGCTTACATTGGATAGATTCATATTCTATTTTTGTAAAGAGCGAATACTGTTCACAAAACAGAGCAAGACAAGTGAACCAGAGTTCTGAGGCAGAACTGTTTTTAGCCAAGTTCTGGTAAACACGAGCTACCTGTTGCTACACCTGTACTAATATACCGAGCATACTGCCTACATAGTACCAAATTTTCCAATCATTTCATCCCCCATCTACTTTTCTCTACAGAATTCCATCCACACTAGAACTCCACGAGCCATCACTGAGCCAAGAAGCATCCTTTCATCACCCCTTTTTGCTCTCCATGACAATAAGCCCTGGGTGGAAATACTGATACAATGTCCAGACTTCAGTGCTGAAATGAGAAATTAATTCCACGTCCCTCAAAGTAAACTTGCAACTTTTTCCAGCAAGCCAAAAAATGGGAAGGGTGGCATCCTAAATCCATCTGTCCTCATATTGTGTTCAAAGGTTTGCCACAATCTAATCTAATCCACATCCCAGATTCCCTCATATGACAATCGCAGGTCTTTTAAACTACCACTTACCATTCAATACAGCCAATACCTATTAAAGTAAATGCAGCTCAATCACACAATACAGTATGTTCAGACATCTGCTCTCCCAGGGCTTTTTTTTCTTCTGGAGCGGCCATTTTTACTTTGGAAAAAGAAAGGCCTGAACATCTGTACACTCAAGCAACTCTCCCAGAAGCAGCCAAATGTTTGTACATGGCTGATGTTAATACCCAGTGGCTACTGTTAGCTTGCAGAGCAGATTTACGTTTGATTTGGCATGTGGCTTTAGGGGAAGGACTTGGCTTTTAGGAGGTCCGCTACTGAAAATGTAGGTAGATAAGATACTCTTAGTTAATGAGGTTCTTCGTCAGTGAGTATAATCCGATCTCCTGCCCTTAATAATTTTTTTGGTACTTTGTCTAGTTGTGTTTCAATGTGTTCCAAGAAACATGAAATCCACCATTTAAGAGATTATTCTGCAATCCAGTAAATAGCCCAACAGGAATATCAAAGATCACAATTTACCTTTCTTAATTTAAACATTGTAATCATGCTTGTATCTTACTGGAAACAAAGAAAGGAGAGGAACTCCAGATGGTACATCATCACAATACTTAAATTAATATTAAGGGCAAGAAAAATATTAATGTATTAGCTCTTTTAATTTTTTTCTTTGAAGTCATTTCATTCTCCTCTTGAATACTTTTGATATCTCATTTCCCAAGTTTTCTTATGTCACCATTGCTACAGCATAAGAGACACAGAAACGAATTTAAAAATATACCATGGAAAGCAAAGTTAAGCTACTACCCTGGGACACGGAGGGCAAGGTTTAATTCCAGTGCTTTCTGGGCAAGTCACTTAGGGCACTGACAGGTGCAAGGGGGTTGGGGGGAACAGCAAAGACAAAACAAATTTTTTACTGCAAAAATAAATTGAACCTGGTTCTGCAGTATTTGTATAAATCAGGCACTTCAACGGGGCTTTTTGGCAATTTTATCTAAAGCTGACGCAATCATCCATTAACAACTCGTGCCCCTGGCGGCTGAGGAGGCACGGCAGTGGCAGGGTGTGGCAAGCACCGACCAAGGGTCAATGACCACTCACAGCTACTGCCAGCAGCGGCAGCAGTGGGCAACAGTGTCGGTGGCACCTTTTTGTAGGGAGTGCACCACCACACTTAGGGGGTGCACATGCACCCCTGTGCACCCCCTATGCGTTGTCCTTGCAATCATCTACAGGGAACCCTTGCTTAACGCTGTTTCACGTAGCGCTATTTTGCTATAATGCTCATTTTAAATTGATATCTGATTTCACTTAGCACTCAGCTACTTTCATTACAACACTTGTGGTTGCCACCCTGGGTCATTAAAAACAACTGCAGGCACCATTTTGGGTTGTGAAATACTTTCAATTTCACTTAACGCTCATTTTTCCAGGAACCAATTAAGAGCACTAAGTGGGAGTTGCCTGCATTAGATAAAAGTGCCATAAAAGTCCTGCTGAAGATCCCAATCTATACAGATGCTGGGTGAGCTGGGTCCAACTAATGCAATGCCTCTTTTGGGCATGTGCTAGGTTTGCTGCAGGGTTGTGTGGAGTCTGAAGTGCCATTTTTGGTGCGGTTTTTTTAATGTCCGTAAGCAGCCTTAGCCTCTCTGAAAACATCCCCATGGCACAGTGCCTTGCTATACACAGATATCTAACCTAGGTCTGCACAAGCTAGCTCACATACTGGAACCTCTGTATGGAATAAGGCAGTACCATGCAGAGAAAATCCTGTCAACTTGCCATGTCTGAGCTCCTGAAAAAGAAACAGTATAACTCAATTTGCTCAGGTATAATTCCTTAATGTTTTTTGAATCATATACCACATTTTCTGGCACATGCAACACATCTGCATTTGACACATGAATGATAACTATGTTTCTGGTCCTAAGTTTTGACATTACACACAAAATGACCAAGTTTTTTTTTTTGTTTGGAATATATAGGTTGCATATGACTCCTGCATTTCCCATAGTTGAAGCCATGAAAAATTAAACACAAGATCAGAACATTGATTCATCTACTGTTTCCACAGAGGTAACTATGATACATTACAGAGAAAGGGGGGCAATAAAGGCTATAGGAAATAATTATGTAATGACCTGCCCATAAGGGATATTTCTTTCTAACATTCATCAGCTGGTGGCTGAATTATGCCTTAAGGCATAAGGATTTGCCTCCCTTTTGAAATACCCCCCCATGATATCGTATTGTAAACTATGAATGGTCTCCTTATACATGAAAATACCTAATACTTCTTGCAATCCTACTAGAACTTGGTGACTCAAAGATATCTTGTAATAAAAGTTTCCTTGTTCTTGATTCTTGGCATTGGCCATCTCCTTATTGTTGATTATCTGAAGCTCTCTGGGAGAGATGACATTTTTGTTTAACATACAATACCTAAAAAAACCAATTTAGGGTTGAATAAACTCATAATCCTCATTATGTGGTATCCTGTAGCTCTGCCAGTGTAATTGGGGAATCTTATTTCTAAGGTTAAAAAGAAGTACAAAACTGCAGACTCTTTTTGAAAACCTCCATAATAATAAAAAAGTAAAGAAAGACATAAATATCATTTATTTTTCTTTGCATGTCACATTAAAGAAAGTTAATAACAAAAATAAAACAACAAATTAATTCTGCTTTATTCTAAATTTCATATAGTCATAACCTAGTTTAATTCAAATTAAAAAACCAAACATCAAAATAACATTGCCATAATTCAATAAAGAACAGTGAGGGCTCATAATACATTAACATCACAGGTACGTTGAAACAGTGTTCCCTTTGATTTTAGGCTCGAGTCCAGGAAAGAGAAATTCCAATGCTTCAAAATCATGCACCATGTATAACCTTTGCCAAGTTGGACAAAAATCTCTTAAGTATTTACTATTATTAATTATATTTGCAGCAAAAAAAAGAGCTGAATACAAATCAGAATTAAAACCACAGAGTCAAATGGAAATCACGGAGCATCTGGAGCTCAATCTCCTTAAAATTTAAGAGTTCATATTTTAGCTATCTCTGATTACTAAAAATTACATTAATTTAGTTTAAAAATGTTGAAAAGAAAACTTACTCAGATACATGCTCAGCAGTTGGGCAACCTAGGGAAACTGGAATAAAAAATAATTTATATTAATATACATCTTTAAAAAAAATCACAATATCTTAACATTTAATCTGGAATGATACTATCCAACAGCAACTACTAATGTGGTTCATCTAAATCTTACATTAAGAAGGACACTCCATGTACTTACCATTCTCTATAATAACTTGGCAAGTATGAGTATGGCTTTCACTCAAATGCGTGGCCATGTTATCTAAGCCAGAAACATCAGTTAGGAAATCACAATTAAGACATACTACAGTCACACCCCTGGAGAGGAAAAAGTAAAAAAAAGTGAATAGCTCAATGCTATTAAAGGTTACCCCTGCATTTTCCCAATAGTTCTGGCCTATGTAAATTTAGATAATACAATGGGCCAGTGAATATACTTTTATATTCCTATATGATTATAGAATGGCCTTAAACTCACAAAGATATTCTTGCTTTTTATTTGTACTGCAGTAGAACTTGGATATCCCCACCCACAAGCTGGTGAAAAAGAAAAGCAGATAGCTGTTCTCATTATATGCTGCTAAATCAGGGACAGGCAATTATTTTGGGTGGAGAGTCGCTTACCAAGTTTTGGCAAGCTGTTGAGGGCTGCATGGGTAGCCCCGCCCCCTGACAGGTGCCCTACCCCTAGTCACCATCTTGGGACTGGAAATCCTGACCCTATCCTCTGACCTTTGCCACCGGAAGTCCCTCCCCTTGCCCCTGGAAGTACTCCTTTGGGGAAAAGGGTTTGCCATCTTAGGGGACAAATTACATACTAAAAATCAAACACCCATAATAATATATTTTAATTTAATTTAAAAAATATTTTGTCCTGATTAGTGTGTTTGTTCTGTATATGCGGAAGTGACTGCATATGGGGGTTTGTGGGGACGGGTGGATACATGTGTATGGGTATGGATGGGGGTATGGAAGCCATGTAGTGTAGAGTGGCAAGCCAGTAGGCAGACAGGAAAGTGGGGAAAGCAGCAGGGGTAGGTGTGGGGGGGAGCGAGCAGGAGCATGGGGCCTGCACCAATGTCCTGGGGCCAGTGCTGGCAGGGCCCAGATCGGAGTGGGGGTGTGGGCTGGCAGGGGTCTGTGGAGCCGGGCTGGACTGCACCAACAGGGAGAGGGGGGAACTAACCCAGTTCCATAGAGCCCCTTCTAAGTGGGACCCCACACTACTGCTGCCCTACTCTGGGCCCCACCAGTGCTGGCCCTGGGACACTGGCACAGGCCCTGTGTTCCCACTGGCTCCCGCATGCCTTCTCAATCCCAGTGTCCCTGCCCCAGCACCATGGTAGAGGTGGGGACCAGCACGCAGCCCTGACCCCACGTGCCACGTCCTCTCCAGGAACAAACTGGTATTCAGCACAGTGGGAAAAGCATCCTCACCCCCTCCATGGCTGGTGCTTCCTTTATGCAGCCTGTACAGGACTGTCCTGCCTCTCCACCATGTGGCAACGTAGAGCAGACACAGGCAGCCCCACACAGGCTCTGAGCGGCTGCAGCACAGGGCACTGGCAGTGGGAGGGGGAGCAGCTGTGGCTGCTTTTCTTCCACACGGAGCACCAGTTTGTTCCCTGCTGCCGTTACTAGCCTGGGCCCCAGCACCAGCTCCGGGCTCACCTGTCAAGACTGAGTTGTATAGCAGCAGCTGTTGGGCAGAAGCCGCTGCTCGGCATGGAGGAAAGTGACCCCCCTGCTCGCTGCTGCCGGACAGCATTTGCTGCAGCTCCCCCCTGGAGCCTGTGTTGCACTAGGCTGTGCTGCCCTGTGGCTGCTCCACATGGCCACTGTTGCCACGCTTGGCAGTACAGAGACGGTGGTAAAGTTGCCACACCACAGCTTAGCACAGCACGGGCTCTGGACAGGCAGCCACAGAAACACTGCCTGGTGATGATGAGCCACAGGGCTGCTTTCTTTCACACCAGCAGCAGCTTCTGCCCAGCTGCTACTACTGCAGCTCAGCCCCAGGAAAGCAGGGAGCTGGTGCGGAGCCCAGGCTAGCAGTGGGGAAATGAACTGGTGCTCCGCGTGAGGCAAAAGCAGCCACTCCCCCTCCGCATGGCCAGTGCCCCCAGCTGCAGCCACTTGGAGCCCATGCGGGGCTGCCTGTGCCTGCTCTCCATTGCCATGCAGCAAAAAGTCAGGACAGCCCTACAGGGGTTGCGAGCGGCTGCAGCAGGAAGCACTGGCCACGGGGAAAGGGAGCAGCTGCTTTTCCCCCTGCACTGAGCACCAGTTTGTTCCTTGCCTGCTGCTGCTGCTCCGTCCAGATGGGTGAGCATGGGGTCAGGGCTGCGCACTGGTCCCCACCTGTACCATGGGGCTGGGGCAGAGGCACTGGCAGTAAGCAGGTGCGTGGGAGTCAGCAGCAGCCAGGCCAGAGTATGGGGCCCATGTCAGTATCCCGGGGCCAGCACTAGCAGGGCAGGAGCATGGGGTCCCAGCCAGCAGGGGGTGGTCTGTGGAGACAGGTCTGCTCCCCCCTCTCTCTGCTGGTGCAGTTCAACCTGGCTCCACAGATCCCTGCCAGCCTACCAGCCCACTCTGGGCCCTGCTGGTGCTGGCCCTGGGACATTGACACAGGCCCCAAATGCTGCTCACTTCCATTCTTCTCCACCCCCAGGGCTCAGCAGGAGCTGGCCTGGCCCCGAGGACTGGGGCGATCCCCATGGTCCTCCCCTATCTCCCCTGAATTTCCCCTCCCACTTCTTACCTGAAATTCCCATACTGGTCCAGCCACGAACAGCCCCATGGTCCCAGGACAGAAGTTCCTGCTAGACAGGGGCTTCCAGCTGAGTGGGTAGGTCCAGGTGGACCCTGCTGTGGCTTTCCCTGGGTCCTACTGCCCCTGGCTCCTGTCATCTTTGACAGGAGCCAGGGGCAGATGAATATTAATTTTCTAAATTTTTTAGGAGCCCAATGGGCCAGATAGAACGGCCTGGCGGGCTTGAATTTGGCCTGTGGGACATATTTTGCCCACCCATGTGCTAAATTGATCATGGGTTGCTCTCCCACAAGTGGCTTCACTTTCCTCCCAAAACCATTTTTACTTCCATGCTGCTTCCAACTTGTAGCAAACCACAAAATCAGGAGTTCCTCTGTTTGAGTTTTGACTATTGGGCTCACAGAATACTACCTCAGCAACTGGACAGTAAAAAAACCCAAAAACACCACAACCCTTAAAAATGCAACTGAAAATAAGAATTACCTCAGCACTTCTGAATGTTTTTTATAGATCCAAAATCTTTTACTTGGACGAGCACTGTGAAAACTAGAGAAAGGAACAAAGGTTATTCTTTAAACTAATTTTTTATCTACATAGGAAATCTTCTGCGGTGAAGTATTCCAAAGAATTATCACTACTATAAATGGCCTCCACTTTGTTTAAAAACATGAAAGTAAAGGGATTTTAATGCACACTCTTTTATGCAGAACTGCACTGTTCTGCAGTGGTAGTTTTGATACAGAATTACAAAAAAGTTACAGGTCCATGTACCATATAATCTATTCCAAAGGCAAAAAAGTAGACCAAAATTTTTTTAAAAATCACTTGCATTAAGTATTCAAGATAAGACAAACAGTAAAAAACAGAAACAAATAGAACTTCAAATACATTGAAACTATAGATTGAAACTCCCTTATCCTTTTCAATGCATCTATTTAATAGGCCTGTGCGAAGCACTTAGTATTCACTTCAGATTCAGGTTCGGTCAATTTGGGGGACAGTGATTCAGTTCAGTGATTCAAATCACTGTCCCGAATCTATTAGGCCTAATTGGACCCCCTGCCCACTCTCCCAGCCCCAGCAATGGCTGTTCTGCCTCGCCCCAGCTCTGTTTTGTTTTTTATTTAAAAAGCCCCAGACTCACCAGGTGCTGCCAGGTGGGGGGTGTGATCCCCACTGTACCCCACTGCCCCGCACTGTGTGAGAGGCTCTGCCACAAGCTCCCTGACCCCCACCTGCTCTCCCAGCCCCCCTGCCCCCATGGCAGCCCCACCTGGCTCCAGCTCCCACCCCTTGAAAAAAAAGCCCTGCACTCACTGGCTCCTGCCAGGCAGGGGGGAGGCGCTCCCCACTGCCCCAAGCTGCAGGGTGGGGCACTCTGCCATGAGTGTCCAGAAGCCCTGAGGCTGCTGAAGCAGCCAGTGAGTGCAGGGCTTCTTTGTTGAGGTGTTTTTTTTTGTTTTTTGGGGGGTTTTTTGGTTTGTTTGTTTGGTTTTTTTTTTAAGAGTCAAGAGCCAAAGCTGGGCAGGGCAGCCATTCACGGGGCTGGGAGAGCAGGCGGGGGCTGGAAGCTCATGGCAGAGCCCCTGATACAGTGCAGGGCAGTGGGGATTGCCCCTGCCTAACAGCAGCCGGTGACTAGGGGCTTTTTTTTTTTTTTTTTTTTTTTAAGAATCAGGGACTGGGGCCGGGCAGGATAGCCATGGGGTGTGGGCCTGTGAGAGTGGGCAGGATTTGGCCCCCTGATTTGATTCAGATTCAGAGATTTGGCAGCTCCTCCTAATCAAATCAGCACCCAAAGCTTCACACAGCCCTGCTATTTAATGAACTGTCAGTACTTTTCAGTCACAACTAGGAGTACTAACAAATTTAGTTTTTAGGATAAAACCACTCACTATCATACAAGTCATAATATGTCATTACCACAGCGTTAAAGATAAAAAAGCTTTAAATTTTTATTTATATATGAAGCAGTAAGTAATTTGTTGAAAAACAAAGGCCCGAGAAGGTATTCTGAACTTCTGAGAAGTGTTGTTATTTTTACACTAATTACAATAATTTAAATAGCTGTTCTCCCCCTTACTAGCTTACCAGTCTGCTATCTCTACTACGCCTCAGAAAGTCAAAGTTTCTGGGCTATATATTCATATACCGAGCTTATAAAAATTTTTTTTAAAGGTGGGAATATATTCTTCATGTAAAAAACCAAAAATGAAAATGCAATTCTTATTTTAGGACAACCTATTAAACTACAAGCCACAAGAAGGCATGAATATGCCTGCTGCTGGCAGATGAGACTTTCCTATTAATTGTCTAGGAACCAACAACTTTATAACACAAGCAGTCACTTTAATCAAGCCAACATGGACACTTATACCAGTGATATGAATCTGTATCTATAAGTATCTAAGTACGCACACAAACAAAATGTTAAAAGAGCATTATTAAGGTGCCAAATTCTAGCATCTGACAATAATTCAGAAATGCTAGAATTAAAGCCATGCTGTATTAAATTGAACTGTCAAGATCCATGCCTCATTCAGTGCACACATTTAAGTGCTTACTTAATGTGTAGACATTCAATATTATGTTTTACTCTCTTTTGCTCAATGCTCAGTGTTTGGTCCTTTGGTGACCAATGATACCTTGTCATAGAAGTTTCACATGTATTATTACCTGCACACCAGTCTAATGTTGCACAGAAAACATAACTATTAGTTTCCTCATCATAGTATAAAAGTACTTCACAAATATACTGTATTTACTCAAATATAGCACACCCCTGATTATAAGATGACCCCCCTCAATAATTAGATTCTATATGTGGATAATTTATCAATTTGATATAATTTTCCAGGTACAGATTCTAATATTAGATGTCTGCCTTGAAGTTGTCCCCCTCCCACTGCTACAAGCAGGGAAAATAAATCTGGGAGGTAAGTTAATCCCTTTGTGCCATTCATTTCCCCCTTCCCCCGCCCTCCAAGTAATCTTCCCTACTCCTTATTCTAAGACCCTTCTGCCCCTGAGCAAATGGAAGTAAGGAACAAATCTGAAAAAAACTGACCCTGAAGTAAACATAGGTGTAGCAATTTGCATATAGTACTCATAGATTTAGTTCACTCAGAAACTATATAACTTATTTGTTTTGGAAATTGCTGCAAATTGTAGCACAGATACAATTTGTAAACATACTTCTAAATAGCACTTTAGCACCTACTTGCATATAATACAAACTATGCATGATGTTAGTCCAAAACCAAAAGGCTCATGATTTACCATACAGTTCACTGGGCTGGGGTGGACTGGGCCCCAGCAGAGACAACAATGTTTGAATTTCTGGTAACCCCACAGCTCAGCACTGATCAGTATGTTTGTGTACTCCAGATACCCCCCAACAAAGGAACCACGTACTAATTAGCCCCCTATTCATGACTGGAACTGGGTGCTTTTGCCAAGAGTCCTGAGATCCTCCAAAAATTTATATGCAGATGAGGCACAAGACAACCTAGTCTGGCTTCATCTCATGGAGGGTGGGGGCCAACTAATCATGTGCAACAGGCCGAGAGAGGGGCTGAAAGAGGGATTCTGCGTGAACTATTTGGGCCTTGTTTGTTGATATTTGCCAGACATTTAAGGCTGGTAAAAAACAGGAATCACTGGAAAGGGGAAAGAAAGGCACAGGTCAGGTGTGGGAAGAAAGAGGAAATTGAAATGTATGTAATGTAGTAGCTCAGTATGATTTGAAAGAGAGTCAACACTAAAGGGGAATGTACTCAGTGGGCACCACCATACATCTTATTCAGATAGGCAGCACTGACCTTTTCTTATGGTAGGTTCCCATCAGCATCTCAGCCTTTTGGTTAAGATCAAATTGTTGTGCAGGGTTTTCTACATACTCTGCTTTTTAAGTGTCATGCCCCTCCCTCCCTTTCCCACCTGCCCCACACTTGGGCTTAGTTGGGTGTATGTTTCATATGCAAATTATTTGCATTCCCACCCCTACCACCATCCTCTACTATGTAGATCCTGCTTGGGTCTTTCTGTATTTTCTTGTCCTTTGAACTTTGTCATTTAAACTTTAACATTTTCTAATAAATTAGATTTTTGGCACTAAAGTGGAGGTTGTCACAGCTGACTCTGGCACTCCTGGTGCCAGTATGGTATTACAGTACCTCCAGGCCTGCTGCAGTGGCTCAAAGATAGGGAATGTATATGCAGTCGAGTTGCACCTTATGCGTATTTAACTTACGCGAATTCAGCTATACGCGCTCGGCTGCTGGGGCTGGCCACCAGGTGCAGGCCGGGGCATGGTGCGTAGCGCTGCGCTGCATGGTACTGCCTGCATGTGCCGCAGCTCGCTCACACTCAGCTGGTTGTCCTGGCGGGACGACACAGCAGAGGACAAGAGGGGCGAGGAGTGCAGCAGGAAGGGTGATTTCAACTATATGCGATTTTCACCTTATGAGCTGACTTCAGCACATAACCCCTGTGTAAGATACGACTCTACTGTAATGTGGTTTCTATGTATGCAAATCTAGAACAATGGCTTTTTCACCTATGTTGACTGAGGAAATAATACCTTGTCTTAAACTTCAGTAAATACGGTAAATAATGAATTTCCTTCCCTAAACCACTTTTTTGTAATAAGGTAGTATTACTTTTCTAGATGGGCAAATGAAACAAAGGGAGTAAGGAAAATATCCACTTATTTTGGGGACCTTATTTGAGATACCTACATCTTGCCTTCATAATACAGCATTTGCTATCTTCAAAGCGTAAGTCTTACTGACATCAGTTTTAGACATTTCTGCAAATAAAACCTCAGAGTCTCATGTCAGAAATGCAAAAAATGAGACATTCTCATTCGCAACTGTGAAATTTGACAAACATTACACAGACAACGCAGCAGAAATAGTGAAGCAATAATATTTTCAGGACGCCATTCAACTGCTGGGAATTATCAGACCATCCTTTTTCCTGGCCACCCTGACCTTCCCATCAATACAGAGGACCCTAATTATAACATGCACCTGACATTTTTAAAGAAGAATCAAACTAGTGGATTTAGTTTCCTATCCTCTATTAATATCAATTTGATAATATTAATTTAAAGGGAGATACCACTTTCTCTCCTTCAACACCATGTGAAATACAAAATAAAGCTCATACAAACACATAACACACCATTTTATATGTTTAAGAAAAAATTAGAAATCATGACTTAAATTTTGAAAAGCTCTTACCTCATCATATGATTCACATAGGCTTTGCTACAGCTAGTATTATATCTGCATAAGCTACAATGGACATATGTTGGAAAGTGACTTGCAAAATCTTTTATTTCTGAGTAACACTCAATGCATTTATGAACTCCTAAACGATACCTAAACAATAATAAAAAACACAAAAAATACTGTTACCATTAATATATTAAGATGACATGTATACTCTCTCAAAATTCTAATTTTAAGCCAATATTCAGCTTGTCTAGACAAAAAAGGAATTCTAAAAATGTGTTAGTATATTTTAAACTATTTAATGTCTAGTGAAAATCGTTAGCTCAAATATAACCATATTTTGCTCTAATTACATAAGAACGTAGTGATTTTAAAACCTATTTAAGTTACCTACAAGGTAAACTCTAAAAAGTTATCTTTCATGTCAGACCAACCTGATTGCCTTTTATGATCAGGTCACAAAGGGAATGGATACAGGTGTCGCCATGGACATAGTCTTTCTAGACTTCAGCAAGGCCTTTGACACCATCTCCCACCCCATCCTCATTAAAAAAACTAGGCGACTGTGGCATTGATGCCTACCCAGTCAGATGGATTGCAGATTGGCTCAAGGGTCGTACTCAGAGGGTGGTGGTGGACGGGTCATATTCGACCTGGGGGAAGTGGGCAGCAGAGTCCCCCAGGGCTCGGTCCTTGGGCCTGTGTTGTTCAATTTCTTCATCAGCGATTTGGACAATGGGGTGAAATGCAACCTGTTTAAATTCCCTGATAATACCAAAATTTGGGGTGAGGCAAGCATGCTAGTAGGGAGGGAAAGACTGCAGCAAGATCTGGATAGGTAACAGGAGTGGGCTAACATAAACAGGGTGTGTTTCAATGCTGACAAGTGCAGGGTGCTGCACTTAAGCAGTGGAAACCAGCAGCACACTTATAGAATGGGAAACTCCCTTTTTGAGAGCGCAGAGGCAAAAAGGGATCTTGGAGTCATTACTGACTCCAAGATGAACATGGGCAGACAATGCAAGGTCACGGTTGCCAGGGCTAACCGGACCTTGTCGTGCATCCACAGGTGCATCTCAAGTAGAGCCAGGGAGGTGATCCTCCCCCTCTATGCGATGCTGGTCAGGCCACAGCTAGAGTACTGCATCCAGTTCTGTGCGCCCCATTTCAGGAGGGATGTGGACAACATTGAAAGGGTCCAGAGGAGGGCCACCCGCATGATCCGGGGACAACAGGGCATACCCTACAATGAAAGACTGAGGGACCTGAACCTGTTCAGCCTTCACAAAGAGAAGGCTGAGGGGGGACCTGGCGACTAGCTATAAACTCACTAAGGGGGACCAGAAGGGTTTAAGGAAGACACTGTTTCCCCTAGCGCCCCCGGCATGACAAGGAATAATGGACACAAATTATTGGAGAGTAGATTTAGATTAGACATCCGCAAGAACTACTTCACAGTTAGGGCAGCTAGGAGCTGGAACCAACTTCCAAGGGAAGTGGTGCTGGCTCCTACCCTGGGGATCTTTAAGAAGAGGCTTGATGCCTACCTGGCTGGACTCATTTGAGTCCAGTTTTTCTCCCGCCCAGGCGGGGGGTCAGACTTGAAGATCTACAAGGTCCCTTCTGACCCTACTTCTATGATTCCTCCTTGTTCTCCACACTTCATTATGCATAAAAAAGCCTGAGGCTTTCCCTCTACCCCTGATGCTCATCTCCCTCAAAGTCCTTATAAACTTTAAAAAACAAAAACCACTAAGCCTTAAATTAGGAATACTAATTGTATTGTCCCTAATCTTGCCAGAGGTTCCAGAAGTGTAACTAATGAGTTTCATATCTTTGGAAAAACTCCCCTGCACTGAGAGGAGGGGCAGTGGGGGGTGAATGGGGGGAAGGGTAAAGGAAGAGGAGGAGGAAAGTGCTGGAGATATGGCGTACAGGTAAGGGCAGAAGGAAGAGGGCAGTCCTAGAGGACCTAATGGGGCAGGGATCCCTATCCAGGTGGGACAGGGATGTTCAAGAAAAGCCTAGAGGGCTGTGTGTGCAGGAGGAAGGGGATGTGCCATTCAGGCACTCCCAAGTCAGCCCCCAGACCTGGTATGAAATTTGCCCTTCCTCAGTTTCACTACTGAGAGATTTTGTTGGGCATCTCAGAACATGAACATCATGAGATTTAGCACTTTAACTGAAAGGCTGAGGCTCATAATCTTTAAATCCTTTATACCAAAGATTATTCAATTAAGTAAAATAACAAAGAAAAAAAAATAAGTCTTAGACTAATCATCCCATCTTCTCAACCGCTATGCTTTCACTCTCCACTTCTGGAATAATTTGTTATTTATGCAATCATCAAAGACCTTCTAGGACAGACAAGACTTGAACATACATCTTTATCCCCTCGCAAGTCACTAATTAATATTTAGCATTTTTAATATTTAATGTCCCCCAACACACACACAGTAAAAATCTAAATTTAATAAAATGCTAGTCATTTCCATGTCAGCTATTCTTCTATTGCCAAGAACCACTGCCACCAAAACAAGATTAACATACAAAGGGTAGGGGCAATTGTATGTTTTGGGGCCTTTAAAAGGTGGGGGAGCTGCTGCTGCTGCTTGAGAATGAGAAGCAGCTGTTACACTAAACCTGCTACCTCTGCAGGATCCTGTAACCATGTAAGCTAAAATCACCCTAGCTCTCACCTTAAATGAATCAAGACTTAAAAGTTGGAATAGTTTTGCTGCTTTTGTATGCCTGTAGAAATAGTTTTCAATCTTTTTTCAAAATATGAATGGATGCGTGGACCCTTTTGGAAATTTCAAATGGAGGCAAAGATCCCTCTGAATTGTAAGTATCGGTATTTGCATACTTTTGACTGATCACAGTAATCTTTTGCGGACTCATTAGACACAATTTGCAGACCCCTAGAAGTCTGCAGAGCACAGGTTGAAAACTACTGCCCTATCGAATCATGCAGATATAACAGTTATTCCCTAACAGCTTGTATCAGTATCGTTTAAAAGTGGTGTAATTGTTGCATGTCTATAACTAGAGTTTCCACTAAATTTATTCCCTCCCAACTGAACATCACAGAAACCTCTGTATTTTAATCTTAATGGATCTTAATAAACTAATCTTTAATTAGCTTTAAGTATATTAAAGATATATTTTAAAATTAAAGTCAAATATTTTTACCTTAGATTATACAATGCTGTATTTGCAACTTTATTTTTTTTTTTGCTGGTGTTGCTACTGTTGGTCCATGTGTTTTGCTTCTTCGGTATAGTTGACGGTTTTGATTTTGACTTTGTTTTATTTGAATTAGATTTGTTATGATTTTTAGTGTTTGTATTTTTAGTTTTAGGAGACAACTGAAATGTGGAAGTGCTTGTGCTAACTGAAGAAGTAGCAGATGATCCAGACTGAAGAGGTCCAACAGAAGCTCGAATAGTAACCTAAGAAACACAAAATAAAATAGAATGTTTTTAAAAAAAAGGTTTTAAAATAAATGACCCTATTTTGAGTTGCTTTTAAATTTCTGAAACTCCAGCTTACATGGGATCAAGTAAGTCTTTCATGCATCCTGCAGAATCTGCTCAAGTCACTGAACACAACAATAAATAGCTATTGTTAGGAAAATGTTGCTTCACAAGAAATGGATGCTGAATTATATCATCTTCTACTAGTTAAGGAAGTCTTCTGGTTTTTGCCAAACAAGGAATATGGGTAGCAAAAAGGTAACAGAGCTGAAAGTTCTAAATAAATTAAGCATAACTTTTATTACCGAGTCTTCATGCCATGCCTTTTATTTAAAAAAAAAAATTATGCCATCATCACTGAAGTTTGAAATCTTTCCTAAGGGTTTATTAAAAGGGTATATAGTTGCCTACAGGCGCACTAGTGAACTCAGACTGGTGGGGTGGTGGAGCATCCCACAGGAGCAGAGGTGGGGAGGGGGTGGTTTACAGCCACTCCCATGACACGCTCTATCACCCCACCAGTCTGAGTTCACCAGTCGCACCTGGCTGCTGAGCAAAACTATGAAGTACAATAATTACACAGCTTAAGAAACATGGTTCAAATCTAGTTCTACAGGGACTGAAAATGAGAGAGTGTGGGTATATCTACACGTAAAATTAATTCGCGCTGGAGTTTATTGTTCCTGGACACAGCATTTACATGTGTACTTGGAAATGTAACATGTTGAAACAGGGTGGTACAAACACAGCTGGCAGGGGGCTCCAGGGGTCAGTCTGTCAGTGTGGGGCTCTTCCTGCCTGGATCAACATGCTGCAGAGGGGCTGGCTGGGGCATGAAGGTGCTATAGTACAGAGCTAGCTGGCAGACAGCCCTATACATGCATTGTGACAGAATAAATAACTCCATAGCAGAACAGTACTTCTATTGAGTAGTACTATCCTATAGCAGAGTTAATTATTTTACTCCAGTCTAACAGCACTGCTTGTGTAGACAGTGATGCTTTACCAGGAGGGTAGCAGGGTAGTAAAACACTGGAACAGGTTATCCAGACAGGTGGTGGAAGCTCCATTGTTGGGGGTTTTCAAAACTGGGCTGTAGATGCACACAGTATGGTCAAGTTCATCAACTTCCTCCAGATCTATTAGCTAACACCTATCAATTCCAATAGGTTTTCCTCACATGGAGTACAGGTTTTCAGACCTTCCAAAAGTGGGTATTAAGAAAGAAAAATTGCTAATCCTACAGGGAAATACTCATCTAACTGGCTAGTTTTCACTCATTCTGCTTCTTCTTGAGGAAGCTCAACCAGAGCTGCTACACATACCAATCAAAATATACAAACACAGAACTGTAAAACTAACCAAGGAACAGCAACTTTTGTCCCCTGCTTGGTTGTTGCCATTCCCCTCCATACCCCATGCAAGCTGAGAAAAAGTGAAGATTCTTTGCTATTGATGCTATGTTCTATACAGCCAACCAAGCTTGAGTCCATGTTTTTTCCTCAGGAAAGAAAAAGAAAGGCAGAGCCAGCAGTTTGACAAAGCCGTAGAGACACACCTCATACCAAAAAAAAAAAATCATGGTTGGGCTACTATTTCTGTATGTTGCAATTTACACATATGCAGCTGTGGAGAAAGACATGAGATTCAGAGCAACTTTAGGAAAAGAAGATAGTATTAAGTGACATGGCAGTAATACAATATTCACTGTCATGGGCAGGGAAGCAGAATCTCTTTCTTCTTTTCCTAAGTATTACTCTACCCAGATAATTTTTCCTACTTTTCCTTCTATTTATATTAAGTAAGCTTACTTTAGTTCCAGGAGGCAATCCTTCTAATTGCTTAGGTTTTCTAAAAGTCCGATGATGCTGAGTCTTGTGATCCATTTTCTCTTTGCATGTCAAAAACTGCAGTCTGCACTTAGTACAACGGTATATTCCTTTTTTCTTTTAAAAATGGAAGACAATCTATAGTAAGCAGGAATCTTTTGATTAACTGAAACTCCCGTATTAACTTATCCTGAGTAATTACAACCCCATTATTAAAATTAGAAAGTCAATCCCTTAATAATCCTACAAGCCAAAATACTGTAAAACAGACCAGAAAGTGAACGTTTGTAAAGTGCTTTGAAAACGTAAAACACTTTTGAAATGTAAAGCACATTACATAAGTACTATGAAGTTGTACTACCCGGGTTATCAGTTTGAAGATATCACAAGTAAAAAATAACTACTCAAGGATCCTATACTGCTCCCCTTTGATTTAGTCAAAGTTTTGTCACAGACTTAAAAAAACCCATCTTGGGCAGCATAACGCATTGAAGTAATGAGATAATACATGCATTCTTTCACAGACATGCAATGATGTTTAGTTGTGTAGCTACTTTCACTGGTAATAGAGGTTACCCACCAAAAATGCTCACATGTCAATGCAGAGGAGATCTCTCAATAGAACAAACTGTTTATTTACATCACTCCAAAGAAAATGAGTCAAAATTTTAGAGAGCAACTTTCTCTCCTTATTAATTTATTCACTTGTAATATTTTCAAACTTAGCTATTCTCTCTATATCAATGATTATACAAACGACTAAATACTAAGATATTTTCAGAGTGGATGATACACGTTAATATTACATGTTGCTTTTTGGCCATATTTCTAGAATGTGAAGGGACAAAAAATAACTGCTTACCTGATGCTTCATATAATGATGCATGTATGGAGCTCCAATTTTTATCACTTTGAGACAAAATGGACACAGCAAATGTTTTGTGTTTTCATGAACAGTTCTAAAATGGGTTTCTACATCTGAAAAAGCTGAGGATCTATAATTGCACACCTAGAGACAGAAGCATAATTTAGCCTAATGAAACCTTAGCTTGATTTTAAAATGTTAAATCAGGGAAAAAGAGCAGCTCAATACAAAACTGAACACTCTGAAGTACCTGGCAAACATATGGCATTTCACCTGGCTTATGATTGTCCTTCATATGTTGCAAAAGAACTTGCTCAGTTTCAAAGGATAATTCACAAATTTTACAAATAGCTGAAAAAGAAAGGGACATAATCAATGCACACACCTTTGGGTTTGGAGACAGAAAATGGAGCATCATGTATAAATGGCTATGCACAGACATAAAACAGTGCATATGCAATATAAAGATATCTTAAACCTGTGGGGGCCAACCTTTTCAGCAAGTGTGTCACAAATTAGCCCCACACCTTCCCAAGTGCCACTCCAATCCCCTTTCCCTGCTGAATCAACTGCTCTGCTTTTTGCTCCCTGCCTGATCTGCTGTTTTGTTTCCTTCCCAGTGCTAATTGCCCAATTTGCTGCTTTGCTTTGAACTTACTGCCCTTTCTGCCATGATACTGCCTGTTCCTTCCCCAATCTTCCATGGGCCATGCACAATGGCTGCCCATGCCACTTGTCTTACCTAGGCCACCTCTGCCTTCAACTGCAGATTCATTTTGCTCTCAAAACTAGGAGTACTGCAATGAGGAGGTCCTGGCAAAACCCATTCAGATTTCAAACTACAAGAAATCTGGCAACAGGAATTCCCAGTCACATTGGACTGGGACAAAAGTTGATAAACTAACTGATGATCAACCTATCTCACATTGCAATTTTTTTTTCATGCAACAATGGTTTATCATGTCAGCTTTTACTCCCAGACTGCAAACTGCTAAAAAGAAAAAATAATCTAAACTGTACAAACACCGATTAAATATAAAAGCAGCCTAACTTACTAGAAGATTCGTAAGGGGTGTGTGTACTTTCAATGTGGCACTGCAGCTGGAAGGGTGTGGGAAACTGACGATAACAGTGTTGACAGGTGGTGTGGCTTTCCCAACTTTCACTGCTCTGCTTCTCAAGCTCTAAGTGATGTTTCATGTGGTTCATAAACCTATAAATGATAGGGAACAGGTGCATAAGCTATGTTTAAACAAAAGCCATACGTGGTGAAGTCAGCATGCAACATATAAAGTGAAGCCGTCAAAATGTTGTAAAAGCACTCTTAAGCTTTCCAAAATTATAAGAAATACGAGTACTCGTTACAATTCATTTGAAGTGTCACAATTTTCATAAACTGACGATGAACTGAATGAGATATCCTGAATATTAAGTAAAACATCCTACATATTAGGCAAGCTACAGTATTGTTATTTAAAATTTTTTTATAGCTTTGCCACTGATATAATCGCCATTTAATATGGAGCAGCAGGAAGAAAAAAATAATGAACAAGTCAACCTGCCCCCTTCCTCAAAACTCACTGCCCTTGAGTTCTGTAGAACTAAATCTATGCAAAGCTTCGGTCGCTGATTCAATTCGGTGGAGATTTGTGGCTGAATCTCCGAATCCAAATTGAATTAGGAGACCCTTTAATCTCTCTGAATTGAATCGGAACCCTCCGAGTTCATTCGGAAAGAATCGGGACACAGACACAGCTTTAAATGTTTTTTCTACATACTTCTAGGTACCAGGCAGCTCATGAATGCTGCAATGCTGGGGCAGATGGAATGTCCCACACGAGTGCCGGGGGATCCCCAGTGTGCTCTGCAGCAGACCTGGATCTAGGCCAGAAGCGCTTCCAATCCACTTCCAGTCTGCTGGGGAGTGCCCTGGAGGGCCACCCCGCACCCTTCCAGCTTGACAACTGGTGCCTCCTAGGTCTGGCAGGGCACCCAGCATCCCCCCACACCTGATTACTGAGCCAGAGAGGTGTGCCCCCGCCACGCACTTGGTGGCAAACCCAGAAGTGAACTGGAAGTACTTCCAGGTTTGCCACCAAGCACATGGAGGCCTCTCCCACCCATGCTCCTATGGGTTGCTCCATCTGCCCCACCATCGCAGCATTCACAGGTGGCACCTGGTACCTTGAGGCACACAGAAAAAACATGTAAAGCTGTGTCTATGGCCGAATCGCTGATTCTCCGAATCAGCACTGAATCTTCCGATTCGCATTCGGCCGAATTGAAATTGGGACAGTGACCTGAATCAACGAATCGAATCACTGTCCCTGATTCGGACCAAATCAGAATCCGAATCAAATACAGCCCATTTTGCACACCCCTGTGTAGAACTGCAGCTTCACAAGAAGCCTGAAGCTATCAAGCGTCAAAACTGGATCAGCAGTGAGGGTATTGGTAGCTGAATCCAGAAACCTCCTCCATCAACTCTGGAAATTCTAGAAGTTTTCGTGGTACAACATATCTTCAGGATAGATGATAATTTTTGAAGCTTTCAAAAGAAAGAATGTCACTACTCCAAAAGCTTTAGTGCTGTTATGAGATTGCCAATGATGTATGTACAATGAACATCCTAATAAAAAGGTCTGAAGGAGCTAGCCTAAAGATCAATATAGAAGGCATCTGATCTATAAGAAGGCTAAGCCACTTGGTATTTCCCTTGATGATAATTCTAAGATATGCTTGATGCTTTCCACACTTTCAAGAAAAGAACCCTTGCTACACATAGCCTATAACTTAAGTTTTAGAATCTAAGAGAAAGAGGAACCCCCTCATAAAAAACAGGAAGTTCATAGACAAGTCAATTCCTTTCCTTATGAGCAACATGGCAGAAATGGGTTTTTAAGAGAAACTTAAATGTGGAAAAAGTAAGTACTAATGCATAAATGCACTGGTCCACAAGAGCACAACCTAGGAGTCATCAATTTCACTATGAAGCCATGGCACATTCTTGGAGTTTTAACATGAGCCGAGAGGAGAGCAAAAGTGCTTAATCAAAGCCCACAATCCATCAATCAAAATGGTAACCATCACCTAATATAATCATCACTCCCAGTTCTCCTCCACTTCTAAACCTCTGAAGTACAGGGGAGAAGGAGGAGGTGGCAGAAGTGGCAACAGGGGTGTGTATTATTGATCATATCTACATTTCAATCATTCTCTCTCAAAGGTATCCACAGGTCCTGAAGGTAGGAGACCTACTCTAGCAAGTCAGGCTGTGTAGTCACGCTAGTCATAGCTAGTAGTAAAGGTTACAGACTGGTAAATAATGACAAGGATAAGTCAGTTCTTGGAGGTATTGCAAAGGTGATGGTGGTTGGCCAGCTGAATATGAGCTCCAAATCTGAAGGCAGCTAAAACTACTTACAGTAATATGTACTGTACAAGTATGTACAAACAGGGAAATATTCAGGGGAAAATAAGGAGTTGGTATTATTACTGTATATTAACTTCAGAAGACCATTACTGGAATACTGTATCTAGCACATGTGGATAAAATGGAAAGGATTCAGAAAGAGGCAAAAAAAAGGGTATACAAGAAGATTTGGTTTCAGTTAAAAGTTAAAGCAGCTCAGCCTTTTCACTTTATACTAGCAAAGGCTGAAAGACAACTTACAGTCCAGAAAGACCTATATCATGAAAAGATTCCTGAAAAGTAGAGGGTTATTTAATTAGCAAACAGACACATAACAAGATTCAATGGCTGAAAGTTTAAGCTAGACAAACAGACAAAAATTAAGTGCATTTTTTCCCCATTAGCTTGCTTTGGAAGAGACATTCCCATGGCACCAATGGTAATCCACAGTAGAAAACAATTCCAAAAAAGTTAACAGGAATCCATCCAACAGATTGTATAAGAACATCCTGGACAGTGGGGGGGGGAAAAAAAAGAAACCTTGATGTTGGCTCAGCATCTAAGGCGGGGTGGGCAAAATATGTCCCACGGGCCACCAGGCCATTCTATCTGGCCTGCAAGGCCCCTAAAAAATTAATTATCATCTGCCTGTAGCTGCCTGTCAAAGACGACAAGGCACCAGTGGAAGCAGGACCCAGGGGGAGCTGGTGGCAGGACTCTGCAACTGCAGCAGTAAGGCCCACCCAGCCCTGCCCCACCCCAAACCCTCCCCAACCAACCGGAAGCCTCCACCTAAGCAGACTTCCAACCTTGCAACCCTGGGGCTGTTTGCCCCCCTCCCTCCATCCATCCAGATGTGCAACTCAGCTAAAAATTCAGAGGGGAGGGGAGGATGCAAGAGACTGCTCCAGTCCTTGGGGCCAGGCCGTGCCGGCTCCCACTGCCCTGCAGCCCTGGTGATGCAGCTGGGAACCACGTGGTGCTGGAGTGGCTGGTGAGTGGGCAGAGGGTGGGGAGAAGCAGCATCAGCAGGCAGGAAAGCAGGGATGTGGTGGTGGAAGCACCAGCGAGTGGGTGGACAAGCATGAGCGCAGTGACAGCTAGGCAGGAGCATGGGGCCCACGCAAATGCCCTGGTGCCAGGGCAGGGCAGCAGGAGTGTGGGGCCTGGGCTGGCAAAGCCCAGCAGGGAGCCAGGCTGAGCTGTGTCATCAGGGAGAGGGGGGAGGCTGGCCCAGCTCCATAGAGCCACTGCCAGCCTGGGCCCCTGCCAGCCAGGCCTGGCCCCAAGGCACCAGCATGCTCCCACCCAGCTGTCTCTGTGCTCACACCCGCCCACCAGCCACCACTATTTCCTCACCTGCTGCCACCGCTTCTCCCCACCTCTACCCCTTGACAGCCATTCTGGCACTGCATGTTTCTTAAGATGCATCACCGGGACCACAGGAGCCAACACATCAAGAGCTGACCTGGCCCACCCTGGACCCTGCGATTCTTGGCTGGCTCTGTGCAGTGCCGGCCAGGCTAGGCCAGCTCCTGCTGCATTCTGTGCTCTCAGCCGTGCTGGGAACAACAAGTCAGGGGGAAACGGGGAAGTTGCAGCAGCAGGCAGGAAGATTCGGAAGCAACAGGAGAAGGGCAACAGTGGTAAACAGGAGGAGAAAGTGGTGGCAGGTAGGTGGGAGTACGGGGCCTGTGCCAGTGCCTCAGGGCCAGGAGTGCAGAGTCCAGGCTGGCAGGAGCACTGGCAGGGGCTCCAGGCAATGAGGGAGGGAGGAGAGAGCAAGAGAAAGTGCACACGAGAGAGAGAGAGAGAGAGTGTGAGTGAGTGAGTGAGTGAGTGAGTGAGTGTGTGTGTGTGTGTGTGTAGAGTTCCACACCCACACACATACCCCCCTCACACTGCCATACATGCACAACCCAGACCCCCGATATACCTCAGCCATCCTCCCACTCCACACAAGCCACAACCCTCCCCAGCCACACAGTCTCCCCACAAATCCCATCCCCACCCACACCACCACACCTATCCAACTGCCCCACAAACACACCATGTACCCACAGCACCCCACAAACCTATGCCCACCCACCCATACCCTCTACCACATAAGAGTAAGACTTTATTTTAGGCTCTTATACTGGCTGGTGCAAACAAAGTCAAAAACATTTTTGTAAGTTTAAAGTGCACCAGTCAATTCTGGCTAGAAGTAAAACTCCAAGATATGCATGTTTTGAAAACACAATCTGTTCACTAAAAAATCTAAAATATGTTATTATCAATTAAGTTCATTAGTAAAATCAAGAATTTTGTTTAATAATCTTTTACATAAAAATATTCTTATGTTTTAGGACCATTTCCTATGGAGTATTCTCAAGAGGATATCAAAAAAGAGAAGCTCTTATTGTACAGTAAAAGCCATTATGCCTACAAAAAGAAAACTTTTTTCAATCCACATCAAATACTGTTTATAGTTTTTACGATAAATTGAAAGGAAGGAAATGCCACAGCGAACAGCAACTATAAAACCATGAGAGTAAATCCTTTGAAGGTCTGACAGCATACAATATTTTCCAGCTGCTTAAAAGACAAATTACTAGTGCTTTTACTTGTGACTTAGGTTTTAAGTGTATGTAATAGTGATTTTAATGCCTGCAATTACAAGAACCTTTTGTTTTATTTTAATGATATGGGTTTAATATTAGCAAAAATCTGTTCATTTTAACTTGCAGACTGTGCCCTTTGAAAGCATAGTCCGTCTTTCAGCTTTACATTCTGCTACTTCAGCTTCCTTATGAGAAAGAACTATGACCTTAACTGCCAAAGCAACTGTGATACAAAATGGCCTGCCTATTAAAACAGCTTACCAATGTTTTTTGCTGTATTTGAAAGTGAAGTTATTTAATCAAAAGAAGAGTTCTTACATAGGGTAAACCACCAACTATTATTCACTGAGGATCCCTAGAGGGATTTATAGTGAAATCTACTGATAATGTCATCAATCTGGGTGGCACACTGTAAGGAGGTAGTAATGTCCTGCTCTTTTCATTCCCATAGCACCATAACTATCTTATTACAATTTACTATAGTTTACCTTTTTAACCATTTTAATCTGTACAAAATTTAACTCCCAACATTCACATGAAGTAGAAAAACATCTGATCTTACTTAAGACTGTATTATTTTTATATTAGTTCTCCACAGGAGAAACAATTCTGACATCACAATTTAAACATATATTCAGTGACTAAATTACAGAAGTGAATGAGTAGACAGATATACCTTATGTTATTTTTAAGAACTTTCAGACAGCTGAAGCACTTAAAAGTTGTATGAGTCTTCTGTTCCTGTTGTACCTGCTGGACATCGCCTTCATGTTTTCCATAATAAAAGTCATTAACTAACATAATCAATTTTCCTTTCTCAGATTCAGGAGTATTACTTGGTGAACATTCCGTTTTGGTCATTCCCGGAAAGAAATTATTTATCATATCTGGACAGCAATACTGAAAGAGACACAAGTCTGAATTACCAAATTGTACTAAACCACTAGTTTTTTAAGAATTATCAAAATAAAACAATAAAGACGACATCTGCATTTCCATTTCATTTAAATTTGGAATGTGTTATGCCTTTGCTCCTGAACAGATATATAATCTAAATGGTATGAAGGCAGTTAACGATTGGAAAGGTTACCTAGAGAAGTTGTGGAATCCCCGTTCCTGGAAATTTTCAAGAGCAGGTTAGAGAGACACTTGACTGGGATGATTTAGTCATAGAAGAACATGCCCTGAGCAGGGGGCTGAACTAGATGACCTCCTGAGGCTCCTTTCCAACCCTACTTGCCTATAATCCCACTTTTGCATTGAAAGTTTGTAAGTACATACGGGTGAGATTTAGATTAGAAAAGGCTTGACAATTTAAATCTGGTATTTTTTTTCTCTTAAGAGAAGCATAGATCACAAGGCAGAATTAATATCTTCTCTTACACAATGGCTAAAACCTTTTGAAATAAACACTACAACTTCACTTTCTCAATCTCCATTTTTTTCAGTAAGGAGCTACTTGCCTTCCCAAAGTAATAATTTAAATTAAATAAAACATCTGCCTTGCAAACAACATAGTTAGCTATAAAGCATGAATTTACTGTGAACTATGGAAAAAGTTGTAAGCATTTTTTATTTTTGGTTTATTTTATATTTCATATACGTTTTTTGGTTTATTTTATATTAAAGAAAGACATTCTGGCAAAGGAATTGGTTGAACTGATCAGAAAGGATCAACAGTACCAACACCAGAAGTTTCTTCCAAATTCTGCTGTTGAATACAGAAATGGGAAGCCACAGCTTCAGTTTCCCTATCTAAAAATGGAGACATTTACATATCAATCAACTGTATTATAAAACTTAATATTTAGAAAGTATCAAATTCTTTGGAGAAAAGGTACTATACAAGTCTTCAACAGTGAATAAAACCAGAATGTTACAGAGGAAAGGTGTTCCTTTTTGCTAGATACAGTGCCTACTTGTACAGTACTAATTTCTCTGACCTTGGCTGGCAATAGTCTTATTTTCTGTTCAAGAAAAAAAATGGCAGATTCAATATATTTATCCTAGCTAGAGTTACTGAAGATGTGTATTCATTCTTAAGAAAAAAAATCTGATTAGTTATAACCACACAAATCCTCTTTTTTATAATGAATTTTAGCACTGAAACCACCAAATAAATATAACTTCTGTAGGACCGAAGTTGAGGCACAGATCAAAGTCAAACAGCTGTACTTGATTATCTATATATTAAATATATCATTTTTGATTATGCTTTAGATTTTTGGCTGGGGAAGAAGAGGAACAGAACAAATTGCTCCATTTTGCAAGCTGCATCTATTTGCTTAAACTGTTTCAAGCCCCTGAAAACACCATATCTTCGACTGTAGACATACAGGGCTCAGTTCTAGAACAGTCCATATTATTTCCATGTGAGAGCTGAGGATTATCTAATGCCATAATAAGAGATATAAGGCTGTCATAGAAATGGGATACATGTAACTACAAGATTTTAATACAAGATGAAACATGCACTTTTGAAAAAGATCAGAAACAATGGGGAAAAAGTGAAAATTTCTCTTAATTTGCTCCTTTTTCTATTTTCCCCTCTTCCTTGGGATTGGAAAACATTTTGCAACTCGGAGGTCTGGGCCCTTGGTTAAAATATTCAAAAGATAATCTATCAACTTCTTAAATAAAATATGATGTCCCCTTTCATAACTTTATTTAGTTTCACAAAAGTTTGTAATTACTTTTCAACAACTCAAAAATCTTTTACCTTCATGTGGTTTTTTAAAGGATCCATAAGATTAAAATGAATATTGCACTGTGGACAAGCTCGCGGAAATGGTGCTCCATTTTTAACACTGCTTGATGTAGTGTTAGCATCTGTAAAATGCAAAGAAAATTTTATAAATCCATATTCACCATCACAAAATTGATTATAATGAAAATATATGATCCCACAAAACATATAGTTTAAAATAAACTATATTTTAGCTGATGTGGCAGGGGTCGCAATCAATAAGGACCGAATTCCAACTTCCGTTATAATTACACTTCCTTTTTCAAATCCCATTTGGGTTGAATCTGTTTGGTCAAAGTACATAGGTGAACAACTTGCACAAAATCTTAGGATAAGTCCAAAATCCTACGTAAGAGTGTGTGATCAATGATCTGTTTATTAAAGCCCTAAGAAAAGTCTTTGTCTTCTTTCTGTACCTCATACAACAGCATTTAGGAATTTTTTTTTTTAATTCTGAAAGCATCAATTCTCAGAAGAACATATACAAAAAGTTTTTCTATTTTACAGCACTTGGCACCCTACATCCCACAGAAGTGTGGCTTCAGTGGCAGCCAGCCTCCCCATGCTGCTAGAGAGCCAAGCAGCAGTGGCAGCTGGGTTCTAGCACCTGCCCACATGTCTGACCCAAACTGGCCCTCAGCCTAAAAGGTTGTCAACCACTGTTGTATCAGGATCTGAACACCATTCCACCTGATAATTTCAGAAAGGACTTTTACTGTCTGGTTCTCAACTAGGAGAATAGGCCTGTTCAGTTGCATCATTTCCACTGAGCGAAGGTGTCTAGGGGCCTTCTAAAGAGTAAGGCAGTGTCTCATATACCAGTAATGAGCAAGTAGCATTTCTCTTACGGATGTATTAGTTAACAGATAGCAAACAAACTTTATTTAAGCTTTATGATAGCTTATCTTTTGTGATTACTACTTACAACTGGGATCCCAGTTCTCTTGGAGCCACCAAAAATCAGAACCAGGAACTTAATGGAGAAAAAAAAAATCTCTCGTGTATAAGCAGTGCATGGAGGACTCCATGCTGGGTTATCAATTTAGACGTTAGGAAATAAGTAAGGGAGAAGTTTTACATATGGATTATTTGGCATTAAATTGTAGCCTGCCAGACTATAAACAAAAATCAAAAACAGTCAGTATAAATACATCCAACATATAAGTGAATGAGTAAGCATACATTAGTAACCACTTGACAGCCAAGTGGACTATCGGATCATTTCCCCCTCGCCCCAATTCGGTCCATGAAGTGACATGGATTTAATGGATTCTCCCTTGAGGACAGCAGTACTTATAAGATTCATAACAGGCAGAAAGTCCTTTTCAGTGGATGATCATTGCAAAAGAACATACCTTAACAAGGCTGCAAATTTTTTCTGTTAGTTTTTATAAAGCATTTTAACAAATTACAGTTAGGGACAAGCCAAGTAAGGAAATTAAGTCTGTAGCAAGACCTGTTGTTCTGTGGTGCCACAGTGCTAGATTATGAATTTTCTACATTCATACTGAATTACTTCAAGAAACTGTCATAAAACCAGATTTTAACTGAACAGCATAATTATTCTTTACCTACTTGTTTTAATAAAAATAAATCTGAAAAATCTTTCTGTACATTTTAAGCTGCAACTTAATTTTGTTTGCCAAGGATCCAATGTGGCCTGGAAGAAATTTTCTTGCTGTAACATTCAGAATTACTGGAACCACCTCTTTCTAGTTGGGGTGAAAAAAAGGCTGTGGACAAGAGTTGCAAATAAGGGGATCATGTAATCACACACAACAGCTCAAAAAGCTACAAGTAGTATGAAAACAGCTCTTGAAAAGTTCAGCATCCATTTTTACTTTCTTTGGCCAGGAGACTGAGGTGGAAAAATAGCACATCAAGTTCAGGAATCTGTAACCCAAGTGAAATCTAGTTGCTTGGGAAACATCTAGTTATGCACCTATTCTATAATTCTATTTAAAACAGCTAGAATAAGTTACCTCTTTGGGGAAAAGTAGGCTTTTTAAAAATAAACCAACACCACTACTATTAAAAACAGAAAAAGGTAAAAAGTAGGGTTTTTTTTAATATCCTGTCCAAATGTCAAATTCTGCAGCTAAGGAGTTCCTGAAATCTTATCAGTCAGTTCCTTTCTATAAACAGTCTATGTTAATGTGATGAATTAAGGGGTATTCAACATTAAACAGTCACATCCTCACAACTACTGAACCTTTTCTCTTGGCTTGTTTTTATAGAGAGAGTTAAAACAAGCTAAATCTGAAGACAACACATACCATAATTTATATAAATTTGTAAGATCTCCATTTGCATTATATATAAATATTAGAAAAAAATGTTAACATGAAAAGAGATTTTTTTGAGGAATAAGCACAAGGGTCAGGCAGTGTTACTGAGCTACACAACCTTAATTTCTGAGTGTTGACTGTTTAGCTTTAACATTGCATTAGTACTAGCTTTTTCCATGGAACAAATACATGGATTAACAGCTAGACCATTGTGAGTCTACCCTACCTTTTGAAGATACATTTTGAGATGGTGTTACTGTTGGAGATTTAACTGAAGGTGATACAGCTGAATTGCTTCCAGCACCAACCTCATTAGGCTTGGCCTTTTTTGGAGTAACATTGTTGCCTTCGGAAGCAGCAGGACGCTTAGATACAAAAACACTCTCATTCAGACCTACAGTGGTTTAAATTAAAGAACCTCAGTTTGTTTGTTTGTTTGTTTCACAGCATATTACCAACATCTTACCAATACCTACTCTTTAATGGATGGATAAGCCTAAATAACTATAAAAACTTGGTTTATACAATAAGCCGTTTAGAAAGTAAGAAAATTATGTCTGACCAACAATATTCTGAAGTGAATGCTGTGTAAAGAAGTAATAAAAGGAAAGTGAAGGCCCATTATTTGTAACTCTTCACAAACTCATGCCAGGCTGCCTTTGAAGTTGCTTGTCTTTCCGTTTTCTCTTCACTGGCTTACTTTTTCATGCTTTCTCACAGTCTAATTATGTGAAAATATCAGTCTTACCCCTGCCATTTAGATCTACCTTTCAAATTCTCCTCAAACGATAAATCTTTCACTCTGTCTTTACTTCCACTGCCTCTCCTCCTTATTTTGTATTCACTTCTGGTTTAATTATATAACTGTAAAACACTGAGGTCTCAGTTAGTATGCAAGGTATTTTATAAAACAGAAGTTACATTGTATATAAATTCTAGTAATCCATGAAATGGTGTTGCCCCGGCAAATAAATTTTTACCCTTTTAGATAAACTGAATTAACTTCCAAACGTTTAGTGAGACCTGCAGCATACAGCAATTTGCTACTACGATATGGAAACACCAAATACATGTGAGACCAATGACCTGATTTTTGGAGCCACAACAAAAATCTGTGCATCTCTCTCCCAGTAGTATGCTGCACTAAAAAGAATTTACGAGACACTGAATAACAAAACAAATGTTCAGTGCAGATAAACCAGTTTGAAAATAGCTGAAACTAGTTTAAAATAAACCTGGCTGAATGTAGTATCAGACTTAATTGATTTGGCTCAAACCAGTTTATGCAATGTCTGTCCAAATTCCCCCAGCATCCCAGCATGCTCTCTGGGCTGGGCAGGACTCTCTGCTCCACAACAGGGCTGATCCCTCCCCTCTGCTCCCTGGCTGGAGCTCCGGCAGAGACAGCAGGGTCTGCCTGGCTTCCCCCTGCCCTAGCCCTCACACCCCCCTCACTGCTTGCTAGCGCAGATCCCAGGCTCACAGACCCTAGGCATGTGATATGCTAGCTAATGCTGCGCGCGCGTGCATCCGTCCAATTGCACTGGGAAAGGCAGACAGAACAGTGACTGCTTAGGGCTCTTTGGAGCTAATCAACAGGTCAGCCAGGAAGCTGTTTAAGAACAGTTTGAATTAATGGAGAGAGGCTTTTGTTTTCCTGATGAGGTGATAAACACTGTTATCAGCGCCCTGCTGGCTTGCTTGCTTGCTTGCCTGTCAGTTTGCTGCAGACAGTATAAAGAAACAGGGAAGGAGATACAAAAGCTCGGTATCATCAACAGATGCATGCACTGCACACCTCCCTTTGCCTCAGAGTGCTAGCAGGGTGCTGAGGTCTGGCAACACTCCAGCCCCTTGAGCAGCCAGCAAGTGCAGGCAGACCACTCTAATCAAAGCATCCTGCTGGGGCATGACCATGCCCCAACTCTGCTCAGCTTCCTGTGGAAAGGAAGAGAGGGCTGCTCTAGCACCCCCTGGCTTCTAGCCTGAGCCATGCAGGCATGAGCCTGAATTTCCTCAGTCCAGAGAGAATATCTATCCAGTTACAAAATGTTTCAGCCTAGCAAGGTTAGACTAACCTGAAAAGACTGAATCAATTCAGGCTCAGGCTTTTTGAATGTCTGTCCCTAGCCTGAAGAACTAAGTGGAGAACTATCTTGTAGCCATCCCGGTAAACAAATAATCCAGGAAAAGAAGTGGGCACGATGGAGAATCCCTACATGCCAAGCAGTTCCTGGGCGCAAAACAGCTACTTGGAATCACTGTTAATTAACAGAATAAGACTTTTACCTGCTAAAAACTATAATGTGGACTGGCCTGAGAGATACTACCACCAGATAAGGAAGCTTAAGAGAAGAACAAAAAATAGACCTTTCCACGTTCTCAAACTTCACTTAGATCATACTTCTTGGGTAGAGTTTACAATCTGGCAAGCAATACTTGCAAACAAATAAGGGATAGCTATTCTTAAGCAAAACCGTTATAGAGTTCACTTTCCTACGAAAAAAGGGAAATTAAGATTTCACTTTTACACAGTAACATCTACATACACACTGTAATTTGCAATATAAACATAGATAACTTGCATTCCATATCATGTTAAAAAAATGCAAGACGTATTGCACTAACTATAAAGGTTTCACAAATATAATAGGAATGCTACTAAAAATATTTTAATCCTTGGGAGAATCACCCACAAAGAAAAAGATTTTTTAGTTAATTTTCAGCTTTGTTATTAGACTTTCATTTAACCATCATGAAAAGCCCTGTTTTGCTTCTAATGATTCAAATGCTGTTTTTTTCCTGAATGTTATAAATTAATGGTATTCAACCTCCAGCTTGCGGAGCCATGTCATCTGAATTGCAGGGCTACCCACAGGTCCAGGAATTAACACTGCCATGTTTCCCCTGCTGCCCAATTTCCAAACGCTGGAGCTAGATGGCATGGCTCTGTGCACTGGATCAGTCTGGTGTACGGGGGTGGGGCCATAGGTCCAATACAGTGTGCACCAAGCCAGGGCCATGCACCAGACTGCCTGACTCCACACAGGAATTGGGCCCAAAGGTTAATCACAGGCCCTGGATCCCGTTTATAGACCAACCCTGAATCACTTATCTAGACCACTACCTAGAAAGTTTGGGCACAACTATTATATGAGAATATGCTGAACACATATTTCTAATGCACACTTCTGTCTAAAGTAATTTAAATGATATCTGGGCAAAATGAGAAATAAGGTATCACTTAAATGACATCTAGGCCAGTGGTTCCCAAACTGTGGTAAGCACATGACCTGGAAGTGGTTTGCAGAAGGCTGGGGGGAGGAGCTGTACACACAGAGCCCAGATGCAACCTACTGCACACAGCCTTCTGCACAATGGCTGTACTGCATCCTCCGCCTACCCGGTGGCAGCAGGCACATGCCATCCCGTGCAGCTCTGGAGGCAGCAATAGCATGGTGCAGAGCACAGGGGCAGCCCACTGCTTCCCGGGGTTCTCTCTCCTCAGCCCACTTTCCCTTTCCATACAGCAGAGGGGTGGGGTCCTGTGTGCACTCTGGGGTAGGTGTGCCCCCAGATCCAGGCAGAGATGGGCTGCGTGCTGTGCTTTGCACTGTGCTGCTGCTGCCACTGCCTCCGTACCTGAGGGACGCCACGTGTGTTCTGTGTACTGGCCAAGCACATCTGCCTGCCTAGCGGCGGCAGGCAAATAGCATCCTGCACACTTCTGAAGGCAGCACCATGTGGTGCAGGGCCCAGTGCGCAGTTCACCTGCGCCCATGCACCGAACAGGGGCACGTACCCCCCCATGACTGCCCTGGGGTGCGCCCAGCGGGTGGAGCCCCCCATGTTCCTGGAAAGATTCCTTTGTGCCGGCCGTGTCATGTGGACAGGGTGAGCCAGCCTAATGGGAGAAAACCCCTGGGGAGCAGTGGGTTGCCACTGCACTATGCAGTGCGCTACTGCTGCCTCCTGAGCTGCACAGAATGCCATGTGCCTGCTGCCACTGGGCAGGCAGAGGACACAATGCAGCCAGCACATGGCATCACCCAAGGCTCCTGGGGCAACAACAGCATGGTGCAGAATCCAGTTTACAGCAGGCAGCCTGCCTCTGCCCCATGCAGAGATTCGGTGGGGGGCACCTGCCCACACCTCCCCCAGTGTCTCTGGATGAGCCGCCCGCTGCTCCATCCCATGATCCACCCCAGCCTCAGGGTTCCATTCACCCCTGCACCTGCTCCATTTCATCCCTCACTGTAGGGACCTTGATCTGCCTCTCTCCCCTGACTTACCTGCTGGGCACTGTGTGTTTGTATGTGTGTCTGTCTGTCACTCTCAAGCCACAGCTTGTTTTATGATTACTAAAGGTTTTGATGTTGTTTTAATTCATGGTCTGTTGCCTATGGGTATGAAAAATTTGCTGGTGGTACTTAAAGCTGGATCATTTTAAACTGGTGGTACTCAGTATATTAGAGTTTGGGAACCACTGATCTAGGCTATTCATTGGTAAGTGTTAGGTTTTAGTGCTTCTGTTTACTTATACCTTCACTGCTAACCACTTTTGTGAATCGGTCAGCAATGGCTTTTGTGCAGCTGGTACAAGTTTATTCTTTTTTCAGTACCATGGAAGGTATTTGTATAGCAGGCCTGCGGAACCACAATTGGCACTATTCTTGTAGGTGTAACTAACGGATGCATTTGTGTAACTGGTGTGGCAGACTGAACTGCCTGAGTGGAACTTGCTGCAAGAGTCATGTACATCAGAAAATTACTTTTAAGCATTTATATAGTTTGTAATAATTCCCACCAATATAAGAATTTTTAAACACAAATCTTGTGATGTGTTCTGGAACCCTCCCCCCACAAACACATTACTAAAATATTTTGCTATACTCAAAGGCAAAATTTGCAAGCAATTCCAATAATGTTACACGTAGGGAACAGGAGAGCACAGGCACTGAAGTTGGATTGTTATCTGTGGTTCTGCATTATAAAATTCTAGTATTTTATATTAAGGTGGGGGGTTTTTTGTATAATACTATTACCCAAATCCATGGTGACTTCAACTTTCATACAAACTCCCTGAATTAGATTCTACACATGGAAAATAATATATTTGTTATTAATTTACATGTATTGGAGTCGTCTTAAATTCCTCCTCCCATCCCACCACTGCAGCAGGGACAGAAGTGGGGGGCAGGAGGGTGAGCAGGCAGCCAGACCCCTACCCCATTGCCTGCCCCCTCCTCCATGACTTTCCCCCTGCCACATGTCCCCACCCCAAGGCTGCTGCCTTTGACTCCAGCTCTAAACCAGTGCAATTAATAGAAGCAGCTTTGGTCTCAACTGGACCAGGTCAGGACCAGGGCTGGGGCAGCTCCCCAGATACTGTGCAGTCTTCTTTACCACTCCCCTGACCCCACAGTCTCCCCCACACTCTTCTCCTCTCCCCTCCCCCTGCAGTCTCCCCTGCGCTTCTCCCCCACATTGTGCAGCCTCTCCCGCGCTTCCTCCCTGCACAGTCTGCCCCACCTCATAAGCCACCTTGAGCCACCTCACCCTAGAGCAGGTGGTAGCTCTAGTTCCAGAGCGAGATCCAGGGCTGCAGCAGCCATTGGCTTCCATTTCATACTTCAAGCCAAGATGAGGCTTCCCTCCCTCCCCATGCTGCATGGGGAAAAGCCCTTGCCTTGGATTCGAGTCAATATGGTTATTAATTTAAAATATCCGAACCTGTTTGTATCAGTAAATAACAAAATTCAGATGTATACTGAAAAGCAATTGCAGCTACACCATGAAAAGTATTTAATCTAAATAATTCAAATACTAGATAATAGCTAGTGAAAAAAAGCAACTGGTTTATCTCAGCAGCATGCCAGTTAACAGGACAATTATTAAATGATATAGTCCTATATCCTTCTAATTCTTACAGATATGCTTAACTTTGATTTCAATAAGACTTGTCAAGGTAACAGGGCTAAAGACACACCTAACAGGTAACAGGATTGAGCCTATCCCCCTGATTTTAGGAAGCAATTTAGCACAAGTAAATTCCAATTAAGCTGTGCTTAGTGTTTTCCTCAACAGGGATGCCTTCCTGAATTGGGAAATAATGTAGTGGGAGATTAGGGAAGACACTTGTGAAATCTGAACTGCCAACAGTCACCTGATCATAACCACTTTAACAAAACACTCACAAATACAGCTGAGTTCTTCCTTACAACCAGTGACTAAAATGAGTTCTCTCCAATTTACACCAGTATGAAGGGAGAATCAACATGACAATCTTAAAACAAAAACAAAAAAACTCCAACCTAGAGTAAGGTAAAAGGCAAAACAATGCAGAAAGGGACATATATTCCTTGATTTTTACAAATACAAACAAATATTTATGTTGGTAACAAGAATGTTTCATTTTTTCTATTTAATATTAATTACCATTACTCAATGATGTTACTATAAACAACTCCAACTTAAACACATGTTAGTATTAAGTTCTATAATACATGCAACATTACGTTTCTAAAAACCCCATGTGAAAGTCTCCTTATTTTCTTCAACAAAAGGCAAGTACATACCCATGCTTCCCACTGGATAGAATACTTGGTAAACAAAATTAACTTAAAACTTATTCTAGGACTTCAGATACTTAAGTATAAATTACCTATGACAGGGTACTTTTTTAAAAACCAATTTATATTAACTCTAGAAAAGGTCATTGCTGTTAATTCTTATCAATTAATATGAAGACCCATGATTATTTCTAAATAATTAAATCCTCAAACAAGGCACTTCACTAATTTCATCTCTTTCTGATAGCCTGAGAACACAAGGTTCTTTTAAAAGAATCTTGGCAAGCTGATAGAGCTAAATGTTCAAAATTTCCTGCTGTCTCTCCCTCAGTTTCATTGAAGATTTTGTCGCAGGGAGCATTAACAATTCTATGAAATTAACTGCCTATTCATATTGACTTTTGGGTCTTTATTGCTGCACATACCATTCTCAAAATTAAATCAAGCCAGCTCACTCCTAATTTACTTGTTGTTTGGTTGTCTTCAATAGGATTTTCTTGCTGTATTCTGGACACGCCTACACGACATTGTGTTGTGAGAGAGCCAGCTGTCTCTCAAAGGCCAAAAGGTAACTTTGTTCCCTATGATTAAGCAGGCGATTTAAAAATTCCTGTTTTAATCTATATGACTTTATAGAGACATATATACAAATAGCTAGGTAATGAACTGCATGAAAACACCTCAGTTCAGAATCCTGGTTGGTGCTGATGCAACAAAAACGCATAAACATAAGTCGAACTTTTAAATATGCAAATAGTCCCACTGACTCTAATGGAATTATTCAGATGCTTAGAGTTCACTGAACATTTTACAAGATCAGGCCCTTATCAAAATTACAGAACAAATTACTTATTTCATCTAGAAAGAATGTGGGGTAAGGTGGGGAAGACTATGTCAACAGTGTGTGTAAAGATACAGGAAAGAGACAACCTTTTGGGATTGAATGACAAAAGAATAGAAAATGCCTTAATTACAAGCATGAAACCACCACCGCCACCAATGGATTGTTTTAATTCTGTCTTACTCATTTTACTTCACAACACCTGATTTTATTGTTATCTTGTGAAAGGAACAGAAACAACGGCCAAATACAGTTTAGCGGTAATCAAATTGTAGTATATCCCATCCATTCACCCACAATGAAACTCCACCTGTGCAGTGACCAGAAAAACATTAGCCGTCACAAGTGACACTTGAAATTTAAAGTTAAATTTAACAAGCAATACAGTAATCCCATAATTAATAATTACAAATACAAATACTATTTAGCCACAATAAGCAGTTTCTGATTCAGCCAATTATGCATCTAAAAATAAGTAATTTTCTTTAAAAAAAAAATTGGTGGCTATAAAACAACAGCTATTCTTTCCCCTCTTGAGTTTCCCAAAATGGATCTCTTTGATCTGTCTACTCCAATTGCTATTTACAGCAATCAGGAAACAAGGAATGACATTTAGGAATCCACTGAGCAGATTCAGGAAGTTCTTTTGGCACTGCTCCATTGCCTCTTACTGGCTGACAGGCACTTTCATTGATGTTAGTCAGAGTGTTGTATTTGCTGCAAGTAAGCCTTCCCCTACCAAAAAAGTCATTTCCAGTGAGCCTGCAAGTAATTTTTTCATGTAGACAATCAGAAAGCTATATCGGTTAGGTTTACTATATAATGCATCTGAGTTTATAAGTGCAAAACTTTGAAGCATGATGCTTCATCGTACTTTCCTGAATACAAACCAATAATAATCTTATTCATAAAAGACAACTAACTGCACTATCTTCAAAAATCTTTAAGATGATAACTCCAATAGCTGCATGAGAGTTACAAGATACTCTACATTTTAATTTTTTGTTTTTAACTTATATATTTATACCCACCTGTTATATTTATTTCTGTTCCACTCTGATATTGTGGAGTTCCTGAGTTCTGTCTCAAGCCAAACAATATCCCAGGCGTATTATTTGGTACAGCTTGTGGAGAATTTATAACATAGCCCTAATTTTCAAAAGAGAAGAGAAAAGTTTGACACTTAAATTTTATAGGGTACTTTAAAAACTGCAGGTGAAAAAAAATCGACATAGAAATGCAAGTTGTTTTTGCAGTATCATACATTTGCTTTTTTAAAGTACATATGGATGCAGAGAACACACCTTTTCTAAACAGTCATTTTATAATCGCCATAAATACTAACAACGTAAATCCTGCTGAGAGCTACTTGACCCAACTAATTTGTGGGTAATTTGTCTATTCCTGTGCTGTCAGAAAGGCAACAAGGTCTTAAAAATGTACAAACTACTAATTTAGGCAGATTTGATAATCTTTCTAATAAAAGTTGAATTCTCTCTCAAAGCAATGCTTTTTCCCCTTTCTTACTTAAATTCAGACACTTACTAGTTATTTCTGAAGATAGCAAACTGCATTTAAAGAACTGAAATTAAAACCCTAGAGCAAGATCAGCTTTTCCTTTTTCCCTTCTCCTTTTTTTGGTTTTTTAAAACCTTCTTTTCTCTACTGTGCTTCCTGATCATCTAATAGCACCTGGAACCAATACAAGTCAAGATGCAGAATCTGTAATAACTACTTAGGGTAAAATACAATAGAAAATGCTAATCTGTTTTCCAGGGTTTTAAGATTTCATTTAAAATATATGTCCTTCTAGCATCACACATAACATTTAAAAATACAAACCAATTTAACTATTCTTCTGCATACCAATTCAAAAATGTTAAACTTTAAAACACTCATTTTTTTCTAGTGGGTTATTTCTAAAGACCAATGATAACCACTTTCTCTTAATAATATACCATATGAATCTGAAAAATAAAGTTCTATTGCCATGTCCAGTGTTACTGGTCATTCATGCCTCATTCATCCAAATGGCCATTCTACATAAATTTGAGAATATACACAATTTCCAGAAGCAGCATAATGAATTAAGAACATGACAAAGATGAGTTCATTTTTAGTTTTAACTAGATGATGCTGTAAGAAAAATAGGCCCTGGCAAAATATAATCCCCATCAAGAACTGCCCAATATTATTTCCCTTTCCTCAGCATACCAATTTCACATAAGTATCTGCATGTTTTTTTACTGCTGGTAGAGACAACTTTTCTTTTACAGAGCTAGTTTCTTTAAAGAAGAAGGATATCAAAAAGCAGTGACAACAACTTGGATTGATAATGGACTAAATGAATAGAGTAAGGTAAAATAAGGACACAATTAAGAAGGCTTGCCATAATAAGATCACCACATGAGGTGGCGCTTGACTTGGGTCTCATGTCTTTCCTTCCACAACTTGTGCCAGCACATGTGACGTGCTGCTGGAAGAATCAATAAATGATGCTTCTATATCTGGGCATCCACTATGAAATTTCAATGGAGTTTTTTTTCCACCGCAGAGAGGGAAAAAAAGTGACCTCTCTTCACTCCCCCCGATTCGCACTAAGAAACTGAAACACGGATAATAGTAAATGCATTCCCTAAATAACTTTTCTGCTTAGTCAAATTATTTCACATTTCAATACAAGTATCTCATAGATGATCTCCTACTCAAAGCTGTGCCTACCCACACAAAAAAGACTACCCTGTAGTGACTATAGCAACCACTGTAATTTTTACTACCAATTTTTACCCACCATGTTGATTAAACTTCTTAGGAGAAAATCTAGTTGACAGTGCTAACACAAGTATGACAATAGAAGCCTCATCTAGTCTAGGGCACTCATCAGTACAAATGCAACAAAAGAAAAGGATTTTTTCTTGTAAATTCTTTCTGTAATCCCTGCAGGAGTTAAAAAAAAAAAAATCTCAAATTTACACAAATCACAAGTCATTCCCTCCTCTGATGAGCCTTCTCATCCAATCTTACTAAATTGAGTCTGATTTTTAAGAGCAGCTGAGGATGCAAATGTTATTTTGGTTCTGTTAAAAATATTACTAGCAGTTTGAGAAGTTTTAAGAGCATTATGTCCCATCTGTTATCAATCTAATAGTATTCTTACCCTGCTGTCACTGTTCACGTTAATTTATCCATGGCATCTTTAAGGTAGTTACCCACATACAGCTAGCAGTGCAACTGTGGCAGTATGGAACTCAGCACTAGCTGTAAAACAGGCCAAAAAAGCTAAGAACATTTTCAAGCAGTCAGTCTGTGCTGAATTTTAGGTTGGGATGAAGGACTCTGTATGCTGCCTGTACAGGAAAGAGGATAGACTAAATCATCAGCTAATGTAAAAGCTCCATTTTAAGTCTGGCTTCCTCTGTCCTTATACGAAAGCAAGTAGGGCTGTGCGAAACTGCTATATTTTGTTTCGGTTTCGGATTCAGCGTTTCAGAGGGACAACGATTCGTTCTGGTGTTTCAGATCACTGTCCCATTTCAATTCAGCCGAATCTGTTTCAGAGTTTCAATGCTGTTTCGGTATTTCAGCCATAGGCTATAATAGGGAATCACTAAAATGCATTTAACGTTGTCACTTCTTGCCCGATTCAGGTGAAAATTGCAGGGATGGTAGCCCCTTCTGAGGGCATGAAGCCAGCCAAGTTTCACAGAGATAGGTGCAGGGGTTTTTGTGAAACTACGCCTCAAACTGTTCAAAGCAAAACTTGTATTACTTGCCGGCAGTGGCAGCACGCTGTCATCCTGCATGCAGATCCAGGGCCCCATGCCCCCTGAGAGGGCTGTGTCAGACTGCTCCCAGGGGACACGGGCCTCCAAATCTATGTGCGTGATGACAGCAGGCAGCTCTCCCTTCCCCGGAGCACTGGAATTGGAAGGGACCTCAGGGACAGATCACAGACACTGGCCAACTACAGATGTCAATATCAGAGCAGTCCTCCCACCCTCTTGCCTCCCTCTTCTTAGTTTCTGTTTCCCTGTAAGCCCTGCTTCGAAACCCCAAAATTTTCTGAAACGTTTAGGATAGTTTTGTTTAATTTCAGAGATGTTTCGGAGCCTTCCGTTTCAATTCAGATTTGGTGTTTTGGGTGCCAAAACGGGCCGAAACACCTCTGAAATTTCACACGGCCCTAAAACCAACATTGGTACTATTATATCATGGCTATATTTTATTCTTCTGAACTGTTATTTGATTATTCTGGAGAAAAGTCAAGGTGATTTTACTAGGTTAACTGCTATTGAAGATATTTTGCCAGAAAAGAATGTACAAAAAGGTGTACTGATATTTTAGAGCTGTTTGTTCTATTTGTAAGTGTTTTTTCATCCAAATTGGTTCTGTCATTTGATCTGAAGGGATCAGTGTCTTCTAATGTCTTAGAGGCAGCCACATCTACTGAACGGGCACTTCAGTGTGCATTAATAACAAGAGATATGTTAATTATAATGAAAGATTTCAAAGACATCAATAAAAAAAAGAAAATAAAGGGTACAACCTGGAGCTGGAATTATGAATGAAAAACAGGGCATGATTTGATAATATGAAGTGTATTCTACCTACACACTGCTATGGAATTATTTCGGAATCCTGAAAAAGAAAGACCACACTAACATCTAGAAAAAAGATGAAAAACAACCATAAAGGACATCATAACAAAAAGGAATGCTGACGTTGCTATTTACTCCCTACTCACAAGAGTCTTTAAAATGAAGTTAGTGACCTAAAATTACAGGATGGTATTAAAGACAAAACATAATGCAAGGAACTGAAAGATTTAACTATCCAAAACTTATTTCCCAACTCACTTCCATTTACGTTGTTCATTTATTTTCAGTTTACTACAGGGTAGTCTAACACTTAAGTGGTCAGGGGCCCTGCATGCATTGCTGCTCCCTCCCTGCTGCATGCACAGGGGCTCCCTCCCTCACATACACACTCCATGAGCACAGACATTGCCCCTCAGCATACCTCCCACTTGGGTACTCTTCTTGCCCCTGAACTGCACAGATGCACAGTGCCCCACCTTACCTTCAGCTGCTCAGTCACAGGCACCCCTGTTACAGCACTGTACAGGTGAACAAGGTCATCAGCGCCCCCCCGGGCACTGTGGGCTATGTGGTGCTGCCCAACCTGCCCCATTCCACCCCTTAGGGTTGTGTCAAGCAGCAGAAGCCGAAGTAGGGAAAAGGAGTCCTGAAACTCTGGCTGCTGTTGCTGAACCAAAAGGGAAGTGGTGGTCAGGTGGGAACCCAGGGGCTACATGTTAGCCCTTTGTGGGCCACCAGTTGGACAGTGCTAGCTTAATACATTCATACTAATTAAATTCACACATCTTGCATCCTGAAATACTCTTCAGCAATACAGTTTAAGAATAATAATAGCAAAAGAAAAAAAAATTTTTATGCATTACAAAATACAGGCATTAGCTCATTTGTAATCTAGCATTATCACATATATATTTGAAATTAATACAAAATTGTGGACATCAATCTATAATTTATATCAAAATGAACTACAGCCTCATTTAAATGCCCAGACTATTAGACTATTAGTTTGCTCCCTAAGATATATTCTTATGTTTCTTCAATTTATTCAATCAGGAACTTAGTTTAGTATGCTGCAGAACACTCTAGCAAAAAACATTTTTAAAAGGAAATTAAAAAATTACATTTCAGAAATAGAACATATGTTCACCACATCCTATATGAAGAATCTGAATTTTACCGAAGTCCAAAGCCTTACATAGATATAGAAGCTTTT